>NW_026294540.1:18180339-18875677 GCF_007827085.1 Peromyscus californicus insignis | reverse complement strand
TGGTTGGGTTAAGTAAGTAGAGGGGATGTCATCTCACAACCGTTCACCCATATTTTTCCAGGTCTTAATGCTTTCCTGCCTTCTCTTCCGCCATGTTTCCCGAGCCTCAGAGGAGGTAGAATAAATGTCTTGTGTATGGCTGGGCCCTCAGTAAGTTGGGCATCCGTGCTTCTCTGAATACACCGCCTCTTAATGGAGAGAGAAGCTTCTCTGATTAAGGCTAGGAGCAGATTTGGCTATGGGGGTAAGCCCAGAGGTTTAGAAGACAGTTTGATGCTATGTCAATTTAGTTCAACGACAGTAGTAAGTGCTCTACCTGGACCTGCAACTTCCCAGGGCATGGGTTGTTAACTAACTACAGTACCAGTGTTGATTCCCTCCCATGGAACGGACCTCAAATTAAATCAAAGAACAGTTGGTTACCCCCAAAGCAACCCTTAAGCCCCACTTTTTACAATTTCTAGAACCTTCCAAAATAGCCCCACTACCCGGGTTATAACCCCTACAAACAGGAGCCTGTGAGGGTCATTTAATATTTAAGCCATAAGGGATATAGTTTGTTTGTTTGGTTTGGTTTCTCTGTGCAGCACTGGCTATCCTGGAACTCACTCTGTAGACCAGGCTGGCCTCGAACTCACAGAGATTCACCTGTCTCTGCCTCCCGAGTGCTGGAATAAAAGACGTGTGCCACCACTGCCCAGCTAGGGATATAGTTTTTTAAGAAGTGTAGCTTCTGAGGCCAACCTTCATGGCAGCCTGGCCAGGTTACAACAACACTTCCCCTGTCCTGTGGTAAAGGGATGAGGAGGTGGGTCTGCTTTAGCTGCTTTTCACATCACTGTGACAAAAACATCTACAAGCAACTGAAGGAAGGAAGGGTTTCCTGTGGCTCACAGTTTGAGGGTACACAGTCCATCATGCTGGTGAAGGCACGGCGGCAGGAGCGTGGGGCAGCTGCTCACATCACATCCACAGTCCGGAAGCAGAGAGAGATGGATGCTGGTGCTCAGCTCGCTTTCTCCTTTTTATTCAGTCTGTGACCCCGGCCCGCAGGATGGTGCTGCCCACATCAGTACAGGTCTCCGGAGCTACCTCATTATCCCTACGAAAGCCCCTCACAGACACACCCAGAGATGTGTCTTCTGGGTGATTCTAGATCTAAGCAGTTGACAATCAACATCATCCGTGATGACGTCATATGGGTGGAAACAGAATCCGTTTTCTCATAAGAAGGCAGAGGATCTTGTGCTTCCCAGATCTTTCTTACATGTGTGGTCCCAGCCAAAACCCTTGTTCAGGGAAAGGCTCTCTGGAACCCAGCCAGTCCCTACCTCAGACTTCAGGCCATCCACCGTGAGGAAGAAATGCCTATTGCTGGTTAAGTCGCTTCATCTATGGAACCTTGCTCTAGCAGCCTGTGTTGGATTCCAGGGCCACCCAGCTCAGGAAGGTCAGAGGTGACACGGTATTCTGTCCTCTGGTCAGGGCTCCCTAGCAATGGACTACGGATCAGTCACTGGCCAGCACATCCCTGCTTGGATCTTCTGTATGCCTCCTGGTACCCACCTGGATATAATTACCCCCACTTGGCAAGACAGGGAGACATGTTGTGGAATGTCTGTTGACCTCCACAGCCTGGTGCCCCAGGAGGAGGCAAGTTTAAACTTGGAATGAGCACGGCTGACTCCTCCTTGGGCCCTGCAAATCCCAGCCTCTTGAATCAAGGGCTTGAAGATGAGCTTGGCCAACACCAGGTACAGAAAACATTAGAAAATTTTATAGGGTGCCGTTGGGGGCGAGCAGAGCCTAGCTGATGCACAAGGTGGGTGTTGCTAATATTCAGGGCCAATTAGAGAAAATTATAGACTTTTACTCAATTGGACAGTCAGAGGAGTCTTTAATCACCCTGTAAATCACCAAATAGCCCGATGGCAGAAAGCTTGCTGCTTCTGCGTGTCAGGCCCACTACATCTTCGCTTTTCTTCACTCACGACTGAAGAAGTGACTAGCGTGTGCAATTCCCCTGAACTCGGCCTCATTCAGGAGTCTTCTAACTCTCAACCTACTATCTCCAAGGCTATCCCACCTGAAGGGACATAGTTTTCACACGTCCTTGTTACCCTGGAGACCAGCCTATGGAGACTCAGCTCATCCTTTCTCAGGCCAGCAAATAGATGCAGACAGGGTATCCAGCATCCCTGTTGTGTATCAGATTTTTCCCAGGGTGATGCAGCATGCACCAGTCTGTTCATCCCAGAAAGGGAACCCACAATAAATCAAAGTAAGGAAGTTGGTAGACCAATGGGTTACTATTGGGGTTCCTTAGGGGAGTGTGGGTGAGGGGTGGCTTCACAGGATGACACAAAAGCATCTGGGTCATCAAGAAGTCCACCCCAAAAGCTGCAACCAGGAAGCTTGCTGGTATTGTGGGGGGTATTGTTTTAACTAGCCAAAGATGTATCACATCTGATTATGCTGTGGACTATTACTTTAACTGTGTAAAGACGTGTTACATTTGTTTCTGCTGCGTTTGTTTAGTGATGTAAAGATGTGTTGCATTTGTTTCACCTTGCCTGCCTAAGGCACTTGATTGGTCTAATAAAAAGCTTGCCGGGTGATGGTGGCGCACGCCTTTAATCCCAGCACTCGGGAGGCAGAGCCAGGCGGATCTCTGTGAGTTCGAGGCCAGCCTGGACTACCAAGTGAGTTCCAGGAAAGGCGCAAAGCTACACAGAGAAACCCTGTCTCGAAAGACCAAAAAAAAAAAAAGCTGACCGGTCAATAGCTAGGTAGAGAGAGGGATAGGTGGGGCTGGCGGGCAGAGAGAATAAGTAGGAGGAGAAATCTAGGTGCCAGAGAGAGGGTGGGGGAGGAGAGAATGAGGGAGAGAGGGACACACTGTGTCCAGAAGCCAGACAGCCACCAGACAGACATGAGACAGCAGGAAAGTAAGATATACAGAAAGAAAGAAAGGTAAAAAGCCCTGAGGCAAAATGTAGATGAAGGGAACAGGTTAAGTTATAAGAGCTAGCAAGAAACAAGCATAAGATGAGGCTGAGCATTCATAACTAAGAATACGTCTCTATGTCATGATTTGGGAGCTGGTTGTGGCCCAAAAGAAAGCCTGTTATACTCTGGACAGTCTGCAGGCAGCTCCCTAGTCCAAGTACCTCTTCTCTCTCCAGTTCAGTTGGTCAGTCTCCTTTCCCAGCAGTTTACGCCTTTTTGTACCCTTGGAGTGTGACCCTCCAGAATCTTCCCAGTTCCTGTTCTTATGGATACATGACCTTTCCTTTACCCCCTCCCCCCAGAGGCTCAGGATTCTCCCCCCACTCCCACCTTCAAGGGAATATCTCAATATAGAGGAAAATACCATCCAACACTCCAGCACATCTGGCCTTGGTTGGGGGGGTCTGGTGCCCCTGAGGCATCTGATGGAGCAGTCCCACCATGATACCAGCTCTAAGAGATGTCCTTCTAGAAGCAGCCATGTTTAGCCTTTGCATGGTATGGAAAGGCAATAACTACAGCTCAGTAGTCTTTGGACTTTGGTACTGGCTTCCCTGGAATTCTAAATCATCCTCCAGTGTAGAGTTACAAACCAGAATACTTCAGGATTGTGACAGGGGCAGCAGGGGCTAGTCAGGTTATCCTGGCATATCACGCCAGCTTCCCAGAGACCCATGGATGTAATGCCTTGTCTCTAGGTCATTAATGTGCTAGAAGGATATACTCAGGTAATTCCTTCCCATGGCTTGAGGACTAACCTGAACACCACCCTGGCCTGAACATCCTGGCCATTTCCTCGGAACACCACCCTGGCCTGAACATCCTGGCCATTTCCTCCGTTCCTCCTGTTCCAGTCTTGAGTACCTCCTGAGCTCTGGGTGCCATACTGAGTACCGAGGGAGGATGGAGCAGGTCATCAGGAAGCATGTGGTATCCTGGGGGGTCTGCCTCCCCAGGCCTGAGTAGTCACAGTTGATAATGAGATTAAGCACTTCCTTTTCTGAGTGATTTGTGCTAGGTGATGGTCCAAGGGTCTAGCTTTCCTGTGCCCTGTGTAACTGTCACCCAGTGGAGACACAGTGAAGAGCCGTGGAGGTCAGAACCACATCCCTTCCACCTTCGGCTTTTCCCTGTCTTTTCTGACAGAGCCTAAAGGCTCCAGGATAAGCTTTTCAGAAAAATGTCATCTTTGACCCTCTCCAGAAGCCTTCAACCCAGGAGGGAGTTTGAATAGAACACAGATCGAAGGTTGTTCCAGGCTCCATCCCAGAGTCATGCTCCAGGCTTGGTGAAGTTTTATTTGGTAAGACACAATTTGATGGTGCTAATTTCCCCATTTGTAAAAGAAATTGGAGCTCTGGGTCTCTATATGAAATCCCTTAATTTAAAAAAGTTGGCGAAATGAGGAGATGAAAGTCAGGTAACATGTGGGCTTGAGAGAAGAATGAACCAGGACTGCCCTCTCCAATTTCCTGTGCAGCTTTCTACCAATGCCATCACATAGTCTAGCCTTAGCTAGCATAGGAGTCTAGGACAAGGGCTGCTTGGAGGAGGAGGTGGTGTTGTGGAATATTATTTTAAGGTGTGTTACTTTTGTTTACGTTGCATTTGTTTAACTCTGTGAAGCTGTGTTACTGTGCCTGTCTAAAACACCTGATGGTCTAATAAAGAACTGAATGGCCAATAGTGAGGCAGGAGAAAGGCTAGGCAGGGTTGGCACGCAGAGAGAATAAATAGAAGGAGAAATCTGGGAGGAGAAAAGGAAGAAGTAGCCAGAGGAGGAGGAGGGGGACTCCAGAGGCCACCCAGCTACACAGCCAGCCACAGAGTAAGAGTAAAGTTTGCAGAAGTAAGAGAACAGGAAAAGCCCAGAGGCAAAAGGTAGATGGGATAATTTAAAGTTAAGGAAAGCTGGCAAGAAACAAGCCAAGCTAAGGCCAAGCATTTGTCATTAAGAATGAGCCTCAATGTGTGATTTGTTTGGGAGTTGGATGGCAGGCCCCCAAAAGAGCAAAAACAAACAACAACATGGAAGAGGGGGAAGGGAGGGGGGAGAGGAGGAGGAGGAGGAGGAGGAGGAAGAGGAGAAGGAAGAGGAGAAGAGGGACAAGCTCTCACTAAATTGTCCAGGCCGGCCTTCAGCTCTGACTATAGCTCCGTCTGTTGTTACCTTGAACTTGCACTCATCCTACCTCGGCTTCCCAAATACTGGGATTATAGGCCTGCACTACCAGGTATAACAAGCATATATATCTTACCACAGTGAATGGTGGATGATCCCACATTATGTCGGATCCCCTTCTGGAGGGCTGTCCCCATCCTCAATCCGGGAACCTGAGAGAATTTGACTCCTCTATCCAGTAGTTTCACTACGATTCTGGGCACAATGGACCATGTGACCCCAGAAAGACAATTCAAAAAGAGAGGAACTATTTTTTTTAAGCAGACTTCCATATTCTAATGAATGCCCTATAAAGTCTTTTCTTTCAGCCCCCCCCAACCCTCCAACTCCCAAACGCATCATAAAGGTTCTGCCCATGGGGACAAAAGAGGCCAGCCCTGGGTGGCCTTGAATGGTCATGTATGGGTTGACCCTGGGTTAGCAGTTTCACACTGTCCACTGGGGAGAGACTGCAATGTGGCGTTTGCATATTATGAAATGTCTGGGTGGAGGTGTATAAAACTGGGGGCGACTCTGAGCATATGGCCACATCATATCCTTTAGCTAAATGACTTCATACTTTCATCATCCCTATTATGAAGAGTGCATATCACGCCTGGCCCACGCTACTGAGCCCGGTGTAGTCTCCAGATCTGCACCGGTGACCAGGTTGCAGTCTCTGCCGTGATTATGAGTGCAGGGCTGTTCTCCCTCGGGCAGGGAGCTCTCACCTGACCTCAGCATGCACTGTCCCTGGGCATCCCATTAATCGCTAAAGTGACTCTCCGCACCTCCGTACTCAGGGCACCAAAAAAGGACTATTGCTTCAGAATTCACTCGGCTCCACCTTCAGGAAGATGCTTGACAGCCAGGGAGAGTGACAGTGAAGCTTTGCCCTGGGGTCGTCCTATATTCTGGAGGACATTAAGCTGGATCTCTGATCTGTATTCACTTGGAGCCAGCAGCCTTGCCTCATAGAAATGACATCCACGCCTGAGATGCCCTCCCTCCCCCATCCCGCTCCACACAATCATCCTTCATAGCTGTCAGCGTGCTGGTCAGCACCCAGAGGCCACACCTGCTGCTCTGTGGCACTGTGGGAATGTCAGATCTGTGGAGCGAGTGCCTAGACATCTCTCTCACCTTAGGGTCAAGGACGCTTGTCCCGCCACGCACTCAACACAGGCCCCAGGAATGAAGGAGCAGGAGAGTGAATGGCTTGTTCAGCCAGGCAGTAAGAATGACTTCAAGAAAATGATTCTGCTGCGCCTTATATTTCCCTTCGGGAAAATGACTGATGGGCACAAGAATTCACACAGGGAGTTGGGAACACACAACTTGAACTTGAGTCCTTATTTCCTCTTTGCTTTACATTTTTTATTAGAATATAATTTTTCTTTCTTTTCTTTTTCCTTTCCTTTCCTTTCCTTTTTCTTTCTTTCTTTCTTTCTTTCTTTCTTTCTTTCTTTTTTTTTCTTTTTTGAGACAGGGTTTCTCTGTGTAGTTTTTGTGCCTGTCCTGGGACTCACTCTATAGCCCAGGCTGGCCTCGAACTCAGAAATCCCCCTGCCTCCGCCTCCCGAGTGCTGGGATTAAAGGTGTCTGCTACCATGCCCGGCCTTTTCTTTCATTTTTGTTTTTCTTTTTCAAGAATGTATTTTGAGAGTTATTTTTTTTTACTGTGCTATGCATTTATTTATTTAGTTTAATTTGTTATTTGAGAATTTAATATATGATTACAATGTATTATAATCATATCTACTGCCCATTTTACCCTCCAACTTCCCCAAGGCACCCTCCAACATGACTCCTTCCCCACTTTATGTCCTTTTTTTTTCTTCTTTTTAAATAACTCACAGAGTCCAGTTAGTGCTGGAGCATGGACAACTTATTAACATCTACACCCCAATGATTTTTCCCTCTCCAGAAGCCGTCTACTGTCAATAGTTTCCAGATTAGGGGTGGGGCCTGGTGAGTTCCTGCCCCATCTACACTGGCTTTTTGACTGGCTTGATCTTGTGCAGGTAAGGACAATTGCTGTGGGTCCCTAAGTGCAATGGCCATGTCATGTCCAGAGGCCAGCTTTTCATAGCTCTCCTCCCCATCCACAAGCTCGAACATGCTTTCCTCTGCTTCTTTAGTGACGGTCCCTTGGGGTGTTTATGGAGGTGTGCCCCACTTGGGGCTGAGTTCTCCAGCGAACTTAGGGGAATTTGATTTGGTGAGAAGAGAATTTTATGGAGGTGGTGAAATACACACACACACACACACACACACACACACACACACACACACACACATGCAGTGTTTTTGTTTTTCCAAGACAGGGTTTCTCTGTATAGTTTTGGTGCCTGTCCTGGATCTCACTCTGTAGACCAGGCTGGCCTTGAACTCACAGAGATCCGCCTGGCTCTGCCTCCCAAGTTTTGGGATTAAAGGCGTGTGCCACCACTGCCCAGCAGTGGTTTTTATTAAAAGGGAAATTCAATAAAGTTTGGAAAAAATGTAAACATCTACATCATCCTCATCCCACCAGTTGGGGGGACATTATCATTCCAAGAAGTTCCATTTTGCCCTTTAAAAGTCAGGGCCCCTCAGCCTTGACACCTGTCACTCTAACCTTGGACTTAGTTTTTCAGAAGGGAACCAAACTGCAGGTGTCACTTTGTCCAGCCACTCCCCTATGGCAGTGTCTCTGAGATTCATCCATGTGTAGCAACAGCTGGGATTCCTCTCTTCATCCAGCTGTGTCTTGCTTCATAGGCACCTAGAACCATGTCCACCCAGCAACCTGTTAGACATGGGCGGTCTACAGTTTGGGGCTACTGTGACTAACGCCGCTTTGAGCCAAGTTCATGAGTAATTCCAGCCCACGTACATTGTCTTACTCTGCTGGGAGCTCCATCTAGGAACAGAGGTGGTGACTTATGGGGCAGGTGCATACTCTCTCTTAGGGCTTGCCAGGTGAATTCTCATAGTGACCTTTATAGGCTCAGTCACCCCCTCCCCCATTCCTATGTGGAAGTCCCAAAGCCAACTGCCTCAGAAGTACTTGGCGCGACAGCTTTATAGAGATAAGTAAGGTAAAATGACATGATCACAGTGGCCCTGACAGGCTCTGACAGGTGTCCTTGCAACAAGGGACCAGAGCACAGACACACACAGAGGACCAGGCACTCAGGACTCAGAGGAAAGACACCAGCTACAGGCTCAGAAGGCACTCCAGAGGAAGCATGCAAAGCCAGGCTCCTGCCTCCAGCCCGGAGACACAGATGGCTGTCATTTGGGCCTTTGTGTGTAGGACTTTGTTGCAGGATTCTTTGCTGTCCCCAGGGCAGTGAATCCCTTTCCTGCTGTTGAGGTGAGGGCTTCAGCTGCCCTGTGTCAGCGATGCTGCGGTTTGTACTTTTCCGTTCTCTTTAGCTTTGCTGGGAGAGGAAGCATCTCAGAGTGGTTAGATTTTTCTTTACTTTTGCTGTGTGTGTGTGTGTGTGTGTTTAGTTGGTTAGATGATAAATAGATATACATGATAAATAGATGATAGATACACACATACATACATACATACATACATACATACATAGACAGATAGATGATAGAGGATAGATTAGAAAATAGATGATTGACAGATGGATATAAGATGGGTATAGATATAAGATGACATATAGATGATTGATTGGTAGGTAGCTGGTAGGGAATTCTGATTTTTCAGTCCTGGGATTGACATTGGCCTCATACCTGCCAGGTAAACACATTACCATTGGACCACACCCTAGACCTCCTTTAGCTTTATACTTTGAAACTGGATCTCACTCATTCACTCAGGCTTTTCTTGAACTTGGAATCCTCCTGTCTCAACCTCCCAAATACCTCAGATTATAGTATGCAACACCAGGCCTGGCTGGTGTGTGTGTATGTGTGTGTGTGTGTGTGTGTGTGTGTGTGTGTCCTCCAGAGTGCTCCACTATATCACCTTGGTGAATGCCTCAGGACATCGGCATCACTGTGGGAGGCACCCCAACCCTATACATCCACCCTGAAGCCACTGCCCATTCCTGGTCCCAGAGCCCTACATCCCTCGGGCACTTTCTGTTTGTGTGAATTATACTTCGAGTGGTTCCTTGTGTTCAGCTTTCTTTGCACATGTCACACTTCTGTAGTCCATCCACGGAGTGTCAGGCACCGGTACCTCATCCCTCTTCACAGCTGAGCCATATTCCATCATGTGCCAGACCACATTTGACTGGTCCATTCTCAGTTGATAGACATGAGATGGCTAGCTTTGGGGACTATGGAGAGTATCGCCTCTCTGTGATTCTAAGTTGATTTTTTTCTAGTGACAGACAATCCCAAGGAACTTCTCAGGGGTCTCCTGGAAGTCTGTAAATAGGTGGCTGTACACCTTGCTGAGTTATCATCAGAGTAAATGAGGAAATGGACATGGAGATGGCACAAGGCACCACTAATCAGACCAGCTGCCAGGCAGACTGACAGATGCCCAGAGCCTTGCTGGGAAATCTGCATTTGCAAGGTCTTCCATGCTCAGGGGAGCAGTTTTGAAAGTTAGAATCTGCGCCCTCCAGGTTGGTGGGTGATTCAAGGCCTGAGATGGTAGGAGCATGCAGTTCCTGACAGGGGTCCTCCTCAGAGACCTCGGTCTTTAACTGGTTGACCTACACACTTGTTTCCCTGGTTCTGACCATAAGCCAATGCCCCATCACAGACTGGCTGCGGTTATTTTGAGCTCATAGGCAGACAAAGGCTGTTGGAGAGGAAGGTGCCAGCGAAGACTCAGTATCCTGTGCAGACGTCTGTTGGGAAGAGGAAGTCAAAACAATAGCTCAATCCACTCCTCTGGACACAGAGGGATCAGATTTGCCTGAACCGGGGAGCCGCTTTCTGCCAGGCACGGGCGTCCCTTTTCCTGACAAATATCACTACCCAGGCATTCTGAACAATCTGGGATGGGCTCAGTGCTTGGGAGTAGCACAAGGTGGGTGGCTTTTATGAATGCCTGAAGCACATCGGTGAGGGTATTCTGAGAACCCTCACTGACCCAGTATGTGACTTCTGAGACAAACTGTCACAGAGCCCCCTGGGCCCAGGTTAGCCCTGCCCACCCACCTCAACAGGTGGTGTCCTGTCTCAGGCTCCGGGTACAGGTTCATCATGGTCTGAGCTGTCTGTGGGTCCTAGTTTGCTTTCTGTTGTGACAAATCTTGGGGAGGAAAGGGTTTATTTCCTTTACAGCTTGTGGTACATTATAAAGGGAAGAAGGAACTCAAGGCAGGAACCTAGAGGCAAGTGCTGATACAGAGGCCATGGAATGCTACTTACTGGCTTAATCAGCCTTCCTTCCTTCCTTCCTTCCTTCCTTCCTTCCTTCCTTCCTTCCTTCCTTTCTTTCTTTCTTTCTCTCCCTCCCCCTTTCTTTTTTAAATAATATTTTTATTCTATTTTATTCTAAAGTGCGTTAATGTTTTGCCTGCATGCATATGAGGATGTCAGATCTTGGGGTTACAGACAGTTGTGAGCTGCCATGTGATGTTGAACCTGGGTCCTCTGGAGGACCATCCAGTATTCTAGTCAGTGTTCTTAACCCATTGAGCTATCTCTCCAGTCCCCAGCCTGCTTTCTTACAGCACCCAGGACCACCTGCCCAGAGGTAGCACCACCCACCGTGGGCTGGCCCTCCTCCATCAATCATTACTTGAGAAAATGCCCCCACAGACATACCCACAGGCCAGTCTGATGGGAGCATTTTCCTCAATTGAGATTCCCTCTTCCAGGATGACCTTAGATTGTGTCAAGTTGACAAAAAGTACTGGCCAACACACTGCCCTTCCTCTGCTTGGACAGGTGACAGGGGACCCTGGCTGCTCTCTACATTTCCCAGGAGAGCCTGGCGGTATTCTGTGTTCTGGCTACACAATCTTCCCACGGTGTGAGCCCTTTCAGGCTGCACACACAGGACGGTCACATGACTGCCGAGAACGGGGGACACAGAGGCTCCCACAAGTTAGGAAAACACAGACACATGCCACTGGTGCCAGTGGGAGAGGCTGGGCTCCTCTCTCTCTCTCCCCCTTCCCTCTCCCTTCCCCTCTTCCTCCCCCTCCCGCTCCAAAAGCATAATTAACTCTGGGGCATTTTGGTCTCCGACCTGTGAAAACAGGCACAGCCCTGCCTCTTTATCGGTTTATCAGCAGCAGGTCTCGGGGCAGGTCTCTGGGATGCCCGGGACTTCTGCGGTTCCACGGTCACATCCAGGCCCCAGGGAAGCTGCCCGACTTCTGCATGGCTCTGATAGCTGTCTGTCTGCCTGTGGCACAGCCAGACAAGATAGGGAGGAAGTCAGTGGGTCATACAGAGGAGTGTCGAGTGTCGGGTTGGGCTGGGGGGCCCTGAGGCCTTTGATCTCGCTGGGGGGAACTTCACAGTGGTTCCGTGAAGCTCTGCTGTTGGGGCCTGGGAGACAAAGGGAGGGAAGTGTGAGCAGGACAGGAAACAGGAAACCAAGGGGCAGAAGCGGTGACTTTGAAGGGCATCTGGCCGGGGTGTTGTTGTGTGCACTGGATCCTTATCTGCTTTCCAGGAAGACTGTCTGTTCTCACCCGCTTTGAGCTGGAGATGTGTGAAGCCGGACTGTTGACGTGGGTGGGGTCTGGATGACCAGTCCTCATCTCTCCCCTGGCTACCTGAGGAAGAACAGGAAGTGTTCTGGGTCCCCTGAGCCCTGGCATCCCACCTCCCACCCAAGATTCTCTTGTCTGGCAGCTGCTGACCCGCTGTCTGTCCAACCTGTTTTATTTCAGGCTGGTGGGCTTGTGGTAGATTCCACTGTGGTCCATGGGCATCCTGTTGTCTCTGCCAAACCCACATTCTCAGGCAGGTACAGGTGGCCTGGGCTTGCCCTTCAAGATGCTCAGATTGTCACAGAGCCTCGGGGTAAGGCTAAAGCCTCTCCCCCCACCCCAAAGCAGGGGAGCCCTGTCCTGAGCTCAGAGTGTAAGCCTGCGCTGAACTTTCTGCTCTTTCTCTGCTTGGGTGGGTGGGAGGAGGCTCTGGGTGGTCTCTGCATCACAGAGGCTGTGAAGGGCAGGGGCAGTCTCTAAGAGCCTCTGGATGATGACAAAGGCAACACTTCAGGGACTCTTGGACAGAAAGTCCCTGTGGTCATTCTGTGCCCAAGACTCCTTAGTCCATCATCTCTTTCCCACCTCTCACTGCCCACCTGTTTACAGGCAACTAGACCTAAGGTGTGCCAGAGGCTTCCCAGAACCCAAGAGTTATTTTCTCTAACCTACAGACTCAACGCCCGAGGCTCCAAGGCAGCCAGGGCTTGGAGCAGGATAAAGAGGTGAATAAAGACAGGATGGTTTTGAGACTGACCTAGGGTGGACGCCTTCCAAAGTTGGGCTTTTCCCTATGATCCACAGGCCTCTCACTGTTAAGACTGGGGTATCAGCTTGGGGGCAAACCTGATGCTTAAGCCGAGTTTTTAAAGCTCATTTTCTTTTCTTTCTTTCTTTTTTTTTTTTCTGAGACAGGGTTTCTCTGTGTAGCTTTGGTGCTTTTCCTGGAACTCGCTCTGTAGCCCAGGCTGGTCTTGAACTCACGGAGATTCGCCTGCCTCTACCTCCCGAGTGCTGGGATTAAATGCGTGCACCACCACTGCCCAGCTAAAGCTCATTTTAAAACTCTTTAAAATTTTATCTGTATATGTGCATGTGTGTGGAGGAAGGCCAGAAGAGAGAGTCATACATGTTTTAGAGCTGGAGTTACATGTGGTTGTGAGCTACCCAGTGTGTGTGCTGGAACTGAACAAGGGTCCTCTGCAAGAGCAGCAAGTGTTTTTAACTGCTGAGCCATCTCTCTAGCCTCAAGAAACTTGTATTTCAAAATATAACTTTGACTTTATGATCTCTTGGATAGAATTTTTTTTTTTTTTTTTTTTTTTGGTTTTTCGAAACAGGGTTTCTCTGTGTAGCTTTGCGCCTTTCCTGGAACTCACTTGGTAGTCCAGGCTGGCCTTGAACTCACAGAGATCCTCCTGGCTCTGCCTCCCGAGTGCTGGGATTAAAGGCGTGCGCCACCACCACCCGGCTTTTTTTTTTTTTTTTTTTTTAAGGAGAAAGAAAACCCATTCCCATTTGATTCTGAACAATAGTAACCGGTAAAGTGTGATTTGCTTTTGTGATTCCTTGGATCCTTTTCTGAACCTTGCAGAACATCCCTTTAAATTCCTATCACGCAGAAGCACCCAGCTGGGCAAGGCAGTGCATGCCTGTCATCCCAGCACACAGGAGACAGAGGCAGGAGAATCAGGAGTTCATGGTTATCTTGGAGTGCATAAGGACGTTGAGGCCAATCTAGAGTACATAATGCCTTATTTCAAGATAAACAAACAAAGCAAACCCAGAAAAATCATCTACATCATGGGCAGCCATGCTATATGTTTTCAGGCATTTTTGGTACACAGATTCCTACTTCTGACACCAGAGATGGGTGAAGATATTTCCTGCCATTCTTTATGGATAAACAAAGCCAGCAACCAGGGAACGGAAAAAGAATGGCAAAATTCTGGAGGAAGCTGAGGAGACCAACTGTCTAGGGGCTGTGTCTCTGGAGGGAGGAGCAGGTGGGTCCCCCTCCATTCCCCTGTGGAGACCTTAATTGGCAGCAGAATTAGTGCCCACTGGTTGGTGTATGCAAGCTTCATGATTACATTCGGGTTTGGAATGCCTGCACAGGCCCGCCAGCCTCTTCCCTCTCTCGCATGTTCCCACAAGCTCTCAGAAAGACCACGTGTCTCTCTCTCGGGTCCCTGGTAGAGCCAAGTTTCTAGAGTAATAGCCTTTGGTGACCCGGAAGGAAAGGAAGCTAGGCACGCATGCATACTGTCACAGAGTCAGCAAAAATAATGTGCCCAGGGGCAGAGCAGGTCTGCATACTCTCCAGGGGTCATGGTCCCTCTCGTTGGGATTTTCCAGAATTCGTGACCCTCTAGGGGTGAGGAGACGATGTGGAGGGGAGACCTAGAAATGTCTTCATTTAGGGTTCTCTGTCCACGTCACATGTGACCTGTTACACTGATCTTTACAAGGCTACTGTTCCAGGCAACCCAAGCTGGAATCCCCCAAACTCATGTATTGAATAATGAACAAGGTAGGCTTTAATGTGTGAGCCACCTCCAAGGTTCACTTTCATTTCTTCCCTGTGCTTGGACTGTACCAGTGTTCTGATCCCAAGTAACCCTCTCTCTTATTTTGGCCACAGCATTGTAAAGAGTCAGGGGCCCGCTGTCCCTGTGGTCCCAAGGGAACCGTGTTAACTGAGACTCCCGTCTTTGACATGTACATCCTGGATAATCTCAGGCTGCCACTGTTCCGGTCAGCCACAAGGTGCAGGAAGCAAGGGCAAGGTCCAAGGACTGGGTCTAATGGCTCTTGCTCATTATTTTATGGGCCAGGGCTTGGGAACAGAACTAATTAGCATTGAATGGCAAAGGATCCTGGGAAACGCAGACCAGCTGTCTGCCAGGGAGGAGGAGGCAGATGAGTTTTGGTGAACAATCGCCTCAGGAATTCCCCCACATTGGTCAGGCTCTGGGAGTCTACTCCTCAAGTCCCCCTGCCTCCAGTCTTGGCCCAGGGTGTCTGGCCCACACTTGGCCAACTGAAAGTTTTCTCTCATGGCTTCTGAAGTTGAGTGGCATTCGCCAGGGCAGACGGAAAGAACAGACGTAAGCGGATTACTTCTGTGGCAGCCGGTGAAACCTTCCCGTTCCTCCGGCTGCAGTGACCCTGGGAGCCAGGTTCTTTGTTTACCAGCCTTCTGCTGCTCACCGGAGCGCTCTCATAGCAGCTGACGAGCTGTTTGATTAAACGAGACAAAGATGTTGCTAGAGCCGCGAGCAAAGAATGTTGACCCATAGGGCTGGATGCTCGGGGGTTCATGCTGACTCGTCTTGGTGATGTGTCATGCCAACAGAGAGCTGGCTGGCGGATTCTGGCCATCTCTCCATGTGTCCTGTTCAGAGGCCGCCTTCTGGGTCTTCTGGAGACCAAGAGCAAAAGCATGCATGAGAGAGAGAGAGAGAGAGAGAGAGACAGAGAGAGAGAGAGAGAGAGAGAGAGACAGACAGACAGACAGACAGACAGACAGACAGACAGACAGAGATACACAGAGACAGCAGCAGAGAGGGCAGAGACAGAGATCGGGAGACTGGAACAGACAAAGACAGAGAGAATATATGGGTGTATGAGAGAGAGACAGAATGAGACAGAATATATATATGTGTGTGTGTGTGTGTGTGAGAGAGACAGAGACAGAGACAGAGACAGAGGCAGAGAGAGAGACAGGCAGACAGACAGCGATTGGACAGAAAGCATTCAACCAAAATAAGAGTCTTCAGATGACTGGGAATTTGTTAGTCATGGAGCTCTACTCCCGTGGGCAGAGTTGGTTTCATGTATTTTATTCTTGTGTGTGTGTGTGTGTGTGTGTGTGTGTGTGTGTGTGTGTGTGTGTGTGTATGTGTGTGTGCCAGTGCAGGCCAGAAGAGGCCATTGGATTCCCTGGAGCTTGAATGACAGGTATTTGTGAGCCCCATGTGTGGGTGCTGGGAACCCAAGTCCTCTGTAAGAACAAGTGCTCTTATCCGCTGAGCCAGTCTTCAGACCCATGAAGCGTTTTTGTTTTGGTTTTTTTTGTTTTTTGTTTTTTAAGCACAAATGCTACACCAACGAAAAGTAATTTTGTTTGGAAACAGAGCCAGTGGGAAAGAAACGCAGGTGCAGCTGGAATGTAACTCACTGAAACAAAACAACCAAAATGCCAACTCTGTCTGCTCTGAAGGGGAACAGCATCCTCCGAGTCTCCCAAAGAGTGGTGGTGTGTAGTGGGTAGGGGAGAATACCGTGTTGGCACACGGCCAGACAGGTCCTCATGGGTCTGCTTAACGCCAGGCTCGAACTTTAAAACTGTCAAAATTTCAAAGCCAAGAAAGATCAAGTCCATGTTTTAAATTAATTTTTTAATATTTTTGAGAATTCCATACATGAATACTGTATATAATTTCTAGCCCCCTCCTTTCATTTCCAATTCCTCCCATGTCCCCCTCTTTCTCCCTCAGTTTCATGGCCTCATCTTCTTTAATTAATTATTGTTACACACACACACATATGCATATACAGACATATACACACACAACTCAGATCCCAGTTTTACTCATATGTCCATATGTTTAGGGCTGACCACTTGGGATTAAATAACCTATCAGAGGTTTGTCCATGGAGAAGACTGACTCTCCCTCTCAGCGGCCATTGATTGTCTATAGCTCTTCATCTAGGGGGTGGGGCCTTGGAGAATATCCCCCAGCCATGTTGGCATGGTGGTGTTGACTTTCTGCTTTCCTTGAACAATGGAGGATCCTGGTAGTTGACATGGCTTTGTTGCTCCATGGTGACTCCCAGCAGGAGAGGCTGGCTGTACCTGCAGGTCTTTAGGCAACCAGCCTATCCATTCATCTGTTACTAGCTCAGCCTGCATCTGCAATCCCAGGGGATGGGGGTGGGGGATTCTGTGAGGCACACTCTAGGAAATATGGCTGTGTACCTGAGCAATGAGGAGCCGCTGTGATCCATGGAGAGAGACGCCAGCTGAACACACCCCACCTCTCTTCTGCTTTTGGCCCTTTTGTGTGTGTGTGACTGAGAGGATTGCAAACCACATGCCCTGAGTTTCTGCTTCCTTCCTAGCTGCTGCAACATTTACCCGGTGTTCCCTAGGATCCTGTCCACAAGTCCAGGTGGAGGGCGGCCCCTGTAGTCTCAGTGGCGGGGAAGAGCGCCGTACAAATGGATCATAATTATTACCTGGAACCAAATTACTTTTAATGACTTCTGGTAGTTTCCCAGCCCAGTTCCAGCCCCCCACCCACCAGTGAGGAAAGTTTAATGGCCCCGAGGATAGTTGGTAATCCTGAAAGTATTAAACTGCTCGGCCAATGAGGAGGAGGGCACTTAAGAAGCATCAGCCGGGATAAGCATCGGGGAGGGTACCGGGTTCTCATGCAGATCCAAGGAGCCATTATTACAAGCAATGATATGAAAGGAAAGGCAACTTTGGGCTGCCTGGCAGGGCAGTTTTCCTGAGAGCGAAATCAATTAGCATGTGAAGTCTTGTTCTGAGGCAACAGACGCACTCCAAGCCTGGTTCAGAAGGACCTCTGAGGAAGGGACACACGTGCATGTCCCAATAGAGTGCAAGCCCAGGCTCCTAGGGTCTTTTTTTTTTCTCTCTCTCATTTCTTACATTCTCAAAGCAAATGTATTTGCTTTTTCTCCTCAAGGTCAACCAGTCTGATCCAAGTTTGCAGCCAGCTCCCGAGTCCTAAGAATTCTGTTTATGTTTAGTACCTCACAATTGCGACTCTGAAGATATCACCTTCTTCTTCTCTGCCCTTACCCACCCCTAGCCCTGGCTCTTGACCTCTGGGCCCTGACCCCTGGCTCCCGACCCCACACTTTTCTTTTTTTTTTTTTTTTTTTTTTTTTTTTTTTTTGGTTTTTCGAGACAGGGTTTCTCTGTGTAGCTTTGCGCCTCTCCTGGAACTCACTTGGTAGCCCAGGCTGGCCTCGAACTCACAGAGATCCGCCTGGCTCTGCCTCCCGAGTGCTGGGATTAAAGGCGTGCGCCACCACCGCCCGGCTCCCACACTTTTCTTAATCTCCTGATCATGGGTCCTTCTTGCTCAGTCTATCACGTGTCAAAACGGGCAGCCAACGTTGACTGAGTACCTGGTAAGCCGTAGACATGATAGCTAGTACCAGAGAGCTGAACAAGGTTTGGTCTGCCTCTCCACCCTCAGAGCAGTCCATTTAGTTCAAAACACCCAAAAGTACCTGAAGTACTCGGTTTCCCAGACTTCTCTGAAGGAGAGAAGGTCTTGTGACCCTGTCCTGTTAGTAACCCTCTTTTAAGGAGTAGCGGCTGCTCCTGCTGTGCCTTTGACCCTGGGTTATCACCGTTCTGAGCATGGATGCACCTGCAGTCATCTTGCAGCCGCAAGGACAAAGCCACATACGCTTGCAGGAGAGCTAAGGGCCTGGTGTCCTGCATGCAGGATGCTGCTGACATTAGAGAAATAAACCCCTCTGAGTCTTACTGTCATAAGATTGCTGATGGTGGTTGGATGTCTGCCTTGCATCTGAACCTAACTTTGATTGTGAGAATAAGTCACCCCCCCCCCCAAAAAAAAATCTACCATCTTGTTTCTTGCATTATTTCACTAAGGACATCTGGACATGCTGGTGAACTGCATCGCCAAATGCTCTTGCTCTGAAATATCCACTGCAAGGCTGGGCTCCATCCATCAGGCACCCTTGGGTGACATCTCTATGTCTTAGGGCTCCAACAGTGAAGGCTTAGCATAATGAGGAGGGAGGTCTACATGGGCTCTCTGTACCCCATCCCAGAGCCCCTTTGTGTTGGTATCCTTCCACTGTGGTCTGTGGAAAAAGTCACAAGTGGCCCAGATCCAAGGGCAGGAGATAACGACTCTCTATTACTCAGTGAGAAAAATCAGAGAAATGAGTCTGCTCTTAGACTTTATAGCCTCTGGGGTCCCTTTCAAGAGTCTCCCCTCTACACCCAGGCCTTCTTAGGTTTCCCACTGAGTAGCCCCAGAGACATTCATTTGGCCTTTAGTAATGCATTCATTTGACATTTGTACTCTCCACGGAACTACCCAGACTGTGGCGTGACTTCTTGTCTGCGGAGCCAGTCATCTTTGGGGCATAGATGCTGTCTCTTGTCTTTGTTTCTCCTTCCTTGTGTCTTTTTCTCTTTGCCTGTGGATGGGGATACTTTTAAAAGGACCAGGAGTGTGGATCAGCACTGGGCTCTTTTCTCTGCCTGGCTTCCCAGCTGTGTGACTACAGGCAAACAGCTTTGAGTGAGCCTGTTTCCTCATTAGGGAAGTCAGCATTGTGATGAGCATTAACGGCCAAATGTGTACAAATCTCTGCACCCTGCACAAGGCTTGAAATTGTGCTTGAGATGGTCTCTACTATCCTTGTTACCCCGTCACCACCACCAGCACCTAAATTATCATTTTGCTCCAGGTCCTCCACCAAGTATACATGGGAAATACTGCTTTGCCTGTTAATTTGGTCCCACAGTGTTAATAAATTGAATGTCAGCATACCCTTAAATATTTTTAAAGTTTAGATGTTGTTTCCCGAGGACCAAGTGCTCTGCCACTGCCGTGACCTTGAACAGGTCCCTCGACCTCTTTCAGATTGTGTCCTCACCTCAGCAGCAGACACCATGACAGGGCTGAACTCATAAGGGCGCAGGTAGAACATGATGCTATATGTTGTAGCTCTCGATGGATTTCCTATCACATGATTTAAAATGTAAACTGCACAGAAGTTCCTCCTTCCACCCAGGGCTCTGTAACCTGCTTACCAGTTGCTATCATCTGTCCTCTGATGATGAGAATCCTGGACCCATCTCTCCCTCTGTCACCCTGACCATGGGACAATAGCCCAAGCTGGTTTCTGTCCCTGTCTCTGCCTCAAAGGCTTGTTTTCTACCTAGGAGGCGGGGCAGGTCTTGTCTCTACCATCACCCACCATTGTTATAACAAAACTAAAGACATCACCATGTCTGCGAGGGCTCACGGCTCTTGTACTTCAGCCACTCAGCTTGGTTCTCTGTTTGGAAACTTAACCTGTGATTCAGCCCCTGTTGGCCCTGGCCCATACTGCATGCTCTACCTCCATACTGATTCTTCCAGTTTAGCCCCTAGTCACCTTCAGGCTTCTGTTCTAGGGCCACCTCCAGTGGTGTCCTGTCTGTAAACAGAAATTGCTGTGTGCCTTCCTGTGGCACCCATTTTGTTCACTGACACTATGTTGGAGAGGCACATGTTGGTCACTCCCATGTGTTGGGAGACTGGTCTTCCAAATTCTAGCCAGAGTATCTTGATCCTTTGCCTTTGAAGGTTTTTAAAATTGTGTATGTATGTATGTATGTGTGTGGTGGGATGTGTGGGTGGGAGGATGCCCTTAGAGGCCAGAGGTGGAGTTGAAGTTATAGGCAGCTGTGAACCAGTATTGCTGGGAACTGAACTTGGGTCCTCTGGAAGATCAGTGTAAGTTTTTAACCTCTGAGTCCTCTGTCTAACCCCAAGTGCCTGGCTATCACAGCCATGTGCCATTTAGCCCATGCCACATGACCGGTTGCTACAAAACAGGCCATTCTCACAGTGAACACTGCCTGTTGAGGTCAGCAGAATCCCATACCAACAAGGATTGAGTACATGTGAGTATACAACTCTCCCAGAATGTAGCCTTAGGCTGTCTGGGTGTGCTAGTTCATTTCTGTTGCTGGGATACAATACCTTGACACAAAGTACCTTAGGGAAAGGGAGTTTATCTGATTTACAATTCCAGGTTACAGTCCATCATTAAGGAGATGTCAAGACAGGAACTTAAGCTAGTCACATCACATCCGTAATCAAGAGCAGAGAGAGAGAGAGAGAGAATGAATGGGTGCATGCTTAGTGCTCAGTTAGCTCTCTCTACTCTCATACAGCCCAAGATCTAAAACCAGGGCATGGTGATGCCTACTTTCCAACTGGGACTTCCCACATCTATTAAGGCAATCGAGACAATCCCCTAGAGGCAGCCCTGAGAGTAATACCTCACTGAGACTCTCTTCCTAGGTAATTCTGGGTTGAATTACTGTTGACAATTAGAATTAACCATCACACTGAGCCTGTGGTCATCTCTACTGCCCTGACCCTAGCTAGGGTTCTGAGCCCAAGTTTGCATGGATTCTGCTGTAGACTTTGAGCCATATAAAATAGTAGGGAGCTCAGTAGGAGGGACATCGGAGACTCTTGGAAAACACAGTTGTCCACTGCCATCCACCAATCCACATCTAACGACTAAGAAATTCATTTTATTATTGACGATGGACTAAAATGAGCCATTCTTTGGACTGGTGGTCACATCCTAGTTTGAAAGCAGATGTTAATTGTTCGACTTGCCCAGATGCCGTACCTCAGCACCATTTAAAGTTTTCCTTACTTATCATTACTTCTTGTTTGTCACAGGCCATCGTTGGAGCACAGTGAGGTTTTACAGGGTAGATGTGCAGTCTCTAAGCACTTACAGGCAGCATGTATGGACTCTGGAAGTCTCTTCCCAACAGGAAATGTTCTGCTCAACCTGTGTGCTTCCCATGGCCAGGCTCTATGTGTTGTCTGATACACACATGCCAAAGAGCCACAAGGAAAAAATAGCCTTGACATGGCTGGTTGCCCCAAGGGTGGCCTTTTCCCCTTCCCTAAAGCATTGATGGTGGTCTTTAAATACACATTGAAATTCTTAGCCATTCCACTCTTCACTGGGCGGGACTGAACTCCTCTTCCTTCAGGCTGAATTTGAGTGGCTTCTAAGTAGTCAAGGATGATGGAAGTGTTGGAGTGTGACTACGTCATCAGGGACTCTATCATCGGAGACTACATCCTCAAAGCATGGGGGCCTCTCCCTTGCCTTCTTTCTTGAATTCTTCACCTAGGGAAAGCCAGACGCCCCGTTGTTAGAGCATTCAGACATCTCCTTTGAAAGGTCCACATGGCCAGAGCCATGTGAGGGTGCCATCTTGAAAACAGAGCCTCTGTCTCCTGCTGTGGCTCTTCAGCTTTAGCCAACATCAAGGGAGACACAGAATCAGAGCCGCTTCCTAGCACAGCCATGTGTCACCAAGTTCCTGACTCAGAAGCAAAGCTTTATACCAAGTTTTGGGGTACAGCGGTAGATAATGAACAAAAGAGCTCTACTTTGGGGACCCCAGGTTAACAACTGCCCCCAACTCCTTTTGAAGTTTCTGGCTTTGCTCACCCTCTAGAATGGGAGCAATGACTTCTATCCGGGTACAATGAGGGCCAACTTTAAAGCCTCCTGGAAGCCATTAGTAATGCTAAGTCATTTCATTCTTGGGCAGACCTCTATGCCCATCCTGCAGCCTTACACTCCCCATGTTCTCTCTGAGAAGGAAGGGCTTTACCTGTGTCCCCGCACCTGATAGTATACCCACAAAATGTTCCCACCTTTATTATTTAAGCCCTCCCTTCCCCCAGCTCCTTAAGGACATGAAGCCTCTAGACTGAACGTCTCTTAGGTATGCCATGTTGTGTCTGAATTCAAAGAGAGCATCTCCTGCTTCAGACTTCCTGTGTCAGGGTTAATGATAAACATGCAGACTGATGTGTGCCAAGGGGGTGTTGATCGGCAGGAGGAACATGGTAATTTTCTGGTGCTTCCTCCTGTTAGCTTTGGGAAATTCCTGCTTTCTCTTCCTCTGGCTCCATCATCTCCTCTCACACAGAAACATGAAGCACATTCAGGCTCTCTTCTTCCACGAGGGCATCAGGCTCCACGGAGTTTCCATGTGGAGGTTTTTGTGTCTTCTCTCGGCTCCATTCACAGGCAAGCATCGGGGACAAGGCTGATAGCGCTGTCTACAGAAAGTAGGGCAGCCTTTGTTATCGTCATGACCTACCCAGAAGTGGGTCTGAGCGGCACAGTACGCGCTCACAGCCCTCTGGGCTGCGTTGGAAGGCTAGTGAGGCACACGTTAGATCTGGGTTCCATTCAGAGGCAACAAACACATGGTACAGGACGCGTATGCGGCTTGAATGGCAAAGCTGGGTTTGAACGCAGTTTCTGTTTTGAACTTGGCACCTTTGTGACAATTAAGCAGAGATTTCTGCAGACTTTCAACTGGCTGTAAGCTGTGGTGGTCAGCGCTCAGCGCTCGATGCTGGGACTCTAAATAAACAGCTGAGGAGCTGGAACACTGGGCTTGTCTGTCTCCCTCCCTCTCTTCCTCCCTAGCCTCCTTCCTTTTTTTCTCTTTTTTGGGTGACGAATAGGCTCTCACTTCATAGCCCAGGCTGGCCTCAAACTCACAGCCATCCTCCTGCATCAGTCTCCTAGTCCTGGGATATTCTCATGCGAGGCAGTGTGCTCCTGGCTTGGGTCTCTACTCGGTACTCCCTGGACAAGTTACTCTACACACTTGGCCTCAGTTTCCACATCTGTACATGTTATGTGACAACAGCATCTCCCTTACAAAGGAAAGAGGTGTGGTCTCCCAGAGGTAATCCATGAGTGTAAACTTACGATGCCCGGCCCAGGGGAGTGATTTGAGGGTTTCGTTGATATTAACTCCTCATTGTATTTCTAGTTTTGGTGCTCTCAGATGATTGGCCATGTGCTCCCTCCCATTCTCATTCATTTTTTGGTGTCTATAAACACTACAGGCTCTGGCACTGGAGCCGGGTCTAACAGTGTGGCTTGACGGAGTCACCTTGTCATCGATGGGAGGTTACTAAAAAACAACAAACCTTGGTTTCTGTACTTTAGAATTTGGTTCTCAGCGGAAGGGGAACAGTAAGATGTGTAATGACACCTGTGTGATGAGATCATGAGGACATCCATTATTTTGTACGGTAACATAAAAATCATATCTTTAGAAAAGAATGTTAGTTCTTAAACACACTCTGCTGTATGATAAAAGCAGGATATGATAAAGATGATACATCAGTAACCAAATCAGCATGATTGGCAAGGCTTTGTCATGGAGGCCAAGGCTCTGCTGCAAAGCATGGTCCAGGCCCGCTCCCCAGAACCTCAGAATGTGACATTGTTGGGATAGACAGGATGATGTGTGGGCAGAAAGATGGATAGCCAATGAATGATGGACAGATGAGTTAGATAGACAATGGACAGAAAGGTGGGTGGGTGGATGATGAATGGGCAGATAAATATGAGAGATGGGTGGATGGATATGTGAATAGACATATATATATATATATATATATATATATATATATATATATATATATATATAGATGGATAGAAAATGGGTGAATGGATTAATGGGCAGTGAATGGATGAAAGAGGAATGATGAGTGGATGGGTAGCTAGATGGATGAATGGATGGATGGATGATGCATTGATCATATGTTGACCTGATCCATAGCCACTGCAAGAGACTCAGCAGGAATTGCCAACTACTTCTTTGTCTAGTCCCACAGGTTTAAGAAAAGGGGTCTTATCTCCATACTCTGCTTCCTAAGGGTGTCCAGTGTCCCTGAATCCTCCTCTGGGGCCCAGAATTGGCAGCAAGCATGTGTATGTTTTATGTGGGGGGTCAGACAGGCAGGATAGGTGAAGGCATTTATCCCATAAGATGGGTCCAAGATGTGCTGGTGCAAAGAGGAGGGGTGGGGGTTATGAGTCTCCTCAGCCTGGCAATGTCCATGGTCAACATTCTGGCCTCAGCTCTCAGTAACCATGTGTAAAGTTTGTGTGGTGGAGATTTCAAGAGGGTCTTGTCCGGAGACAGACTGTCTAGTCTCAAATCAGTTCTGGATATACTTATTGGGTCACTTGGGACAAATTATCTCACCATCTACTGTCTTAATTTTGGCATCTGTAAACTGGTCTCAAGAAGGCTGCTAAGATACTTGATAAGCTAATGAAAAAAATATAAACAAAAAAGAGATTGAACAGAGGTACCCAGTGTTTTGTGACTCCCCAAAGCCATAGGTTATATCGAATAAAAACAATGCAGGGGTGGGCTAGCTCCCTATAATTGTGGGTCAGGAGGCTCCTGAGACACCCCCTGACACAGGCAATTGCTGCTACTACTGTTTGCCCACCAGACAAGACAGCAAGACTCTACTGCTGAAGATGCCACTGTCCTTGGTCTCAAGACATAGAGAAACTTTCTCAATGATGGCTAGCTTTCATAGTACCAAAAGGTGCTGTGTAAGTTGCGGGGCAATATTGTCACCAGGGATCTTAGTCAGCTGTGGATCCTGTGTGTAATAATACTGACCATTTAGGCGAGACAAGCCCATTGATGCAACAGTGGCAAGTCTGTTACAGGCCAACCAAGCATTTTCTGGTTGGATTTGTGGCCCACTTCACAGAACGAAGGAATTTATGTCTAGTACCCCAAACTTAGTCACAAGCTCATGGGGGAAAGTCATAAGCCATAATGAGACACCAACTGCTGTTGGCTTGCTAAATGGGCATGATGTACCCATCAAATCGCTTTCTAAATATTTGTGTTTGTGTCCACAGATCAGCACTTTGGGCAGCTTGGGTCAAGGAAGCTTCTTCTTCTTTTTTTTTTTTTTTTGCAGTGAGTAGTGTTAAGTACAGAGACTTGTAACTAGTCAAAGGATTAAGAAGAAATGACCATTGAGTGCCCAGCCATAGATAGGACATCTACAGCATGCCTCTGAGGTTCAAGGAACATTGTGGAGGAAGAGGTGGAGGAATGTGGGGGAACGGAGTAGAATGCTGACTTCTGGGTTCGACACGGCTGTTGTATTCAGAGTAGCTGTGATGATACACAAGATGGAGTCATCAACATCCCATCCTTGAAAGTGGAAAGACTTTGGGGGCCCACCTCATACTGATTATTAATATACAGTTAATGGTTGATGGAGGAGAGGCGTTTTCTCTAATGGTATAGCCACTGGTGAGGTGCCCATACTCTTGAAAACAAACCCTCAATTAGCAACCCTAATTAAACTCACTGGGTCACGCACATTAAAAAAAAAAGTGGGGGCTGCAGTTAAGAACACACACTGCTTTCGCAGAGGACCAGGGTTCAGTTCCCAGCACCCACATGAGATGACTCCCAACTGCCTGCAACTCAAGTTCCAGGGGGATTCTGCCACCCTCAGGGCCCCGTGGGCACCTACATGTACATGATGCACATAAACTTATGCAGGCACGTATGCGTACACATAAATTTAAAAAAGTAGATCTTTTTTTTAAAAATGTCTTTAAAGTAGAAGCAGGGTTAGTTGGGAAGACAGGGGATTAGACGAGGTGGGATGGGGACAAAGGGTAAGAGTGACTAAATATGAACAGAATATATTATGGACACACATAAAATATCATAATGAAACCCATGAGTATGCATAATTAATATAGGCTAATAAAAATATTCAAAAGGCCGGTGAACTTACTCAGTGGAATTTGATGCGTACATAAGCTTGCAAAGGGACCTGAGCTCTCTCTCCAGGCACGCCCCCACATCACCATCACCACAGCTATTCCTCCCAGAGCCCTTCAGGACTGACTTCACTCTGAGCCTAATCATTTCTTCCTCTGACGGCCCAAGGGTACAGTACTCCACCTCCCTGGAGCCCTTGGCTGTGTGCTGCGCCAGGCTGTCTCACGGAGCTTCAGAATTAGATGGCGTAAGGGGACAGGGATCAGACAGCTTAGGCCCTGTGGCCACCACAACCACCGCTCGTAGTGCTCGGTGGCAGAGCTCCCAGGTCAAAAGAACTGCTAACAGTTCCACTTACTAAGTAATCATTTCTGACAGAACTCGCTCAGATGGTGCCTGACATATACTGTTTCCGTAGGCTCCGTGGGACCCCACAGTTCTAAGATTCCATCTAGCTTCAAGCTGTGGTGTGCACTTCCTAGCTGTGTAGACTAGGGTACAGCAGATTAAGCTCGTGGCTGCCTTAGTTAGTCCCCTTGTCTCTGCAGTGGAGTGGACACACGTATTTATTTCTCAGCGTGTAGAATGTGGAATCAAGGAAACTCCAGTATAGAGCTGGCCGAGTGCCTTGGGCCGTGTGCTTAGCAAGTGTCTTCATTAGCAAGACCTTTGTGCGCAGGGGCCATGGGCTGCAGGGCTCTGTGGTCAGAGGGACTTGTGTCAAGCTGGAGGAGGGTGGGTGGGAGGGAATCTACAGAGTTCTAGAAACTGAGGGACCCCTGAGAGAGCAGCAGAGGAGGGCAGTGAATCCATGAAAGAAGTTTCCACTCCCTCTTTTCCTTCCTTCCTTCCTTCCTTCCTTCCTTCCTTCCTTCCTTCCTCCCTCCCTCCCTCCCTCCCTCCCTCCCTCCCTCCCCTCCCAATCCTGCTCACTTGCACCCCCTGTAGGCCACTTGGGGATCTACATCGTGAGTCATCTCTCCTCAGAGGGGCTCCAGTGGTTCTGTTCTGTGACTACAGAGGCAGAGGTTTACAAACATTGATTCCTGGATCTCACCCCAAGCAGACGGATAAAATAGAAATCCTTTTTTTGTCTTGACTATCAGTGATTTTTAGAAAGTGACCTCCGAGGGGCGCCCATAGTCACCGGTTTGAGCTGTGCTGCACATTATCTGTCATGGCTGTGGTCCCCCGCCGTCCCCAATGGAACAGCTGACTTCCCACTTCACACTGCGGCCCAGGTGTGGGGCCTGTTGCTGACTGCATCTTGGAAGGGCCCTCAGTGACAATCCAGAGCTATGGGAGTAAAGGCATCCTTTACTTTCATTTGTCTTTATTGAGACAGGATCTCTTGTAGCCCAGGCTGGCCTCAAACTCATCATGCAGCAAAGGATAAACTCAAACTTCAGATACCCCTGCCTCAACCTCCCAAGTGCTAGGATTATAGGTGTGTGCCACTAATGCCCAGTTTATGTGGTGCTGGTGATTGAACCCAGGGCTTTGTGCATACCAAGTGTCTTAGTTTAGGATTCCTATTGCTGCGAAGAACACCATGACCATGGCAACTTTTATAAAGGAAAACATTTCATTGTGGTGGCTCTCTTAGAGTTCAGAAGTTTAGTCCATTATTGTCATGGCCAGAGCAAGGCAGCATGCAGACAGACATGGGGCTAGAGAAGGAGCTGAGAGTTCTTACATCTTGGCTCACAGGCAACAGGAAGTGGTCTGAGACGCTGGGTGTGGCTTGAGCATATATATCTCAAAGCCCGCCTCCACAGTGACTCACTCCCTCCAACAAGACCACACCTACTCCAACAAGGTCACGCCACTCTTTTGGGGGGGCATTTTCTTTCAAACCACCACACTAGGCGAGTACTTTACCAACAGAGCCACATACCCAGCACCCCGCGACTTGAACTTTTAATAGCTGCACCCAATTGTCTGAAAGCGCCTCTGCTCACTTACTTTTCCAGTGCTGAGGGTGGTCCCTCCCCTCACACCTGATAACATCCAACCTGGGTAACCTGAGTAGTTTTTCCTATCTGATATCTGATAGAGCCGTGTTTTGTTTTTGTTTTTGTTTTTTTTTTTTTTCCTTAAATGGAACCAGCTAAAACATAGTGATGAAGACTCTACCCACTGGTTTGGCAAGATCACCCAGATAAACCTTGAAGGGAGTGCAGCAGGTTTCAGGATGTCTAAAACCACACTGGAAATGGAAGAGACAAGTTACAGGATGGGGTGTGTCCCACTGCACCCCCACCATGTCCCTAGGGGCAGCATGCATACCGCATACCTCGGTGTAAATGAGGGAGGTGCTTTGTCGCCTGGGTGGTGGGGGTGGAACAGATGTGGGGGGGCGGGGTGCTCTCTTTGTCTGGAAATGGCAGCAGCTTTTGCAGAGAAGATGCACACTAGTTGAAGGCTGAACTCATGTACTGCAGACCCCATGTGCATGTGTGTGTGTCTCTGTGGCGTGCGTGTGTGTAGATATGCAGTGTGTCTGCGTGTGATATGTTTATGTGTGTGCAGGTGTGTGTTTATGCAAATGTGTGTCTATGTGTGGTATGGGTATGTGTGTTCATGTGTGTGTGGTGTGGTATATGTTGTGAAAATTCCTTCCCTGAAAGCCGGACAGTGGTGGTGGCACATGCCTTTAATCCCAGCACTCAGGAGGCAGAGCCAGGCGGATCTCTGTGAGTTCGAGGCCAGCCTGGTCTACAGAGCGAGATCCAGGACAGGCACCAAAGCTACACAGAGAAACCCTGTCTTGGGGGGAAAAAAATCCTTCCCTGAGGGAGACATAAATAATGTCTCCCCCTCCTTCTAGGGTCTCAACACACTGAGGCATGATTCCATCCAAATTCCTTCTGGGGTACCACTGTGTGTATTAGGCTTACTTACAGAGTAGTGGGTGACAGAGAGGAGCATGGGTAACCTCAAAGCAGACACACCTTGAAGGATCCTCGCCCAGCAGGGGTGACTCTCCCAGGGCTGCATAGATAGACCTTCCTCGCCCATCCTTTCAGCCTCTAGCCCCTCCCCCAAGACCGCGTGCAATTAGAGCAGAATTGCATACAGCTGGTTGGGAGGGGCGGCTGGTTATCCAGGTGAGGGCCCCATGACCTTCCCTACTCCTCCTTCTCTGAAGGAACGCCAAAGTCAACAGGCCCAGCTGTAACGATCTTCTGCAAGCAGGCCCAGCGGAACGCTTGAAGAGGGGGGCAGATTGGTTCAATGGACGGTCCTGTGCAACAGTGTGTGTGGGTATGTGCTTGCTGTGTGGTTGCAGTTGTGTGTGTGTGGTATGTGCATATGTCTATGTGTAGTGTATAGTGCACGTTTTTTTGTGGTGTATGTGTGTGCGATGCATGTATGTTGCACAAGTGTGTATGTGTATATGAAGACAGAAGAACACAGTATCTGCAATGTCTGAACAAAGGGGCCCTGCGATTTCTCTACAGCGTTTTGGAACATTTTGTAAAGCCCGAATGCATGCATATCAGAATCAAATACTTAAAACAGCCTTTAGTTTCACAGAATCCACCTTGCTGCCAATTGCTTTTAGTGCAGGTGGGCTCCAGCCTCAAGGTCAGAGGACCCTGGGAGAGGAGGCTTTTAGGGAAGGCCCGTGGGTAGCCGGGCAGAATGCTAGGGAGAGGGACTATGGCCCGAGTTCCCAGAGAGAGCATGGCTGCCCCGGCTAAAGCCTCTGGGACTGAAGTTCAAAGCCACTGCCCTCCAGTTCTGCAGGCGTGGCTGGGGATTTAGGGGATTACCCGGGTCCTTGTCAGAGGCAGTGGGTACCCAGGCCTCAGGTGCAAGGAGGTCTTTGATGAGCACCAGCTCTTTAGGGGCCCAAATAAAGTGAGGACAGGCCAGCTGGGCCGCCCAGGAGGGGGCCCCCACGGTTGATTCTTCTTTCTAGTCTTAGGAAAACAAATACTTGATATTCCAAAGGCTGAGTAAACTCATTAGAAGGATCTTGGGCTTCTGGACACTTCTGAGCCAGCTCCGTAGCAGGGGTGGGAGCTCAAGGCACGGCCCTCTTAGGCCGGGTCCCCCAGCTCTGCACCGCAATTCCTGCTAGGAGACACTGGGGCTGCAACTCCCCCAGCCTATCCTGCACGACCTGAATCAGCAGCTGCGTCCTGCATTTCGGTCCAGGCCAGCACAGGGCAGGGCCGATAGCTACAGCATCAGTGTGGGGACCGGCTCCGGGAAAAGGCAAAGTGATTACCAAGTCCAAGATGGGGCCTGGGCAGATTTAGATTACCAACCCCTGGGCGGGGCCACCCAGGCCCTCAAGAAGCCATTCTTCTGTGCTTTGGTTATCAGGAATCCTGCTATATCTTTCTCTCCTAAGGACAGTATCACTTTAGATCGGGGTCCATTCCAACAGGCGCATTATAAATCAACCACTTCTTCAAAGACCTTGTGCCCAAATGCTGCCAAAGTAAGGGTGCCAGGCCAAAGGTTCAGGTGGATCTGGGAGCAATTTGACCGTGAGGAGAGGTCTCCCTGGGACTCATGGGGAGGGTGCTGCTGGAAAAGAGGAAACTGGGTGTAAAGCATACAGATTTGAACTGGTGCAGACTTGCGCTGACCAGGGCTTGGGGAGCAGGACAGATGCCGAGGAGCGTGGGGTGGGAGAGCCACCTCCACAGCGGCCACCTCTGTGCAGGCCCCAGTTGGTTTCTGCCGCAGAACATCCCGCCTAGTTCAACGTGCTGGAGACAAGATTTTCCATGGTCACAAGGACAGTGCAGGCGTGGGTGGAGTCCATCAGTCTCTAAATGTTGACAACTCGGTTTATAAACAGTCAGTGGACCATACAAGAGACGTCTGTAAAGCAGGTGTGTCTCTCGACCCAGGTTGCAACATGTGGTCTCAGCAGAATTTAAACAGGAAATGGCAGGGCCAAAGGCCCGGCCGGGGAGGAGAGGAACCCCTACCAAGGTGTCATGCATCTGGGCACACATCAAGCAATTGTTATCTGTCCTATGAGATGTCGGCCTCTTCTCATGTGTGTGTGAGTGCATATGTGTGTATGAACTTCATACATATATGAGTATGCATGCGTATCTATGCATGTGTCTATGTGCATCAGACATATGCATGCATATGCTTATGTGAGCATGTGTGTGACAGTGAAGGTTGGGTTGCACATATATAGGAGTGTGTGCAGTCATGATCATGAGTATGCACATGATTGTGTGCTTGTGTGCATAGGCACATGTACAATTATACATGCTTGCTCATACTCATGGTGTGCATGTGCACAGATACTCACATGCAAGGACTCACTTGTGTGTGTGCATACACACATGTACGCATATTGGCAGGTTTCTGCAGTATATGTATGCACGTATGCGTGTGTACACATATGTATGCCTATATGCTTGTAGTAGCTCCTGAACTGGTGCACAGAGCACTTTGGGTCCATTTGCTAAATTTGGGCTGTGGGAAGAGGGCGGGAATGCGGAGGTTTCTGCTTTTATAGCTCAGATTCTCCAGTGATGTCGGGGAGGGGTGTGGGGGAGGGGAGGTGTCTCAAGTTCAGTTTAAACAGTGTGAATGCTGCCCCCTTGTGGCTGCTCACAGACACTGCAGACAATGGTCTCCCAGTGTCTGATGGGGAAAGTAGCTTTAGGATTGGACACTGTGGCGGGTCTGCAGAGAGGCCCCAATGGTCTGTTTGCAGGTTTTATGGATCTCAGGTTTCAGAGGCAGGCAACAGAGTCCGCAGCAAGTCTTCACACAGGGCGGTAACTTTTCTCAGAGTGGGCTCTGTGTGGCCTCTGGACTGGGCACACTTTCAGTCATGTCTGTGACTCTCTGGACAGAGCCTAGATTCCTCAGTGCAGCCCCGTGCCTTGGGGCATAGTGACTCACCGCATTCTGCCTCAGTTTCTCCATGCACAATGGATGATAATGGTTCAGGGTAGTGTGGGGACTGGGAAGATGGTGCCTCTGGAAGCTTCACTCAGGGCAGGCTCTTAGCCAGCCACTGAGAACATTAGGACAACACCATTCACAGTCTCCCTGAGATGCGTCCACCTCAGCTCCCAGCATGCAATGCGGACAGGGAGAAGACTGGGTGGCTGGCATTCAGTACTTCTCTCTGAGAAGGTTCCCACTGGTCGTGTCTGCTCAGGCTACACACTTTTCTTCCTTATACCCCTGGGTATGGAGGAGGGGACATTCTAGAAGAGGAAGGGCTTAGCTGTAAGTTGGCAGGAAAATCTGTATAATCTGTCATCTGTCATGTGTCTGGCTATCTATCTATCTATCATCTATTAATCAATCAATTTATCATCCATTCTTTATCTTCTATCTACCATCCATCATCTATTATCTATCTATCTGTCTATCTGTCTATCTATCTATCTATCTATCTATCTATCTATCTATCTATCATCCATCATATATCTTACACATACAAATATACAGATATAAACACACACACACACACACACACACACACACACACACACACACACACCCCTGCAGACTAATCTGCACACACAGAAACACAAACATACATATTAAAATGCTACATTCTACTGATACAGATCCTGAGTGGAAAAACAGAATGAGACACACAATTATGCTCTTTACAAATGCTACCGAATGCATTTAAGTCTCATAGACACTCTTGTCCATTTTTGCCATACTCTGGAATCCATAGCCAGCCTCAGGTCACAGTTGATCAGCAAGTGCCATTTTGCTGATGGGCAAGTGTCTTTCTAACATGACTGTGGGTCCATCTCATGTAAGTAAAACTGGTATCACATGGGGAGATGTGTTCTGGTCTGCTGTTGTGGAATGTTATTTTAACCGAGCAAAGATGTGTTACATTTGTTTATGCTGCATAATACTACTTTAACTATGTGAAGGTGTGTTACACTTGTTTCTGCTGCCTTTGTTAATGATGTAAAGATGTGTTACATTTGTTTATGTTGCATTTGTTCAATTATGTAAAGATGTGTTGCATCTGTTTCACCTTGCCTGCCTAAGGCACCTGATTGGTCTAATAAAGAGCTGAACGGCTAATAGCTGGGCAGAAGAGGGATAGGTGGGGCTGGCAGGGAGAGAGAATAAATAGGAGGAGAAAGCTAGGCTTAAGGAAAATGAAAGGAAGAAGAAGGAGGAGAGAATGAGGGAGACATAGAGAAGTAGTAAAAGTAAGATATACAGAAGTAGGAAAGGTAAAAAGTCCCGAGGCAAAACATAGATGAAGAGAAACAGGTTAAGTTAGAAGAGCTGGCAAGAAAAGAGCTAAGCTAAGGCCGAGCATTCACAACCAGTAATACGTTTCTGTGCCATGATTTGAGAGCTGATTGGTGGCCCCAAAGAAGCAGCCTGCTGGCTGGGTGGTGGTGGTGCACACCTTTAATCCCAGCACTCGGGAGGCAGAGGCAGGCAGATCTCTGTGAGTTCAAGGCCAGCCTGGTCTACAGAGTAAGTTCCAGGACAGTCAGGGCTACAATGAGAAACCCTGTCTTGAAAAACCAAACCAAGAAAAGGAAAGAAAAAAGAAAAGAAAAGAAAAGAAAAGAAAAGAAAAGAAGAGGAAAGAAAAGTAAACAAAAGGCCTGGTACAGTCTGCTCCTGGAGACAGAATCCCAGGGTTCAGGAGTCCTGGTGGTGAGCCTGCTTTAGGCAGGAGAAGGCTTCTGCACTTAACCGTCTCCTCTGGGGTCGACCTCAGGTGGAAGTTTGGGAGCCCAGCCTTCATGTGGGCCCAGGCATTCATTTGAGCTTCCTCCATTCCTTCTTGCTGCCTCAGTGTTCCCTCCAGTTAGGCTGGGCCCTGCCTCTCAGCACTCTGGCTGAGTCCACAATGAGCTGATCTGGGAGATGCCCCTGGGTGAGTACGTACTGGACTGATCTGGGCAGATCCCCCCAGATCAGTCTGCAGGGGTGTGTGTGTGTGTGTGTGTGTGTATTGTGTAAGCCTGTATGTGCATGTTCATGTATATACGTATGTGTGTATGTGCATATGTATGTATCTTCATGTGTATATTTGTGTCTGTGTATCTGTGTATGTGTACATGTGTATGTGAATGTGTGTAGGTGCAGGTGTGTGTGTGTGTGTATTGTGTAAGCCTGTATGTGCATGTTCGTGTATATTTGTATGTGTGTATGTGCATATGTATGTATCTTCATGTGTATATTTGTGTCTGTGTATCTGTGTATGTGTACATGTGTATGTGAATGTGTGTAGGTGTATGAGCCTATGTATATGTTTGCATGTGTGTGTGTTGTATGTGTATATTGTGTATATGTCTGTGTATGTGAGTGTGTGATGTATGAGTATGTATGTGTGAATGTGTGTGTATGCATGTGGTGTATGTGTGTATACATGATGTGTGTGCATGCACACATGCTCTGTTATTGCTTTCAGCATCTCTCCACACAACTGAAATTGGATTGGCAGGGTCAGGTGACTTATGGAGAAGCTTCCAAGTAGATCCTCGCAGTAGCAGCCGCTGCCACCGCTGCTGTAGCCCCGGCCCATCCTCCATGTCTTCCATCGTCTGTTCCCAGGGTTCCTGATCACTCAGCCACATGGCACTGGTTTCTTCTCTCCCACTGTCCCAAGGCATTTTGTTTCTGTTTTGGACAACATGGCTCCGCACGCTCTCATGTCATGGATGGGCTTTGCCTTCTGTGCAGACACTGTGCCCGCTGTCTCCCCTGTAGCAGAGAAGCCCCTAAGTTCAGGGCCCCTCCTCATGACCTGGGTCTCCTGTATCCATCCTTTGCAGGTCATCCAGGCTCTGGGACTCCCCTGGGGCAGGGAGTAGGTGGTGGTGCCCTCCACCCCGTCTGTGGCAAGGGCTAATGGTACCCGTCCTGCAGGCTGTCATTATGGTAGCTATTAAACCACGTTCCCATATGGGGAATCTGAGACACCTGAGGTACCCCGTCCCTTTGAGTACCTCAGTGTCCTGCAGACACGCAGTCAACTGCTAATATTTCTAAGTGTGCAGCGAGGCTGAGATGGAAGGCAACTCCCTGGTCAGGCCTGTTATTATCTAGATTCTTGCTTCCCAGTGAGAATGCTTTGGCGCTTCTCTGGGCTGGTGGGGCAGAGGCATGGGGGCCCCACTTGAAGGCTGGCGAGTCTCCTCTGATCCCATCGAGAATGCCCCCTGTTCCTTGCCTCACACCCAGCATTCCGTCTCTACTGAGAGGATGGCCGAGTCTGGGCCACTCACCTGAACCCTTTGCCAGTTCACAGGGTCCATTGTCTTCTTCCATTGCTAAGACGTTAGACTAAAATTCTGACACATTTCTACCAAACCATTTTTATTAATTAAAAAAAAAAATCCACACAAGGGAGGAGACGAGGGTGGGCAAACTGTGCTCAGAATATATTATACGAAAAGAAGATTGTTTTTGATTAAAAAAAAATAAAAGGGAGCAAAAAAATTCCATGTGGCCGGGCGGCGGTGGTGCACGCCTTTAATCCCAGCACTTGGGAGGCAGAGCCAGGCGGATCTCTGTGAGTTCGAGGCCAGCCTGGGCTACAGAGCGAGATCCAGGAAAGGCACAAAGCTACCCAGAGAAACCCTGTCTCCAAAAACAAAACAAAACAAAACAATTCCATGTGATAGTCAAATAGTGAGAAATTAACAAGACAGCAGCGACATCATCCAGGAGACCTTGCTGCTTCCTCGCCTGCTGGCTGTGTACCCACTCCTGTATAGAAGATGCTCTTCTCTTCACACTCAATTCCTGGGCTGCCAGCTCGTGACCTGGCACAGAGAGGCTTGAGAGACAGCATGTAGAAATCAGCAGCGACTTGTGACCCTGCAGACAGGGGACCTAGCATCGGATCCAGACCCACGATTCCTCAACTGGACGCTGCTGCTTAGCTTCCTGACCGGGGCACGTTTAGAGCAATCTGAAGGAGGAGACACATCTCCTTGGTACTGATCCGGTGAGGGAAGGACAGATGAGCATCCCGCTGTGGATCTGCTTTTAAACAAACCCCACACAGTATCGAAGCAGGTTTCTGCTGGAAACCTGAGCTCTGGACAGCCACCACTGTTGAGGAGTCCTGCTGGAGCCACTCAGATCCAGGAGGCCAAAGGGGAGTGGTTAGCTGGAATCTTGCACCCAGATATCCCTCCTTCCCCCCCAAGGAGTCCTTTGCACTCCCCATCGAAGCCGAGCTGCCCCAAAGCTCCTGTCAACATAGGGATCCACAGGGGATGAGCCATTAACTAGCACTCAGGAGGGCATGTGGTGGTCTCGTCGATAAGCAGGTAACTTAAAACTATCATGTCGTTGGTGACTATTGAGGTTGCGTGCCGTTTACCTCCTTCCCATTCAGCAGCAGCAAAAGAGCGGGATAACGGATGAATCTCTCTCCCTTTGATGGCTTCCTTTCTGAGCTAACTGTACTTTACGTGGGAAGCCGAGCCCTACCGAGCTCTGCCAGCCTGGGCGGGTCCTACTCACAGTGTGGGGAATTTCACACAGGCACAGAACAGAGGAACAACTTCAAGGCTTCGTGGCCCATCCGATTTCCATCATACAGGTCCCCCGGGGGAGCGTATCTGCGGCTTCTCATGAATCACTCGCAAAGAATCTCTTAGAATTAATACCCACACTCGCCCTGCATCTTCCGAGCGTGCACTGGGTCTGTAGCTTAAGCTGTTTTAAAAGAACACCCAGAACACCTTGGAAGCTTTTGTCTGAGGGGGACAGAGGGGATTGCCAGTGGTGTGCGCTCTCAGAGGTTGGCCATGGAGACAGCCGGGACACAGGCTGGAGGAGACGGCAGAGATACTGGGGGGAGATGTCTGCCCACCTGGTGGTGCTGATGCCATTCAGGCTGTGAGAGAGGCTCTGACTACATTGGGGACCGACCAGCTTGAGTGAGCTGGCCTTCCTTGTGTGTATGTGTATAGAGGAGCTGGGGTGCAGGGGGACTTCTATTTCTCATTGCCTTTTGACTAGGGGAGGCTTGCCAGTCAATTCTGCCCCTATAGCAGAATACACAAGACAAGTCAGCTTACAAAGAGTTGTCATCCCGGCATTGGAGGGTGTACTCCTGTTGCATTGGGTCTGTCGGGGTCAGCGTGTGTATGTGTGTGTATGTGTGTGTGTGTGTGTGTGTGTGTGTGTGTGTGTGTGTGTGTGTGTGTGTGACAGCATTTTGTGGGAAGGGACACACAGAGAAAAGCTGTACAGAGCACAGCCAGGAAGCAAAGAGGAAAAGCAGGGTGGGGTGGTACACACCTGTGATCCTAGCACTGAGGAGGTAGACAGGGAAACCAGGGATTCTTTTTGTTTTTTGTTTTGTTTTTTTAGAGACATGCTTTCTCTGTGTAACAGCCCTGGCTGTCCTGGAACTTGCTCTGAAGACCAGGCTGGCCTCAAACTCACAGAGATCTGTCTGCCCCTGCCTCCCAAGTGCTGGGATTAAAGGCATTTCCGCCACTGTCCGGCATATATATATATATATATATTGCGGGGGTGTGGAAACAGGATTCCAAGCCACACCAGAGTACATGAGATCCTATCTCAAGGGGTGGAGTGGGGAAGCTGGGGTTCCCTAACGTTGAAATTACTCTCCCATGACACAAAGACCTCCCATTAGGCCCCACCTCTTCAAGATTCTACAGCCTCTAGATAGGGCCTCCCTGGGTGGTGGTGGGGGGCAGTCCTCTAATGCATAGATATTTGGCGGGACGTTTCAGATAAGTTCATTCCAAGCAGCCTCCAAACACAGGGCCTTCAAGCTTTTTAAGCACCAGACACTTCAGGTTTCTTTGAGGGAAGAGAAAGTCATCAGCGCCAAGACATGGTGGAAAGCCCTGAGACCCAGCCTCAGAAAATCCACCATGTGGAGAGCAGTCAGTGGCTGTGGCCCTGCCCGAGGCCGTGGAGTCCCCTTCCTCTTCCTGGATCATCTTTGTCGTGGTCCCAAGGCGCTGCTGACAGCAATAACTGAGTCACTCCGTTCACTCAGAAGCCAGACATCACCAATGAATCCAAGATGCTCCAGAAATAATTTTGGGAGGAGAAAGTTAAGTTATCTTCAATACATACCAGTTCAAGGGCACTGTAAAGCAGGTTGCTGGGCAAATGCTTCTGGTTTTTCGAGACAGGGTTTCCTCTGTGTAGTTTTGGTGCCTGTCCTAGATCTCACTCTGTAGACCAGGCTGGCCTCGAACTCACAGAGATCCTCCTGGCTCTGACTCCCGAGTGCTGAGATTAAAGGCATGAGCCACCGACACGCTTCTGGAAGTTGGTTCTATTGCAGTCTCTAACTTAGTGGGGGAATCTCACACGCTGTAATCCGCTTATGTAGGTTCAGCAAGACTGTAAAACCACGGAGCAGAAGAGAAGCCGGGCTGTGATGATAGCAAATACAAAGTGCTGCTCTTTCCCTGGGACCAGGCATCGGCTGGAGCGACCAGGGCAGCCATGGCTAAGAGAAGCATGGGATTGAGATTAGGAGGAGGGGCTGCAGAAACAGCTGGCTGGTCTGAAGGTGGAGCGGTCCCAGCTGTGCATTGCTAAGGCAACAGGCAGCAAAGCCCCCAAGCTCTCCTACATCAGGGCTGTCCAGCTGCTGGGATGCTTCATTCGGTAAGGATACTTGCCACAAAAACTGGTCCTCACTATTTCCGTATACAGAAAGTGTTTGGACAGCATCTCGCTGGTCAGTCTCTATGTCCCCAGTGCTGGGATTTTTGGGGTGGGGCATCACAACTGGATTTACAATGCTGATTTGATTTTGATTTTATATGTATGACGGTTTTGTGTGCACGAAGGTATGTGTACCTTGTGAGTGCCTGGTAGCTGGAGTTATAGTCAGAAGAGAGCATTGGATCCCCTGGAGCTGGGATTATAGATGATTGTGAGCCTCCAGGTGGGTGCTTTGGAAGAGGAGCCTGTGCTCTTAACCACTGAGCCGTCTCTCCAGCTCTCTGGCTTTATGATGTGTGTTTTAAGGATCAAACTCATGTTTGCAAGGCAAGCGTTTTGCTAACTGAGCCACCTCAGCCCTGAAAACAGTTGATCTCTTATGAAGACTGTGCCGTCACGAATGATGATCTGGAAGAGTCCCCTACGACCTCTGCTTCGCACATCTTCTTTTTTTTTTTTTTTTTTTTTTTTTTTTGGTTTTTCGAGACAGGGTTTCTCTGTGTAGCTTTGTGCCTTTTCCTGGAACTCACTTGGTAGCCCAGGCTGGCCTCGAACTCACAGAGATCCACCTGCCTCTGCCTCCTGAGTGCTGGGATTAAAGGCGTGCGCCACCACTGCCCGGCTGCTTCGCACATCTTCTATGCTACTGCTTTTTAACCTTCCTAACGCTGCCACCCTTTAATACAGTCCCTCATGTTGTGGTGACCCCCAAGCATAAAATTATTTCATTGCTACCTCATAACTGTAATTTTGCTACTGTTATAAATCATGATGTAAATATCTTATATGCAGGATATTCGATATGTGACACACACACACACACACCCCCCGTGGGAGTCGCAACCCATAGGTTGAGAACCATTGTTCTGTATAGCGATTCCCAAGGCCTGGGGCCCGTGGTTGAAATCTTAAACGAATATGCAAAAGTCAAGATTCACGACAAATTATCGAAGTTGTGAATGAGGCCAGAGCGGAGAGTGGCGCTAGAGCCTGAGGCGGAGGGAGAAGCTGGAGCGGACACCGAAACTGCTTCTCAGCTCTGCTCCTGTGTTTGCCTTATTCTTCCATTGAGGGAGCTGCTCGCTATGTTTGGCCCTCTCCGTGCCGAGAAATGAGGCTTAAGCGAGTCTCAGGGAAGTAGCGTGACAACGTTTATTATGGAATAATGAACATATTTACACTTAGTGTGAGTCTTCATGCACCTGCCTTTTCCCTTCTTGCTATCTTCAGTGACGTCAATGTTCTAGAAAAAAAAAAATCATTAAAGCCAGATACAATCACATGTGTGAGACGCTCAATTTTCCTTTTGCTCCAGGCAAAATCAAAGCCAGCTCTGGTTACACACCCTTGTTTTGCCAAATGACAAAACAAAATTTGAAAACAAAATAAAACAACAAAAAAAACCCAAAAACTTTTTTTAAAAGTAGCTTTCTAGGACCGTGATCTTCAATGTTCTATTGAGCAATAAGTATTTACCATGCTTCCTTCTCTATCTAAAACAGGTCTGTGTGTTTGTAATGTACCAGTGGCAGCTGCTTCTTACCATCTTGTGGAATCAGAAAAACTGTGGCGCTCACAGTTTAAATCAAGGCCAAACTTAACTAGTTTGTAGAAAGAATTCAAGGCGCTCCAGTGTCGGTTCTCAGTGCTGCCACTAGAGGGCAGCATCCACCTCTGCTTTCCAAACCCCAGCACCAGTTCCTTAAAAAAATAAAAATAAAATAATAATGATGATGATGATGTCTTGAACATTGATGGAAGAGGCCTTTATTTTCAGATCAAAGGTGGAACATGGTTCTGACAACCTATTTTTTTCAAAGACTATCCCAGCAACACTGAAATCCCAAATGCTGGGTGTGTACTATTTGGACCCCAGCAAGCAAATTTTGAGAAGCAAAATATGCAAAGGCTGGAAAACTGTCACTCATGGTTCGGTCCTTTGTGTGGCTGACATCACTCTGGGCTAACAGAAAACTGGTTCCTTAATTTTCATTTGGGTTGTAAGTGGTACCCTTACAGAGCTGCTGAATTTGGGAATGCCCAGAAGCATTATGGGGAGTGAGAGTGGCCTCTTTCCCTGGTCATGTGTGATTCCCAATCTGGGAGAGCAGCAGATGGGGCTGTGTGCTGGATAGTTTTATGTCAGCTTGTCACAGGCGAACGTCATTTGAGGGGAGGAAGCCTCAATTGAGAAAATGCCTCCATAAGATCAGTCTGTAGGCAGGCTTGTAGGGCACTTTCTTAATTAGTGACTGATGGAGGAGGGCCCGGCCCCTGCCCATTGTGGGTGGTGCTACCCCCAAGCTGGTGGTCCTGGATTCTAAGAAAGCAGGCTGAGCAAGTCATGGGGAGTAAGCCCGTAAGCAGCACCCCTCCATGGCCTCTGTATCAGCTCCTGCTTCCAGGTTCCTGCCCTACTTGAGTTCCTGTCCTGACTTCCTTCAATGATGAACAGTGATGTGGAAGTGTAAGCCAAATAAACCCTTTCCTCCCAACTTGCTTTTGATTATGGTGTTTCATCACAGCAATAGAAATCCTGATTCAGACAGGCTGCCTTGGGGATTGAACCTGAGGTCCATCTGTGGCAGCAGCCTACTGGTCCACATCAGTTTCCTGGGTCAAATTCCTTCTCTTCCTAAACCAGCCAAACAGCCCTGCTTCTAGACACAGAACCCTTGACACAGACAACCTTCCCGCCCTCCACTGGGTCCCAGGAACACAGCACAGAGAAGGGTACCAGCTAGGCCCCCCTCATTACCAAGCAGCTCTTGTTGACAGTGCTCATCGGCTCCCCTTGCTGCCGACCACTAATTAAAATAACACCTTCCCTGTCCTCACACTTGGCTCCCCACGTGAGGAGAGCTCCCACCGTCTACCTCACGTGCTGCATTATCTCCAGTGAAGGACAAGCCCAGGGGCAGAGTGTTGTGAGTGAGATAGGATGGGGTAGAAAAAAGATCCTCATCTCATAGCGGGGGTGGCACCAAACGGAGCCCGTCTCTCGGTGACGTGGAATGTCCGTGTCTCCCTAAGTACTAATCCTTTATATGTGTGTCAAGAAAAGTCTCACATAAGAGGAAAAATCACTTGCCACTTAGACATGACCTCAAAAAAAAATATAAGACATGCATTTAATTTTTCCCACTAAATCATGGAGCCAGACATTACCATCAGGCCGGAAGTGAACACCCAGAACAGACATTTATAAATGGGGATGAGGGTGGGGGTGGATACGGATGTCTCCCCAAGTTTGTTCCTCTGGTGGCTGGAGGTCACTGGACCCCTCCCATCTTCCCCCACAGAAAGTCCATGATAAAGAGTGCATGTCTATAAAGACTTTTTCCAGTGTTGCTGTGGTTGTCATGGAACGAGGGGGTCCTAGAGACATCAAAGGCCATGGAAAGCTAATCAGACCACGTGGAGGGATGTTTCCATAGACAAATGACGTCTTCTACTGAAGCGCAATTTGTTGTCTACACACAACAATTAGACAGTATTAGATAAATTAATCCATCGGATGTGCTTGGCGCCGAGCTGACCTTGTTTTCTGTGACAGAATTAGAGAGCACAGTGCGGGGCTTGTAGCAGGCACTTGAGGAGTAAAGCCAGCAGACTAATAAATGCATGGCCTGCGTCCTTGACTCCCTGCCCAGAGGTTCCTATTGACTTCCTGCAGCCAGTCAGCTGCTACTGAGGCGGATGGAGTCATCTCAGAGCTCCAGGAGGTTTGTGTACACAGTGGCCGCCTCCAAACTCAGAGGAGAACAAGCCGTGGATTTGCTGAGACCCTGGAGCTGGCTAGGCTGGACGGGCATGTGTGGCTGGTGCTTGGCTTCCAGTGGGCTGTATTGTTGGTGTTGACCTGTGTCCTCTGCCAAAAAATGGGGGCGAGTGACTTTGAAGATGTTTCAGAGTGTACGCATGTCTTGAGTTGTGACCAAACCTGACAGGAATCAACTAAAGGGAGGGTCTGGTTTGGTTCACAGCTCAGGACACAATCTCTCATGACAGATGTGTTGGTAGGGCCAGCTTCTGCCTGCAGTGGGTGTGAGGGGGCTCATGCACACCTTAGTGGATCAGGATGTACAGAGACAAAAAGTGGGTCTGTTGCACGAATCCTAAATAGTCTTATAATAAAAATCTGGAGCCAGATATTGGGGTAAATGCTGAAAGATCAGAGAGAAACAAGCCACAGCCACTTCTTACCCTGCCAGCTCCTCAGCCAAAAGGGGAAGGGAGATCCTGTCTCCACAAATCCTCAGGCTGAATGCCCCTGAGTCTTCAGCCAAAAGGGGCCAAACTTCTGTCTCCTCCTGCCTTACATTCCTTTCTCCATCCAGCTATATCATTCTCTGTCTCAGCCTTCCTAGTGCTGGGATCAAAGGCATGTGACTCCCAAGTACAGGGATTAAAGGTGTGAGCCATCACCTCCTGGCTCTATTTCTCTTTTATACTGGATTAATCTTGTATAGTCCAGGCTGGCCTTGAACTCACAGAGATTCATCTGCCTCTGCCTCCCGAGTGCTAGGATTAAAGGTGTGTGTGTACCACCACTGCCTGGCTTCTATGGCTAACTCTGTGGCTGGCTCTGCCCTCTGATCTTCAGACAAGCTTTATTTGTTAGAGCATATACAAAATACCACCACATGGGTTCTCTACTAGCTTTCTCCTTTTCCTGATTCCTGTTCAGTTCAGGGCCAGGTCTCCTGGGAAAGCACGGGCCCACATCCTGGTCTTGCCTCTTCAGTTAAACATCTCTGGAAATTCCCTTACAGACATACCCAATGACTGAACATACTAACACTCTAGACGTTTCTCAATCTAGTCAAACATCCAGTTAAAATTGATAATCATAACTCCTATGGGTTAAGAGTTGTCGTACAGTGTGGTCCTCCAAGCGAAACAGCCGCCATCTTCAGATCGGCCAGGCTGCTAGCAAGGGAACATCCTCAGAGGCCATGCGGTTGATGTCCCCTCAGAGAAGAAGAGGGTGGGAAGAAGGCCCATTTTGTCCTCATTTGAATTTCCAACCACTCCTCCCAGCCACTTGTACACAACCCTGAGCTAACAGCACACAGCCTCCTGTCTCAGGGAGGGGATAGGGTATATTGGCTAGGGAAGCCTAGGGGAGGGGATTCTATTTGCACAGTCATGGGGGAAGCCATCATCCACACTGGGTGAAGACCTTTCAACGTATCTGCTTTGGGGTCACCCACACTCCTATCAGTAACCCCTCACCCATGCTCCCTAAGGGAGCCCAATAAACTCATTGGTGAACTTTGGTGGAATTGTACTTTGGTTTCTTCGGGGCCTTATGAAGAGGGAGTAGGCATTGTTCATTCCCATCTTGGTTTGGAGATCTCATGACGAAGGAGACATACTGATTTCTTCGAATGGAATGGAAAACCTCCTCCATCGTAGGGCAACCTCCATGAGATTTGTTAGCTGTCTGATCCTGAGTCACTGTCATCACAACACTGACTTCTTCCATCCCTCGCCATCAATCACCCAACCTGGGCTGTGGAGTACCCTCATCTGCCCCCTCCCTGTCACCTACATTGGATTTTCCACTAACGGAAGCTGACACTTAAGAGAACACTATGTTACATACACTTGCTTCGGCCTGTCAGCTTCTGTTCTCAATTCATTTTGTTGTGAGTTCAAAGTTGGTGTGGGTCCTGGTTTCATTTTTATTGCCATGATAAAATATCCTGACAAAACTTAGGAGACTTGGGGGAGAAAGGGTTCATTCCAGCTTCACAATTCCAGGGTACAGTCCATCATTGTGGGGGAAGTCAAGGCAGGAACTTCAAACAGCTCATCACATCACATCTACAGTCCAGAGCAGAGAAAGGTGAATGCATACCTGCTCACTTGCTTGCTTGCTTGAGCTCAGCTTTATTTCTCCACCCTTATAGAGCCCAGGACCCCCAGCCTAGGGAATGGTGCCGCCCACAGTGGGCTGGGTCTTCCTCCATTAGTTAACTAAGACCATTCTTACCGACATGTCCACAGGCCAAATGAGTATTGGCAATCCCTATATTGAGATTCTCTTTCCAATGATTCTAGGCTGTATCAAGCTGACAATAAAAAGCGAGCCAGCTCAGTGTGTTATTGATAAGAGAGTTGAGTGGGCAGCCTTGGTATAATAGGTCTTCTATTCATGAGGTTACATGAAGGTATGAGTCAATGACTATACATCTCCCTTCCTTCCTTCCTTCCCTTTTAAGACAGAATCATACTAGGTAGCTCAAGCCAACAGAAAACTCAATGCTCCTGTCTCAGCATCATGGATGCTGGCCTCACAGGTGTGTAAGGTGCCACGTCACCTGGCAGGATCATTCCTCAATTCAGCTCATCACTGCCAAGCTGGAGGCAGGCACATTCTGCCTAGAAGCACTTTCTTCCTTGTCCGTGTGGCATGCTTTATGCCTACAGAAAGTGTATCCGAAGAGCGGTGGACCCAGCGCCTGCTCTGAGGCCTTCCAACTTTATTGCAAGGCTGAACCAGCCATAAAGCAGATTGACAGAGAGAGGGGAAATGAAAGCCCGTATTTTACAGGCTAACGACATTATTTCACCTCACATTCCCACCAAGGGTGATGGATTGTCCTGGCATTTCTGAACGAGGACGGACCCTTCGGCTCCCGAGATGAAGGCTGGCAGCCACAGTGATGAGTGTCCATAGCCCAGCCCATTTAATCTCCCTAAATGGCTCCCTATTCATGTTTCTTTCAGATGGTTTGTTTAACGAGGGTTGTATTTCTAGGCTCCAGGCTGTATATGACACCCAGAGGCCAAACTGCTTGAAGTAAGTTATCAAAGGTCGAGTTGGGCTGATCCAGACATACAGCTTCCTGGATTTTTGTCCTGGGCTTTTGTCTAGATCGCTGATGACTAGAAGAGTCCACAGAGGCGGTAGTGACCAAACACCAGACTCGGTGTTTAGCCTCCAAAATACATTGCTTTCTAAGGACTGGAGGCAGCAAAACCAGACAGAAACCTTCTATTCTGTGTATGTATGGGGAGGGGTACATGTGTGTGCACATGCGTGTGGAGGTCATAGATCAACCTTGGGTATCATTTCTCAGGTGCTGCCCACTTCATTTTTTGAGACCGACTCTCTCCTCAGCCTGGAACTTGCCAATTAGGTTAGGATTGCTGGAGGGTGAGCCCCAAAGACCCACCCATCTCTGTCTCCGTGGTGCCAGGATTACAAACACATGCCACCATGCCTGGCTTTTCCACATATGTTCTGCTGCTCAAACTTAGGTCTTTAGGTGTGTAAGGCAAGTTGTTTATTAATTAAGCCGTGACCTCAGCCCTAGAAAACATTTTGACTTTCAGTAACTCGCTGTGATTTGCACAGAAGATCCTGGCTGTCACCTTGCATGGCCAGAACCCAGAAATCTCAGTTCCAGGAAATGGGGAGCCTTGTCCTGGAGCTTCCATGGAAGATGATCTGCATAGCTAATGAAGGGTGAAGACAGTGAGGAGAAGCTGCAAGTTAGTTACCTTTTTCATACCTGACGAACTCCTGGCCATCTGAAACTCCCATTCCAGGGGATCCAATGCCATCGTCTGGTCTCTAAGGGCACCAGGCACACACTCAGTACACAGACACACATGCAGGCAAATACCCATATAATACAAGTCAAAACAGACACCTGAGCCAGAGACATCATCTTAAGACCAAGCTGAGGGCCTTCACATTGCTCTTCATGCCCGCACAACCAAACAAGTTCCAGAAGTGTGCGGAAAGTACCCCTCCCCCCCGCCCCCTCCCCCAAGTTACAGAATGTCATCCTGACCCTCGCTCAGAATCTCAGCCCTCTCACCTGCACCGCCTGTTCTGGTCAAATGTGACGTGTCCCCACAGCCTCACTTGGTCTCTGGCTGGCGGTGATGTTTCCAAAGGTTGTGCAATCTAGAAGGCGGAGTCTAGCTGGTGGGAGTAGGTCACTGTGGGGGGTACACTTTGAGGTTTATATCCTAGCACTTGCTCTGTCTGTCTGTCTTTCTCTTGGCTTCCTGGTCTAGGAAGATGTGAACAGGCAGCTGTACTCTCCTGTGACCATACCTTCCCACCATGATGGATTGTCTCCCTTCAAACTGTGAGCCAAAATAACCCTTGGTCCTCACCTTCCCTGCTCTGAGATTATGAGCACATGCCACCATGTCCAGCTTTTTTATGTGGATCTGGGAATTGAACTCAGGACCTTCTGCTTGTATAGCAAGCACTTTACCAACAGAACCTCCTCCCAACTTCTCCATTGCACCTTTGATGGCTGTCCTTCTTCCCCGTGAAGGGCACCTTCCATTGAAGCCCAGTCTTGAGGCAAGGGTGAGGGTGCAGGGGAGGCATCCCTGGCTCCCACTCCAGCCCTGCCACTCCGTTTACCTGTTCCTCAATTTGTGATTAGATAGAATCTATGTGGTAGATGTGGATCTAGAAATAATTAGTTAGGTTCATGTAGCAAGTCACTAATATAGTGCTGGTGAGTATCTGCAGTGGTGTCTGGCACACAGGTAGCCCTCAAATGTGTTTTAATAATTGCGGTCATCAATCATCAGCATAGCAACATTGTCATTGTCACTTCACAGTGAGGCTGCAATGTGACAAGATTTATTTTCTCCATCCCTGGTGTCACAGCTCACGTATTTTGTTTTCCATTTCAGCAGATTCATTTGTCACAGGAACCAAAGGACTCTTAATTATTCACTGGCAAACACAAATGTATAATTGTGACTTGGCCCTTGGCTGTATTACTGATTGAAAGACAACAAGAGGGGCTGGAGAGATGGTTGTGTGGTTAAGGACCTTTGCTGCTCTTTCAGAAGACCGAGTTTAGTTCCCAGAACCTACTGTGGCTCACAACTGTCTGTAACTTCAGATCAAGGAGACATGATGCCCTCTTCTGGCCTTGGTGGGTACTGCACATATGTGGTACATATACACATTTGCAGGCCAACATTCATACACATAAAATAAAATTGAAAGAAAGCAATAGAGCTTCCTCATTTTTCATTGAATTGCCTAGACAGGGGCATCTAGCCTATAGCCCACAGGCTGCATGAAGCCAAGGATATTATGAACCAATATAAGATTATAAATGGGGCTGGAGAGATGGCTCAGAGGTTAAGAGCACTGGCTGCTCTTCCAGAGGTCCTGAGCCACATAGTGGCTCACAACCATCTGTAATGAGATCTGGTGCCCTCTTTTGGCCTGCAGTCATACATGCTGTATACACAATAAATAAACAAATAAATAAATAAATCTTTTAAAAATGATTATAAACGTACTTAAAACACTGGGTTTTAAAATTCCATGGTTTTTGAGTGTGACCCTTGTAGATGCCATGTCCCAATTTCACACACAATAAACATACATGCTCTTATCACCTGTGGACCATGGGTTGAACAACCTGGGATTTTTTTTATTCCAATGTAATATTTTTATTGATCACTTGGGAATTTCACATGTACCCTCATCACACTCACTTCTCAGTTCTTCCAGGTCCACCTACCCTTGTGACCTCCCCCCAAAAACAAGAAGAAGAAGAAGAAGAAAAAGAAGGAGAAGGAGAAGGAGGAGGAGGAGGAGGAGGAGGAGGAGGAGGAGGAGGAGGAGGAGGAGAAGAAGAAGAAGAAGAAGAAGAAGAAGAAGAAGAAGAAGAAGAAGAAGAAGAAGAAGAAGAAGAAGGAGAGGAAGAAGAAAAGAAAAAATATCCAATTTGTGTTGGCCCTATTCTCACTGGAGCATGGTCAAACTCCCTGTGGCCAGCCCCATAAAGAGAACTGAGTCCTTCCACACCTGTACCCCTGCCAGAAGCAATTCATTGTCCAGAGCTACACTTCAGCACCCTTACCACATTTTCTAAGAGTTCTCTCTGATGGCATTCTGTCTAGGCTGTTACTTCTTGGGGGTGGGATGGGGGTGGGATGGGGGTGGGGGTAGCATCCCTGGATTTGATATGGCTGAGATGATTCTTTGTCCATTGATGCACAGAATAACCAAAGGGTTGGATACTACTGAACTGGAGAACTATGCCAGGTATTCCTTGTGACCTGAATCTCCCTCTAGGTGCACTGGTGAGTAAGTAGTTGTGTATTTATTTAGGTGTTTTGAGTCAGGATCTCGCTCGGCAGCCCAGGATGCCTTTGACTTGCCAGGAGAGTCATGCTTCATGTTTCAGCCTTCCGAGTGCTGGGATTACACATGTGAGCCACACCCCCCCTTTCAGCATCCTGAATGATGGAATTACAGATGTGAGCCGCCATGCCCGGCTGACAGGTACATGTTTAAAGACTGTGTGTGTCATTACAAAATCTGCACCGAGCGGTCATTCTCTCCTTCGGAACAACATGGTCTGGAGATGTTTGTCTGCAGCCCAGGGTCACTGGGTTAGGAGGTGGCAAAGCTGGAGTCTGGAGGCCCTGGGAAACTTGCCCTGGAAAGCCTACATCAGTGGCCCAAGCACTGAGCCACATTGCAGACCCATTTTACATGGTACATATGGTGTTCAAACAAATCTCAGGGCGTTGAAAGAACTATGAGAGACCCTTGTTTAGGGACGAGAAGACTATCCCTGTGTTTAAGGTGCAATCCTGGTGTCTGTGTAGGAAGAATCACGTCTCTTTACATCACTTGCCCAGCCCCTGTGGCACTCCTGCTGCAAACCGTATATGTTAATTACTCACGGCAAGAGGCAGCTCTAGAAAAAGGAAGTGGAGAAGCATCCTATAATTCATCGGAATCTGACAAGTCTCGTAGCATCAGGGCGGACCCCTGGGACTCAGAACACTGACACAGCAGAGGCATGTGCCAGGAAGAACAGATGTCCCGCTCAACAGAACTGATATTGGCAGCTGAAATCTGAAGGATTTGTAGTGGGATGTGTTGTGTGAGGAGCAACCCAGGGGATGACGATGGCGATAGCGGTAATGGTGATGGTAATCATGGCCATCAATGATCGTGATAAATGTTAGATTATGGTGATAGTGATGTTGATGATGGTGATGGTGGTAGTGATGTTGATGATGATGATAAATGCTGGTAGAGATGGTGGTAGTGGCTGTGATTGGTGATGATGTTGATAATGATGGTGATGATGGTGATGGTAGACGGTAGTGATGCTAATGATGCTGATGGTGGTGGTGATGGTAATGGTGATGGTAGTGATGATAATGAGAGTGGTGATGATGGAGATGGTGGTGATGGTAGTGATAGTGATCATGGTACCAATGGTGATAGTGATGTTGCTGATAATAATGGTTATGGTAGCTACTCTTGGTTGTCAACCTGACTACATCTGGAATTAACTAAAAACCCAAGCAACTGGGCACACCTGTGAGTGATTTTTCTTGATTAGATCTTTTGAGTTTAGAAGACTCATCCTAAGTCTGGGCCACACCTTCTACATAAACAGTGTAGAAATGACATGGGAGAAGGGAACTTTTGCTTTTCTGCCTGTTTGTCCTTATTCTGACTGGCAAGTTCATATATCTTGCTTCTGAAGCATTCCTTCACTGGCATTGGAGCCTACTTCTTCAGGATTCTGACAAGCAGCCTCAAGGACTGAACAACTATTGGAATCTTGGCCTTTCTGTTGAGAGACACCCATCCTTGGATTAGCTGGACCACAGCCCATAAACCACTCTAGTCAATCCGTCTTTTAATATAGATTCATTCTCTCGGTTCTGTTCCTCTAGAGATCCCTGACTAATACAATGGTGACAATGGAAATGCTTTGGGCCATGGAAGTTTGATGGGAACTTTGTGTCTGGCCTGAGGTTTCCCAGGATATGTTTATGATGTCACTCAGTTTTAGCCCTAGTAAATTTGGGGCAAGTCACAGCATAGAGCTCATACAAAATGTTGCCTTATTTGTTCAGAAGAACTAACACAATTTTAACGAGTGGCATCATTTTTAGTTGTCCCACCCAGACAGTTATTCACAGAGGTCTGCATATGAATGATGGCTGTTGGACAAACTTGCCCTTGATACAAAACCTCGGAGCTGCAATATTCTCCAGGGACACGAGGGGGCAGCATTGTACTACAATTCCTGAATGCAATGCTGAGATGTTTCTGTTCCCCCAGCCTCTTCCCTCCCTCTTCACAAAGCTCTTTGCTTTGGCCAGACTTTGTGTCCTTCAAGACATCCCCCTTCCTCCTCCCTCCTTCATTTCCTCTCCACAGCCCAGGCAGTCTATTTCTGAGTACTGAGACTGACTGGCCGGTAATCAGTGAGTTTTCTAAGGGATGAATTCGTCCTGTACCTGACCTGAGACCTCCCATGCTTTATCTTCAGGTCCCCGCTGCCCACTAACCCAGACTGAAGATGTCAGAGCCCTGAGCTTACTGATTTTTATGTAGCTTGTGCCACACTCCGTTAAAGAAGCCACCAATGGCTTGTATGGTGTTGGTGCATTTGATCTATCAACCTGCAATGTGAGAGAGGTCTTCAGACAAATACTAGTCTAGATGTGAAGTTATTCATCTGTAGATGTGATTTGCATTTCAGTCCATTGACTAAGTAAATGACCCTCCATGCCATGGTGGGCCTCATCCAGTCAGCTGAAGTCTTAAGGACACTAAAACTGAGAGTGTCCAGAGAAAGAATTCTGCCTCCTGATTGCAATGTGGAATTCTTCCCTAAACTTTCAGCCTGCAGTCACTCCACAGACTGTGAGCCTGAGGCCAGGAAGGCAGGTCCTAGACACCAGAGCTGTCCTTCCTGTCTTCCTTCCTTCTCTTCCTCTCTTCTCTGTCTCTGTCTTCCTCCTCGTCTGTCTGTCTGTCTATCTATCTGTTTCTATATCTATCATGTATATTTATCTCTATCTATCAATCTCTATATCTATCTATGTATCTATCATCTGTCTATCATGTCTATTTATTATCTATCTCTCAATATCTATATCTATTTATGTATCTAGTCTATTAATATCTACCTATCATTCATCTATCTATCTATCTATCTATCTATCTGTCTATCTATCATCTATCATATCTATCATCTATCTGTCTACCATCTATTATCTGTATATGTATCTGTCATCTATCTATCTATCTATCTATCTATTTATCTATCTATCTATCTATCTATCTATTTATCTGTCTATCTGTCTGTCTATCTATCATCTATCTATTACCTGTCTATCATCTATCTATTATCTGTATATGTATCTGTCATCTATCTATCTATTTCATCTACATCATCTATCTATCTATCTATCTATCTATCTATCTATCTATCTATCTATCTATCTACCTATTATCTGTATATGTATCTGTCATCTATTTATCTATCTATTACCTGTCTATCATCTATCAATTATCTGTATATGTATCTGTCATCTATCTATTATCATCTACATCATCTATGTATCCTATCTTCCCTTTGCCCTCTACGTATCAGTCATTACCATCCAACCGCCTCTCCATCTGTCTATCCATGACAGTTCTCATTCCACAGGGATAGTTATTTTCTTTAATTTTTTTTTTGTTTTTTTTGAGACAGGGTTTCTCTGTGTAGTTTTGGTGCCTGTCCTGGATCTCACTCTGTAGACCAGGCTGGCCTTGAACTCACAGAGATCCTCCTGGCTCTGCCTCCCAAATGCTGGGATGAAAGGCGTGTGCCACCTCTGCCTGGATTTTCTTTAATTTTTAAATTTATTCTTCTCTCATATATTACGTCCTAACCTCAGTTTCCCCTCCCTTCTCTCCTCCCATCTCTTCCCCCCTACCTCCCCTCCTCCCCAATCCACTCCTCCTCTGTTTCCCTTCAGGAAAGGGCAGGCCTCCCAGGGATATCAACCAAACATGGCATACCAAGCTGCAATAAGACTAGGCACATCCCCTCATATTAAGGTTGGACAGGGCAGCCCAGTAGGAGGAAAAAGTTCTCAAAAGCAGGCAAAAGAGCCAGAGACAGCCTCTGCTCCCACTGTTAGAAGTCCCACAAGAGCACCAAGCCACACAACCCATAACATATATGCAGAGGGCCTAGGTTAGTCCCAAGCAGGCTTCCTGATTGTTGGTTCAGTCTCTGTGAGCCTCTGTGAGCCAGGTTAGTTGTTGTTTCTGTGATGTCCTTGACCCCTCTGGCTCCTACAATCCTTGCCTCTCTTCTGCAGGATTCCCCAAGCTCTGCCTAATGTTTGGCTGAGGGTCTCTGCATCTCTTTCCATCAGTTACTGGATGAATCCTCTTTAATGACAAATATACTAGGCTCTGTCTTTGAGTGCAGCGGAGTATGATCAGGAATCATTTCATTGACTTCATTTTTTTTTATTGCTAGTCATGATTCTATCCTAGGTCTCTAGGCTATCCACCCTCTGGATCCTGGCCCTCCAGCCAGTGTCAGGGGTGGGCTCCCTCTCATGGCATGGGTCTCAGGCTGGACCGGTCATTGTTTGGCCACTTCTGCAATTTCCACCCCACCTTTTACCCCAGCACATCTTGCAGGCAGGACAAATTGTAGGTCGAAGGTTTTTGTGGCTGGTTTGGTGTCTGAATTCCTCCACCGGAAGTCTTGTCTGGTTATAGAACATGGCCGGTTCAGTCCCGTGTCCCCCATTGCTAGGAGTCTTAGCTAGGGTCACCTCATAGATTCCTGCGAGTTTCCATTGCACTAGGTTTCTACCTCACCCCTGAAATGCACCCCCCATTCCAGTTGTCTTTCCCAATACTCTCTCCCTCCATTCTCCCCCAACCTGATCCCTCCTGTTCCCATTTCCACCCATCCCCCAATCCACCCACACTATCTATTCTATTTCCCCTTCCCAGGGAGATTCACCTGTCCCCCCTTGACCCCTCCTTGTTACGTAGCCTCTCTGGGTCTGTGGCATGGTTATCCTTCACATTTTCTTTATCCATTCTGTGGTTGGAGAGTTTATTCTTAAGCCAAATACAAGTGACTATGATCCAGGAATACAGATTCAGCCCCAAATAACTCATCCCAAGGTGGATTTTTTTTTTATAGTTACAGAACAAAAGGAAGTCATAAATCATGACATTTTTCAAATACAGTGATTGAGTAACCAGGTAGGCGGGTTACAGCCGACCAGGGAACTCTCTGCTGTAGACGTCAGATGTCATTTGAGGACATTACAGTTTGAGTGGTGGAAGTGACCCATCTGTTAGCACATCCCAAAGGTTTCACCTGACCATCAAAGGACGTTGGGTCCGTGTTCTAGTTTTCTTCCGGATACTGTGATAAATCACTCTGACCCAAAGCAAGTTAGGGGAGAGAAGGGTTTAGTTGGCTCATGTTTCCGAGTCACGGTCCATCACTGACAGACGTCAGGGCAGGAACCTGAAGGCAGAAACCACGGAGGAATGCTGCATGCTGACTCAGTCGCTCACTAGCCCATGCTCAGCTAGCTTTCTTACAGAGCCCAGGATACCTGCCTAGGGAGGGTGCCACTCGCTGAGTCCTCCTGCATCAATTAACGATCAAAAGAATTCCCTACAGACACGTGCCCACAGGGCAATCTGGTCTAGGCAATTCTTCAATGAGGTTTTAATGACTCTAGGCTGTGTCAAGTTGACAATTAAAGATGACTAGGACAGCCAGATGCAGAGGTGGACAATGAATGGTTATTAAGGGGACAAAAGATAACCCAAACTAATTCGGCCCTGGATCTACAATATTCTATACTCACCACAATCAAGGAAGATCTACTCTGCTGTGTAGAATCATTAACACAGATGTGGCTTATACAAAGAGAACTTCATGCCATCCCTTGTGAGCATATCAATTATCCATCTACCTGTCCATCTCTCTTCTACTAATTATCCATCTACCTAGCTATATCAATCTACCAGCCTATCGATAGCCTGTTAATTATCTGTGCTGGTCTACCCATCAACCCATCTATCTATAGTCTAGTAATGATATACCTGCATCCATTGGTCCTCTGATCATCACGTCCTATCTCTTCCTCCTTGGACACCCATATGCCGAGGAATCCTATCTGTCTCCATGGAGACCCTGAGGGATGTGGAGTTAGCACATTCCCTTTAGTAACTCTGGTGCTTGAGGACCCTGAGCTATGAGTCCCAGGGTCATGTTTGCTTTCAACAAAACCGCTCTTGCCACCTGGAGGAGGTTTGGAATGAGGCCATCAAATGACATGTTTTGTTTGATATGCTTTAAGTGCTCTTAAAGAAAGGATCAGACACGCTAAGCAAGAAAATACAGCAGTTTCTCTTTCATAAGAGTCATGGAAGCCCAGGGGTGATGGCACACACCTTTAATCCCAGTAGTCAACAGGCAGAGGCAGGTAGATCTCTGTGAGTTCAAGGCCAGACTGGTCTACAAAGTGAGTTCCAGGATAGCTAGGGTAACACAGAGAAGCCATGTCTGGAAAAACAAACAAACAAACAAACAAACAGAGTGAAGGTTGGTCTCAGCTGTCAATTTGATGATATATAGAATCACCTGAAGGAACATGGGCCTAGATACATCCTGTCGGGATTATCCCCATAAGGTCGATTGATGTGGAATTAACTACTTTCTTTTCTTCTTTAACCCCTTACACACTTGAGTCTATAAGTGCGATCTACTGAGTTCATTTAGTGTTGCTCATATGTACATATGTTTAGGACTGACCACTAGGGACTGGATAGCCTAGCAGAAGGCTCCTTCTGGAGAAAACAGATTCTCCTTCTCTCTGCCGCCATTAACTGCTTAGCTCTTCATCTAGGGGGTGGGGCCTTGTGAGACATCTCCCCGACCCCCACTGGCATATCTACTTGTGGTGTCCTTGTGTAGGTCTTGTTGAGGCCACCACAGCGTTGTTGGGATCCCATGCATGCGGCTTCTCCGTCATGTCTAGAAGACATTCTCTTGATTCTCTTGCGGCGGATGTTCCGGCCCGCTCTTCCTTGGTGCTTCCTTAGTCTCAGGAAATTTCTCTGTTGAGGGGCAAGAAGTCATCTAAAGATTTGGAGCTAGGATCCACAGATAAGAGAGAACACGCTGTCTGGCTCTGGGTTCCCTCGCTCAGCATGACGTTGTCTAGAAAGAACCAATGTTAACGGTGATGGGATCATTCCCTGGGCAGGAAGTCCTGGACTGTATGAGAAGAAAGCAAGCTGAGGACCAGCCTCCAGCCTCCACTTTCCGTCTGTGGGTGCCGCGTGTCCGGTGGCTTCAAACCCCAGCTGGCTTGATTTCCTGCTGTGATAGAGGGTACCGTCGTCCTCTGCGAGCCAAAACACACCCTTTACTTTTGTCAAGGCATTTGATCACAGCGACAGGAAAAGAAACAAAGACAATGAGGAAATGCCTGCTCCCCCACCCCGGGGCGGGGGCGGTGGATTAGGAAGAGGGGTGAGAAATGGAGCTTGGCTTTGGCCGCTAAGGACTAGAGAGATACCTAAGGAGGTGTTCTAATCCTTTCCAGTGAAGTCCAGAGCCCAATATCTGCCTCTCCCTCTCTCATCACGAGTTACATTGTGCACATGGCGCTTCTTTCCACAGCCTGGCGGGGCTCCGTCCCGGCACGAGCTCCTCAAGGCCCACATAGCTTCTTCTCTCTCTCTTCCGTTTGCCTGGGAAGTTGCTGGCTGGCGGGGTGGCTGGCTGGCTCTGAGCTTTGGGGGAGGCGGATGACGGTTCCGCAGCCCTTTTCTGCGAAGCCCTATTTATCACACGCAGATGCAGGAAGTTAGACTCTGATGAGGTGCTTGGCTGCAGGAGGCACGCTCCACAAAGGGGAGAAAACGAAGCATTCTTCCCCAAGAAAGGGCCCTGATTGGGCCGTCTGCGGATGGCAAGCTCTGCCAAGTTATGGAAGCCTTGTGTGCAGGGGGAGGGAGCTGATGGCGAGTGTTTCAGACCACAGCTCTCTCCCTGGGGGCTCCGTGGGCTTCTCTCCCAGGCTGGTGGTGGGTCCCTGCCGTTGTGGTCTAGTGAGTATGGGGTGAGCTGAATGAGCCTCTGAGGCAGAGTGGGTGTGGGGGTCCCTATGAAGCATGGGGGCTGCATAGGATGAGGTTTGGGCAGACCCCTGTAGGTGCCTCCAGGATGGGGTGTCTGATTCCAGATCCGTTATTGTGTGTGTTGTCATGCGCTGAGTTTCAGATATAAAGAGGCCCCAGCCTGACTGTTCTGGAAGAATATGGGCCGGGTTAAACAGCACCCACATGACAAGGGTCAGGGGTTAATGATGGAGGAGGGGTCACGTTTCTGGTTCTTTTTTGTTCGAGTCATTATAATATTATTATTATTATTATTATTATTATTATTATTATTATTATTATTATTATTATTATTATTATTATTATGTGTATGGTTGTTTTGCCTCCTCACCACGTGAATGAAGTACTGGCAGAGGCCAGGAGAGGGCACCAGATACTCAGGAACTGGCGATTATACGCGGTTGTGAGCTGCTTTGTGGACGTTGAGTTTCTGGAAGAGCAGCCCGTGTTTTTTGTCTCTGAGCCATCTCTTCAGCTCCGCACTGATCCTCTCAGCCAATTTCCTGTGCTGGCTGCAGTCCAGGGAGGCTTTTCATAAGATAATACCGTGTTGGGGCTAGGAAATGGCTCAGTATTTAAAGTGCATGCCTTGCGAACATTGGGACCAGAGTCTTATCCCCAAAACCCTAGTAAAAGGGAAAAAAAAAAAAAAAAAGCCAGGCACAGTGGTATGTGTTTATAACGCCAGCACTGGGGCATACAAAGACAAGAGATTCTCCGGGGTTCATTGGCCACCCAACCTAGCCTGCTTGGCAAGTTCAAGGCCAGTAATAGACCCTATCCCAGCTGTGTGTTCCTGTCTGGAGCCAAGGACTTCTCCGTGTAGGCTACACAAACAGCTCAGGGACGCGCTTCCCACAGGAAACCCAGAATTATAGTTGCTCATGAAGATGGCAATGAGGACAATAAAAAACCACAAACCCCATTGAGGGACCCCCATCTCCCACCCCCCCAGCATCCCTGGTAATTATGCAGTGTCAGCATAGGAATTGGGTGGATCACCATCAGGTCAGGTGCATGGAACCCAGGAGGCAGAGTCACCACCTAATGAGACACCACAGTCCCTGGTAGCATTTGGCCCGTCTGTCTTTGGTATGTGGTGAGCTTCCTTTGGTGAAGGGATGGCAGACACCATCCACATATAGAGAGGTGTGCGGCTGCCATGGCACTTTGCAAGCAAGGCCCCACGTTCCTGCATGTGGCCTCAAGGGGGCAGAAAAGACATGCACACTGTAGTAAAGTGAGACACTAGAACCTAGGAGGATCTCCCAATCTCACACCATGTGCGAGAATGCAACCGGTACCTGGGATGCTGCCCAGGGGGACAAGAAAGCAGATCTCAGCTGCCAAAGGCTGAGCAGAGAGAGCTGGTGTCTTAGTCACTGTTCTATTGCTGTGAGGAGACACCACGGCCAAGGCAGTTCTTATGAAAGAAAGCGTTTAACTGGGGGCTTGATTACAGTTTCAGAGGCTTAGTCCATTATCATCATGGTGGAGAACATGGTAGCATACAGAACATTGGAGCCGGAGCTGAGTGCTACATCCTGATCTATCTCCTGTTGCTTCTTGACTGTTGACTCAATTGTGATCAGCTGACCTACGCTCCTGCTGGTATAATTTTCCCCTGCCATGATGGACTGCACCCTGAAATTGCGACTCCCAAATGAACCTCTCTGTCCTTGACAAGGAAAGCAACTGATGTGGAACTGAAAGCTATAGGGTGCAGAAAGCATTGGGATGTGGCTTAGCCGGCCAAGATGGCTGCACTAAGGTCTGTCTAGGACTTAATCCCCACCTTTTGTTTTTACTTCTTTCATCCTTTTCTTTGAGGCTGTTCCTTGTAGCTGAGAGACTCCTTGGTAGGTAAGCTGTGCACCTGGAGCCTTCCACGTGCTATGCTAGAACCTTCTTTAGCCATGATGAGCTTAGGAGTGGGTTCTGTGGCTTCTGGATTCCGCACAAGCATTGAGCGTTTTAAAAAGTCCTCCCCTGGCCTCGGGTGGAATTTCTCACAGAGGAGTTTCCTAGGACCCAGGAAGGACCAACCTCTCTGAATGCACTTCTCCTTCCCGACCCTCACCATCCCTTACGCACGGCTTCCTTTCCAGGCTATCGATTGACTCTCTGTAGTCTACTAATGGTAAAAAGAGGATAGGCCAACTCTTTTAAAGAAAAAGAGGAAAGTTTCAGGTCGATACCAAAGCCACAATTTCCCTCTGATTCAGCACAACCGCCTCGATCCATTTAATGGCAGCTATCCGTCAGTTTCAGTAGTTTTATGAACCTCCATAAGAGGGAAGCCCTGCTTGGCTTTTATAGGCCCAGACATCATTGGTATTGTGATCCTTCAGAAGTAGTGAGAGAAATAGATCCTGGCTGCTGGGAGGGATGGAGGATGCAGATTTATTCAAGGTTCTATGAGAGCTCGGGGGGTAAGGCACAGGGTGTTCAGCTAGGCTCTTCACCCAGAGACACTAGAGAGAGTTGGGTGAGTCCAGAATGTAGCTAGAGTTTTCCTGCCTGGCCCACAGTCAGGACAAATCTCTCTCACCTGCCAGTCCCACAGCCACTCAGACCCAACCAAGTAAACACAGAGACTTGTATTGGTTACAAACTGTATGGCCGTGGCAGGCTTCTTGCTAACTGTTCTTACAGCTTAAATTAATCCATTTCCATTAATCTATACCTTGCCACATGGCTCGTGGCTTACCGGCATCTTCATATGCTGTTTCTCATCATGGCAGCTGGCAGTGTCTCTCTGACTCAGCCTTCCACTTCCCAGCTTTACCAGAAGACTATGAAAATGGGATGGGGTTGGGGGAATGGTCATTTGAAGGATATTCTGTGGAGACTTCAGTGAAGTTTTACCAAATAAGGATGGGGGTAGGTCTTAAGAGCCACCTTGGTCACCTGAAGATTGGGGGCTGAGTGGTTACTTATAAATCTCAGAGCCTAGAGAGATGGTTCAGCCAGCTAAATACTTTGCCACCCAAGCACAAGGACTTGAGTTTGATCCCCAGAACTCAAGTTAAAAAGTAGGGTGTGGGGGTGCATGCTTGTAATGCTGGCACTGGGCAAGCAGAGATGGGTGGACCCCTAGGGCTCCCAGGCCAGTCAGCCTAGCCAGATTGGTGAGCTCTAGGCAAGAGAGAGACTCTGTCTCAAAAGATGAGGTGGTTGGGATCTGAAGTTGACCACTGGGCTTCACATGCATGTACACATGTGTCCACACACAGGAACATGCACACACATGTGCACACATGCATCTCTACAAGTCTTAGGACATGAATCCCCAGTTGGATTTTTTTCAGCCTTCAGATTATAAAGGGGAGCCACACAAAGGTGGAAGGAAACTTGAAAAATCATAGTTTGGGGTTTTCAATTCCACCTCTATCTGAGAAGGGCTGGAGCACTGGGTTGAGTCGGACTCACCCGACATTCATCTTTGTGCCTTGAATTTGTTGGTTTGGGGGTGGTGTGCTGGGATCTCGATATTGACAGGGCTCTCTAGGTCATCTTGATGTGTGTTGTCAAATGAGAATCTTTGATAAGACACTTCCCTGTCAACACTCAGGGATCAAACCCTCTGGGCCATCGTCTTCTGTGAGGCTCACTGTTGAGTTGCAAGATGTCCATGGGTATCTTTGTATCCCCAGTCCCCAAGGTGGGGATCTCAAAGGCCAAGTCTTGACCAGTGAGATTGGGCAGAAGTGACATCACCCATTCCAAGTTCCCCTCTTCTTTTTTTTTTCTTTCTTTTTTTTTGTTTTTTGTTTTTTCAAGACAGGGCTTCTCTGTGTCGTTTTGGTGCCTGTCCTGGATCTCGCTCTGTAGACCAGGCTGGCCTCGAACTCACAGAGATCCGCCTGCCTCTCCTCCTGAGTGCTGGGATCAAAGGCGTGCACCGCTGCCACCCAGCTCCAGGTTCCCCTCTTAAAAGCATTTTGCAAGTTGTCCCCACTCTGATCTCACTATTCCCATACAGTCTGATGCCAAGTATTTCATAGGAAGGAGCCTGGGTGTAGCCATAAGTTTTCTAAGGTCCCACCAGGCCCCCAGTTCCTCGATGGGTCTCTGCCTCCCGAGTGACAGGATTAAAGGTGTGTGCCACCATTGCCTGACCTCTATGTCTAATTTAGTGGCTGGTTCTGTCCTCTGATCCCCAGGCAAGCTTTATTGGGGTAGGGTGCACAATATATTACCACACCTGGGTCCCTCCATCATGGAGGATAACCACCTGGAAATCCTATGATTTCCATTTGGCTGTGATGTGAGCATAAGGTCAAAGTTCACTCAGTGCCGACATGAGGATTTCTGGTTTGTTGCCTTTGAGCTTAGCATGAAGATGTCAGAGCACATGAAATGAACACTGGCTTTGTCTATGAGTGTCACCTTCAACAGCATGCACAGAAGAGAGCATTCTCTGCTTACACATTGGTGTTGAGTGTGACATGCTGCCATTAGACCTTCATCCTATGACTCTCGGCAATGTGTGGTGGGAGGTGTCACCAGTGGCTTCAGTAAAATAGGCTGGCTGAGCCTGCCAGGTTCTGAAAAAGAGCATGCATGTCTGGCCTCTGTAATCAGTCAGACCCCCCACCTCAAGTTCTGCTTCTGGCTGCTTCCTGCTGCTGTCCTCTCTCTCAACCTCTTATCTGGAAATGGGTCCATAAGCACACTCACCTCACAGAGATGAGGAAGACATGAACCATATATACGCAAAGTGCCCTGAGCAGAAGTCAGTTATTGGCATTTGTTGATTTGTCTTGACAGGAAGCCAGGAAAAACTAGTCTGCGTGTCTCTGCTTAGGTCTGCTGTATTGGGTTGGAGGCTCCTGGAGACATTCCATCAGCGTCTCAGTCCCTGTCATTCAGTGCTGGCCAGTCGTGACATCCATCCCAGCTCTGTGATAGCCCCCAGTTATAGCACACTGGTTAGTCTCCATCCACTGGATCGAGACGCTGTATTTATAGCGTAGAATGAGCCAGCTTCACTTACAGTCAAGAGCTGAGTTAACACAGCTGCCGTGTATTACCAGCATTCAACAGGTTGGCCAAGACCTGCAGTTCTTGACTCCAGTTCTGACAGCCGACTTCTCAGTGGTCCGGAGATGAGAACTCTCCATCTTTGAGATCAACTGTCACAGGGAGAGGCTGGAAGGGCTAAGTGTCCTGGTAAGAAAAATTACTTGACTTTCTCCATGTCCAAAAGAAAGACAAGTTCCTGCCAGAACTGTGCTGGTACAGTCCCATGTTCCCTACTAGAATCACCATAACAGGACAGCCATGTCCAGCCTTTTAGTTTCTTACCTTATTGATCTGTAGGAAATACTTAATATGTGAACATTGCTTTTTTTATATGTGATCTTACTGCTTTTGAAATGTAAGATTTTCTCCAGATTATTGTTTGTTTTTAATGTTCCTATCTTCAGATTGATGTACCTAACCTACAAAGAGTGTTCCTTGTTTGAGAACTCAGGACGCCCATTGCACGTGTCATAATTTCCATACCACACAGCTACTCATACGATACATTAAACATTGTGATGTTGGCTTATATGGATAAAGATTTCTGTTCCTCTGAGGCAGAGGAGAGAACAGAAATCTTGAATTCTGAATGCTGTTCTATTAAAATATATTCTTTAGGTATTTGGGGGTGATTGAGTTGGGATCTTATTAAAGTCCTCATGTTATTAGTATGCATGTCACTGACTCCATTTAAGAGAGAAATGGGCAAATTAGAAAAAAATATCGAAATCAAATAGCATTGGAAAAGCAAGCTCATAAACCAACAAGAATAGATCTGGCAGTATTGGTTTATTGAAGCCATCAACGCTCAGACAATGGGGACCTGTGAGGACTGCGGGGAACTAAAGAGAGGCCATCTTCAGAGAGAGAGACACTTAGGACTGTTGACAAGTGGAAGAGTCCAGAAGTACACATCGCTCTAGCTTCAGGTGAAGCTAGAGCTTTGTGTGAAATTGGTCAGTTTGAAAGTGTTACATCATGGGGAAACAGAACGGCCCAAATGTGTAGAGAAATTAAATGTCTGTGAGCTTCACTTGGTCTCTGCACTCTTGAGGGTGACAAAACTTAAATATTAACTAGTTACAGTGTGGATGACAATGAGAAAAATTGGCTTTCATTGTATTTCTCCTTCTGGGCCTCAATAATGGTGGCAATAACGGTGATGATGAGGTTGTTGGTGGTGGTGGTAGATGTGATGGTGGTGATGATAGCGGTGGTGATGGAGTGTTGATGACAGTGAGAAGTGGTGATGATGATGGCAATGGTGGTCATGGTAATGATGGTGTGATGATGATGATGTTGATAATGGGGATTATGATGATGATGGTAATGGTGGTCATGGTAATGATGGTATGATGATGATGTTGATAATGGGGATTATGATGATGATGGCAATGGTGGTCATGGTAATGATGGTGTGATGATGATGGTGGTGGTGATGGTGATATTGGTAACAGCAATGATGACAGTGAGGAAAATGATCATCTTCTGCTCCCATCCTTTTGCTTGTGTCTGTCTGTCCTGTCACCATCAAATGGTCAGTCCCCTACAGTGAGGGTATCCATATCCTTTACTAAAAACTCCACACCTGCATAGACCCTCTATCTCTGAATCGAGCAGATGGTGATGGCTGAACTCCTTAGGGTCACAGAAACATAAAGGACAGAGTAGCCCTGGCTATTGATGATCTGGTGCTTCAGCCTAACTTCCGTTGTGTGACATCCTGTGGCCTTCACTTCCTTCTCCCATCCACCCTCCAGAACAATGTTTTGAGTCTGTGTGAGGATCTCATAGGGTACACTCTGGCCCTGGGTCCCAAAAGTAGACTCTTATCTGTATTAGAACCTTCTCTGGGTGCCTTGGTCATAGGCTATGAAGTCTGCTTGATTTGATCCAGAGTTGAGTCCTTAGTGAGAACGGTGGTGCTTCTGGTGACTTCCAGATGAATGCCTCTAATGAGAGCAGCCCACACAGGAAAAGCCTCCGTGACATGCCCGTGGGTGCCTTCCTCATAGGGTTTAGGGGGAGACATCTTTTCTAAAGCAACCTGTACTTCTAGCACAGCACTCTGCATTTAATTGTTTTTAATCAGAGGCAAAATGCTAAGGCCCAACAGAACCCCCCAGACTCTGACAGTCAAATGCCAGCAGTGACAAATGGCTCCGTGGTCCGTGGCATTTCCAGTGCATCTGTCAAATGCTGTTAGGCTTTCCTAACGGCTGGCAGATTCATCTTTCAGAGGAGCGGTGGAATCACTCTGGCCTCTGAATTATGAAAAGTGATGATTTATCTCTTATGAATTATCATATATGGTGTGGCATCTATGGCTGGCTAATTCTATGGAATAAAGCACACTGAGAAGGAGGCATTGCTGTTTTCTGGACTGCCCTCCTCTGAGGGTTTTCTGTGAACTGAAGCCAGGGGACGCATCTGGACCAGAAGGAAAGAGGCAGTTTAATTTTCAGGGCAGGGGATGGCCCCGTGGCTAAGAGTGTTTCTCTTGCAGAGGACCAGAGTTCAGCTCCCAGCACCCACATCAGGCAACCCACAACAGATCGCCTATAACTCCAGCTCCAGGGGATTTGATGATGCCCTCTTCTGGCCTCTGTGGGCACTGCACACACTTAAATAAAATCTTAAAAAAAAAATTGTAGACCATTCATGGTGAGTGACCAGGATGTGACCAATGTTTTGAGGGTCTGATCTCTGCACCCCAGCTACGGCATAGATCCACATCTGTGTGCTGAAGGCCACTCTGCTCTGTGATCCTGAGGGCTTTGGCTTGGCCAGATGAAAATGAATAATTTATAGGATTTTTCCCCCTGGAGATTTTCAGCTTGTGAAATCTACTTAGAATGGGAATTTGTAGTCACAAATCAACATTTTAAAAAGAATGTAACATACTTACTTCCCCCACCCTCCTAAATTTTCTTTTCCTTTGCCACCCCTGGCCCTGCCATGACAAGCATGGGCATGTGACTTTCTTTAGCCAATGGACTCTGGGAAAAAAAATGAGTTTGCCTGTGTCAGGAGACATTCTGAGATTGGTGTGTATGGAGCTCTGCCATGTTTCCTCCACCTCTCAGCAGCTCCCTTAGTCTGCATCCCAGAGAGGAAAAACCCCCAGAGAGCCCTGCAGCTTACCAGGGAGCGGTATATTCTCTGGAGAGATTCAGATTTGTATCAGTGCATGGGGCTGTTTGTTAATGCAGCATTGCCTCGCTAGAGCTGACAGATACAGATACTCACAGATACCACTTCTCACCATAAGGAGTCAGACCCGCAGAGAGGAGACAAGTCTCTTCCCAGCCCCTGCCTGTGACTCATGTTTCTTGTCTTTCTTCCCCGCCCCCTTCAATCCATGGGACCTGTGTATAGCCTGGCAAGAGGGAAGGAGGCAAGAACTCACCTTTATTCCAGAAACCACACTTCAGTTTGCAGCTCAAAGCCTAAGCATCTAGAAGTCAGTATCAGTCCGCATCAGAACTGTTGGCAGGCAGCTTTTGCATGAAGTATAAGTGCTGGGCAGGTGTGATGGAAGGTGGGAACTGGAGAGGTGGGTTCCTACTGTTGTTCCCACCAAAAACTGAGTCAGGGTCCTTGAGACTGAACGTGTAGGGGGTGGGCCTTCGTGGGACAAGTTCCGCTGTTGGGAGGAGGAGGGAAGAGAGGAGGAAGAAATGTTCAAGGCCAAGAGGTGGTGGCATGTCATTGGTAGCGGGAAAGCTGCCTGCATGAGCAATTGAAAAGTCTTGCTCCTCCTGAGAGTATAAAATACACACACACACCCTTCCGAAGCAACAGTAACATCAACAACAAAAACAGGTGCAAATGACTTTTGTAATACTTTTTAGACCCATTTTTATCTTTGCCTTGTATGACCAAACTGAATCCCAGTGGACAGATGGGGGAACACACTTGCCGACAGCTCCCATCCTGGATTGTCTGCCTACAGGAATTCACTGCGTTCTGACTTATTTGGGTCCTTCACTAGATGTCTTGTGAACTGTTCTCTAGTTCAGCGCTGACGATGGAGACGGACTCCTGTTCCCACTGCTTCACAGGCTCCCAGACACGATGTCTCCAACCTTGTCCTTGTCGGGCAGTCTAGAGAGGAAGTCCCTTGGCTTGCCTTTCTCCAGGCCCCCACAGGTCACCTGACAGCTTCACCTTTGACATCTCGATCCTCCGCCCAAACTACCCGGACCAAGGAAGGATCAGGAGCCCTCATACCCTCCCTCAACAGCCACCGTCACCGCTTCTGCATCTGAGGACACAGCTGCCATGGATTTGGTCACTTAGAAACATTCCTAAAGCGAGGCTGGAGAGATGGTTCGGCAGTTAAGAGCACTGGCTACTCTTGCAGGGGACTCAGGTTCACTTTGCCGCACTCACAACCATCTGTAACTCCAGTTCCAGTGGATCTAATGCCGTCTTCTGGCCTCCACAGGTATCTGTATTCACGTAGTACACATAAACACATACAGGCACACACATACACATAAGTAAAAATAAATAAGTCTTTTTTTTTCTGTCTCCAAACATTACATTTTAAAAACAAAAAGGGAAAGCTAACAGTATCTCTGATGTTTATTCTCGTTGTAACACTCACCTCACCTAGGGTGATGTGTGTCTGATTCTCACTCTGGGAAGGTGAGGGTTGCGGGATGAACAATAAAAAGAGAAGCATTATCCTGCAACGCAAACCGCCGCTCACACCACGTACGATTCACAGGAAACAGCCCCTGGCAGATGCCGGAAGCCAGTATGGCTAGAGCAGGAACCCCGACCAGACACACAACTCAACTTCCTGTTTTGTTAGGAAAGTTTTACCAGAAGGGGCTCCGGCCGCTCTGGTCCACCCACGGGGAGACCGAGTGGCGGCGACAGGTGCCATGTGGTGTCGGAAGAGCCTAGGCATTCACTGTCCACCCTTTGCAGGAGAAGTGTGCAAACTCCCGACCCAGAAGAACTTTGTTGGCTTGTGTTTGTTATTGAGGGCAGAGCACAGCCATAGCGGTCGCAGGCCAGGCCAGCTGCACAGGCGTTGCCGGAATGCCAGCCAACCCCATTAGTCTGTGGTTGGCCACCTGTCGTCATGAATATCAGAACTTCTCCATCACCCTTTCAACAAATAGGCTATGGAGGTGAGGCCGGGCGGGCCATCTATTAGCTTATTAGGGAGCCCAGAGAAGAATGCTGGAATTCTGTTCTCTTAGGAGTTTTATGATGTGTGTGGAGCTTTTTATCATTATCTGGCTGACCTTCACACTGGCACCTGGGAGGCCTTTCCTAATGTACTTTCTTTAGAAAGATGATTAAAGACAGGAAATCGTGGCTTCGGTACGGCTGCTGTATCAGCAGCTTTGTCCTCCGTGGGGGAGGGAAGAGAGGTAGAGGAGGTTTGGGACTATGTAGCTCACAAAGTTGGGATGTCTGAATGCTAACCCAAATCGCCTGGGTCTCCATACAGCTGTGCGTGCTCTGGCCCGTGTGTCTTAACCATGTGTACAATCAGGAAAGATTGCTCTTTCTACTCGTTCATGAGAATCTCAGGCCTGAGGGAGGGAAGCTGGGGGCAGGCGGCGGGGGGAGGGAGAGAGGGAGGGACGGAGGGAGGGGGGGGGATAATGTATATATGTGAATATGTGAGTGTGTGTGTGTGTGTGTGTGTGTGTGTGTGTGTGTGTGTGTAGTGTGTGGTATGTGTCTGTGTGGTGTGTGTCTATGCGGTGTGTGTGTGTGTGTTGTGTGTATTCCCAGCCCTTGTAGGCATGGCTGTTTGCTTTCAAGTGATCCTTAGTGGAGATGTAGAGACCTGGCTAAAAAAGCCGTGGCTTTTATCATCTGATTGCTGTTATTGAGCTGATAGCCCATTTGGATAGATTTCTGGTGTTATCAATATGGCTAATTGCCTATCATTTTGTCTCCAAATAAACCCATCAGCCTTTGAGACCAGGCCTAGCAGGGGCCCCAGGGCATCTCTAGGTTGGTGAGGCCTGGCAGGGGCCCCAGAGCATCTCTAGGTTGGTGAGGCGTGGCAGGGGCCCCAGAGGATCTCTAGGTTGGTGAGGCCTGGCGGGGGCCCCAGAGCATCTCTAGGTTGGTGAGGCCTGGCGGGGGCCCCAGAGCATCTCTAGGTTGGTGAGGCCTGGCGGGGGCCACAGAGCATCTCCAGGCCTCCCTTCCATAGTAGCCTTTTGCTGGCTTTCACTTCTCAAAGTCCTGGAGGGTCAGTTAAGTTGGGCTTCTCTTTCCTTCTGGGAATTATACTTTAAAAGTCCTCTTACCCTTGCCTCGCCTCCTTCTTCCTTTGCTCTTTATTTTTATACATGTAAGATATAGAAATAGCCCTCCAGTGAGCATACAGATGCCTCCCGAGGCTGAACAAATGGCCGCACATTTGCTGTAGTCTCTCTCTCTCTCTCATCTCTGTCTTTTATCTCCATCTCTCTCACTGTCTCTGTCTCTCATCTGTCACTCTCATCCCTGTCTCTCTGTGTCTTTATCATCATTCTGTGTCTCATTTCTGCCTGTCACCTGCTCTTCTCTGTTTCTTTCTGTGTCTGTCCTCTCTCTCTGTCTCTGTCTCTGTGTGTTTCTCTCTCTCTCTCTCTCTCTCTCTCTCTCTCTCTCTCTCTCTCTCTCTCTCTCTCTCTCTGTGTGTGTGTCTGTGTCTCTCTCTCTCTGTCTCTCTCCATTTGTGTGTGTGTGTGTGTGTGTGTGTGTGTGTGTGTGTGTGTGTGTGTGTGTGTGTGCTTTTGGACCACTTGGAAAGAATCCTTCACCATTAACTGTCTGACACAATGATGGACATTTCCGTGCCTGGCTGCCGTGCACGGCTGTATCCCTCACCACTGTAACCGCAATTTCTCATTGTCTAATATCAGTCTGCACTCCAATTTCCCCCGAATACCTCCAAAAATGTAAAGATTTCTTCAGCACCCTTTCTGTTCCCTTCTTTCTTGATGAGAATTTAGAAACTGCTGCCACAAAGACAAAGGCACAGAGAGGCAGGGATGAGAGTGACAGATGAGAGACAGAGAGAGATAGAGATAGATAGATAGATAGATAGAGAGAGAGAGAGAGAGAGAGAGAGAGAGAGAGAGAGAGAGAGACACTGTGGTAAATGTGCCGCTATGTGATTTGTTCAATCTCAGAGAGTATCTGTATGCTCACTGTAGGGCTATTTCTATATCTCATATGTATAAGAATAAAGAGCAAAGGAAGAAAGAGAAGGATTCCAGATGCTCCCCCCAGCTGCTATTCTGCACAGCAGAATGACAGCAGCACCAGGCACCTCCAAGTTCCCTTGTTATTTTCCTGTGGGCGATGGGCTCTTCGGTTGGACCCAGCTGGGGGTTGACACAGCTCAGTGACCTCTGGGGCCCCAGATGAGAAGATTCCTGGCTGAGCAATGAAACCAACAAATCATTTGACGCCTTGGCCGCTGTCCTGTCCGTCCCGACCTCGAAGCCTGTGAAGCCCATGGCTATCACCGAGGCTTCTGATAGCCGTTCGGCACACATGCCGTAGTGGACCAGGCCAACTTGTCTCCTACCGGGAGATTCCTGCGTAAGGGCTTCAACAAATGCCCACTTGGGGACAGAGTCTGCAAAGTCACAGGACATAACCTCTACGCTATAGCTCAACCTTCCTGATGCTGTGACCCTTTAACACCGTTCCTCATGTTGTGGTGACCCCCCCCCCCCGACTATAACATTATTTCCATTGCTACTTCATAACTGCAATTTTGCTACTGTGATGAATTGTCATGTAAATATTTTTGGAGGGAGAGGTTTGCCAAAGGGGTCATGACCCACAGGTTGAGAACCACTGCAAGGGGAAGAGAAAACAGATCTCTTGGAGAGGCAAGATCAATTCGAGAAGGACACATGGTCTGTGGGGTGGGAGTCAGGGGAGGTCATGGCTTTCTGTGGAAAGTAGGACTCATCTCTATTGGAACCAGTGTTGCCTTGGGCTCTGATGGTCAAATGTCCACATTTAGTATGGAAGCAGCCATCTTCCTACAAGGTCGCTGTGCCTCCCATCAAATCCCCCCTCTCTAGTGCACAATGTCCCTTTCAAAGGTTCTTTAGAATCCTGAAGAGGCTCCCTGATCCCCCTACTCTGCCCTGCTTCCATGGAACCATTCTAGAAGTTTCTCAGGAGTGGATTAGTCCTGTGGCTTCCCTGATGCTATCCCCACCCTGAGTAACTCTGTATCCATTAAGCTGTACCTGGACCAAAGGAATGTGTGTTGTGAGCACTCATCAGACAGCCATGGGATTCACGGACACACAGCAGCACCCTGCTTCTCCTCCATCCTCAGAAGGCTGCTGTGTCCCATGTAATTAGAAAACACACTTTTTCATGCTATTAAAGTCAGTGTGGTGCTGTTGGTTGGCAGTTGGGGAATTTGCTGTGGACAGATTTCTTAATGGGTTTCGGGCTTTGGAAGTAAACACATTAGCAAGCTACAACTACTGCTTGAGAGAAAACATTTCCCACTGATGATTAGTTAAGACTTCCTGTACATACTTTTCTGAAGAGCTGCTGTTCTGGGTTAGACAGGAGAGACTCATTAATGATCGTGGCATTACAATCATTAACAGCCCCACAAGGAGCTGGTTGCGGCGTGTGATCACAAACCGGGCATATAGTTAGTGTCAATGTAACGCTGGTCAGACAGGCTCTGCTTGCGGGTGGCACAGTGCCTCCTGGTGACCTGTCCATTGCATATGTTCAAGGCTTAGGGGGTAAAAAATAAATAAATAAATAAACCCATCATGGATTGGGGAGTTGTGGGTAACTTGGTTCTGCTTGCTCCACATGTATGAAACTTCAAAGTGACTGTATCAGTTATTTTTGTCTTGTGGCTTTCACACAATGCTTGACGGGGCTGAAGAGATGGCTCTGCAGTTAAGAGCACTGGCTGCTCTTCCAGAGGACCTGCGTTTGGTTCCTAGCACTCACATAGCAGCTCACACTGGCCGGTAACTCCAGTTCTGGTGATCTAATGCCCTCTTCTGGCCACCACGAACACATACACTCACATGCACACACACAATACAATACACACCGGACAAAAGAAGCTTCAGAAAGGGAGGGTTTGTTCTGGCTTCCAGTACCAGGGCATACAGGCCACTATGATAGGGAAGGCATGGTGGCAGGAGCGTGAGGCAGCTGGCCACATTACATCCACAGTCAGGAAACAGAGAGAAATGGATGCTGGTTCATGGCTCATTTTCTCCTTTGCACTCAGACCAGACTCATGAGACGGTGCCACCCACAGTTCTAATGGGTCTTCTCACCTCAGCCGAACTTCTCTGTAGGCACCCTCGTAGATAGACCCAGAATTTGTCTCTTCCATGATTCTAGATCCTGTCAAGCTGACAGCATCAATCATCCCAGCAATCCTGTGGAAACCTATCCAAAAATCCACAAAGTGACATGTTATTATGACTTTTAACGGGTATGTGATCAGTAATCTTGGAGTGTTCAGAAACCTTGGTGGTAGACATGGAAGAAGGATTCTTCAGACTTCTCTCAAGATAAAGAAAAACACAGCAAATGTGTACAAGAGAAGCACTATCTTCTAGGACGGTCTGGGACAAAATGATGGGGTTGTTGGGGAGAGAGAGGAAGTCATTCTTGCTCACTCAATCAATGGGATTAACCTGGAGTAAAGCACTGTTCCTCCCAGGAGACAGCAACTTTTGGTCTAAGTGTACTCAAATGTACTTGGTTATCCATCAGTTAGCAGCAGGTTATTAGCTCATTGAGTTCTTCCTTTTCCAGGGAGGAAGGGAAAGGGATAGGAATTCCAACCACGCCCCCATGGTCGGGGGTACACTTAGTCATTTCTGGGTACGTCTTACTTAACCCATGCCCCGTGGCTGTGTGGTCACATAATGGCATGCAGCGTGACCACGTGATCTATGCGCATGCGTGGAGTACCCACACGGGCCTGTGTGCGCAGGTGTGAGCTGGCCCTTAAAAGACAAGTCCCATGTTCCCCCGGCCCCCTTCTCACACGTGTCCTTCCACAGGCCTGATCACATCCATCCCTTTCTCCTTGTCTTAATAAAGCTCTTGTTAGTGGATTCTGTTGTGTTTCATGACTTTTCCTCACAGGGTAAGAGCGCCGCTAAAAACCATCGGTAAGTCCAGCCACCTGGTGACAAGATGCTGGCTGGTCTCTTGAGTGCCACCATCTGCATTTCTACCAAGCAGAGGGAAGTTTCCTCCTTCTATTCTCTGCCAGGCTCCAGGCAAACAGCCCTCCCATGCCCCTTCCTGCTGGGAGCTGGGTGGAACCAGCTTCCCTCCCTGCCAAGGACCAAAGATGTAACATAATGTGTCAGCTGATTGGCTTCCGAGCTCGTCTTCAGAGCATGGTTTCTTTTAAAAAAAAAAAAATAATAATTAAAAAAATTTTCAAAGAAAAAGAAAATAGAACAAAAGAATGAGATTAGATTGTTTTTTTCTTTTGGTCGTCTCCCAACCCGCCCCCCCTCCTCCAGTCATTTAGAACCTGTTACGGCCACCCACAGACTTTCAAGTGGGATGGCTGAGAAATGCTTCAATTCATGTTTTAATGTCTTTTTAATTTTTTTTTCCTTTGCTCTCTTTCGAAACTCTTTTCTGCTGTAAACAGGAGGAAGGGTCCTAGCGTGTGGTGAGCACATGAGACACCCAAGCTTGTGTTGAAGGCTGAGTCCGAGAGGGGCTGGGTTTGGCCGTATTGGACTGGTTTGCCTAACGAAAGTGGAGTCTCTTCCCTGAGCAAAATGACCAGAGAGAAAGGCAGTGACCCTGTGTGGAGAATTGCTGCAAAGTTCTGGCAGAGCCTGCCTGGAGCTGCTTGCACCTGAGCCCCAGGTAGCTCTGCATTTACTCCCGCCCGCAGCTGGGGGCCTTTCTAATTAGCCACCTCCGTGTCCTGGCTGACCTCAATTTCTGCTCCCTTGAGAAGATGAATCATCTCCCTTGCCCCCGGCTGATGGCTCAGCCCAACCTTTGAGCTCATGATGGAACACCCCAGAAGCAGAGGCCGAGGAGCAGGACGAGGCTGGCTGAGTTTGGGAAGCTGCTTTGTAATTTCTTGTATTTGGACAGGAAGATGCCAACTGAGCTGAGCTTGCTTGTTGGCTCCACACTTGGTGAAATGAACGGAAACTGGCCACAGAGCAGTGCGCTTCTCAACCAAGAGGGGAAAGGAATCCCGTGGAGTTTTGCAGCCCACCAAGGTCACGAGGCCAGCTAAATCCATATCTTCAGATCTGGGTGGGGTGGAAGCCAGTGTGTAATGATTTCCCTCATAGAGCTGTCACTGGGCTTATTGGAAGACCTCCAACAGGGTTAGGGTTGTGTGCTCACTGAAGTGGAGGCTCACAGAGGGAGATGTATGGGTGCAGCAGAGGGCGGATCATTTAGGAGTGGGTGAGTTGTACTGTGTACCGCCTGTTTTAGGGGTTTTCACTTGGGATTGCTTACATAAGCAATTCCTGCACGGACTGGGCTAATGGCTTGGTGAGTAAGCACAAGATCCTGGGTTCAATCCCATGTTGCTCTGATTGATTGATAAATAAAGCACTGATTGGCCAGTAGCCAGGCAGGAAGTATAGTATAGGCGGGATAAGCAGAGAAGAGAGTTCTGAGAAGTGGAAGGCTGAGTCAGGAGATGCTGTCAGCTGCCGCCATGAGAAGCAAGATGTAAAGTAAGCCACGAGCCACGTGGCAACTTATAGATGAATAGAAATGGGTTAATTTAAGATATAAGAACTAGATAGCAAGAAGCCTGAGCCATTAGGCCAAACAGTTTAAATAGTATAAGTGTCTGTGTGTTTATTTGGGTCTGAGTGGCTGCGGGCCCAGGAGGGACTGGAGATAACTCCAGCTACAAATCTCTTAGAACCCATGTAAAAAAAAGCCAACCATGATGGTGCATGCTTCAAATCCTGGTCCCGGGGAGGCAGACACAGGAGGATCCCTGCAGCCCGGTGGCAAGACTAGCCTACTTGGCAAGTTCCAGACTAGTGAGAGAACCCCAGCTCAACAGAAAAGAAGGTGGATGATGCCTGAGGAATGATAGCTGAGGTTGTCCTCATGCTCATAGCTCAGTCCTGTGCGTGATGGCTTTTTCTCTGCTCCATTTTTCTCACAGTTAACCATCAACACTACAAAAGCCTCCCGTGTGCACTGAAATACCTCCCTCTTCACCTGTAACTCAGCTGAACATACCATCCCTTTTTATAATGGACATGGGCAACCTCCACATGAGTGTGCACACTCGTGCACACACACGCACACGCACACACACACACACACTCAATTGCTATCTAGTCCCAGACACTTTCCTAGGTGCTCAGGATTCAGCAAGCATGGAGCCGCCTTCTCTGAGGGTTATCAGCTTGGGATGTGAGGGAACTGAGCACAGGGACTGTTCCTTTAAGGGAAGGGAGACCAGAGAGGCAGGAGTCAACTGACAGCCTTGCTGTGACCTCTTCTTCACCTGCTTTTCCCCATCTCAGCCTGTCCATCCCTGTGTCCATCTCCGACTCAGGTAATGTATTGACTGATGAAAGAGACTACATCTCTCATCTAAGTTTGACGGAGTAACAATGGGATGGGTTTCTGTATGAATACTAGTCTATCAGAAGACCCTCTTTCCAGGAAATGAGACAACCCTGTGTTTATTATTTATTTTTCTTATTATATTTTAGGCTTCATGCATGCCAGGAAGGTGATCTACCACTGACCTGGGCTTTATCCTTACTCTTCTTTTTATGTTTTATTTTGAGAAAGGTTCTACTTGCTCTTGATTAGTATGTCTTTGACATAACAATATTTTTCTTCTTTACTTTCAACTTACTTATATACTTATATCTGAAATAAGTTTCACACAGACAGCATATTATTGGACCATTGTTTGCAATTCCCTCTGTTAATCTATCTTTTTAATTATTATTATTGTATGTGTGAATGCTTTGTACGTCTATGTGTGCATGTGAGAGCAGTACCCGCAGGGCCCAGAAGAGGGCGTTGGATCCCCTGGAACTGGAGTTGTAGAGGATTGTGAGTTGTGATGGGGGTGCTGGGAACTGAAGCCCTGACCTCTGCAAGAGCAACAGTGCTAACCACTGAACCAATTCTCCAGCCTCCAAATCTATCCTTTAATCAGTGTGTTTGGTGTTGAATGTAACTGCTGATATTAAGGGCTAATGTCTGCCATTTTATTTGTTTGTTTGTTTGTTTTGTTTTGTTTTCTGCTTCGGGCTTCCCTTTTCCGATTCCCTACATATGACATGAATACTTCCTAAAATGTCCATTGAATTTATCCCTAATGGTTTTGAGTGCATTGTTTGGCACAGATTTTTCTTAGTAGTTACTGCAGTAATTTCATTTTGCATAACTTACATCACAGTTCCTGGCTTTAAAGATTCAAGTCGGTCCCACCTCCCTTCATGTCCTTTATGCTCTCCTCCCCTCCCCCATTATGACATAAATGTCTCTGTGTCTCCCTCCCTGCAGGGAAACCATGCTGGTGTTACAGGTTTGTTGGTTTGTTTTTCGAGACAGGGTCTCTCTATTATGTAGCTCTGGCTGTCCTGGAACTCACTCTGTAGACCAGGCTGGCCTCAAACTCTCAGAGATCTGCCTGTCTCTGCCTCCCTGAGTGCTGGGATTAAAGGCATGCACCATTAAAACCATTAAACTACAGGTTTAATTTTTAACAATTTTTTTTTTTTTTTTTTGGTTTTTCGAGACAGGGTTTCTCTGTGTAGCTTTGCGCCTTTCCTGGAACTCACTTTGGAGACCAGGCTGGCCTCGAACTCACAGAGATCCGCCTGGCTCTGCCTCCCGAGTGCTGGGATTAAAGGCGTGCGCCACCACCGCCCGGCTTTAACAATTATTTTATTTATAAATTTTCTCTTGTTCTTTTCCCCCTTCCTTCCTCCCTTCCTCCCTCATTCTCTCTTTCCCTTGCTCCCTCACTCCATTCCTCCTCATCTTTCTGTCTGGAACACATCTCTCTGCCTCTGCTTCAGAATGCCCTCTTGGGAGTCCATTCTCTTGGTTTTGCTTTCTCTGTGAAAGCCTTCATTTCTCGCCACTTCCCAAGGATATTTTAATGACTGTAGAATCCTGACTTCGCCGTTCTTTCCTTTCTACCCTTACATCTACAGATGCTCGGCTCCTTCTCCGGCCCTCCACAGTTTCCAGCAAGATAACTTTTAAAAGTTATTTCTTCCTTACAGCAAGGTGTTGCTTTGTCTTTAGCACTTTCTAGAATTTTCCACCTTTGTGTTGTTTGAACTTTAATTTGAGGCTGCTTCTTCTTGGTATGAGGTTGTTTAGATTCAACGATTTGGGGGGCCAGCTCAGTCTTAAACCTGCGGATTTCTCTATCTTTTTGGCCAAAGTTGGGGAGGTGGGGGAGGGAGTGTGAGTTTCAGTGATTATTTCTTGCTGAGGGTTTTTTTAGCCTGACTATATTTCTCCCTTCCTTTGAGGCTCTAAAAGCAAGTGTTAAATCCTTTGTGATGCACCCAATGTGTCTGCAAGGCTCGTTTTCCTTTATTTTCCTTTAAACCTGTTTCCTCTGTGTCCAGACTGCGCCGACGTTTCTCCTGGCCTGTGTTATAGGGCCGGCTCTTTCCTCCCGGGCCTCCACTCTGGTCCATGGAACCTTTTGTTCCAGATCTTTTTTTTTTTTTTTTTTTTTTAAATCTTTCTGGCTCTAAAACCTGGCTCATCTTTGGGTCTTCTACCTACCTACTTGCCCACACTCGGTATTTGCTGTTTCTATTTATCGTCTGTCTCAAATGCTCTTTTAATCACCTACCAGCATTTCCACATGGCTGCTTCAATCCTCTCTGGATCATTCTATGAATGTGCCATCCATCTACTTTGGGGGGCTTGACTTCTCTTTTCCCATTGACGATTTCTGGTTTTTGTTTTTTTTTTTTTTCTTTCTGCAAGAGGAAGACTTCCTTTGCTTTCAACCTGGTCCCTTTAGCATCGGGCCGTAAGGCTCTGGGTTACCTACATCTTGTCTCAACAGGCCTCCTCGGTTGCCATGCCAGCCAGGGATGGAAGAGAAGTGTTAACCCCCTTATTACCCTGGTCCCTCCATCTCTCCTCTCTCTATCATCTCACCTGGGAGAGGGACTCTTGGTACTGCTGGGGGGGATGGAGAGCTCAAGGTCTAGGCTAATCATCCTTTACCATCTTCACAGGGGTGGGGTTGTTGTACCTTATCATTGCTCCTCCCAGCCTCAGGGAGGCTGGCCTTAATCTCCTGACCAACAGGTAGAACCAATTCAGGCTCTTGACTTGACCTCCCTGGACCACACAACTGTTTGCTGTCCTGCTACACTGGCTCTCTCCCTACACCCTGGCAGAAAAATCAGCTCCCCTTGGGGTTGTGTCTGGCCACGCCCCCTGGGGTTTCTGCAGTCAGCTAGCTCTCCAAGGTAAGAAAGAGCTCCAAAGCACAGCAGGACCCAACGACCCTACTACCTGGTTGTTGCCTGGGTCCTGAGATGTGGGTCGAGCCTGTCTATTTCCTCATCCTCCCTTCCAGGGCCTTCTCCTGTTTGCTGTATAGGTGGTGCCCGTGGTATCGGCTTTGCTTAGCAGGGAGGATGGGAAAAACATGGACGCTATCTTTCCTGGCATGGACACCTACATGAGCAGATTCAGAAAGTGCAGGTAGGGCAGGACCGTAATCTCACTCTGCCCCGTCATCTACTTTTCTCACTGCTGTGACCAAATAAATCACAGCAAGTTTATTTTTTTTTCTAGTGTGTCTGTACATGCTCATGTGTGTGTACATGCATGCGGTGGCCACGGGCCAGTGTCAGGTGGCTTCCTCTATGTCTTATTTTTTTGACACAGGATCTCTCACTGAAACTGGAGCTCACTGATTGGCTAGACTGGCTGGTTAGTAAGTGCCAGGGATCCTCCTGTCTCCAAGGTATCCTAGCCATTGCCTGTCTGAGGCTACTTTATTATACTTGTTTTCATTCAGGCTGTGGAAGACCATGGATCAGAACCCCAGGAGCACAGAATGGAGACATTCTGTTCCCTCTGCAGCCAGAAGTCGCTACAGTCTTGTCCCCTGCCTCTGGATGAACTCAGAAGGCTAAAAACTACAAACAGATGCTGTGGTGTTTCTGGTGCTTGGGAACATGGCAGACCGCCTCCAGCTAGGCAACATGTTTGAAACCTTTTTATTTAACACTGTTTATTTTTGACAGCCAATGTGTTTCTTTGTGCATTTTTGAGATGGAATGAGAGACATCCAGGAGGGAAGGAGACAGGAGCAGCATCCCCATTGGTGGACTAACTCTGGGACCCTGTGGGGGGATTACTGGTCCTGCTCATTCCTCTACAGCTTACTCATAAAGTCTGCATTAGAAGGATGCAGCATAATTCCAGTTTTGACGCCCTGGGGTGGCAACCAGAGACACATATAAAGGTCTGGGATGGTGCTGTTCTTTGGGGCTGCTTGCTGTGCCCTTAGACCTGAGACAGGGGATGGAAGATGGGGGACCAAGAACCAGAGAGTGTGGCTGAGAGAGAGCCATCTGTCTTTAGTATTAAAGGGTCACGGCATCAGGAAGGTTGAGAACTGCTGGTCTAGCAGGATGTCTGCTCACATCTTTTGCACGGGTCTGATATTGGATGTCTCCCTTTCAATAGTTCCTTGTGACGTCTTTTCAAAACCACCTTTTAAGATCTGCTTATTTTTATTTTGTGCAAGTGGGTGTTTTGCTTGCATGTATGTCTGTATACCACGTGCATGTCCGGTGTCTTCAGACGCCAGAACAGGGTGTCAGATACCCTGGAACTGGAGTTACAGGCAGTTGTGAGTCAGCATGTGGGTGCTGGGAACCGAACCCACGTCTTCTGCAAGAGCAGCCAGTGCTCTTAACCACTGAGCCATCACTTTCTTGACAGCTGACGGAAGCTGTCCCCCTCTCCCAATACTTCTGTACCCTGGTGCCAACACATTTTTCTGTGACACACATATCACTTTCTAATACTCTGCAATGAATATTTATTAATCCTATTCCCCACATCCCTAGGCCAATGACAACCTGGGACTATAACTTTCCTTTCCTGCCTCTATAACCCTATGTGTAGGCTATGTGGGGCTGGTTCACATGGTGTGGAACTGCCCCGTCAACAAAACTGAAGGTAAGTTCTAGCATGGCCTGACTCCTGTGCATTTTGCACACTGCCCCCTCCGCAGTGTGGAAGGAGATGATGTATACTAGGCACTCCAGAAACAGATCTTACATGAGAACATGCATTTTTTTTTTTTTTTTGGTTTTTCGAGACAGGGTTTCTCCGTGTAGCTTTGCTCCTCTCCTGGAACTCACTTGGTAGCCCAGGCTGGTCTCGAACTCACAGAGATCTGCCTGCCTTTGCCTCCCGAGTGCTGGGATTAAAGGCGTGCGCCACCACCGCCCGGCGAGAACATGCATGTTTATAGACATTAGCTCATCCCTTCCCTTCATCTTTTGTTTCTAGCCTGGATTCTGAGACCCACAGTCTCATGTGTTGAACTGAGACCCCAGGCGGCAATATCTTGAAAGCACTCTCTCGAGCTGTGAGGAGGTGGGACCTAGCTAGAGCTGATGGGTCACTGAGTATGTGCTTTTGAAGATTCTCCTGGATCTAAAGTCCTTCCCTCTCCCTCTACTTCCTGCCCATCAGTAGGCTCCTGTGCCACACCACATACTCCTGCCAGTGTGGAGTGTGGAGTCCCATGCCACCATGGGCCTAGAATCACTGGAGTCAACCGGAGAACTGTTACCTAAGATTATAGAAAAGTGGGAGTCCAAACAGACACTTCCTCCCTTGGTCTGTTTCCATCCGGTGATCTGTCCCAGGGAGGAGAAAACCAGGACCTTCCTCAGAGAACGGAATAAAATGGCGCTTTCTGGCCATGTGCATTGTGGGTACTCTAATCTCGTCATTCATGTCTTCTTCTCGGGCCGTGTCTGTCACCACTACCGTATCGACTTAAGGAGTTTGGGTGGGAGCACTTTAAATCCAGAGTGCTCATCTTCCTGTGGGTGCTCAGACATTTTGGAAAACTCAGTTTGCACAGCAGCCCTCTGTGTCGTTGGAAAACACAAACAACCCACCAGACTACAAAAGTCTCTTTCTCTCCTGTTTCCAGAAAAAAAATGCACACAAGGTTATGTTCCCAAGACGTTGGAATTCCATTTGTGTCTAACTCATCCATTATTGGCACAATCTATATTTCAGAAAGTAATTTATTGTTCCTCTGAAGGAAGTTCAATATTTGAAATCAGTCATCTCACAGTGAATGAAATAAAAATTTGAAGCTGATTTAACCTTTCTATTACCTGCAGCTGAGCCAAGGCAATTAAGACGCTTCTTTCAAATTAAAGTCGAACTGTGCTGTAATTGAATGGATTTCCTTCTAGGCTTCCCTTCCTATGACCTTACCTCAATGTCCCATTTCCTGTGGTGAGCAGTGGCTCTCAGCCCACTTCCTACAAGCCAGAGTGCTGTGGGCTCATGACCAGGAGAAGGTACAAACCGTGTGTCTCATTTGAACAAGGACACGGTACCCAAGGCTAACGTCTCTATATTGGGTGTGGTTCACAGCCAGGATGAAAGCCTTGTTACCAGAGGATGGCCCTCATGCCCATCCCAGCCCTCTATTAGGTGAGACACTTGGCAGGGGTTAAGCAAGAGTGCTCGGTAAAGAGCTATGCCCAGTCCCACATGATTCTTTCTGTAAAGTGAGAAACAGGAAACACGGTGGTTCAGAACACACCGAGTTGTGTGGTTTGATGGGCAGTGGGCTTTGTGTCCCCAAGTAGGGGACCATCAGACACATAGAGAGCAACATCTGTGCAAGCATAAAAGTTCACCCTAGACCGGGGGATGAGGGAGGACAGAAAGGAAGTAGAAATATGAGGCTATGAGAAGTGGGGGGAGGGGCGCTTACCCAGGCCTCTAGATGAGAAGGGGGGAGGGGCGCTTACCCAGGCATCTAGTTGAAGCCTTTCACCAGCAGCAGAGCAAGAATCCCAGCACCGGTGACCGTTTAAGGCCTTTCTCCTTCGCAGCTACAAATCCATAGTTCTCTCGGAATCTCACCAGGAGCCCCATTCACAGGAAAAGGACATGTACTAAGCCCCAAGTGCAACCCATGTCTCTCCTGCTTTCACCTTATCGTATCATAGCACTTCATCTGTCTTAGTTAGGGTTTCTATTGCGGTGAAGAGACACCATGACCACGGCAACTCTTATAAAGGAAAATGTTTTAATTGGGGTGGCTTACATTTCCGGAGGTTTAGCCCGTTATCCTCATGGTGGGACATGGTGGCACGTAGGCAGACCTGGTGCTGGGGAAGGAACTACATCTTGATCCCGCAGGCAACAGGAAGTGATCTGAGACACGGGGTACGGCTTGAGCATATAGGAGACCTCAAAGCCCACCTCCACAGTGATACCCTTCCTCCAACAAGGCCACACCTGCTCCAATGAAGCCACACCTCCTAATAGTGCCGCTCTCTATGAGCTTATGGGGGCCAATTACATTCAAACTACCCAGCCTCCAAGGCATCTCCAGAGTCACCTAGGGTGTCTCTCTTTTCAAAAATGGAAGAGGAGAAGATAACAAAGGTTCTTAACAATCATTGGAGATGGAACTGGAGAACTAACAAAAATGACTAAAGTTAAGCCAGATGAGCATAGCTCTCCCTTGGGAAGCACATACCCCCTTATGGTATGTCTTCCTTTCTTCTGAGTGCCTCTCAAATATCTTTCACAAAATCTCCAACTCTGCCTCACTATTCCAGCTGGACCTGAAGTTCCGTTACAGCATGGAAGCCACAGATCCTGGTTTGGCCCGAGTTGAGGTCCCAAGGAGTCTGGGGAAACTCCTCAGGCTAGTGAGGATGGCAGTGTAGAGTCATGTCTGTCCCTTCACTGATGCTGATGGGAGGTGGGGGTGTGTGGAGGGAACTGTCCATGATTAGGGTTAGATTGGAGGTGACCACTATTGCTGTGGATGGGTGAACACCTGTGGAATATGAGGGGGTCCACCTTGGGTGCTACTTGGAAGGACCTAGTTGGGTGACTCCCTAAATGTTAGTGGGATGCACCTGCAGTCTTTGAGACACCACAGTGCTCCACCAGATGCATGGGGTGACTGCAATGGAGAGAATAGCTTTCATTAAGATAACCAGAGACAACTGTGATTCCTTTGCCCAGATGGCTGCTCCCACAACTCTGCCCCTGCCTTCACGGTGCCTCCCGCTCTGTGGTGCGGTTTCCCTCCTCAGCACACTGACCCACCTGCCTGTCTTAGTTTCTTTTTCCTGTGCTGTGCTAAAGCACTCTGATAAAGCAACTTCAGTAAAAAAGGAGCTTATGTGGCTCACCGTGCAAGGGTTCATCCTATCGTGGTGAGAAAGATATGGCCGTAGTCAGGGAAAGCGTGATGGCAGACGTAGCAGGATGGCTGGTCACGTGGCATCCACACTCAGGAAGCAGAAAGGGATGAACACTTTGGTACTCTTCAGTTCCCTCCTTCTACTTAAGTGGGAATGGTGCCGCTCACAGTGGGCAACTCTTCCCACTTCAGTGAACATGATCAAGATCGTTCCCCACAGACCTGCCTAGCGTTCTGTCTTCCAGATGACTCAAGCTGGCAACACTAAGCATTACACAAGGCCAAGTCTTGTCTTTAAGAAGAGTCTGGGGCACAGGGTTTCCAGCCTTGGGAGGGCATTGGGCTGGGCTGACTTCTGGTCCTCCATCTTGATGGTCCATTCCGTGTTGCTTTATCTTATGATTGATAGCATCTCCCATTTAGTGGGACACGGGCTTCTCTGTCTAGCAGGGCCATCATTTAAAACTTGAATATTTCTAGAATAGAAATTGTGATCACTTCTACACTGGGAAAAATGCAATCACTTTTATACTGGACAGTCATTACATTTTATATTAATAAATAGAATTTAACCACAGGCCTAATTAATTCCTCTTAGATTCTTACTGTTGTCTGCCAAGGGCTGCAAGCCAATGACCTGTCCCTTTTTGCAGCTCCATGATGAATCCAGGCTTAGAGCTATCACAGTGATGTTAATGCCAAGGATGAATCTGACCTTAAAGAAATCAGGACAAACAAAAGGGGAATACTTTCACCATTGGTTGTTGTTGTTTTGACAGCCCATCTGTCACTCTAAGTCTTAGTTTTCCTTTCAGAGTTCAGGGTGCAAGCTGTTTAGAATCCATCTGACGAAAACTAAACAATTCTGAACCATCATGTTGAGGCTCTCAGGAAGAGAGACAAGACACACGGCTTGTGACCAAGCATCCTGGAGTTGAGTGAGTGACACAGGGTACTGGGGCTGGGGGATGTCTCAGTCTATTTCCTGTTGCTAGAACAGTTACCTGAGTCCAGGTGATTTATAAGTGAAAATTTTTCCTATTCATCGTTCTGAGGCTGGGGAAGTTGATGAGAATGATACTCAAATCTTCTGGGCATGAGCCACGGGGTTTCCTGCTGCGTACTCACACTGCAGAGAGCATGTCATGAAAAGAAAAAATAAGAATGCCAGCTCAGATCACTCCAGTCTTGCAGGTTTTTTTTTTCAAGATAGCATTTCTCTGTGTAGCACTAGCTGTTCCAGAACTCGCTCTGTAGACCAGGTTAGCCTCAAACTCACAGAGATCCGCCTGCCTCTCTCTGCCTCCTGAGTGCTGGGATTAAAGGTGTGTACCCCCACTGCCCCGTGTCTTGCAATGTTATTAACACAGACCTCTGTGACCTTCTCGGACCCTCACTGCTCCCCAGAGGCCCTTCCCTCACACTGCTAACCCTTGAACACGGCGGAATGAGGGGTAAGTTTTCAGCACATGAATGTTTGGGGGACATGCCATGTTTGGGATGCTTCTATTTCTTCCCGAAATGAAGCAAAAGTCTGTGACATGGTCAGCCTGAGTCACAGTGACGATGATTCAAGCTGGGACAGGGACCCTGGAGCCTGGCTGGTTCCCCCATCAGCCGCTGTCCACCCTGACAGTGTCTCACAGTGGTTTGGGCTCGCTCTTGAAGGTTGTCTTGTTCCCTGTTGTCCAAGTTAGGATTCTGTTCTAGTGAGGAAATACCATGACTCAGTGCAACTTGGGGAGGACAGGGTTTATTTGGCTTACAGGTTGTCGTCTATCGCTGAGGGGACCCACGCGGGGACTCAAGTAGAGTGGGAAGCTGGAGGCAGGAGCTGAAGCAGAGGTCACAGACAGATGCTATGAGGAATGCTGCTTACTGGCTTCCTCCTCCTGGCCTGCTCAGCCTGCTTTCTTTTGCAACCCATGACCACCTGCCCGTGGGTGGCACTGCCCTCCCATGTCAATCATCAATCAAACAAACACCCCAGAGACTGATCTGATGGAGGCTCTTCTTCAGTTGAGGGTCTCTCTTCCCAAACGACTCTGGCTTGTGTCAAGTGGACAAAACCAAACAATAAACAGTGGCCATAGCAACAAAACCAAACCTAATCAGCAGCCCTTCCCGCCCCGCCCCCCACTCTGCCACCCCCGTATCCCTCCCCCAGGTCTCTCTGTAGACATTCCCAGCACTGGTTCCCATCTCTTTCCCTCTCTGTCGGCAGCCACAAGAATCACTGACGGAATCCTGGTCGTGCTAACTTGCTGGACAAAACCTACTTCTCAACAGCCCCAGAGTGGACAGATGCTGTCCACCCACACCCTTGCCTCATGCTCCCCGAGGCATTCCTGGAGCTGGGGCACTCAGTGGATGGACTATGGTAGAAGGTTCCTTTCATCTGATTGGGCTCAGCGTCCTTCTGAGATGTGGCTGCCAATGGCAGACGGGAGGGAGATGTTTTCTATTGACGTGGCTTCTTGGGGGAAGAGAAGTGGTCAGTGATTCTTCCTGTGCGATTGGGTGTGGGCCTAAAAGCTAAATGGAAGCAGGGCTGGATGGTCTTGGAGGCCCAGGGGGAATGCCATGCCTCTGCTTCCCACCACAGGCTCAGAGACCCAGAAATGACAGGTCGAGGAGGTCTTCCTGTCTTGCCGCTTGGGTGTGTTTTCTCGTCTTGTGTTTCCCTGTCCCCTTTTTCTCTTCTTTCCTGCCCCAAAGATGGCGTTCCTCCTTTCTTCCTGCAGCCCACCACTGCGGCGCCTCCTAGCCATCATGTCCCTGCCTGATACCCTGCATAGAGTGACAGTGAGATCTCTCTCTTGCTTCTCAACAAGGGAGGACCCTGGAGCGATGGGAGCTACAGGGTCTCACCACATGACAGCATCACATGGCCCAACCCTTCAGGGACATGGCTTGATAAAGGCAGTGTGGTGGTTTGAATGGAAATGGCCCCCCCTTGACTCATAGGGAATGGCACTGTTAGGAGGTGTGGCCTCGTTGGAGGAGGTGTGGCTTTGTTGGAGGAAGTGTGTCACTGGGGGTGAGCCTTGAGGTTTCAGAAGCTCAAGCCAGGCCCAATGTCACTCTCTCTCTCTGCTGCCGGCCAGTTCGGATGTAGAACTCCTGTCTACCTCTCCAGCACCCTGTCTGCCTGTATACCACCATGCTTCCTGCCGTGATGATAATGGACTAAACCTCTGAACTGTAAGGCAGCCCCAATGAAACGTTTTCCTTTCTTTATAAGAGTTGCTGTGGCCATGGTGTCTCTTCATAGCAATAGAAACCCTAACTAAGACAGGCAGAGTCTGTCTCGAGTCCACAAGGCAAGGAACTGGGGGTAGCCTGGAGGACCTTGTGTCTGCTACCCCAGGGAGCAGTCCTCAGCCCTCATGATACAGAGATACAGTTCTCAGCGCGTGCAGCAAAGTCAACCTCAGACACCTGAGCCACAGAAATAATGAAGAGATAAGCACAAAGGAATGAATAACTACTTCAGTTCGCACCTGGTCACGCAGAATCGGTCTAGCATCTGTGACTTCCCCTTGTGTGTACAGTGCCTCATCAGAAAGGTTGCCACATTCTCCTAGTCTTTGCTTTCTCTCTTTTCCCCACAGTGCTTTGCCTTCAGCAGTTTTCTGGCTGGTTGGAATCTACAGAAAATAACTATTTTTGTGAATTAGAAATATCGTCTAAGAAACATGGAGCCCTACGTGATGGGGAGGGAGAAGAAACTCCATTTGTCTGAAGAGTCTAAGTTTAGGGGTCATTTGTTACGTAGCAGTAGCTGACACACACACACTTTTCTTGGTGGCCTCTGAAATGACTTCAGACCCAGATCACCCCGGGTCTAAACCCTGGTGTCCCACTCCCCCTTTGTCAGACTTTCGCCACCCTGAAGGGACAAACCAAGATGGACACGGAGCCTCCTCCTGCCAGGGATTCATGCGCAGCCCTCTTCCTGCTGATGCTGCACTCGGGCCTAATTTGTCTCAAACCGAAACCCTGGATAATTTGTGGGCCACCTTCCCTTTAAACTGCGTCGCAGGCAGCCGCTGTCATCGGTGGCTGACTTGGGCTTTTATAAATGAACTGAGTTATAAATCAACCAGTCTGATTCTTAAGTACACCGGGGTAATTTATGGATGTTATGGAGGGCGGCAACATCTCCTCCGACGCTCATGATTAAAGATGATGCTAGCCCTGAGTGGGAGGCCATCCCTCATGCCATCCTGCCGGCTCCCGCGACGCCCATTTCCCCGCAGTCTCTTCTCCCTGCTTTGCTGTGGCGGGCGGCGAGAACTACCCTCCAGTGGCTATGAGCTCCCCCTGAATGTTCTTCACTCCTTGGTCAGCCATTTCATGGCGGCTATCAGGGGCTCCACGGCCCTTGCATGCGTAGCTCACGTGACACCGGGCCAGAATTTGTCCCCCGCAGAGCAATCCCTCCCAGCCCTGTCATTTGGGAACAGAGCCCAAGTGGATTTTTCCTGGCTTTGTTTTCTGTTTGTTCTGAGATGGGCTCTCACGCTATAACCCTGACTGTTCTGAAACTCAACATGTAGCCCAGGCTGGCCTCAAACTCACAGAGATCCACCTGCTTCTGCCTCCCGAGCCGCTGGGATTAAAGGAGTGCACCGCCATGCCTGGTATCTTTCCGTGTTTGCCCCTCACACCCCTTCCCATGGCTCCATGCCCTAGGGGCTGAGCTTTAGTATTGACACCCTTTGTCCTGCGTTTTGGCTGGACTTGGCTCACAGGATCCTCTGGCAGGAGACAGAGGGTGGGAAGAGAGATACTGTGGGATCTATGCCACAGGCTCCGCTTCTGCAGGGATGCCTTGCATGGACCATATCCTTCTACAGCAGTGCTTCTCAACCTTCCTAATGTGCCATCCTTTAATACAGTTCCTCATGTTGTGGTGACGCCCCTAACCATAAAGTAATTTGTGTTGCTACTTCATAGCTGTAATTTTGTTACTGTTATGAATCATAATGTAAATACTTGTATTTTCCCATGGTCTCAGGTAACCCCCCCTGAAAAGGTCATTCAACCCCCCTCAAAGGGGTCATGACCCACAGGTTGAGAACCACTGTTCTACAGGCTCTCCCAGGCTCTCTACAGTTCTCTTAGGGCAGGCTCTGCCAACCTGTAGTTTTGGTACGATGCCAGGCTTCAGTGTGGCTATCCTGACTCCTGCTAGCTGTAGCCATTACATCTCCAACTCTGTCAATGGTCCCTCTCTTTTATTCATCTCCTCCATCAGTGGTCCCTTCCCTCCATTTTCCTCCTCCATCAGTGGTGCCTCCCCTCCATTCTCCTCCTCCATCAGTGGTCCCTCCCCTCCATTCTCCTCCTCCATCAGTGGTCCCTCCACTCCATTCTCCTCCTCCATCAGTGGTCCCTTCCCTCCATTCAACTCCTCTGTCTGTGGTCCCTTCCTGTCAGGTGCCCCATGGAGGGAAAAGCAGAATATGAGGTCCTCAATGAGTCTGACTACTAGAGGGAAGCAGGGCACAATATCTGCATGTCTGCGATGTCCACAGCCAGGGCGAAGCTAAAGATACTGGAGAATTGTCCTCCAGTGCCCACTGGGGGTGCCATTGTCATTCACACCAAGGACTCTCTGGTCCACTGGGAGGAAAGTGGAGGTTGAATTCATCTCTGAAAAAGCTGAAAGGAATGCTAACTAACATTCACCCCATCTCTGCACCATATAAAGCTGACACCCCTCTTCACAGACTGCCTGATTTCTCCCTTGAAACTCCATCCCAGAGTGTGACCCTCATCCCCATCTCTGCTCAGGGCCTCCTCCCTGACCTGTCTGCCTGAGCTTCTCAGATGGGCTTCATCTCCACAATGAGCAGGTTTCTTCCAGTCACTTCTGAGTGGTCCCCTGGTGAGGGTTTGTGTTTCCGTCCCTGGACCCAGAGCAGCACTGGGTAGACTTCAGGAAATGAGTTCTGGTTTGCTTGAATGAATGAGTCATTCTTAGACTGATTTTAGCTTCACTCAGATTCATCCTCTGCTTCCATCCATTCTGGAGCCACGCCTCAGGGTGCTGCTTGGACGCTCTAATGTACTTTTTGTTTGTTTGTTTATTGTGTGTGCACACACTCATGTGTACATTTGCATAAGCATGACTGTCTTATGTAGAGGCCATAGATCAATGTCCTTTCTTCCTCTCTTGCTGCCTACCTTATTCTTTGAGATGCTCTCTCATAAGTGTCCCCATTCAGTTAGACCAGCAGTTCTAAACCGGTGGGCCACAGCCCCATTGGGGGTCGCGTATGAGATATCCTGCATATCAGATACTTACATTACGATTCACAATAGTAGCAACATTACAGTTATGAAGTAGCAACAAAATAATGTTATGGTTGGGGGTCACCACGACATGAGGGACTGTATTAAAGGATGGCAGCATTAGGGAGGTTGGGTGTCACTGAGCTAGACTGACCGGCCTGTAAGCTCTCAGGGTCCTCCGGTCTCTGCCTCCCATATGCCAGGATTACAGGCACACATCAGCATCCCATGCCTGGCTTTTTACATAGTGCCAGGGATCATCCTCCGGTCCTTGTGTTTGCACAGGCAGCAGTTAACCAACTGAGCCATCTCTGCAGCTCCCCGCTCGGAGAACTGAAGCAGAATTCTATTCTTTTTGTGATCATGCAGCAGCTCCAGTCTCTCTCAGTTCACTTCCCTGTTAACTTGACACAGCCCAGAGTCTCAGTTGGGGGATTGCTGGGATAAGATTGGCCTGTGGGCATGTGTGTGGAGGATTTTCTTGATTACTAAGTGATGGAAGAGGGCATAGCCTCTTGTGGGCGATACCATCCCTGAGTAGGGGGCCTTGGGCTGTCAGGAAAGCAAGCTGAACTGAAACTGGGGAACAAGGCGGAAAGCAGTGTTCCTCTATGGCCTCTGCTTTAGTTCCTGCCTCCAGGTTCCTGCCATTAGTTTTGCTCTAACTTTTCTCAGTAATGGACTGTGACCTGGAAGTGTGAGCTAAAAAAACAAAAACAAAAACAAAAAAAACAACCCTTTCCTGCCCACATTGGTTTGGGCCATTGTATTTTATTTCCAATAACAAGAAAGCCAACTAGAATACCATCTGACTGTGGGGGACGTGCCTAAATGACACTGAGTTGGGAGTAAATACATCTGCACTTGTCAACAACTGGTAAGATCATTCATGTTATAGAGAACCACCGAAGGGCCAAACTGCACGTCAGGGGTTATTTGACTTGCTGATGAAGTTCTGTGCTTTTCCCAAACCCTCTTCATGTCTCAAAAGTACCAATTATCCACCTGCAGTGTGCAAACCCAGCGTGCCAGGGTCATATTTCATTTCTCAAAACCACCACCAAAAAGGTGATATCAAGTGCTGACAAGTGTCTCTAAAGTGGGTATGCACTGGTCCTGGATGGGAATCAGAGTTTTAAAAAGCACAGGACTTGACTGGAGACTTTTCTCCCTCCTCAAATCAGGGTGTTTATTTTAGCGCAAGTTTGTAAAGGGAATGGAAAACAATTGAGCGTGTTCATTAGCAGGGAGATGTATCGTTTTAACAGGGTAAGTTTCAAATATGTGGAAAGGTGTCTAAATGTTTCCAAGCTATATTTTTGGATAGAAATGTGACTTAATGGTACCAGAGCCTTGGCTCTTTGTGAAGTCCCCCACCCCTCAACACACACAACAGAGCCAAGCCTATTAAGATTTTTTGCTTGAACACCTCAAGCAGGTTCAGGGAGTGAGGTCTCAGAGAATCAGGATAAACAGGTGTAGCTAGAGTTTTCCTGCCTGGCCCACAGTCAGGACAAATCTGTCACCTGCCAGTCCCACAGCCACTCAGACCCAACCAAGTAAACACAGAGACTTATATTGCTTACAAACTGTATGGCCGTGGCAGGCTTCTTGCTAACTGTTCTTATATCTTAAATTAATCCATTTCTATAAATCTATACCTTGCCACATGGCTCATGGCTTACCGGCATCTTCACATGCTTCTTGTCATGGTGGTGGCTGGCAGTATCTCCCTCACTCAGCCTTCCACTTCCCAGAATTCTCCTCTCTCCTTGCCCTGCCTATACTTCCTGCCTGGCCACTGGCCCATCAGTGTTTTATTTGTACAGAAAGCTATCCACAGCAAACAGGGGTCTAGACAGTCTCTGTGGAAGGTGGAGAGTCTCTGTCTTGGGAGCAGTTGATGAGAACGTCAGCCTTCACCTTGAATTTTGATGTCTTCCCAAGAAAATACCTGAATTTATTTATTCCTGAGGCAATGAAAATGCAATCAAGTGATCCCACACTTTATACTTCACAAACCACAAGGAAGGGAGAGAAGAGTCACATAGCACTAAGGCCAAACACCCATATCAACTTTCTATGGGATGTTGAAACCATGTTCCACATGCTAGGAATGGCGTAGGGACATATCTTCATGCGTGAGTGGCCAGCAGGTCTCTGTAGATCACAGAGCAGCAGAGCATCCTGGATTCACACAGGAGCTGGCATATGTCAGCCTCTCACCTGGCTCTTATCTAAAGGCCAGGGGTAGAGCGTGCACTTTTATCTGCCTCTTGGCATCTCCCCTTGCTCTGACCATATTGGGGCCCTTCTGGCACCTGGTAAACCCCACCATCCCCTATGAGCAGCCACGTTTTTAATCCCCATCTCTCTGTCCCTCTGACATTGGGTAGGTCCATGGCTTAAACCCAGTTCAAGACATTGGATGAAACTGGGAGTTTTATGTGGCAGGGGCGCCATGGCTTTACAACCTAGGATCTGTTGCAGGCACATTTTCTACTCAACAAAGAATTCTGGTCCATGGTGAGTGAGGAGAGAATGAAGACAGATGGAATGTGATGAGAGATGCAAAGGAAGGGTCTAACTGGCCTTTCGATCCACTTCCCACTCTCCTGACTTTTGCTGGTCTTTAGTGGCCCTCCACTTCAGTTTCCACAAGCATTAAGTGCCACTCACATTAGGTTTCCTCAGGGGATAGAACTGAGACCACATCTGGAACATGTGCTCAGTGACTCAAAAGTGTGGGCCTCTGCAACTGTTCTTTTTCTTTGAATGGCTCCGATGTTGAGGCGAGGCAAAGCAACCACTTGTTTCTTTGATAATTCCAACTCTTTTTTTTTTTTTTTGGCACGAAAAAGGGTAAGAGAAGCCAGCCAACCACTTTAACACATTCAAGGGCGTGTATGTCTACTTCGAACCAAGATGATTTCATATTTATGAAAGAGATGTTGAATTATGCATTGCACTGCAAGGCTGTATCCAAGAGTGATTTCTGTGTCTACAGAATGTTTCACAAGTGCTGCGGTATAGAGACTGTGCTCGGCCTTATCGTAGCAGTAGTGGGGGATGCACGGCCCATTTCCTGTCTCATTCCATGGAGCTCAGCTCCTTTCCCAGCTCATACAGGCGGAAGGCAGGATGGGATTCCCCGACACCACGCTAAAGCCTCCAGGAAGGGGATAAGAGACCTCAGAACGGTAACTGTCTTCTAAGATGGGTACACTTCTGCCTGCTACCCACAGGATACCTTCCACAGTGCCTTTCAGAACACACTGGCATAGGGGATGGGTTAATCCACAAAGACACATCATCCCAGCAAAGCAGAAATGCCTGCTGCTAACCCCGTTCGACCACAAAGAATGTTCTCCAGTGACCTGTCTGGCTCACCTAGGAAAACATGCATCTCCCTAATCAGGACTGAACCAAAGCTGTCCACACATCTCTTTCTCTAGAGTGGGGTTTTATTTGATCGCACAGTCTCTAATTCAGACATACTGGATTTGGTGCCGGCACACATGCCTCTGCCCACACCTGAGAAGATCCTCAGCTCTCTCTCTCTCTCTCTCTCTCTCTCTCTCTCTCTCTCTCTCTCTCTCTTTCTCTCTCTCTGGGTTTCAGTTTCCCTCTCTGTAGCATGTGGATGAGACTCATAGCTGAGTCTCGTTATAAGTAAGTAGCAAGTTATTCTCAAAAGGTTCAATTTCTGAAGCTTTGCTTCAGTGTCCTGTCCAAGAGCAAATATCTGGGCCCCCTAATCTTTTCCTTGTGGTCACAGAATGGTTGCTAATGTGATCTTGTTACTGGATACATTGCATTTGGGGTCCATCAGCAGCATGTGAAAGACCCAGGGGCTCACTAGTAACTAATGGCTATTTTTTTTTGTGCTAGTCACACATCACCAGAGCAGTGCCCTGACTGCGTTGACCTTCACACATCATCTTAAGAGCCCCTTCTGTTCACATTAGCCGTACTTTTCTAGCGAACTCTTGCTGGGGGCACAGTTCCTGAAAACTAACCCTCCTGTCTCAGAGGATCTTTATCCTGTTGGAAATTTTGAACAGAGCCTGTCATTTATCTTTTCTCATGGAGTGAGGGGAGGCCAGGGTAGCTGCCAAATGCTGTCGAGTAGTAGCCTTCATGCCCGGCTGGGGCCCCAGCCTTGATGGAGCATGTTTTGTTCTGGGCAAGGTGTGCCCAGCACCTAACACCCATTGCTACACATCCTCTCTTCCATGGAGCGTTCTGCCCCCTGAAGCCCTTCTGTCTCAAAAATGTGCATGTGGGCGATACATCTGTATCACCTGTGAGCAAATGAAATCGCGTGTCCCAGGGAGTCTGTTTCTCCTCAAATCCTAGTCCCAGGGGATAGCTTGTCTCTCTTCCTGATAGACTCTCTGCAATCCGGTCTTCCCTTGTCCCTGGTCTGAGACCAGTAGGATGAAGAAATAGCCTTGCCAAGCCAGATTATTGAGAACCTCCTGGGGATGGATCACTGCTCCCGCCACCCCCCAGATATCCTCTGTCCTCATATACACACCCCAATTCCACTCGTGTGCGTCCCAGCTTCCTCTTCTGTGTCTGACTTGAGGTCTACATCTTTCTTGTGCATACTTCGTAAGCAGAGGTCAGGATCTGTGTGTTTCATCTGTCTGACCAGGCTGGAGGGATCCCCAAAGGGGCAGCTGGATCTTGGACAACTGTCCTGGGGTCTGACTTCTCGTAGAAATTTGTCCTGACTACTAGTAGTTAAAACGGTTGGAAATGCTCGATTCCTGTTTTATTCCTTGGCCTGGAGGCCAGAGGGGAAAGATAAATGGGGTGTGTGTCCTAAACTACCCAGACTGCCTTTGAATTTGCAATCCTCTTGTCTCGGTGCTTAGATAACAGGTCTGAATCACTAGGCTTGGCTAGACCCTGCCTCTTTTTAAAGAGTCTAGTGCACATCTCTGGCTGTACAACACCCCAGGACAGCGTTACTGGAGGTGACCGGGAGCATGAGAACCTTGGATTATCCAGGCTGACAAGATGACACCTCTGAGGATACGACAAAGGGCCCTCAGCAGAAATTGATGACCGTCAAGAGCGCCTGCCAAAGAGATGCTGGTGGGATCTGCCAGAAAAGCACTCGGCGGTGGACACTGGGCAAAAAACCAGTTGTCCCCAGCTCTGGTCAAGTGTCCTTGCTCAGAGTCAACACTTAATATTCTGTTATTTATTTTGAGATGAGATCTCATTCTGTAACCCAGGCTGTCCCCAAACTCCCACAAATCCTCCTGCCTCAGCCTTCCAAGTGCTGGGATTACGGGCTTGTGCTACTATAACAGCTTCAATACTTGGCATCAGTCTGTCCCAAGTGCTAGAGATTTAGATAAATATTGGCCAATAGACTCTGAGCTCTACGGCTTCAGGGAGGGCCAGGATGGCGCTGACCATTGGCTTAAGCATCTTTTCATTTATGAAAACAAGGACTGGCCACCACCCTCAGAGTCCAGAAGAGCTTTAGGGGCAGAACTCCAAACGAAGCTTTTCAGGGACTGCAGTGACAGCAGCTACATGTTGTCACCTCCCCTTATAGGAAGGCGATACGGGCCATGAAGCTGCTGTTAGCACATCCCATATAGGTAAGTGACACTCAACATGGTTGACCCTGCTGCCATTTGATAGATGGCATTGAGACCTACAGCTGACAGCTTGTCTCTATAGTAACAAGCATGCAATGTGGTTTCTACAGTAATAAGCACAGAGCGTGTCTTCTACAGTAATGAATGTCTGAGTGTTCTGTGTTGCGTGGGTCAGTGGGAGAAAGAGGTCACCCCAAGATGAAATTTTAAGGCCTGTGTGGCAGCGGGAACCCCGAACAGCTGTACAAAGCCGTATTTATTGATAGCTATACAAGGTTATTTTTTTGAGAGGGTAAAGTATCTCCTCATACCAAGGTGTTATCTAATCTCTATGTCTCTCTACAGGAAAGCATCACATGGCTCTGCTGTGTTAGTCTTTACCGTGTACTGTTTGCGGTACACAGTAACCCAAGAGCCTCAGGGGTGCCAGAAGCGTCTTGTGGCCAAAGTCATGCAAAGGCTGCAACACCCCTTTGGAAAAACAATTCTACAAATCCTGGGAAACAATCACTGTTGTCCACAAAGATTCTTCAAGGTCAAAGTACTTCCAGAAAACACCTATTCACTCTAAATGTTTATCTTAGATACAGTGAAAACTATTCACTCTTAATGTTTACCCTGGATACAGTGAAAACTATTCATTCTAATATCTACCCCCAGATACAACGACTCTGCTAAACTCCTACAACAATAAGCATGTGGTGTAACCCTTTGGGGTGGTGGAGCTTGGGGACTTGAATGGTGGTGATTGGGGGTGGTAGGAAGGACTGCTCAGTTGACTTGTGAGATCCCAAGGGCAGAGTTACTGAGTCTGGGAGGGTGACAGGCACTCAGGATGCTGAGTCAGTCATTTACCACTAGAGGGCATTGTAACAGCAGCTCCCAGACAAACCCCAAACCCTTAGTCCCCAGGCTACATTCTAGCTGGCTGAAGAAGGCCACAGGAGACTTGCTGCCGGGAGCTGATGACTTAAGACCCTCCTAAGAGTTCTGGGGACCAGAGGAAGACAAAGCTTGGGCAAGAAGCTAGCCATCACCCAGGGGATCCCCCAAGATGCACACATCCAGCAGGTAGAGACAGATGGTGGTCATCCTAGCTTGTAAGCCACAAGCTCACTCACTGCTCCCAACAGAGAGGAAGTCCCAGGTGTCGTGGTGGTGCAAACCATAAAACCCAGCACTCAAATGGAGGAGACAGGAACAGCAAGAGCTTCAGGCCAGCCTGGGCTACACGGCAGTCTCAGTCCAAAACTAAGAGGGAGAGAGACAGAGACAGAGAGACAGAGAGAGACAGAGAGAGAGGGGGGGAGAGAGAGAGAGAGAGAGAGAGAGAGAGAGAGAGAGAGAGAGAGAGAGAGAGAGAGAGAATGGGAGGGCTGACTTGAGTAGCCTGTCAGTGTCAGTCAGTGTGGGGGGAGGACCTGGCACTCCTCCTCCTCCTGGCTTCCGGGACCTGCCTTTGTAATGCAGATGAAGCCCAGGCTGCATCCACCCCCCTCCTAAGGAGAAGACTGTGCATAGAGAAAGCAGACAGCTTTTGGAAAGCTTATACTATCAGGCCCAAAGAGACTCAGGGTGCCCAGCCCAAGGGACACCTGTCTCCAATACTGCCTGTCCTCCCACTAGCGTTTCCGGCTGTGCTTTGGTTCCGTCTGCCTGGCAAGTTTGAGAGCAACCATCTTGAGGACGCTTCTTTTCCTTCTTATTTGTGGGAAGGCGCATACAGTGCTCAGTCTTGGCCTGAGCCAGAGTTGGGATTGTAAGGTCAGTGTTTCTGTGGGCCAGGTGCTCACTGAAGAATTTTGCGGGTGTGTCCAGAGAAGTCCCCTCTGAGCAACTGTTACAAGTTCACCTTCCAACACGAACTGTAAACAGGCAAGCTCTACTCACTCTCTCCCTCCCTCACGGCCCTCAAGTGTGGTTTAAAACCAACTCTCTCTTACATAATGGGATGTTACAGCCAATATTTCTTTATTTTTCCTTTCATTAGATAAATAGTATTAAACTGAGATCCTGGGGGAGGGGATACGGCAACGGTGGTACCCCATTTGAATGTATTTTGAGCTCCAAACTCAGGCAAATTTTTATCCCATGCAAATCACCATCATTATGCAAATAAGGACACCCTCCTTGGCATGCGAGTGTAAAATGGATGTTTGTTTTCATGATGATGGATTATCTTTCCTGGTAGCAGCCCTCTTTCAGAAATCTATGTAAGGGTTCGTGTTTGTTTTCTAGATGTTTCTGTAGGTTCTATCGGTTGCCAGCATGGGCAACATGGGGGTCCCTCTTTTCAGGTCTAGACTCTCCATCTTTCTATGGGAGCCTCACTGGGGTTCTGTAGTGTGAATCTGTTTCGCCGACTAGCAGTTAGAGCCGACTGCTAAGGCGAAGACTCGGCTTGTAGCTCTACCAGAAAGTTCCTTGCTGACTTCATGGTCTTCTCTGTGCTTGACAGAGAGCCCGGTGGCCTCTCAGAGTGAATTCGTACTTCATTATACCGCTGTGTGGCTTACTAATTGAATATGCCCATTCCAGCGTGTCATTAGCAATAAACATTTCCCGGACAGGGCCTGCTGAGGGCTCCGCTCTTGGCTTTCCCTTAAGGGAGTTGCTGATACTCACCAGCCAGTTTCACCGAGGCATCTGAGCTTGGAGACACTGGGTATAATCTCAGGGTAACATGGCTTGGGAGTGGTAGAAATGGGTTGCACACCCAGGTCGTGCATTCACAAAACTAAAGCTGCTGTAGACACCAAACATTTCCTTTAATTTTTTTTTTTTTCCTGGACCTCAGGACTGAATCCAGGGCCTTGCGCTTGCTAGGCAAGTGCTCTACCACTGAGCTAAATCCCCAAACCCCTTTAAATGTTTTATAATATTTATTTATTCGTTGGGGTGGTGTGTGTGTGTGTGTGTGTGTGCATGCTCGGGCATCACAGTACACTTGTAGAGGTCAGAGGGCTTTTTGGAGGATCCCATGCTCCCCTTCTACCATATGGGTCCTGGGGATTGAACTCAGGTCACTGAGCTTGGCAGCAAGTGCTTTTAGCCACTGAGCCATCTTGCCAGTCCCAGCATCATATATCTCTTAGGGGTAACGTAAGTTGGAGCCATGCATACTAAGCAAAGCAGATTTCCTGCCCAGGGGACAGTGGCTGGAAAGATCCTTAGGTGGAGATGTGTGAAGCATAATGAGGTTAGTTTTCATGTCATGAAATGATTGGTGTGGTGGTTTGAAAGAAAATGGCTCCCACAGGAAGTGGCACTATTAGGAGGTGTGGCCTTGTTGGAGGAGGTGTGGCTTTGTTGGAGGAAGTGTTCCACTGTTGGAGGCAGGTTTTGAGGTCTCCTATGCTAAGCTATGTAGAGTATGACACACAGTTGCTTCTGCTGCCTATGGAGCAAGATGTAGAACTCAGGGCTAAAGAGATGGCTCAGAGGTTAAGAGCACTGGCTGCTCTTCCCGAGGTCCTGAGTTCAATTCCCAGCAACCACATGGTGACTCACAACCACCTGTAATGAAATCTGGTGCCATATTCTGGCCTGCAGAGGCACATGCAGGTGAACACTATATCCATAACAAATAAATAAATCTAAAAAAAAAAAAAGAGCCGGGTGGGGGTGGTGCATGCCTTTAATCCCAGCACTCAGGAGGCAGAGCCAGGCAGATCTCTGTGAGTTCCAGGCCAGCCTGGTCTACAGAATGAGATCCAGGACAGGCACCAAAACTACACAGAGAAACCCTGTCTCGAAAAATCAAAACACAAACAAACAAAAAGATATAGAATTCTCAGCTTCTTCTCCAGCACCACGTCTGCCTGCATGCCTGCCACCCACCATGATGATAATGGACTAAACCTCTGAACTGTAAGCTAGCCCTAATTAAATGTTTTCCTTTATAAGCATTGCCATGGTCATGCTGTCTCTTCACGGCAATAGAAACCATAATTAAGATGATTGGTAAAGGCAGCTTAAGCCAGGAAGGATTTATCCTGACTCCTGGCTCTGGGGATCGAGTCTGTCGTGGTTGGGAAGACACAGTGGTGGGGGAAGCTTGGAGCATAAAGCAGCAGGTTACACTCAAGCAGAAAGCTTGAAGAGGTAGACTGGGTTATAAAACTCAACTCTATGGCCATGCACCAGCTAGCTAGACATCACATCCCAAATGTTCTACAAACTTCCAAAACAGTGTCACTCACTGGACGCCAAGTATTCAGAAATGGGAGCCTGTGGGGATAGCTCACATTCAAACCATAGCATGTGGTGCTTGTGCAGAATGTTCGGGGTACCAGAGTCCCCTCAGTAGCCACACAGTGTGACCACTGAGGCGTGTCATGGCTGGATGTGTCGGGGGAGAAGTAAGGAGGATGCTGAAGACCCACCTATGGGAACGATGCCCTCAGCATGGAACATCAACCTCCAGGACCAGAGCAAGACTGAAGCTGGGGGCACTTCCTGTTCTAGACTCTGGAAGACACTGAGGAGAGTGAAAGAGAAACTCACCACGGGTCCCACCATCTGGCCTTTCCTCAGCCACTCTTCCCTCAGCCTCAGGCTCTGTCAATTTTGCTTCGTCGATTGTCAATCTGATTCACCCGGGAAGAGGGAAATTCAGTTAAGGAATTGGCTCCATAAAATTGGTCCATGAGGCATGTTTTTGGTTTATGATTGATGTAGGCGGGCCCAGCCCACCGTGGGTGGTACCATTCCTAGGCAGGTGGTCCTAGGTTGTATAAGAAAGCAAGCTGAGCAAGCCCACAGAGAACAAATCACTAAGCTATGCTCCTCCATTGTTTTATGCTTTGAGCTCATAGCCTTGAGTTCCTGCCTCAGCATCCATCTGTAAGCCAAACAAATCCTTTCAACCCCCAAGTTGTTTATGGTTGTGATGTTCATCTCAACAACAGGAAACTAAGCTAGAACAGGCTCCTCCCTCCCTCCCATGGATCTTCATCCCCATCCATCCATCCCAGGCTTAGAAGGGACAGTGATGGGGTGAGTATCCCAGCTGTGTTGAGTGAGTGTCTTTCCCAGGCTGAAGCTCAGAAGTCCCTTGTTACTGTGTGGCATTTCAATTTTGGTTGTTCTGGGTCCTTTTATCTTCTTTTGAGGACAGCAGCCTAATTTTCTTGGTGGGAAATAACCATTTCCCCAATTTTCCAATTTTCTAGGCGACCTGTTCTTTCTGAGATTATGAGGGTCCGAAACCCTCCCTCCTTCGTGGAATTTAAACCTCGAAGACCAATCAAATGATCAAAGGAGGCATGACTTCATGCATTTCACAAAGATAAGCATCATGCTTTCTGCTATGGGACCTATGCAGGTGCCTTCAGCAAGATGAGTCCTCCAGGCTTCCTACTGACCCTCGGAGCATCTCAGAGTCCCTGCTGTGGGCCACCACATCTTGGTAGTCCCTATCAAGAAGACACAGGAAGGCTGTAGAGATGGCTCAGTGGTTAAGATCACTGACTGCTCTTCCAAAGGTCCTGAGTTCAATTCCCAGCAACCACATGGTGTCTTACAACTACCCATAATGAGATCTAGTGCCCTCTTCTTGTCTGCAAGGACACATGCAGGCAGAATACTATACATAAAAGAAGAAGAAGAAGAAGGAGAAGAAGGAGAAGGAGAAGGAGGAGAAGGAGAAGGAGGAGAAGGAGAAGGAGAAGAAGGAGGAGAAGGAGAAGGAGAAGGAGGAGGAGAAGGAGAAGGAGAAGGAGGAGGAGACACAGGAGAAAACACCCACTTCCTCTCAGGGACCAGGCTGGCAGGGTTTCTATGTGTCAATTTGAGGACAATCAGTTTATGGTAAGGACTTTGTTTTTTTGAATGAGAATGTTTCTCTAGGCTCAGGCACTGGAACACTTGGATCCCAGCTGGTGGCACTGTTGGTGTCCTTGCTGGAGGAAGTATGTCACTGTGGGTGGGCTTTGAGAGTTCATGTGACTTTTTTCCTTTTTAAAAATGTCCTTATATGTATGGGTATCTATCTGTGCACCATGTGCATGCCTAGTGCTTTTGGAGGCCAGAAGAGGGCATTGGGTTGCCTTGGACTAGAGTTATAAATAGTTGTGGGCCACCATGTGGGTGCTGAGACTTGAACCTGGGTCTTCTAAAGGATCAGCTAGTGTTCTTAACTACTTAAACATCTCCTCATACATACACACTATGTATGATTTTATTGTGAGCAGAGAGGGGTTGAGTTCTGTAGTTGGTTTTTTTTTTACTCTTTGCTCTTTTTGGGGCCCATCATCCAGCTCCCAAATAAATACACAAAGACTCATCCTTACTTTTGAACGTCTGGCCTTAGCTTGGCTTGTTTCTAGTCAAGTTTTCTTAACTTAAATTATCTCATCTATCTTTTCCCTCCAGACTTTTATCTTTCTCTATTCCTGTCTACCTTTCTTTGTTTCTTACTCTGTGGCTTGCTATGTATCTGGGTGGCTGACCCCTGGCATCTTCCTATCCTTCTCCTTTTCTTGATCCCCCCCCCTCTCCTCTTCCTATTTAGTCTCTATGCATGCCAGCCTTGCCTATTTCTCTCTCCTGCCTTGCCATTTATTAGACCAATCAGGTGTTTAGACAGGCAAAGTAACCCAGCTTCACAGAGTTAAGCAAATGCAACATAAAAGAATGCAACACATCTTTGCATCATTAAACAAATATCCCACAGCATACAAGAATAGAACACATCTCTAACTAATATTCTGCAACAGAGCTCACAGGCCTAGGGACCACAGCAGAGCAGCAACCATCACCACCACCTTGGTGGCAGTGGCAATAGCAGCAGAAGTAGCAAGAGAGGGACTGAAGTGTCCCAGAGAGAAACAGAAGCAGAGCCACGAGGAGCAGAGGTGGCAGGGATGACAGGGACAGCAGAGGCACAGGGACTGTGGGAAAGGACAGAGACCTGAGACCCGAGACCCAGAGCTGGAGAATGGAAACTTGGAAGAGGCAGAGATGAGAAATTACGGGCACTTTCCAGGAAACCTGTCCACAGCTCGCAAGGTCCCTGGGCTTGTTGGCTATGTCGTTTGAACTAGCCAGTGGCTAAGTTATCGTTGGACATTTGGCTTGAACAGCTGGATGAAAAAGAAAGGGGATGGCCCACCTCACCTGTCAGCTGCTCTAGTGTCAATCACTCTGAAGGAGCTGCCATGCCCCAGCCTCAGAGGGAATCATGCACAGGTGGCTCAGACATTGTTTGTTTGTTGTTTACAGCTCAAAGCAATTCAGCCACATGTGCGGAGCCAGGTTGAGTTCTTAACCTTTATCAGTAAGTGACAATGAGCATTGATTTGTTTTGCAAGATACAGGGAGAAGACGGTAGCCTCAAAAGGAAAATAATTAATACCAGCGCTCGGGAGCCAGGGGCAAAGGGGATTGCTGCAAGTCTGAGCTTAGCCTGGGCTACGTGGCTTCGGCTTCAGAAGTCTGAGCAGAGTCTAAGGAGCCCCTGACTAAGGCAGTGGAAGATGATGGCGTACAACATGGAGGGTAGTTCCATGACGGGGCAGGGCAAGATGTGTGAGAGGCCTTCTGCCAGGAGCAAGCAGGTATGTGTGGAAGGGAAAGGTAAGTATGTGAGCCATCCAAACCCAGGCCAGAAACCACAGGGTTTCATCGAGGGGGCGGGCGCTAGTTCAAACAGAGCTGCAGGAAGCCCAGAGAAGTGGAGCCATCCTAGGGGTGGGCGTGGCAGTTAGGAGGCGAAACTGGATGATGGAATTAACGGTGTGGGCCACCTTCCTGCCAGAGAGGAGTGGAGCTGAGCATCCCCCTGCCTCCTGCAACATCCTTCCTTCGAGTCTTCTGTGGGCTCACCTAAATAGAATGCCTAAAATGAACTTCAAGCACTGATGCTCACTGCTCTACTGAGCTGGGGCAGGACGAGTGTTGGGATACAGTGCTCCCCGACCCCCAACCAACCTGACATGGACCAGCATCCAGGCTTCAATCTGCTTTTCTTCCTCAAAGTCAGAGGCATGGTAGAATGCGTACGCTTAAAGAGAAATTACTTTTCCAATCCCTGTTACTGCCCACACGTTTTGTTATTAGATAATAATTAAGGAAGGGAGAAACTGTATTGATGCTCGTTCCTTACAAAGTGTGAGCACTGGCCCATGGGACCCGCATTTCCTTTTCTTACTTCGTAGAGGCCCTGAGCTTTTGGGAGGCAAATGCTGTTTATTCAATTGGTTAGGCGAAGCGATTCAAATTAGTTATTAATGGTGCTTATTAATTTGATATCTTGGGACTTTCTGAGCATGTCTGTTGTTGCTTGGGAAACAGACTCCATTTGTGGTCCTGTAAGCTGATTTGAGAGTGAATTATTCATGGGGTTGTTTAGTTTTCATGGAGTCTGATGGGGTAAAGGCTTTGCTTCATTTTCTCTTCCTTTATTAAGACTACCATGTGTCAACCTAGACCACGAAAGTCCCCTTAGGACTTGATTTCCCTGTCTCTTTTTTTTTTGAGCTTTACTGTTGTGGGAATAGCTTTTTTGAAAGTAATCAATTTTACAGATGTTTAGCAAGAAATATGTAGGCCTTGGAGTTGATGAAGAGGGCCTTGTAAGCATTTCCTGGACTGGAAGCAGCTTGTGGGCAAGGACCATTCGTCATCCCTCCTTTGAGGGATACTCTTTACATCTGAGGGGTGTAGAGATGCTGCAGTGTGATCTACAGGTGGGATCCAGTTGTAGTTTCACAAAAGGGTGGAGTCCATCCCCTTCCATCAGCATCTGCCTGCTCATCATCCCATCCCCTCCAATCAGCATCTGCCTGCTCATCATCCCATCCCCTCCCATCAGCATCTCCCTGCTCAACATCCCATCAGCCCAGCCCATCCTATTACCCCACCCCTTCCCATCAATCTATACCATCCCATCAGCCCATCCTTTTCCAGTAGTTCAGCCTCACCCATCTGTTCACAGTCATTCCTTGTCTAGCCTTGTACCAATGTCAGTCTCTGCTCTAATGTTGGGCCAATGAAAAACCCGTTCCCCCCACCCCCACCCCTGTGTCCTGTGTTCCTCTGACTAATGAAGAAACTCTCTTCCCACCTGAATCTGTCATCTTATCCCCACCCCCACCCCACCCCTCCAACAAACCATTGTTTTCCTCTTTCCCAAGTGCCTGGCACTTATGGCTCTCTTGAGAGAATGCATAGGTCACTAAGCTGTCCATCAAACACAGGTCGTGGGTGGAATAAGCAGGCGCCCCCTGAAGTCCTGTGGCAGAACAGCCCAGAGCTGAGAGACAGGGTATATGAGCTTTGTGGATGCTAATTAACATAAAATAGACCTTGGCATTTTTAAGTGCTTTCTATTGTATCGGGAGGGTTAGGTAAACACCACCCACCACCATGGATTTCAAGAATGTTTCACCGCTCCCACACAGCAACCTCGTCCATTGCCCCTCCCTTCAAAACCTGCAACTCCTGGTCTACTCCTCATATCTACTATTTACCTACAGGGTGTTTACCTACATGCCTGTTCATCATCCCATCCCCTCCCATCAGCATCTCCCTGCTCCTCATCCCATCCCCTCCCATCAGCATCTCCCTGCTCATCATCCCCTCCCCTCCCATCAGCATCTCCCTGCTCCTCATCCCATCCCCTCCCATCAGCATCTCCTTGCTCATCATCCCATCAGTCCATCCCATCCTACGCACAGCTATGGATAGCTCCTGTGCATCCCTACTTCCTTCAGCTTGTTTTCCAGATCCATCTAGACTGTGGCACCATGGGCAGCTTTTCCCTCCTCCCTACCACGATGATCAAAGCTACTTGTCTTGTTACCATAGCTATATATGTGATAAGAAGCAGCTACAGGGAAAATGGGTTTATTTGGCGGCGCTAGCTTGAGGATATATTCCATCATGGAGGGGAGTGGCTCCTGGCTGTGGTAGCTGAAGCTTGGGGGCTTCTAGCTTGCATCTCGAAGGACCAGGAAATACCCTGGGGAAATGCTGGTGCTCGGCTCCCTTTCTCCTTTTTCCCTTTTATTGGGACTTCAGCCTTAGAATGACACCATTCACATTCAGGTTGGTTCCCCCTCGGTCCCAGATATGCCCAAATGTCTGTCTTACCATACACTAAGCTTTTATTTGTCCAGAAAGAATGGGATGAACCATCATCCTCTCCATAATATTAACAGGTTCCCAAGGCTTCACTCCACCCCCCACCCAGTGGGGTGATAGCTCAGGTTATCTGTTGCTACCTTTAAACTTTATTGGGCTGGTCTTTAAGCTTGATTTTTAATCTGTTATTTAGATTTTTGGGTCTCTAAGTCTTTGGTTTTATGTTTTTGTTTTTGTTTTTTATTTTTCCAGCTTAAGCCATCATTGGTAGATACTGCTTTCTATTGCCAATGGGATATCTTCTGTGCATAGCAGTGCATAGGGGTTTGAGGGCTGGGGATGTAGCTCAGTTGGTGGCTTTCACAGATCCCTGGGTTCAAGTCCCGGCACCACATAACTGGGTACACCGGCGCAGTCTACGATCTCAGTGTGATGGCTAATATTCATTGTCAGTATCAGCACGGACCTGGAACCCACTAAAACCCAAGCAGCTGGCCACGGCTGTGAAGGGTTTTTTGATTGAATCCTTTGAGTTGGGAAACCTGGGCCATATCTTCTGGCGGCAGCCCATGTGAAAGGATGTGAAGTAAGGAAGCTTTTGGCTTTGTTCACTCTTGCTGGCAAGTTCAGCTGTCCTGCTTCTGAGGCCTTCCTGCACTGGTGTTAGAACCTACTTCTTTGCGATTCCAACATAGACTGAAGAGAGCAGTTCTCTAGGAATTCTGCAGGCCTTCAGCACCAGCCTGGGACGGCTGAACCACTATGGGACCTGTGGCCTTTCTATCTGGAGACAGCCATTGTTGGACTATTCTGACGATAAATCGGAAGCCAGTTTAATAAATACCCCTTTAATATTCTCTCCTTTCTTTTTCTTTCTTTCTTTCTTTCTTTCTTTCTTTCTTTCTTTCTTTCTTTCTTTCTTTCTTTCTTTCTTTCTTTCTCTTTCTTCCTTCCTTCCTTCCTTCCTTCCTTCCTTCCTTCCTTCCTTCCTTCCTTTGTCCCTTCTCTTCCCTTCTCTCCCCTCCCTCCCTCCCTCCCTCTCTCCCTCCCTCCCTCCCTCCCTCCCTCCCTCCCTCCCTTCATTCCATTCTTCATACTACCAGTTTTGCTCCTTTAGAGAACCCTGACTAATAGACCCAGTATTTGGGAGGTAGAAACAGGAGCTGAAACTTACCCTAGGCTACTTACTAAGTTCAAGGCCAGACCACATAAGACCCCATTTCAAGAGGTTATACGTGCATATACACACATGGGTATAGTTTCAGATTTGATATACCATTTGTAATAATTCCTTCTCAGCTAGCCTTAATGTCATCTCTATAAACACTCAAGTGAAGTCAGTCATCTTAACATGGGAAGATTTCTGTTTGCTTGGTTGGCAGCAACAGAAACCTCAGGAAAAACTAATGCAGATATGAGAGGTGCACACCATTCACAGTCTCACACCACACAGTCACACACACACACACACACACACACACACACACACACACACTCATACTCTCACACACTCATATGTACACACACATATTCACACTCTTGCACATTCACACATATTCTCACACACATGCTCTCTCACACACTTATACTCCCACATTTGCATTCATACATATATACTCATGTATATGCACACTCACAGACTTATACACTAACATACTCACACATGTTCACTCACTCACACACACTCATTCAGTCCTACATACTCACATACACACACTCTCATACACACTCATACAGACTCAAAGATACACATACACACTCATGAACTCACACATACACTCAATTTCACACACACACACATTCACAGTCATACCCTCACATGTTACACACATATACACATAGACACACTCATACTTACTCATACACCATCACACACATACACACAATCATACATACACACTAATGCATCTACGTACTTACACTCATTCACTCACTTACACACTCATTCATACATACTTACCCACTATTTCAGGAGGTGTAGTAGAAACCTCGAGAAAATGGGGTGCGTGTGTGTGTCCTGTTTACATGCTGTGCCTGTCCCATGCTCCATGTCTGCTAGCACAGATTCAGGCTGAATGCACTCAGCAAGTGTACTTCTCCAGGCAGCTAAAAGCTTTCCCAGGAAGCCTAGCCCCCTCCACTGTGTCCTTGCCCTCCACATGCAATTCCAGACTCTTCCCTGACATGTGTCCTCAGTTGCTCAGCTCACAGAGCAGATGGTAGACACATAGCCTACCTCAGGATTCGATTCCAAGGATCAGGCTGCCTGATCGTGTGAGTGGTCCATTTGGGAATAATGGCTCACTGCTGGTCTCATCCTCCACGGCTAGAGGAAATCCCATTCAAGAAGCAGTTAGAAAGCTCACACCCCTGCGTGGACTCCTCCACAGAGGCACACTCAAACTCCTGGGGGGGGGAGCCCAAGAAACAGGGAAGGGCAGATGGAGGAGAGAGAGAGAGAAAAAAAAAGGAGACTGGGCATGTCCACAGCTGGGAGAGTTCAGCTGGCAGCCTGTCCTGTGCTAATGGGGGGCGTCAGAAGGCACCTGCTGTGGCCTTTAGCATCTTGAGACACGTCTAGAGAGTCACAAAGGCCCGGATTATTCATGAGGCTCCCCAGACTTCTAAATAAGTTTCTCTCACGCACCACGTCTTCTGCAAGGCCAGTCTTTTCAGGCACTCAAAGCTCCGGGGGGAAAAGGGCACCTTTCAGTGAACCAAACAGAACCTCCATCTATTTGCTGAGGAACAAGGAATAAATAAATGGACTCGGAACTATAACTGCATAATGAATAAACTAACAGCCACAGGCTGACCTCGCCGGTTACCTGCTCATTCCAGCGAGAGCTCCTTTCCATACCTGTTGCCCGCTGTGCACGCAATCAGGATGACGTCTTTCTCCAGTGCCAGGCTCCCGCTGTTTGCCGATGACACTTGTACATTAGGGGAGGGTGACTACGTTGGGTTAAAACGTGACTATTAAAATTCTACAAGGCGGTTTTCCGGGAGAAATGGCGGTATTTTAGCTGTGGCAAAAGAAATGGCTTTGATTAGAGCTCCGTGAAACAACACAAATATTCTGTGATTATGTGCACAGGCTGGGTTCCCAGAAAAGAATGATTTACTCGGGGAAAAGAAACTCCCTGTATCAAGTAATCTTGCGTGTTTTATCGCGGTGGGGTAGAGGGATTTTGCTTAGGGGGCCTGCCGAGGCGGCTTAGCTAGCTGCCAAACCTAATGAGCAGAGTTTGATCCCTGGTACCGACGTAATGGAAGGAGAGAGCCAACTCCCAAGTTATCCTTTGACGTTTGCAGGTATGCTGTGGTGCTGCCCCATCCCCAATAAAAAATGTAAAGCAGCAACAATAACAAAGGGGTGGTAAGATGGCTCAGTGGGTAAAGGCACTTGCTGCCAAGCCTGAGGGCCCGAGTTTGATTCACATGGTGGAAGAAGAGAACCGACTCACACAAGTTGTTTTCTGATCTTCGTCCCACATGCGCTATTTCAGATGTGTGCCTCCCCCTGACATAAACAAATGAATAAATAAATGTAATTTTTTAAGTTCTTTAAGAGATTTTGCTAGATGCAGGTTAACTGCTAGATATTAAAATTATAATTATTCACTGGAGGCCGACTTCAGGAATTCCCTCAACGGAGTCTGTGATTATAATTTCCTGTGATTAAGATGAATGGAGGAAACTGAGGTTCATTGCATCAGACCATGATTTTATTATTACTTTTTGAGGTTTTATTTATTTTTTAATTTATGTGTATGAGTATTTGCCTGTATGTATGTATGTATGTATGTATGTATGTATGTATGTATGTATGCATGTACGTATACCATGTAGGTGCAATACCCAAAGAGGCCAGAAGGGGGCATTGGATCCCTTGTGCTGGAGTTACAGATAGTTGTGAGCTGCCATGTAGGTGCTGGGAATTGAATCCAGGTCCTCTGGAAGAGCAGCCAGTGCTTTTAGTAGCTGATCCAACTCTAGTTCCTAGACCATGATTATAAAGAAACATAGTTTTCCAGTCTTTTAAGAAGTTCAAGCATGCTGTTGATATTTCAATTCAGAGACTACACCCTAATCTCATACCACAATCAACTCCAGGCAGATGAAAAGCTACCTGTGAGAAAATACAACCACACAAATGTAGGCCACTAGTATTCCCTTGTGCAGTGAGCCTTCCCAAGGAGCTGTCCAGTTATTCCTGTTGGAGGAAATAGTGGCTTCATATAGAGGGTGACGATAGACTTGAACAGTGTATATTTTGGAGTCTTAATTCGTATATATGGTAAAGCTTGATAGTCATCATTAATCATTACTAAAGGCTTTCTTTCTCAGCAATATGTGCTGTCTTAATCACTGTTTTACTGCTGTGAAGAGATACCATGAGCAAGGACACTTATAAATGAAAGCATTTAATTAGGGGCTTGCTTACAGTTTCAGAGAGTGAGTCTGTGATCATCATGGCAGGGAGCATGGTGGCATGTAGGTAGGCATGGTGCTGGAGAAGTAATTGAGAGTTTACATCTAATCTTCAGGCTGGAGGAAGAGAGAGGCAAAACTGGGCTTGGTGTGAAACCTCAAAGCCCATCCCCAGTGACACACCTTCTCCAACAAGGCCACACCTCCTAATCCTTCCCAAAATAGTTCCACCAACTGGGGACCAAACATTTAAACATATGAGCCCATTGGGGGCAATTCTCATTCAAACCACCCCATGTCCCGAACTAGAAAGCAAATGTACTTCTGCTCGAGGCAAAAGGCTCTGCTACCCAGTAGGCAACTCACCTCCAGCTCCACATACCCCCAACCGTTCATCTCTAAGCCCCTGTCATTATTGGATTGTGCAATGTCACCTATGTGTTTGCGTTTTGAATGCTTAGTTTCCAAGTGGTGGTAATGGTCTTGAAGGCTGCAGAGGCCTAGCTGATAGAAACAGGACACTGAAGGTCACATTAATACTTGTCCCTGATTTGGATTTAGTTCCCGCTGTTTCTGTTGGCCACTATGTGAAGAGTCTGCTCCTCGCCCTCCTGCTGCCATGAGCTTAGCTGCTCCACCATGCTGCTGCCTCCACTGTGGTGGACTGAGACACCATGAGAGCCTTATTATTGATTAATTAATAATTAAATTAAACCCTTATTATTTCCATGAAGTTGTTTGTGCCTAGCATTTGGTCACAGTGATGGAACAGTAATGAACATTACCTTCTCGTCTTTTAATTCAGCCCAGTTGATAATGGGGTCTCAACCACTGCTGTTGGTCATGGCCAATATTAGCTTTCAGCTGTCACTGACCGGGCCCTGTGCTTAGCAGGCCACCTCCTCCCTGTGGCAGTCTCTGGAGGTTGCAAGTCCCTGATCCCAGCTCAACAGTTCACAGGTTTCAGAGCTGATAACCCCATGAGTCTTCTGGCTTTGCCTCTCTGTTGCAAGATGGCTGCAGGGCACTCAGGGTCACCTGCTGAGATTAGCTCACAAAGTTAAACGAAGGACACCAGATGCAAAAGAGCACAGAATAGAGAAGTGTCCCCAAGACACACACCCAAGACACACACCGAGACAGAATGCAGAGGGACAAGGGTTGTAGACTTACAACCAGAAGACTCTGAGATCAGGTGACTTAGGTCTATCCTGACTTGTCAAATATGCACATATCTAAGAGCTATGTGACTAGCCATGGAGGGCACTAAGACCCCAGGATGGGCATACACTTGGCAAATCACACCTTTTCTAAAGAAGTGTGCCAGCATGCTCCGAGCTTGAGACCAAGGCACGTGATGAGTGTTTAGAACGATCCAAGATGCTGAGTGTCCCTCCTCGTGGGTAAGCAGATGAGAGGCTCCTGGGGCAGATGGCATTTTGTTTAAAGCTACCAGGGACAGCAGTGGCCAAAGAAAACTTCGCTCTCTCTAAGGAACAGGGAGAGTGTATGCACAGGGGAGGAAGGGAGAGGCTGGTCCATCCAAGGGGTCTCTACTTGGAGAGTTTGGAAGTCTGAATATGTGGAAGAGAGGGGAGGAGATGGTTCTGGTAACCTATTAAAGATAACCTCAGTGGGGCGCCAAAACGTGGTAATGGCACATTAAGGAATGAAGACAAACTTCCTCTTGGATTAGTTTGACCAAGAGAAAGCATGACTCCTGGTGTCGTCTGTCAGTTTGCCATCAGTCTGTCATCTGTCTGTCTGTCTATCTGTAGTTTGTAGTTACTGGCCTGTCTGTTTTCTGTATGCTGTGTGGGTCTGATCTGTCTTTCCTTGTTGCCTCTGTGTGTGTGTGTGTGTGTGTGTGTGTGTGTGTGTGTGTGTGTGTGTGTGGTGTATGTGTCTGAGGTCTGTTGTGCCTCTGTGTCTGTGTCTGTGTGTGTGTGTGTGTCTGAGGTCTGTCGTGTCTGTGTGTGTGTGTGTGTGTGTGTGTGTTATATGTTTCTGAAGTCTGCCATGCCTGTCCCTCAAAGGACTCTGCTCTGTATTTACCACTAGGTACTAAGGAGCCACAGAACTTAGACAGAAAATGAATAAAGTATTTGTGTTTGCACAGTGGTAATCTGGTGTTAGTGTGGAAAGGATAACTAAGACCTTCCTGCTCCATCCTAAGTGAGAAACAGCCATGACCTGTGCAAGCAGTGCTGGAGAGATGGCTCGGTGTTTAAGAGCACCGACTGCTCTTCCAGAGGACCTGGGTTTGCTTCCCAGCAGCTGCACAGCAGCTCACATCTGTCGCTCCAGTCCTAGGGGATCCGACGCCCTCTTCTGTCCTCTGCAGAAACTGCATGCACCTGGTGCGTATGCATGTATGTAGGCAAAACACTCACGTGCATAAAATGAAATAAAAAAAACTACTCACAGCCAGTCAGGCACCTGCAATGCTGTGCGACGCTTCCACCTGCAAACACAGGAAAGATGGTACCAATCCAGCTAAGGAAGGGAAAACTTATGGCCTGTTGACGGAGAAAGACAGTTCCAACAGCAACCTCAAATGTGACAACGAAGAACGCGTAAGGACTTGTGCCCTGTGAGTAATGAACGAAGGAGCCCTCTGCTCTTAGGAAGATGGGATGTGAGCCAGACTCCCAGAGAAATGGCGGAAGCCACCAACAACGCCCAGTAGTTGTCGGGACTGTGGCTTCCAGTGCCATTTAGATGTCGGCACCCATTCTTAGAGGAGGTCAGTTACTGATGCAGAATGACGCTGCTTGGACGTGTGACACACACCAGAGAAAAGAACGTCTCTCATGAGAACTTCCAGGCTTCTGGGCTCCCTTAGGATTCTGTCTTCTTTTATTTGTCAAATATGAGCTTCTCTCTCTCAGGTTTTTTTTTCTCTCTCTCTCCCCAGTGGGGCCCTAGTGACTGCTGGCTCTCCTTCTTCGTTTTTCTCTCAAAGGAAAATGGACTCTCACCTCTATGTGCCAGTCTGAAGGTTCTCAGAGGGCCTGTAACTGCCCTGTCTCCATCCTCATTCATCTCCTAGACCAGCCGTTGCGGCCCAGGATAGATGGAGAGCTGACAAGGTGGGTGTATTCAGGCCCCTTGGCTGGTCAGACGCACAGAGAAGGTTCTGGAAGGACTCCTCTATTACAGTTCTGCTTTTGCCATCAGGAACTTGTGCAAGAAGCCTTCCTGGCCGGTCCCACATACATACAGATGCTTATACTCTATGCGTATTGGGTGCATCTGTGTCAATCTTAGGTTAGACTCCCTTATGGCTTCAAGCTCTGTCTGAGGTTAGGGTACAGGGTTACACAGGTAGATACTTGTGTGAACTGACCCTCCCTAAAAGCTGCCACCTGTGTTGAAGACGCCTCCGCCGAGATCAGGACCTCCTGACTCCGGAGAGTTGGAATGTTACAGATCCAAAGTCACAATTATCTTGGGCTCTCTCTAAACCTCCTTAGTAGCCATTTATTGTCTGCCTCCCTGCTTGACTTAACACCCTGTGGTTCTCAGGTACCACCTCTGAACTGTATTAACTTAGATCGCCTAGCTTCCACCAACCAAAAAGCTAGGAAATTCACCAGATAGCATCTGAGACCTACCTACATGAGAGATTTCTCTGCTTTGCTGTATGTACCCTGCTTGCCTGATGACCCCGCCAATGTCGCTGAAAAAATGCATTGACATGTGACTTTCTTTGTTCTATTACTATAAAAAGATCATGATTGCATTAGCCCTTTGGAACATGGTTCTTGGAACAACCAGAGTCCGTGTTCCTGAGCCTTGCTCACCCATATTTGCCACAAAAATAAACTCATTGTTTTGGAGAAAGAGCTGTGTCTTGTGCTGATAGCTGACACATGACTGGTTATAGTCACTCTAATAGGGACAGAGATTTGGGGCACCTTCCTGCCTCAGAGATGTTGTGACGAAGAAGTCGTCAGGGTTGAGTAGAAATTGCTCCTGGCTTATCCCCCTCTTTCTCTGAAGTTGGATTCTATTATCATGAGCCGAGGTCTCTTCCAGTTGGAGAGGGTCGTCAAGGCAGCATGTGCAATGTGTGGATGGTGTGGTCAGTCTGTGGCAGGCAGGAGAATAAACTGGAGCCCTGGTGACAGAAGATCTGCATTATTAGCCCTGGATTCCTTGGGGGGACCTGCACTAGCTGGGGCTTATTCTGGGGGACCCTGCATGACCTTGGCTTGCTTGCATTGGTTCTAAACCTTCCTAATTAATTCTGTGACCCTTCAATACAATTCCTCATGTTGTGACCTCCAGCCATAAAATTATTTTTGTTGCTAATTCATAATTGTAATTTTGCTACTCTTATGAATCTTAACGCAAACATCTGTGTTTCCAATCGTCTTAGGCAACCCCTGTGAAAGGGTCATTTGACTCCTAAAGGGGTTGTGACCCACATCTAAAGAACCACTGCTTTAGAAAGACATGCACGGACCTTGGTTTGCTCTAGGGGTGCTGTGTAGCAGCAGTCTTCTCTTGTCTCCCTAGAGTTTGTGTCTTGGTTTCTTGATCTCAAGATGAACAGACATCTAGAACTCCTGAATATCTGCATTCTAGAGTTTTTTTTCTGACTGTTCACAGGACCCCCAACACTCATTCTCCCCTCTAGAGCTTCTGTGGCTAGTAGATACCCAGAAAACATCCTTTGTGTGACCATGCACAGCATCTCCTGGTAAAGTGGCCTTTCCTTCACCACCCCCAACACACATACTCAACACCCCTATGTAAGTCACATCAGGTTCACCTGGGTAACCCACAAACTCTGGTCACAGGGATTTCTATAATCATTAGTCTATGGCCCTCTTCTGGGTAGCAGGCCAGGTTAACTTAATGAGGTGAAGCAACTTTATTTGGTTATGGTTTCAGGGTCTGTGGGTCAGAGATTCATGCAGTTGAATCAGCTGTCTTGCCTGTGGCACCCAGGACCACGGTAGGGGAGCTTTTAGAAGCCATAATGGTATGCTGGTGGATACAGGAGAACTCTGCAAGCTTATGGGTCTCAGCTGAGGGTCCTGCAGCTAGGACTATTCCTTGGGACACTCAAAAGTGGCCTTTCCATGGGGTCTAACTGTCTCTGCTTGAGGACATCATCAGCACATGGAGCCTCTGGATTCCAGCAAGCAAGGTGGACTCAACTCTGTCAGAGCCTCACCTGTCACCTCGTGTCACGTGGCCACTGTGCTGGTGACCAGTGAGGAATATACGTCCACTTAGATCCATGAACAGTGGCAGAAGCCCCCTGGGGTGGGGTGCGATGGTCACATTGAGAAGAATGTGGTTGGGAGGTCCCCTTGCCTATCTATCACTGGAGGACATGCTGTCCCCACTAGTTTGTATAAAGACAGTTATTTGGAGCATAAGCGGGATGGGCAGCAGTGGACAAAACCAATTGTTTACTATACATTTCTTGTGGGCCGCAAGAATATATTATAGAGATTCAGCTGCGTATGGAAGCTATACCTAGAAATTTCAAGGTGTTTTTCTAATGGGAAGCCATTTGTCACAAAATATTTGGTGTTATTCAGTTTTCAATATTTCAGCTGTCTTCTGCTATGAAATTCTTGCGGGCCCATATACTACTACCAGGCCATTTGGCAAACAGTTCGGCTTCTCAGACCTGCTGATCCACTAGATGACTAGGAGACGGGCGAGGCTGTAGATGCACAGCTTTGTTTCTTGTGCAAATGAAGCGCTGACCATCCCCTTCCTTCAGGCCTCAGGGGCACGGCAGAGAGACTGTCTGAGGACAATAGGGCTTTTTGCATAACCAGGTGCGGTAAGGACTGGAGCGGAATTCCGGAGGCAGACACAGAACGGCGGGGCCGGAGAATAAGGGCGGAAGACAGAGATTCTGGAGACGGTAAGGTAGGATGGCTCAGGCTGGGGAGTGAGGAGCAAGGAAGAGCTTCTTGTAGATTGTAGGTGAATCAGATCGGGAGAGGAGAAGAGGAGGAGAAGATGGAGGACGAAGACCAAAAGCATAAGGACTTAGTTATTACTAGGGCCATGAGGGGACAGAAAAAGTAGGTACAGAGAGGAACTGAAGCTGTATAGATAGAGTTTTGTCATAAAGGAATAAAGTAAATGGATGAAAGAGCGTAGTGTATGTAGATTCCTTTCTCAGATACCCCACACCTGACATAGGATTCTGAGAGGAATTTTCTCAGGGCTGAAACTTGGGAAAATTCTGTTATTCATTCATTCATTCATTCATTCATTCATTCAGGGCTGGAACTTGGGAAAATTCTGTTATTCATTCATTCATTCATTCACTCACTCACTCACTCACTCACTCATTCATTCATTCTCGTGCTAACATCTTTTTGAATTGCTTTTAAAAATGTATTTAGTTGTATGAAACCCACAGTGCACGTGTGGCGATCGGAGGACATCTCATAGAGACTGTTCTCTCTTTCCATCAGGATGTGGGTCCTGGGGTTTGAACCTAGGTCCCCAGGCTTGGCCAGCAAGTATGTTAATCCTCTGAGCCATTCCATAGGCTCTGAGCTTATTCTTGTTTTTGTTTGTTTTGAGACATGCCCCCAGTGACCTGCTTGCTGCAGCCAAGTCCTGGCCCATGTTTCTCACCAGTCCCATATGATGTTGTCATATCTTGATTCCATCAAGGGATGGGGCCCATGGATGAGTTCAGAGCCCTCAGAATCTACCCCTTCCTATCGAAATGCCAACACAAGAGCCCTACTGGGGACTATTCCACGTTCCGACTTGCTGTGAGACTCCCCAAAGCTGGTCATTTCCCAGCTCAATGTTGAAGCAGTCCAGCCGTGGGACTTAGAAAGAAACCTCATGCTGGTTGAATTAGGAAACTGTGCAACTGTGGCCAAGTTCCTTAGACCCCCAGAGCCTCTGTTCCTAGACCTCTGAAGCATATAAAGCCCATCACCACTCTGCTCATTGAGTCGTTAGACTATAAGCCTAGGGTGCTGGCAAATGTGCTCTTGAGTGGCTCCCAGCATGGAGCAAGCAGTCGGGGGTGGGGGGTGGGGGAGAGCAGTGGTTAGTGTGGGTTTTCTCCCGGGATGGAAATGCATTTTTACAAAACTGTGTTTTTCCCGCACCTGGGTCCCTGTCTGACTCTGCGTATAGCTTACTGGGCTTGTGCAAGGTCAAAGCTAGCATGGGTTTTCATAGCACCGTGTTAAATTGTTTCTGTGGGGAATGGGCTGGGAAGTGAACAGCCACGAAAGCGTGTTGCTCATCCAGGAAGCCAGAGCACACCGGTCCCAACCCATTAACGAACTCATCCTGAGGTTGGAAATAAGAACCTTAATTTTTGTTGTTGTTTTTGCTGCTATTAGAGTTCCTCTCTCTCTTTCTGCATAAAGGATGCTAAGATTTGGAAAAGGAACAGACACCTTTGGTTTTTGCATCTTCTCCGTGATGAGGGGCGGCAGGTGTGGGTCGGCTGCTGAGTCTTCATTTCCTTGCGCGGATGGAAAATGCTGACTGGGCTGTGAGCCACTCTGTCGCACATTTTTCAGAGTTTGTACTTGAGTTTGCTCGTTGCACCCCCAAGTTCAAGTGGAGTGCCAGACGTGCCGTTTTTAAAACAGTGTTGCTGGGGTGTCTGCATTACTGCCGCGTGGCAGATTCACCTGGCCGTGATTGAAGACAGGGCGACTGTCCTGGGATCAATGACTCCTAATCACAGAGGAGATCTTGGCTCCCCCTACAGGTGTACCCCGTTATCCTCTCCTCCGCTGTCTGTCCTTCTGCAGGTAAGCTTCTGTGGGTTCTGTCTTTGTGTCAGTCAGGGGGACTCAAGACCAGGGCAGCTGAGGTTGAGGACTAGGAACCATACACCTCTGATTCCATCTAGCAACTGACTTACTGAGCTGGACCTGGGAGCTCAGGACTTCATCCTGAGTGCCAGGGTGGCCGAGGCAGGAGGATTGCCTATCCAGGTTGGGCTATGTAGTGAGTTTCAGACCAACCTGAGAGACAGGATATGTGCCCTGTCATCATTCCTTCCTACATTCCTCTCCTCTCTGCCTTCCATCTCTGACATTAGGTGAGTCCCCTCTGCCACATCTCTCGTTCTCTGAAATGTTACCATGACTTCCTGCCTCCTCAGAGGAGCTGAGGGCTGTGAACTGAACCGTCTGAATCCAGGAACCAAAACAAATCATCTCAACCTGAAAATTTTCCATTCCAGATTTTGGTCACAGATAATCAAAAGTAATTAACACATACCAAAAAAAAATAAAAAAAAACCCCTCCCTGCCTCAGTTTCCCCTCAGAGAAACAGGAGGGTTGATGAACTCAATCAACTTCAGCCTTGGGTGCATCATTCTCTTCAATAAGTTGGACAATTGTTCTCCCAAGAGGCAGTAGCTTCATAATAGCAGAAGACACACAACGTTGGCACAGACAACCTGCCCCCTCAGATTGAGAGAGCCGTGGCAGCGGGGAAGAGGGACCGGCCATTCCTTAATTCAGTTTAGAAGTGCACAGAAGGCCTGCCTTGTTCTGTAGTGCTCTGAGCAGAGAAAACAGAACTGTCAATGAGAAAGACAAATCACCGGGGAAAATGCACACTCAGAATTAATAGTGCTGGTTCCTGTTAGGAAATCCAACCCCGGATTAGACAGTGCAAGATGAGGGCAGTTATTCACACATTACGTTGTCAGGAGGTGTTTGGAATGAGGCGCGTTCAACCGAGGCCTCAAGGAAATGGACAAACCGTGGTGGTCCTCGCAGAGGGAACTGTCTAGGCAAATGTTGCGAATACATCTGGGTTGGAAGCGGTACTGTGGGCGGGGATGTGGAGGGTGGTCACACAGCCTTGTAGAGCAATGTCAAGAACTCCAGCTTTTCACGTAGAGGGACGAGCAGACCGGGAAGCTTTCATGATGAGGACTATCAAGTCTGATTTATATTTTTCTTTGGTGAGTGTGTGTGTTCACGTGTGTTCATGTGTGTAGGTGTCCACATGTGTATGGAGATGAGCGAGTCCTCTCAGTAGTCAGGCACCATCCTCTGTGTTTATTGAGACAGAGTCTCTCATTGGCCTGGAACTCACCATACAGGCCAGGCTGGCTGACCAGGGACCCCCTAAGGACCTCCCTGTCTCCCCCTTACCAGTACTGGGATTCCAAGCATTTGCTATCACACCCAGGTTGTTTTTTTGTGTAAACTCTGGGGATTTAACTCTAGTCCCATGCTTTTAAGGTAATCGCTTTACTATAACTGTGTGGGTTCATGCCGGTCCATGCAAAAAAGACTTAGAGGCATCTTAAGAATGAATACAGCCTTTCATTTCTGCAGGGAAGTCCGGCCTCGAAGGACTGAGGCACTACCCCTTCACCTAGGGCATTTTTATTTCTCTCTAATGACAGTTTAGCCAGTAAATTTCCGTACCTTTAAAGCAACCCCAAAGGAGCTCCCAGAGACCAAATGCCAAGTGCAAATTACTTGATTTCTAGGTACCATGGTTTTCCGGGGTTCCTGAACCAAGTTTTGCATAGGCCTTTCATCCCTGGGAGACTCTCTGATCCTTGACGCTCAGACAAGATTCACATAGGGCGATAAGAGAAACAAAAGGTAAGAGAAACAAAAGGTGTGGTTAAGCAAAGGAAGGATTAGGGCTAGGTGCTACTCTCTGGAACCTGGCCAGAAGCTCAGCAGGAATACACTACCCTTTACCAACTGATCTCCCTCTTCAGCCACCACCCCCGTGATTTATATTTCCCAAACTACTCTATCCAAAGTGGACACAGAAGCCCAACACTGAAGAGAGACAATGAGTACTTTATCTTCTGTTATGAGGACTCAACTCACTGTGGATTTCTCCACGTGAGGTGTGTGTGTGGAGACAGAGAGGACTCGGAGCACTCTGGGATGAGGTAACACAGGACAGTGGCTGCCAGCCTTTTTCCATCTAGACCTCTCTGTCCCTTGTGAAAAACATCTGTATCATAAGAGCACTGGGGACTCACAGAAGCTCGAAAAAGAAAAAAAAAAACACACATTGTAAATGCTGACAGCACAGTCCCTTTTTCTTTTCAGGCTCACTGTTAGTCAGCCGGTATTCCAGGTGGGGGCAGGTGTGATTAACTCTAGCTTTGCTGACCCAGAAACTCCAGCCAGACTGAGAACTTCTGAAGGCTGATTTTTGAAAATATTTGCTAAATGTGTATACTCGAAGCCCAGATTTCTCATAATGGAATTTTCCAAAATTATTTCCAAAGTAGTTTCCCCTCCAGGAATGCCAGATTCAAAAGAAAAAGAAAAAAAGAAAAAGAAAAAAAAAAACCAACTCAACAGCTTGGATTCCGGTTCATGTAAAATATACAGTCGGATAACAGCCAGACACAAGTTGCTACTTGCAGATCAAGCTGGAGATGAACGGGAAGGGCCAATCTTGACAGGAAGTCCCAATGTGACCTTGTAAGGCTGTGTTTTACCAAGGTGGCAGGAAGGAACTCTAGGCCTCCCATCATTCTGCTTTTCAGCCATCTCCAGAGCTCCAAGGTTCTCTGTTCTAACTGGCCATTGTCAGAAACCTCAGCCCTCCTCCATGTCAGACAAATCTCTGGTCTGGAACTCACGGGCAAACACGCCCGAATCCAGGGCAGTCTGCAGCACCTCCCACACTCCCTCTGTTCTTCTTCTGCCATGATTTCAGCTCCCACCCCTTTCATGCCTTCACAGGGAAACCATTGGAGGCTGGAGAGCAGGTGCCATAGACCAAATGTGTGTTCCCCCCCAATTCATGTGTGGGTATCACCACTTCCATTCAGATGGCTTCAAGAGAGGCCTTTGGGAGGTGGTGAGATCATGGGGAGGAGCCCTCACCAGTGGGATTAACATATTTGTGAAAGGCACACACACACCCCAGGACCCCCCTGGGACCAGCTCTTTTTTTCTTCTTTCTAGTAATCTGCGGTATGAAGAGTAGTGCGGGAAGTCATTAGTTGCTTGGCAGATCTCAAAGAACTGCTAAATTTCCAATCAAGTGCAGATAAACTTGAAATAATTCAAATCACTTCTGTGATGCCTTTTTTCCCCTTTAAAACAATCCTTATGGCTATTTTCTGCATTTGAACTCACCTCCAACCTTTTCTCTCCCATACCCCTCCCTATTCTCCAGCGATGCATCTATTCTTCTTGTTTCCCTGACAATTTCACTTTTACCTCCATCCAACTTATACACATACGGCTTCATGTGACTCTATGAAATCTAGGAACCACAATAGAGAGGAAATGTGTGGCATTTGTCCGAGACTGGCTTAGTTCACTCAGTTCAATTATCCCCAGTTGCTTCCGTTTCCGGCAGATGGTAGGATTTCAATCTTCTTTGTGGCCCAATAAAATTCCATTGTGTGCATAAACATTTTCCGTATCCGTTCTGTTGGTGGACACCTACCCTGCTTCCGTATCTTAGCCACTGTGAATGGTGCAGCGGAGGAGACTGATGGGCGAGCATCCATGACTTAGGGTCCTTGAGGTAAATACCCATGAGCAGTGCCACTGCATGTTTTTAGTGGTAAAGACCCTTCTGTTACTCCATAGGCTCAGACACAGGGGTTCCATGATCTTTATTGCCTTGGTTACCTTCATTTGCTCAGGTGAGGTGGTGAGAAACCTTTACATATATATATTATATATATATATAAAACACTTGACTAACGTGTTACAGAGCATATGATGGTTACGAACAGATGTTGATCCATTTGTTTTCCGCGAGTCTAAACTGCTACACGCTACCACTAGGGGTCACTGCAGGCTCACTGATGTACCCAGCGCTGCACCTGCTGCTCTGACCAAGCCATCTGTGTGCCCTGGACCCACAGTGAAGCACAGCTGTGCTCTCCAGCTGTGCAAAATGAAACACTTGACATAGTCACTCCTCCTTGGCCCTTCACCACCTCTATAGCCATTAAAATAATAATAATGATAATGACATAGACCTCATGTTGCCCCCCCCCTTTTTTTTAAATGTAGGGAAATGTTTAAATTATCTTTTATATTTCCTCCCTCATAAGCAACTGTAGTGTCGTTATTGCCTCCGGATTGAAGCGGTCTCTCCTGGAAGGAGGTCGAAAGCTCACACAAGTCACGAGAACATTCCAAGACCTAGGAGGTGTCTTTCCAGAGGGTGATGAACAGCTGATGCGGGTGGGGGAGGGGATGGAGAATCGCTGGTCTACAAGGTGTATGGGAAACTCTCACAAGTCTGATTTGGGGGTCGTTGCTTGTGCTTTGTAGCGATGCAGTTCCCTGAGTCCAGCATGATCCCGATAAATGCACCGATCCCCATGCAAGCCAGTCTTGGATGGAATCATTCCTGTGGTCTGTCATCGGGTGGTTGGCACCCGATCTGGTGTGAGCGGATCCTTGTCCTTGTCTCCTTAAGAGAAGTCACACATCAGTTGCAGTACCACCTGGTCCCTGTATCTATTTTATTTCCAGACACAGAGAACTCACTCGTGAGTGAGTCATTAGTCACTAGTCACTTTTTGCTGAGACTGACGTTGCTTATGTGACAGACAAGTCAAATTGGAATTTACGAGCAACTGACTATGTGGAATCACATTGGAAGCATCCCATGTTGATCGGCTTAAGTGCCAAGCAAATGCAGACCTTTGTGATAAACTGAAAAGCTGGTGTGGACTTGCTAGAGCCTCCCTGAAGATGTGTATATCTGTGTGGGTGGGGCCATCCTGACTTTGAGTGACAGGTCGGTGCCAAATACGGGGCCAGCCAGGTGTATCCTTATCATTCCATCCCCACATCTCACACAGAGACTGACCCTGTACAGGAAGTCAGTTCCGCAAGGAAGCTGGAGAACCCCTGTATTAACTTGGTGGTGATGGTCGACTTGTCCTTAGTAACAAACACATGGGGTCCCACTAAGCGAGAATTCCCCCAAGCCTTATCACTTCAATATGTCTATTTCCCAGAAGCTCTTTCAGTCACTACAAGTTGGGCCATAGAAAATACCTCAGAGTAGCACACTGGTGAACGGCCATGACCACAACATAGCATGTTTACAGTGCTTTTGATGTCAGAAACTCACAAATTGGTGGCTGGAACTCCCCCATTTGTGGCTCTTAAGCCTTCCTCTGAGGTGGGCTTAACTCCCTGCGTGTCCATTTCATAAATGATTTTTGGTGTGGGCATGGGAATGAGGGGGGCATTTTGTATTGTGGTAAGTTTATATGCATGCCAGGTCGTGAGACACGCCCCCCCCCCCGCCCCCAGCATGCAGCCTTTCCGGCCCATTAGAAGATTTGATTTTTGAATGGACAAAAGAAACCAAGCCATTTGGATGTTTAGAGAGGGAAATGAATTGATCCATCCAACTCCTGTCAAATGTTGGGCTCGTTACGGGATCGTGGCTCAGGCCTCCTCAGTGCCGGTGCTCGCCTGTGCTTGTGACCCACTGGCTGGATGAATGGCAGCTACTGTCTTCTTCTGGGAAGGCTAGGCTTTGGCTGACCCCCTAGCTCCTCCAGGCTGATGGAGAGCTTCACAGAAGGTGGCCCAGGTCCAGCCCTCAGCTTGCAAAGTATCTGTTCCAGCCTCATGGCGGAGTTAAACCCTCCAAACTGGCTTGTTAGCTCCTGACTTTGAAATGACACTCTACCAAACACATTTCCCAGGATCAGCTGGACTCCTGAGCCTGTCAGCCCCACTTTCTATTTCCCCTGGTCCTTGAAAACAACGGTAGCCAGCGTGGGACCCTAGGGGAAGCATGCCACTTACTTATTGGTTGTTTGTCTAAAGAGAGCTTACGTCAGAAAGGACAGAGACCAAAAAATCAGAGAGAGTAAACAAGAATGTAAGAATTCGAGGATAAAGCCGGGCAGTGGTGGTGCACACCTTTAATCCCAGCACTCGGGAGGCAGAGGCAGGTGGATCTCTGTGAGTTCGAGGTCAGCCTGGTCTCCAAAGAGAGTTCCAGGAAAGGCGCAAAGCTACACAGAGAAACCCTGTCTCAAAAAACCAAAACCAAAACCAAAACAAAACAAAATTTGAGGATAAAAAGAATTCGAGTTCCTCTGCTAGGGCCAGTAAAGTCCGCCGTCATGGAACTCTGACAGGATGCCACGGACCCTCTGATTATCTTTGTGTGGGTAGCGCATAGCGTATGCCGTGGTGACACACTACCTCCAAGCCTTCCAAACTGAACATTCCATCTCCTTTCTCACCATTCAGGGAGCCACCACTTGGTCGTTGGCAAATGGGATGGTGTTGGTTTCGTCTCGTATTGATCGACATATGTGCCAAGCAAACACAGATGCGTTGTGAAAAAACAGAAAGGGGAGGTGGTCTCCCTGCATTCGGCTGGAGACTTTGGGAAGAACGGCAAGGTGGGAGGGTCACCCTGAGGTGTCCTGAGCTCCATGGGAAAGTCACATACACACACCTCCCACCTGCAGGCTTGGGGCCTAGTCACATGTCACCTTAGGAGGGCCGTGGTGTGGCATGGCTCTCTAGCAGGTAGGAGCAGCTGGTTTCGGGGCAGGGGGAGGGGCATAGACGGTTTCTGTCACAGACTTAGGGACAAATATGGAAGGCTCCAGTGGATTTTGGACAGCAGTCTTGCCATGCCGACTACCCGAGAGAATCCTTACGCTGTTAGCCGACCTTCAGTGGCAGGAAACAGTGGCAGGAATCGGGATTTATGTAGGCCCAGGAGCTCAGGGAGACTGTTTGGAATCTGACTTCCCGCACTGATCCTGATGGGGAATGGAGGCCCATGCTATGCTCACTTAGGGGCCATGTGAGAAACCTCAAACACCCTGGAGCCCTGGGAAGATATGAATGGAAAGGACTGAAGGAGAGCTCAAAACAGTGTAGATCGGAGCACGGTCACTGGGAAGAATGGAGGGTTGTGGGGATTCAACACAATATTTGGTTTCCTGCCAAATCTGCTTGTAGGTAGCAGAAGGCTTTGCTTCCCTCGTACCTGTGCTGGGCTGCGGGCTCAAGGGGGCGCCACCTGCCTATAAGAGCCACGGTTTCCATAGCAAGTGCAGAATGGGAAGCTACAGGTGGCTGTTGGCTGCCTCAGCTCAGTGGAGATCTTCGGCGCCTGTGGTCATAGCCCCAGTGGCCTGAGTGCTGGGAAGGACTGAGTGACTGATGGGCGGGACCTGCCCCCCACCTACATAGGCAATCTTTCTGCGTTGTGCCTGCTCACGAAAGAGGGCTGATCTGCTTTTCATAACTTCATCATGAAGTTTGGGAAGTCGTAAAGAAAAGGGAAGTTCAGGGGGCGTGTGGCCACCTTTCCCAGGTCTCCTTGTGCCAATTGCAATTTAGAATCTCCCATGCTTCTGAAACCGAGGGAACTTGATTTCAAAGGAGACACACCTGAAGGAAGGAAGGGGTGTCTGTGAAAGCAAAAATATTAATAACGTAAAACCTGTGAGCGAATTCCAGCATGACACTGCCCTTCGCACGGAAAGGCAAGCCTTCTGCATTTTACTCCATCCCCCCTGCCCCTCCATGCTGTGGACTGAACCTTCACACATATAGGTCGGCAGAGTATTTATCACGGTGTTTTGAAACCAACACACTGGTATTGCTCAAAGGATGCTTCACAGTGGTCCCCACCTGAGTTTCTCCTTGTGTCGTTGGAAGGATGGAGGGAGTGGGACTCAGCCTTAAGTGTCATGGTGTCTAGTGTCTATAGTGTCTTTATGCTCAAAATGGCACAAGTCTGCTCAACCGTGGACATTCACCAGGGGGCGTGGGGACCCAGCCTCTTTGCTATCTTTACCAGTTTCTTGAGCATACATAGCTAGTATTTCTTTAAACCGACCGGAGAGTGTTGTCTTTCTGTAGAACGGCAAGCCTGCCTTGTGTCAAGCTTCACACACCCAGCCTTAACTTTGCTATTTAGTCATCATAGAATTTGATTCATGGCTTTGCAGAGGAAACACAGATTCTGGGAGGAAAGCATGCTTGTGACAGCTGGTTTGGAAATGACAGGGCCCGTGGACCTAATAGGAAGGGGTCCCCCTGGCACCGGGCTGCACCTGAGGACCTGGCAGGCTGCCGTGAATGTCCGTAGGTCTTCCTAAGGAATGGCTCTCCCGCCATGAGCTGTGCTGATGGCCGACAGGGGAGTGGGCACACACGTTCCAACAGCTCCATGAAGAGAGTTGGAGGGGGAGTCATTGTTACTTCTTATTTTAGCTAATCATCGTGTTTGCACAGTTTGAAGAGAGGAAAGATTTGTCCAGATAACTAGGTATGATGAAGAAATTCCAGGCAACAGTTAGATGCTTTTATCTGAAGGACATAGATAGAGAAGCTGTGTGCGGTGATATGCCTAAAAGAGTCACCTGCTGCTTACAACTCGGGGGAAAAATGATTTAAGGAAAAAAAAGTAAAGTCATTTTTTAATAAAAAAAATAGAAGCCATTAACTTCTAGGAAATGAACTCAAGGATTGTCTTAAAAATAGACTTGAAACCAGGCAGTGGAGGCGCATGCCTTTAATCCCAGCACTTGGTGGTGGTGGTGGTGGTGTGCAAATCTCTGAGTTTGAGGCCAGCCTGGTCTACAGGGCAAGTTCTAGAACAGCCAGGGCTACGCAGAGAAAAACCTGTCTCAAAAAAACCAAAATAAAGAAAAATAGACTTGGGGGTCTGGAGAGATGGCTCAGTGGTTAAGAGCACTGGCTGTTCTTGTAGAGGACCCAGGTTCAATCCCCAGCACTCACATGGTGGCTCACCACAGCCTGTAACTCCAGCTCCAAGAGATTTGGCCTCTCCTGGTCTCTGTGGATACTGTACACATAGAATACAGACATGTTGGCCAGACACATACATAACCTAAAAATAAATAAATCTTTAAAAACTATACTTGAATATACCCAACTGGATCTGCCACTGAGGAGTAAAGGGGAAGCTTGGTTAGACACGAGGGGTCTCTCACTCAGAGAAATGTGTGTCAGGGATGAAGCCTCAGTTTCCCCCATCGGTCAGGGAAAGAAAGAAGTAATGCATACTGAGGGCTCCCAGCATACATTCTATCACAGTGGCCTCAGTGTGACCTGAGGCCATTTGTCAGTAAGGCAGCCTGGAGTGTCACCTGCCTCTGCCACATCAGCCTCAGGGATGGGCACAGCGGTCACTTCAATCAGCTTTCCAGCTGACGCTGGGGATGGCTCACATGTCAGAGGCTTGGGGTGGGTAGACTCCCAGGTTCTTTGCATCCTTAAAGTTTAGACAACACACACACACACACACACACACACACACACACACACACACACACACAGAGAGAGAGAGAGAGAGAGAGAGAGAGAGAGAGAGAGAGAGAGAGAGACTTAAGAACTAAACAAAAGAATGCTAGAAAGACAAAAATTAAGAAAGACATACAGAACCAAAAGGAAGCTGGCATCCCAAAGACAAGGATGCACAGACAGGCTTCGGGAGAACAGCCAGGCTCCTCTGACCTTCTTGGAAGTCAGGAAACTGAAAATGCTTAAAGCCAGGGGATTATTATTATTATTATTATTATTATTATTATTATTATTATTTTTGTAGCTCCCAGACATGGATTGGCCAGATTCTTTAAATCCTGGGATTGCTAATCTTGTCATAAGTTTAGAGTCACCATGGAGACACACCTCTGGGTGTTCCCACAAAGTTTTACCTGAATGTGGGTGTTTCCAGGGATGGTCTGGATGGAATGCAAAGGAGAATGCAAGCTGGGCACTAGCATCCATCCGTCTCTGTTTCCTGACTGTAAATGCCATGTGACCAGCTGCCTCATGCACCTACTGCCACACTGTCCTAGTTGGCATCTGTTGCTGTGATAAAACCCAGATCAAAGGCAACTTGGGGAGGAAAGGGTTTGCTTCATTTTACAATTTAAATCCATCATGGAGGGAAGTCAAGGCAGGAACTGACAGAGAAGCCATGGAGGGGTGCTGCTTACTGACTTGCTCTCCATGGCTTTTGCAGTCTGCCTTTCTTATACAACCCAGGACCACCTGCCCAGGGCTGGCACTGCCCACAGTGGGCCCTCCCACATCAATCATTAATCAAGAAAATACCCACAGGCTTGCCTATGGGCCATTTTGATGGAACCATTTTCTGTGTCAACTGGACAAAAAAACCTAACCAACTCACACGCCTTCCCTGACTGTATTTGAAAATACAATCTGTGTTCTCAAACTGGAGTCCAAACAGGCCCTTCTTCCCATGAGTTGCTTTTGTAACAAGAGAATTAATACAATCCGTTTTTACCCGCAGAAGTGAATTCACCTGTTGGAATGAGGCTGCGCTTCCTCTCTTGAATCCCCAGAGAATCTACTTGTTTCTGAGGCTCAGCAGAGCAGAGAGGAGAGCTTGGGCTCAGAACCCTAGCATGGGAATTAGATATCTTGGTGTGAGTTTGTCTTAGAGACTCCAGAAGTGGAGAGCCATGCCTGTTACTTTCTGAATGCAATGTCTTACCCTAACTGATCAATTTCCTGATACCCAAAGGCCATCGGGGAGCCAGGATAGAACTCTCCCAGGGACAGAAATTTGGGGATCATTTTGGGAACCCAGGGCTACATTCAAGAGATCACTGGGGACACTTAGGCTTATGTTAGGGTCCTGAGCTGTCCTTGCCTGAGGACCTCCTGCAGCCCGAGTCTTGAGAAGGCCGGGCAGATGGCCTTGCGACACCTGTTGTGAACGTGGACATCCATGCTGGTCCCCATGCGGGCTCCCGGGGGTGGGCGGGGTGTCCATTTCCTCCTCTGAACATCCCCCTCCCATTCGCGCACACAGAGAGGGCGACACGGAGGCTGGGCGCCCCGCAACCAGTAAGGTGGGACCTACTTTGTGGATTGGGGCTCACAGCTGTCACTCCAGAAGGGTGGGGCTTAAAAAAGAGAGAGAGAGAGGGAGCGGAGAGAGAAATTAGGAAGCAACAGCCCCAGCCCGCCTGGGCACGCTGCGCTTGGTGCGCTCGGATGCAGCCGCCCCGGGCCCGCGCCTCCTCGTCCGCGCGCCGCTCGCCCTCCGCCCGGGGCGCCGCGCGTCTCCGGAGCCGGCCGTGCGCCCGGCGCGCGTGGGGAGCCGGGCCGGGCTGGGGTGGAGCCGCAGCGCCCCGCAAACTTTGGGCTGCGGAACGCGCGCGCGGGAGCCCTGTGGCGCGGGATGGGGGCGGCGAGGCTGCGCGCCCCGGGTCGCCAAGCGCGCCTGGCCACCCGCCCGGGGACCCCCGCGCCGCCTCTGCCCGCGCCCCGGGCCCCGCAGCTTCCCAACCCCGCCGCCGCCCGCGCGCGCTAGCCCACCCCAGCCGCCTAGCCGGAGCCCCAGGAACGCTCTCCGTGATTGGGGACAGGGCAGCGGAGACCCCCCTCGTGGAGTGAAATTCAATTCACGAGCCAGTTCTCAGCGCGGTCGAAGCACTGAGGTGAGCCTGGCCTGCGCTGCGGGACACCAGAGCCCAAGAGGCCTGGCTATGGACCTGTGGGGACCCGGCTCAGGGCAACCCTGCTGCTCGGGTCCCTAGCCAGATGCGTGTTGGCCATCTAGCTCAGCTTCTCTTCTCCGGGGACCTGGCGACATCCCTCCTTCAGCCAGACGACACCACGGAGGAGCAGAGGACCCGCGCTCCAGGATGTGCCCGTCTGAGATGGGGACGCTGTGGCACCTCTGGTCTCCTGTGCTCATCAGCCTGGCCGCCCTTTTCTCCAAAGGTGAGGACCCTGAGGCTACCTGGGCCCTGGGACTTAACTTTGCTGGGAGTGTGTGTGTGTGTGTGTGTGTGTGTGTGTGTGTGTGTGTGTGTGTGTGTGTGTGTGAATGTGGGGCGGTCTGGGAGAGACGTGGGCGTGTGTGTGTATGTGTGTGTGTGTGTGTGTGTGTGTGTGTGTGTGTGTGTGTGCATACGTGTGTGTGCAAGAGGTTTGCGGAGCCAAGGTCTGGGGCAGGCCCCTGGCAGCAGGTGATTTCCCTGGAAGTCTTGGTAGGATGCCCCAGGAGAGTGTGCCTAAGCGACAAGGGGAAATGGGGAAGCCTATGCTGTCCTGGACCTGGAAGCTTCCTAGAATTTAGAGGGAACTACGCAACTGGCCCAAACCCTTTTGGAAATAAACCTGAACAGCTCTGCTGTATGGGAATGTCAGCTAGTGTACCATGGGGCTGCTAAGAACGGCAGTTGGCCAGAGTCCCTTTCAGCCCAGGGTCTCCTGGGTCCGCCTCCTGCAGCTGTTGTGGTGGGGACAGTTCTCCGCAGGATGCTCTGCTGTCTGAGTGACCCAAGTTGTTCCAGTGGGGTCCTGACCTGAAGCTGTGAGTAGAGGCAGGAAGCCCCTCCTACCCCCATTTACCTGCTCTGTTACCATCTCCCTCAACTCCCTGTCTGGTACAAGCAGTTTGGAAGCTTGGGACAGAGATGCCTTACAGAGCAATTGATATCAGTAGATGGACTCTATGCACTGTCCTGGTTGATCAGGTGCTTTCTATTTGTAGGTAGCTCCCTCCCCCCACCTCCTTTTCTACAGCGAAAGTCAAGATACTTTGCTGTCTCCCGTGTTCTGGAAAAATCCTGTAAACATATTTTTCTGTGAATATATTTCAGGTGACGCCTCTCTTTGAAACTTCCTAGCCAGTTGACAAGCACAATCTCTTAATGATATGTTGATTTTGGTTTCTGGCTTTTCTGGTATCTGGGAATCTAATTGCTTTGGATCTCATAGAGTTCGGCAGATCTCTTGCTGGGCTTTTGCGTGGGAATGGTTTGGCGAGGGAGGGGATTCGGTGTTTATCTACTCCACTGTCTTTTCAAGTGCTGTTGAAAGGGGCTCAGGTCTGCTAATGAGGAGTAGGCACCGCCCGCACCCCGGGAGCCACAGCTTTGGGGATGTGGAATACACTGGGAATCAAAGAGGTTGATGATATAGTCAGGCACTAGGTTAAAAACTTGCCTCCAGGACTGCGATGCCACTCCAGCATGACTGGGAGGCGTGCTGTGCTGTATCCTTGCCACTTGGTTTGATAAGAATACAGGTCTCTGTTTTTATTCTGTAACAACAAGATTTTATTAAGCAAGGTAGAGTGGCTTTGGATTCCACAACAACAATGGCGTTCCCTCCTGCCCTTACTGATTTCTTCATTATGAGCAGCAGCTGTGTTGAAGGGAGCTGCCTTTCCCTGGGTGCTTTTGAACTTGTCCTTAAACAAGATACTGTATGTTGGGGGCGGGGTGGGGGGAGACATCTCCTTTCTGAATGGCTAGAACCCAGCTTGTCAGTAATGTTCCTGGCCTGTCATGCAGGGCAGGTTCTGTGTGTGGACTTTGGACACTGAGCCTTGCTCCAGTCAGGCTGCTGAAGCCACTCAGCAGAATGAGGGGAACTTTCTGGGGCAGCTGGGCGTGGAGCTGAGCACGTGGGAGATCACTCGGTCATGGTCCTCAGCTGGGAAGAGTGAGGTGGGATGGTGTCAAGTTGTGTGAAAAGGGATTTTATGGGGGCAGACATGACATAAACCCCAGGACAGCCCAGTGTAGGTCCGTGTTTTCCTACTTCCCTCTCAACTTGTGTGACTGCCTGTAAGTTTTTTCTAAACACTTAATTGCTATGTGTATAGCAAGTATGTGCGCATGCAGTTTGCAAATGAGAGAGAGAGAGAGAGAGAGAGAGAGAGAGAGAGAGAGAGAGAGAGAGAGTGTGTGTGTATGTAGATGCGACTCTGTGTGCACATGCACATAGAGGCTGGAAGTGGACACCGGATGTGACTTCTTCGACTGTTCTCCATTTTACTTACTGAGACATGGTCTCCCCGCTGAACCCAGAGAACACTGACTTTGGCTAGCATCTCTGCCCAGCATACTTAGGGGATCCTCTGTCTCGGAGTCCATATTGCTGGGATTATAGGTGGTGGCTGCCATGCCTACCAGGCATTTACATGGGTGTTGGGGATTAGAACTCAGGCCCTCGCCTTTGCAAGCAGACACTTGAGCCACAGAGCCATCTCCCTGCTCGGTCTGCGGCTTCTAACTTACTTGAAAAGTATAGGCTATAATGGAGAGAATTTCAATCAAGTAAACACACACTCTAAAATGTCTAATTTGCCTGGGACCAAATGAAACGTGGGGTTAGTATCAAATATTAAATATCTACTTCATTATGTTACTGTTTTTACTCAATAGGAACCCTTGAATACAATAGAACACATATTTTCTGGTGCCAATGACCTTGGCTAATCAGCCCAGTGACCTTGGACTTCATGTATGTGTCAGTTTTAGGAGTAGATACTGAAAACTTACCCTCACATGGCTCTGGGAATTTAAACAGAAATAAAATGTTCTGTCTTGTATTTCTGTCTCCTCGGGAGACCTAGGGGGCCATGAAAAGAACCACACAATTTGCTGTGGACCTTGGTTTGTGGCCCCAAACTTCTCTGGAGAACGGCCTTCCACCGTCAGAAAGCTCATGTCTTGTGTTCGCACTGTCGTTCCGGTTAGAAACTTGATGTTGCTGCCTGCAGATGTGTGAGGACATGGCCCTGAGCTTTCCGAGGGAAGCAGGTATAAGGACACTTAGCTGAGAAGGAAAAAAAAAAAAATCTGCGGGCAGACTGGAGACAGCCAGAGACTGAGGTGGGCTTTAAATGCAGGGGCTGGAAAGCTGCCCCTTTGGGCCACTTGTCCCCACCTTCTCTTGCATTAGTCACTCTGCATTTTGGTCTCCGCCACAAGCCTGTGGGAAGCAGACATACCCATGGTGCGGGGAGAGATGCAGTGTTGTGGCGCTTGTGCCCGGGGCCACGATGCGATGCCGTGTGCGCTGCCTGCTGGGTGCATGGGAGGTCCTGGGGGCAGGGCAGGGCGGGGTGAGTTGGGGAGGGGGGTGAGGCTTGTCCTGGATTGCCTGCTTCGGTGGGTGTCAAGAGCTTCCCTTCTGTTTCAGACCGGGCCTCTGTCTGGGCAGTGTGGGAGCAGCTCCTGCTAAGGGAAGGTTGAGCTCCCGCAGCGTTGGATGGTAGAGAGAGAACCTTGGTGTATAGGGTTTATAGTGATTGTCCCATAAGAGGGGGTCCGTTTGGGGTATGGAAAACTTAGGAGAAGAGATAGCAAGGGAGTGTGTGTCTATATGTGGGGGAGGGGAGAAAGAAAGAAAGAAAGAGACAAACTGGCTTTATTGCTCCTGTTCAGTTCTTCTCTTCAAAATGAGAAGGCTAGGGGCTGGGGGGACAGGAAGCTTTCTTTTGTTTGAATTCATGATGTAATGGGATATGATTTTATTAAAAATAATATTTACACGTGGCTGGTTAGGTGTGGGGTATGCCTGTAATCTCCTCTGGCCAAGGTATGGGGATCATTAAGTGCCAGGCAAGCCTGGGCTGCACAGCAAGAACATGTTTTGAAAACAAAAACAATTTACATGCCTAAGGTTTGAAGAGTTGTAAGGTCTGTTTAGATGAGTTCCACTCTTAAAAAGCCAAGAAAAGGGACTGAACTATATATTTAAAAATATATTATTATGGAAACATGCATCACTGCAATATTTTTATTTATTTATTTATTTATTTATTTATTTATTTTGGATTTTTGAGACAGGGTTTCTCTGTGTAGGTTTGGTGCCTGTCCTGAATCTCACTCTGTAGACCAGGCTGGCCTCCAACTCATAGAGATCCGCCTGGCTCTGCCTCCCAAGTGCTGGGATTAAAGGCATGTGCCACTGCTGCCCGGCACTGCAATATTTCTAATTCATCCATTTGTCATCTATTTATTTAACTGATTATTATCCACCTATCCATTGTCCATGTAATCCAGTCAATCCATCTATCCATCCATCCATCCATCCATCCATCCATCCATCCAATCTTTTGTCTGTCTTATATCCATTTGTCCATTTCTCCATCCATCCATCCATCCATCCATCCATCCATCCACCCACCCATCCATCCTCTACCCATTCATCCATCCCCTGTGTTCTGGGGACACAGGGCTGGGTCCTCAAGAGTCCTCACACTGAACAAGTTGATGGCAGTCATCTCTCTCACATTCAAAGTGCCACACGCCGCTTTGTTTTAAGAGGCAGATGTAAACCTTGGTGGCTCTGTATTTAGCAACCCTCTCTTTCCGTTTGTCTTGTGGCTTCCTTCATCCCCTCCCTTTTCTAATTCATAATAATAATGTACTGTTCCCCGTCCACTGGATGCGGGGAATGTAGCAGTGAGAAGAAGGCTGTGCGCAGACTTGGTCTGGCTTCTCAGAGCCTGTGGTCTGTGGAGCAGTGAGAGAAAGCATACCCAAAGGAAACTGAGTTAGTACTGGGGCATGGACTTGCAGGGACAGGAGTGGTGCCTTGTGCACTGGCAGTGACCGAGTGACTCCCTGGGGACTTCTTTCTGATGGTGGCCCTCAGCTGTGGGCGCAGCCTGGGCGGGAATCTATGCAAAAAGAGGTGAGAGTCTGCATCATGGACTAAAGAAACTAGGATAAGGTGGGACAGAAGGGGTGATGGAGGGGGAGGGCAATGGGACCGAGAGAACTGGATGGACAGCATCAACATCACCTCTCAAAATTGTCCAGTGGATGGGAAACCTTGTGGTCTCTTTTTCATGAGAGGCTCAAGTGGTACAAACAAACAAACAAACAAACAAACAACAAACAAACAGAGGCAGCGAGATGGCTCTGTAGGTAAAGACATTTGCTGCCAACTGATTGCTGGGGTACACACAGTGAAAGGTTGTCCTCTGACCTCTACACATAAGCCGTGGTGTGTTCATGCCCACCCATGTATACGTACATGTAATAAAAAAATTTTGAAAAAGCATTCAAGGTTATCCTCAACTGTATAGTGATTTAAAAAACCAAACAAATAGCAACAAAATCAGGAGGAAGAAGAGACTGAGGGGGAGACAAGGATGGATTTTAGTACAAGTGAGTACTATGGCTGCTGTAACAAATGGTCCTCAACGTTATGGATTCAGACGGCAGCAGCTCCGGAGGCTGGAAGCCCAGCTTCAGGGAGCTCTGAAAAGGATGCTTCTGGCCCTCATGGTCCTTTGTGGCTGCTAGCCAGCCACACTAGGGCTTTTCCCCACCCAAGTGGCACACACGAGGTTCCTTCTGTGTTCCGGGGTCCCTCTTCCTTTTCTCTTTATGCTCCCTTTTCTTGCGGCATCTCCCATCACCCCCTGCTCCCACCTCAGGCCTCCATCCTGCTTTGTGTACTGTTCCCCACCCTCCCTGCCTTTTGCTAGAGTACATGCGGTTGCTTTCATGGCCACCCGATGATCCATGATTTCATTTACTCCCAGCCTGGTTTTTAATCTCCAAACGAGGTTATCAAATTCTTAGGACCCAGAGATTTGAATGCTAATAATTTTGAGAGGTTGGGAGATTTCCCCCACCTTCCACACGTCCGTAGGTATGACATTCAAAACCCATTTTGTAGCCCTTCTTAGAAACTTTAAGTTCCCCTAGGGTAACAAAAACCTATTTTTTTCCCCCTAACTTTGACTTCTCTTCAGTATTTAGCATAGCATTTTGGACATTGCAGAGGGTCAATAAAATTTTGTAAGTGTGCTTAAGAGTATAAAATATTGCCAGAAGAACCCTTGCCTGGCAGTAAAAGGCTCAGTGTCTTTTCCAGTAATTCAAACGGCTACAGGGATATACTGGTCAATAGTCATAATGGTTTATTTTGTGAGCAATTATTGATGACAGGAATCACGCTGAGAGATTTACCCAGGTGATATTTGCAAAGCTTGCAGACTAACTAGAGAGGTTGATGGTGAGCTTGAGGCTCAGGGAAGCTGGATAACCGGCCCAGGCTCTGATGAAGGAGAGCCACAGTGTCTGACTCCGATGCCCCCACTCTCTCAGCCATGCTCTGTGTTGGGGGTGGTTGTATTGCTAAGCTATCTGTCCAGCAGGAGGGGATTTGAGGTTTTAATGCAGTCTGCCTCCCTTTAGTGTAAGCTCAGAGCCCAGGACCTGCTACATGTTCAATATGAGTTGGGCAAACGACTAGAAAGGGACCATGCTGTTTGTTTTCCTCAAGCTTTATTTTTGTCAGTGGCAATCAGGAGTAACACCTCCTATCGACTGAGATCAAGAGTTGAGTTCCAGGACAGTTGAGGAGGTTATGTGATGGTAGGGGATGTGTTTGTGGGCTGCCTTGTAGATGTAATTCTGAACGGTCTTATTAAATAAGAAACACAGAGTCAAATGTAGAGTTAAAAGCCCAGAGATCGAGCAGCAGCCAAGAGCTAAGACCACCTTCTTACCTCTCGCTGTTGTCCTTCCCCGAGAAAGAGACCTACTTCCTGTGTGTCTATATTTTTATTGACTTTCTGTTCTGCCTTCTCAAGGGTTGTAAACCCAACCACATGACCTCCTTGTCACTGCCTATACAGACCTCCAGGTCTCTATGGTTGGTATTGAGATTAAAACCATGTGTCTCCAAGCTGGCTATGTCCTTGAACACACAAACTCTGCCTGCCATGTGATTGGATTAAGGGCGTGTGCTACCACTGCCAGACTTCTGATAAATGGCTTGCTCTTAACTCTGACCTCCAGGCAACTTTATTTATTAACATACAAATAAAATCACATTTCAGCACAAATAAAATATCACCATACTGCCTAGGACAGCTACTTGAAGAATATGGAGCTGGGGAGATGGCTCAGTCTGTTACTGTGTAAACATTAGGTCCCCAGTTTGATCCCCAGCACCCATGTGTGAAAGGCGTGCGGGTTATATGTGCTTGCTTTCTTCAGTGCTGGAGAGATGGAGAAGAGTGGGTCACCTTAGGCTTGACATCATCTAGCCTCACTGAGTTGGTGAATTCTGGGCTCTTGAAAGACTTTCTCAGATAATAAGGTAGATGGCATCCTGAGGAATGACATCCAAAGCAGTCCTCTGGCTTTGAAATGTGTGTACACACCATAGGATGTATACATGCATAGCAAAATAATAATAGTAATTTGCAGATGAAAACAGAGATTCATGGGTATGTTTGTATGTCCACTACACTTGTACACATGGCTTCCTGGGTAACACAAGGTCAACAGGTGGCCTCTTCTCTTCCAGGATTAGGGAATAGACGATCTTTAGTTGACTGCTGAGACGCTGACAAGAAAGGGGGAGGAACACATGGAAAGAAGACAGATACATGGTATTCCTGTTCACAAGAGGTGGGCGTGGGATCCTGTGAGCATATGGATTTGTGAGTTGGACTTTGGATGCCAGAATCAAGCTTGGGTGAGCTGTGGAAATAATATTGTGGGGGCTCAGGCAAAAAGAACAGGGAGCCAACCTGTTACGAAATGAGACCTGAGACTCAGGGGATCTTCATGCAAGTGTGCCATTTATTTATGAAATCTGCTGTAGCAAGAAGTAAAACAGAAGCCACATGTTTTAAGTGCTGGTTTTTGTAAAAAAAAAAAAAAAGTATTTAAAAAATATATGTGTATTTGTGTGTGTGTGTGTGTGTGTGTGTGTGTGTGTGTGTGTGTGTTTGTGTGTGTGTGTGTGTATGCAGTGCCCATAGATACCAGAAGAGGGCATTAGACCCCCTGGAGCTAGAGTTACAGGTGGTTGTGAGCTGCCAGACCAAATGAACTAGAGTCCTCTGCAAGAGCAGTAAGCACTCTCAAGTGAGCCATCTCTCCAGCACCTCAAATTGTTAATTTTTAAAGACAACTTAAAAAAAAATCTGTAAGAACATGGCATCCCATACCTGACCTCAGTTCCAGAAATTAAGAATCTATACAGGATGGAGAGCCCTCAAACGTGAACATGAACACGCTTGTGGCAGACATTTGAGAATGGAATCAAGGGCATGTGTTCAGAACAGGGAAGATGGAAGCCACCATGGAAAAGACAGCTTTTGGAAGAGGGTTCAACTCTGCCCCCCCTTTCTTGTCTCTTTCTCTGACCTCAAGCACAGGATTAGATATATACTATACAGAGGGTAGACTCAGATATACACATGAGAGCACAGAGTGGCTATAAAGGGTTTTCACTGGCATTGAGTTTTCTCATGTGGGCAGTGACATTAAATTGTCATGTTTATGGGACTCTGCACCCATCCGGTGTTGGTCACGTGTCACTATTTTTTTCGTTGGCTTGCTTTCAGCAAAGCCAGTGGGCTGGAGTGGGCGGGGGAGGGGAGAAGGAAGTCTCCAACTGAGATGGGAAGCATGATGTGACAATCTCAGGTCACCCCGGCAGTAGAATATTTTGGTTTCAAAGCAAGCCCTCTCTTACCAACACCCCTGTGTTCCCTGCAGCCACCTCTTGGGCAGGTGCGCGCCGTGTAGCAGGTGCACAGCATGGCAGCTGCAGCCTCTTACTAGAACCAAAAATTCAGGCTAGAACATTCAAAAGCCAAAATGCATCAGAAGTGAGAAAGTCTGGTAAACACATATGTTCCCAGGTATGTGGCTTTTGGGGCCCCTGTCTACTTTCTTGATTGAGTAAAGATGAGTAGAAATTTAGAGAGGGTTCCGATGTGGGTGTGCTTTTAAGATAGTGTCCCTTCAGGTCAGTGTCACAGTGGAAATGTCTAGGGTGTGTTTCCTAGCCTGTGGAGAGAATATGCCCCGGACTCTTTTTTTTTTTTTTTTTGAGACAGGGTTTCTTTGTGTAGCTTTGTGCCTTTCTTGGAATTTACTCTGTAGCCCAGGCTGGCCTCGAACTCACAGAGATCTGCTGCCTCTGCCTCCCAAGTGCTGGGATTAAAGGCGCACACCACCACCGCCCAGCATGCCTAGGACTCTTAAAACAGCAGGGCAGGTGTTGTGAAAGTGGGTGGCAGTCCCTGGCACGGTGCTTGGCACCGCAGGCTGCTTTGCTGGATGGCGAGTGGAGGTGTACATGTGTCTGCCGAGGATCAAGGTCAAGGCTGGGGAGGCACAGTAGTCTGAGGAGGAGACGCTACAGTCTCTTTAACATGACCAGTTGTGGGGCTGACTTGGGAGACCACCTCACCCACTTTCATCTGCATGGCCTCTGCCAGGAAGGATGTGCCTGCCTCCAGGGCTTCAGTGTTGGCAGGAGGTGGACAGACACCAGAGGAGGGCTCCACCAGTGGCCGGAAGTTGCAGGGCCAAGGGTTACTAAACACAGGTTACACTTAGAGTGGTCTTCTCACTTACTGAGTGTTAGTCACATACAAAGTGTTTTTTTCTGCTTACCAAATACCCCCTTGAGGCAGGCAGAGTCCTAGATATCCGACCTTTATTCACTGCTCAGAACCTCACCATCATCAGATTCATCACCCTGTCCACCCTACAGAGGGGAACCTGGGTACAGGAATTGCAATAACAGATACCTAGCCCAGGACATCAAGAAGAGGAATTTTGTTTCTAACCACAGTTTTATGAAGATGAATGAGACCATTTAAGGAGCTTGTTACTTTTGCATATCTCCTAGAGAAGGCCCTGGCGTTCTGTATAGGTTCTGTCGCTGGAGTACAGGATAGGGTGAGGGTGGGAAAGACTGCTTTCAGGGCTCCTCTGGGTCCCCAGGATCAACTCACAGCCCCAGTGGCCCCTTGAAATTCAGTGTAGGTTGGGGGAAGAAGTGGAGCCCAAATGTGAAGGTTGGGTATGCAGGGTTTTTTTTTTTTTTTTTTTTTTTTCAGTTTTATTTATTTATTATGTATACAGCATGTATGACAGCAGGCCAGAAGAGGGCACCAGATCTCATTACAGATGGCTGTGAGCCACCATGTGGTTGCTGGGAATTGAACTCAGGACCTCTGGAAGAGCAGCCAGTGCTCTTAACCTCTGAGCCATCTCTCCAGCCCGGGTATGCAGTTTTGATGAAGCCCTTTCCAATGGTCAATGGGAAAAGCTTTGTTCAGATTTTTACAGTAATAAAAGTGAAGTCTGGGGGTGTGGTGATAGAGATCTAAAGGTGATAAATAACAAAGAGGAGGAAGGGAAGCGGGAGAGGAGGGTGATGGAGAATGGGGAGGAAGGGGAGTTGAGGGAGGAGAAAGGAGAGAGGGAAGGGGAAGGAAAGAGAAAAAAGGCAGTGGTGAACAAGGAAGCAGAGAGGAAGAAGGGGAAAAGGAGGGAGATGGGGAAGAGGAAGAGAGAGAAAAGAGGAGGGGAGAAGGAAGGAGGAAAAGGAAAGGGGAGGGTGCTCGGCTTCTAGCATCTATACATACTGAGCCCCGTAGCTCTCTTCAGTAAGTATCTCTGGATATTTAGGACACACCCATATGGTGGTTTTTTGGATGACCCTATGCATTTAGACTCAGATCCCTTCTATGGTCTGCAGCACAGAAGTCCATTTCATCGAGTGCCAGAACTATGGAAAAGTCATGGTTTGCCCTTCTTGCCCTGTGAACTGGTGGGGTTTTTTTTTTTTTTTTTTGTGTGTGTGTGATCCAGGGTTGGTCTCTCTTTACCTGTGGCCTCTCAGGACTGAACTTGCTACTTGTGCTCTTGGTCTTTTTTTTTTTAAGACAGGGTTTCTCTGTGTAGTTTTGGTGCCTGTCCTGGATCTCTATAGACCAGGCTGGCCTTGAACTCCCAGAGATCCACCTGGCTCTGCCTCCCGAGTTGTGCGTTTGGTCTTATTAATAAGATTAATCCTCAGCTTTCTTTTGTTTTAAACTCTGTTCTTTTTCTTTCTGTTTGTCTGCTTATTTTACCCCACTGCAGTTACTTTGTTTCCCTATGTGTAGGTGTGTCTATGCTGCATGAGTGCAGTGCCCTTAGAGGCCAGAAGAGGGCATGTGATCCACTGAAGCTGGAGTGATAGGCCATTGTGAGCTCTGTGGGCATAAGGGCTAGGACTCCAGTGCAGGTCCTCTGGAAGGAGTCGTTAGGCTGTCTTAACTGCTAGCTTATATTTTCACGGCCCTGCAGTTATTTTTATTTATTAATTTCTGCGATAAGCTACTTCAGGTCATTTCAAAATGAGCAATAAAAAGAAACCGTCTCACTGCCTAATCCTGATGGCTTTGCATCTTTATGGTTTTTCTTGCTGGTTGCTTTTCTGAGTTCTTAAACCACTTATATATAGGGTGCACATGTAATTTATTTTCAAGTTTTTTTTGAGTTCATGTGTTTATGTAAGCATGTCCTTAAATTTTAAAAATATATCCTGAATATATATAATTTAATGCCTTGCCACAATTTAGGGCTTTCTGCCTTCGCTGGACAGTTATATAATGCAGCATCTTGCTATCATGTACGGCACGATTTTTGTTTGGTTACTTTCTTGAGTTGCACTTACTTGGTCATTGTAGACTGTTGTGAAGTTCTTTCCTGAAAGACTCTACCCCAAACTGTGAAGTGGGGGGGGGGGGGGGGCATCTGAGTTGCTGAATGACCCTCAGCTGTGGCCGTTGTCAGTTTCTGCCATTACCGGTGACCCTTGCTGATTACTTTGATGGCCTGTGAGTATGGTTTAGCCTTGCATACACACAGAGAGCTGTGCCCACAAGCGATGAGGCTTGGTTTCTCTCAGAATGTGGTCCTACACTCTGGCTGCTGACTTTTGAGGGTGGAAGGGCTGGGAAACAGGAAAGAACCTGGGGTGTGATGGAGATCTATTTATAACTGTGGTCCCAGTGTCTGCAGGGAGAGCATTGTGCCAATGCCAGTGGGCAGGCTGTGGAGAGATAGACTGTGACTTCATGGTTGTGAGGAGACAAGATGCATTTACATGTGGAATAGAAAATGCACACATGCTGGACGGTGGTGGTGCATGCCTTTAATCCCAGCACTTGGGAAGCAGAGCCAGGTGGATCTCTGGGAGTTTGAGGCCAGCCTGGTCTACAGATCGAGATCCAGAACAGGCTCCAAAACTACACAGAGAAACCCTGTTTTGAAAAACCAAAAAAAAAAAAAAAAAAAAAATGTACACAGGCGTACTTCCTTCAGATATCCATGTCAGGCACCTAACTCAATGCCACAGGTGCATATTCTTTCTTGGAATGAATGTTTCTCCCTGTAGCCTGCATCACATGCAAGCCCTTATCCCTACTCCCATACCCTGGCTACCTAAATAGTTGGATAACCTACCCATGTTCAGCTGAGAAATCTGCTTGGCTCTAGGTTTTATCTCAAATAGAGAATCTCAGATTATTTTTGAGGACCAACTATGAACACAGCAAAGCAGGCTGTGATTAGATATCCTGGTGAAATCACCTCTCAGGAGGTGACCAGTAAGTGGGGGAAACTCAGGCATGGGTGGTCCTCATGTTGGTGAGGCTGTGTAACACAAGTAGAGAAAAATGGCTTCCTCATGTGTAAAGGAGGCTGTCATCCTGCGTTCCCCTAAAGACCTTTCTAAACTCCCTCTGCTACCAGTTGGCCTTGCTTACTGTAGGCCAAGCTTATACTCAGATGACCACTATGGCAGAAGGTACCATATTAGGTTGTGCAGGTTTCTGGACACTGGGAGCAATTGGAAACTGTCCGTCATTGGAAATGCCTAGCCACAGTGTGCTCTTATTCTCACCTAAATCCCAGGACCTCTGGTGACTTGTGACCCTGAGCCTGGACCCTCCGCCATAGAGAAGGATTACTCCAAACCAACAGACACTGTATCATTGCATTCATAGTAGAGGCTGAACTGATGCAGGGCCAATCTTCCTGCTTGGTCTTCAGTTCAGCCGAGGCAGCTGCTCATGAGGACCCACCAGACCGAAGTTCAGACCTGAGTACTATCTGCATGTCTCACTCACAGGATCTTGGCATTCGGAGCTTGAGGAAGGGGCCCTGGCCCCTCCCTGGGCCAGTGTTGAGACCACAGGAGAATTCTTGTGGTTCAAATGGATTATTGACCCAAGTTAGCTCTCTGTTGCTCTGAAAACATGCCTGAGAGAATCCACTTAGGGAAGAGAAGCTCTCGCTGTGACTCGTGGTTTCAGGGTTTGGTCTGTGGTTCTACCTGGCTCTGGCAGAGAACTTGTACTAGGGAAAAAGAGGTTCATCTTGTGGTGGACAAGAGGCAGACAGAAAGGAACAGAGACAAGATACACATTTCAAAGGTACATCCCTCTTCCTCCAAATATTCCAAGTCTCCTATAGTTTCCATCCCTCCCCATTCAGCTACAGTCCCACCAATGGCTTCATTTCCTCATGAGTTCAAAGCCCTTATGATTTGGTTACTGCCCTCACCCCCAAAGTCTCTACCTCTTACTCTTACCATACTGGAGACTAAGCTCTCAACATGTTAGTCTTGGGGGTCATCGTTATTACACTCCTGATCTTACAGCAGTTGTGATTATCCACCATGCATGACCTCAGCAAGAGTGGGCCTGTCAACATCCTGTCATGGTGAGGAGAAGGGCTTATGAGTTTATCCCCAATCCAGGAACTATGGGGGGTTAATCAGAGCTGGGTGAAGAGTTCATGAGGCCCCTCCCTTTCCTGAGGATCCATAAGCAGCTGATGGAGAGATATTTTCTTTAGTAGTGTAACCATTGGTAAGAGCCCATGCTCCTGTTAATAACCTGTCACACCCATTCAGGTAAGCAACCCCCAGGAAACTGATTGGCTCACCAGAATAAAGGTCTCTAGGTGGGGGGGGGGGTTGGGGGGAGGAGAGGGGGTGTAAAATATAAGAAGGACCATGTAGGAAGAGAAAGGGGAGCAGCGGAGTGGGAGGAGAATGGGAATGGAGGGGTGGTGGTGGTGATGATCTAAGTATATAACATATGAAAATGTCTAATGAAATCCATAATGTGTAGTTGATATATGCTAACAAAAATGAAGACATTTCAGATCCAGAAGACTCCTACTGTCATGAAACATATGGCGACTGTCTCCTGTTACATTTTGCTTCCCAAGAGGATTATGGGAGGAGATTTAAGGGTTCTTACTTGGGTCTGGTTTGGTAGAGATCACTCAGTCCGTGGTGGTTTTCATGCGGCTGTTTCTAGGTAGCTGCTCATGCCTAGGCCTTTGAAGCATTCCTCATGACATAGAAGCCTTGGGGAAGAAGTGTCAGGTGTTTTATGAACTTAAAGGAGTCGATATTGCTGCCCTGGCTTAGCATTAGGGGATGCCACCTTACAGGGATCGTTGCAGATCTTCAACTGTGTACACCTCCAGAATCTGAAGCACCGTGTGAAGGAACCCTCTAGAATGATGAATTGGATGGAAGAATTCTGTCTGGCTTCATTGATTAAGCAGACACTTTTTTTTCCTTCTGACAATATTTTGGTAAGAGATATAGAAAAATCTGAACTTGTTGAAAGGTCACAGTAGCCAAGAGTGTATCAGATGAGTCCACAGCTGGGTGGATCAGCTCGAGAGGACTTAGTTTCATGTTTGAAAGAGCCCAGTTGGACCCTCTTCAGTTCATATAGCTGAGATGTTGGGAACAAGACTCGCTCTCAGGCAAGGCTTCATCTGGGGGCTTCAGTGAGACCTGAGGAACCCAGCGGATCTTTGATAGTTTCCCTTGGTCCTATGAAGGCCACCATCCGTCTGTCCATCCATTGGGTAAAAAGTTGCCCTAGTTCAGAGTTATATCTCCTTACCCTCAAATCAGAAAAACAGAAAGCTTTTTTTACTTAAAGGTTCCGTCCGAGTCTCAGCCCAAGCTTTTGCTCTGTGAGGGCTCTGTGAGGCAAGGACCACACTCAGTGGTGGGTGAAGGCAGCAGGGGCTGATGCTTAGGCTAGAGTGGAGCTCTAAGACTCTCACAGGAACACAGAGGGGATGCTGTGAGCATCAGAGAGAATGGATGCCAGTGACCAACAGGACACAGCATTCAGTTCTTACGCCTCAACAGTTTACAACCCAAACATTCAGCCTTTTCACTGGCTTTTAAACTTCCAAGAGATTCCATGTTTCAGCCTCAGTGGTGAGTCCCAGTCTGGAATCTTGCGGAGAAATTACTCCATCCTTTGAATGTGTATTTAAATGCAATGTAAGCTTTTGTTTCCAACGACTGTAATTTTTCCAAGTCCTTAATTAGATGTGGAAACTACACGCACAATGCAAATTACTGTGGTGAATAAATATTTGCATTATGCTCCCTTAAAAGCAAGCATCAAAACACACAATCGCTTGTTTTACAGGCATTCAGCGTTCCGAGACGCGGGATCTGTGGAGCTGCAGAGGATTCTTGGGGAGAGCGAGCAGTTTGAGTAATGCGATTAACATTCTGGGTGGGACTGTGTCAACAAGGGGTGTAGTGGAGGGGGGGAGCAGTTTTGACGTACAGACTTTCAAATGCAGTTTACAAAGAAGCCTGCCTCATCGTGCCGAATTCTGTGTATCTGTTCCATGAACATGTCTCGCTTGATTTCTCTAATTAGGTAGTACGCGTTAGGGAGCTGGGTTTTCGCCTGCAGTTTAGATAAATGTAATGTCAAAATGAGGAGGGAAACCAGCTTGGAAGACACACTGGTGTTATGGAGAGCCTAATCGTCAAACTTTGAAAAAACGCTTGCAGTACGCAGTGGGGCCAAAGGTCATGATGACGATCTCTTAGTTTTCCCAGAATGGCTTGGCAGGCCTTTCTTCAGTGCTGTAGATCATTTTGCCATTTAGAGTATGTGGGGTTACCTCAACTTTGGATGGGAAGAGGATGCTGGTATTTGCGCATGCCTGTGTAATGCGCATGCGCACGCCATAGTGCCTGTAGCCGTCAGAGGACAATTTTCCTTCTGTCTTTGTCTTCCATCTTGTTTTGAGGCAGGGTCTCTCTTGTTGCTTCCCCCACTGCGTATGATAACTGACCCCTAGGCTTCTGAGTGATTCTTGGGTCTCTGCCTCCCATCTCGCTGAGGTTGGCCGAGGTTACTGATGCTTACTTACCAGAGCATCCTACTTTTTACATAGGTTCTTAGGTCAGTAGGCTTGCTCAAGCTTTTACCCACTGAGCCTTCTCCTCAACCTCAGTTACTCTTTTATAATTTAAAAGCCCCGGTGAAAGAAAGGGGTGCAAAACGGATAAGCAGTGGGGTGAGGGGACCTGTGCAGGGGCAGGCCAGCGATAGGCAGACTGTTGTTGGATCTCTTTGAATTCTGTTACGTCAGAGGTGTGATTTTGGATTGACAGGTAGCTTGCTGTCCGTGTGTTTTGGGGTAAGGAGTGGGTTCAAGAAATGTGTATTTTCTTGCTGTTGTAGATTTATGAGCACACTGGCAGGCCTTCCATCCCACATTGGTCCTTCTATAAAGGGCATTCATCTCCAGGTGGGGGAGGGCAGCGGTCTATACAGGACCACCCCTTAGGATCAGCATGTTTTCCCTTTGTTCACTGCATGATCCCTGGGTGTGGGTTGCTGTGTGCCCTGTTAAGATATGATTTTCCGTATCTAGTCTCTTTCAGAAAGAGGGGGAATAAACACAGACAAGCGTACCCTGAGCTCTTGAATCCTGAGTGCATGGTTCAATTCCTGCCCCTGGCTCTGTGCAGAAGAAGCAAAGTTCCTTTTGATATATACAGTTTCTTTTCAATTTCATACATGTATGTAATATACGTACTGGGTGGCTTGTGTGTCAACTTGACACAAGCTAGAGTCATCAGAGAGGAAGGAGTCTCAATTGAGGAAATGCCTCTTTGAGATCCAGCTGTAAGGCATTTTCTCAATTAGTCATCAATGGGGGAGGGCCCAGCCCATGGTGGGTGGTGCCATCCCTGGGCTGCTGGTCTTGGGTTCTATAAAAGGTGGGCTGAGCAAGCCATGGGGAGCAAGCCAGTAAGCAGCACTCCTCCGTGGCCTCTGCGTCAGCTCCTGCCTCTATGATCCTGCCCTGTTTGAGTTCCTGTCTTGACTTCCTTCAGTGATGAACAGCAATGCTGAAGTATAAGCCTAATAAACCCTTTCCTCCCAGGTTGCCTTTTAGGTCATGATGTTTTATCACAGCAATAGTAACCCTGACTAAGACAATGTATTTTGATCATGTTTATTCTCTGTTGCCCACTCTTGTCTTGTCCCGTTGATCACTTTTAACTTTACATCTTGTCCCTCTTCTGTCCCCTTTCTACTTTCATGTCTTTTCTTGGTGACTGTCTTAGTCAAAGTTTCTATTGCTGTGAAGAGACACCATGACCATGGCAACCCTTATAAAGGAAAACATTTAACTGGGGCTGGCTTACAGTTTCAGAGGTTTAGTCCGTTATCATTATGGCAGGGACCATGGTGGCGTGCAGGCAGACATGGTGCTGGAGAAGGAGCTGAGAGTTCTACATCTTGATCTGCAGGCAGCAGAGGCAACTGAGTTACCACTCTGAGTGTAGCTTGAGCATAGGAGACTTCAAAGCCCGCCCCCACAGTGATACACACTTCCTCCAACAAGGCCACACCCACTCCAACAAGGCCTTGCCTACTTCAACAAGGCCACACCTCCTAATAGTGCCTTACCCTGTGGGCCAAACATTCAAACACCTGAGTCTGTGGGGGCCATTCCTATGCAAACCACCACAGTGACCCATTGAATTTCATGAGGGTTGCTTTCAGGACATGGGTGAGGGATTATTCACTGGAACATGGGCAGCTTACCAGCGTCCACACCACTGAAGAGAATCTCATCTCCCAGCAATCATTGACTGTCTGTAGATTTGAGGAGGAGCAGGCCCCCTAAGCTTACACACATCTCACTGTTTTCCTGTTAATTTCAAGGAACTTCTGGCGTTTTCTTCATGATCGATTTTACTTACACAGATTAGTTACATGGCTGTAGGCAATGGAGAAGCCACTTCCTTTTTTTTTTTTTTTTTTTTTGCCTATTTACTCTTTATTAAATTGTATTATGTTTGTGGTTTGAATTGCACTGTGATCACCCTTCCCATGTCAACTTACTGAAAAAAATTAAACAGTTGATGTATTTTTAATTTTAATGTGTATGAGTTTGTCTGCAAACGTAATCTGTACACAATGTATACAATGCCCGTGGAGGCTAGAAAAAGGCATGTGAACCCCTGGAACTAGGGTTACAGGTGGTTATGAGCCACCCATGTGGGTGCTGGGAGTAGAACCCAGGGCCTCTGCAGTGCTTTTAACCCTTGAGACATCCTTCCAGCCCCTTAATGAGATTTTTGAGTAATGAGAAGCCTACAGTAAGAAACAGCTTTAAGCTTGAGTTGGATATGTGAGATTAGGTTTTTCTTTTAGGAAGACACAATGGGATGACGGATGCTTGATTGTCAAGGTTAGAAGCATCTTTTGGGTTAAGGTAAAACTGCGAGGGAGAAGGCTCCTAAGCATTTTTGGGGGAAATGGAACAATGCAATATTTCTGATTGTTAGTGAAGACTTTCTCCTTGATTTTATAATGGATGGTGGTGGGTGTCTGTTATTTATATTCCAATAGATACATTCAAAGGAATGATGTAACTCCTGAACTTTCAAATGTCAAGATTTTTCAATACGCCAAACCTCGTCCCTAGCAACTGTTGAAACTCCAGTGGGGACGATTAGAAATCACTTTGGAAAAATGCAGGTGGGTGCTGAAGTTTGTGAAGTTTGCTTTTGGGGGAAGTTGGCAGTACCAGAAATACTGGAGAATCATTGTTGTTAGAGTCACGGTCTCAGCCTGGCTTACATATTAAAGTCAACGTGCCGGGACATGAGCCCCAATGTGCTTGAACAGATCCACCTGGGAGGTTTTATTTATTTATTTTAAATTACTTCTGTGTTTAGATCACCTAGTCTATCCTTTTTAAAATTATTTATTTTGTTGATGTTTTGCCTGCATGTATGTCTGTGTGAGAGTGTCGAATTCCCTGGAACTAGAGTTATAGACAATTGTGAGCTGCCATATGGATGCTGGGAATTGAGTGCAGGTCCTCCAGAAGAGCAGTCAGTGCTCTGAAACCACTGAGCCATCTCTCCAACCCCACCTGGGATGGTGAGGTGTGTTTAAAACAGGCTGAAGGCTGAGAAGCAGGAGGCAAAGTCACTGAGGAGAACCATCATGAAGTGTAATTGTTAATGTACAATGCAGAGCTCCGGCTGCCCACTACAATTGTGTGGTATTTGGAAGGAACTGAAACATAGTTTGAATGAAATAAAACTCACATATCGTGTGTGCACTTGTATATGGACCTGTGCATTCATTCACATGTATGCACATGTTTTGTGAAAGCCAGAGGTTGCAATGGAGTATTTTCCTCAATCACTGTCCACCCTGGTTTTTGACCAAAGGTTTCTCATTGACTCTGAAGCCCAATGATTTGACTAGGTGTGTTAGTCAGGGCAGCCCTAGGGCCCTCCTGTTTTCCCATCACCAAGATTAGAGAGACATGTCCTGCTGTGCCCAGCTTTTCATGGGTGTGCTGGTGAGCCAAGCCCAGGTTCTTGTGCTCTCAGGGCAAGTGCTTAATAAATCGAGCTATCTTCCTAGCCTTAAAATGCACTTTCTTATGGATACATTTTGATAAATGCATGTGATCTAATGACCACATCATAAGCAAAATATAGGGTCTTTCCACCTTCTCCAGGTGTCTTCGTGTGATACCAGGCCCCACCCCTTGCCCTCCAGGGAGGTCCACTCTGTCCTGGTCATTTTGCTTTTTACAAGATGGGAGTCCTGCTTTGTGTTATCTACAGAGCCCTGCTTATTTACCACCCCTCCTCCCCACCCCAGTACAACAATGCTCTTGGTATTTCTCCAGGTGGCTGAACATGAGTGTGGGTCTTCACACTTCCAAGTGGGCTGTCTCAAGACTTTGCTTAGCCCTCCTGGAGATAATGGATGCCTCAGCTATTTTTCCTGAAGCCACTGTATGGTTTTGGCATGAATATACTTTTTCTTTTCTAAGCAAATACTTAGGGATAGGATTGTGGGTTATGTAAAGGAACAACACTGGCTAGTTCACTCAGGCTCAGCTAGCATCCTTAAACGGCTCAGGCCCACCTGCCTAGGGATGGTGCTGCCCACAGTGGGCTGGGCTTTCCCACATGAATTAATAATCAAGACATCCCCACAGACATGCCCACAGACCAATCTGATCTAGACAATTCGTCAATGGAGGCTTTCTTTTTAAATGACTCCAGGCTGCATTAAGTTGACAATTAATGCTAACTAGGACATATGGGAAATGTGTTTGACATTAAAGGGACCGCCAAACTGTTTTGCAAATGGCGGGACCATTTGGCAACTCCTGCTGATCTGTGTGCCTGCCAACACTTGTTGTTTGCACCCTGGAATTTTACCATGTCGGGTTTAACATGGGTATGATAGCCCCTTGTGGTGGTTTAATTTTCATTTCCCTAATCACTAATGGGGTGGCACAGGCCTTAGTATGGTCATTTACCATCTGCAGACCATCTCTGTAAAAATGTCTGTTCAAACCTTTTACTGTTTTAAAACAAGCAACTAATTTGGGCCATCTTCCTGGGTATTGTCTGTGTATAATACTTTTTTTTCAGACGTATGATTTGAAAATAGTTTTTTTTTTTCCTTTCGGCATCTTGTTTAACGTACTCATGGGAGAGTGGATTACCCTTTTTATTTTGAAAACCTCTACTCCTCTTCTTTGAGAAAATTCCTTTTGTTGGAGTATCTAGAAGCCATCTTTTGGAAGTTTTGTGGCGACAGGTCACTTTGAGGTTTGTGACTCATGCTTGGTTATTGTTTAGTGTTTGGTGCAAAATGGGTCAAGATTTGCACTTTTTCTATAGGAATGATGAATTACTCCAGTATAATTTATTGTAAGACTGTTGTTTCTATTCTTTTAAAAAGATTTTTTTATGTAAATGAGTGATTGTATGCATGTACACCACGTGGGTACAGTACCCATGGAGGCCAGAAAAGTTCATGAGGTTCCCTGGAACTGGAGTTACAGATGGTCGTGAGCCACCATGGAGACGCTGGGAACCAAACCTGGGTCCTCACAAGAGCAGCCAGTGCTCTTAGCTGCTGAGCCATCTCTCCAACCCCATTAAGCTCACTTTTAGTTGACTTTTCTGGTAGGCATTTGGGAATGTTGTCCCTGGCTAATCTGTGAATTCCTTTGCTGTTGACATTTCAGCCTTTACTCCCTTATCCTTGTACTTCTCTCACCCGCTGCACTGGCTATGACCTCTAGAGTGACATTAAGCTAGAGCAGTCCTTCCCTGCCCTGTCCCCAAGGTTGGGTGCTCCATTTCATGCCTTTAAATCTGATGCTAGCTCTAGATTCTTGTAGATGCTCTTTGTGGAGATGAGAATATTCTGTGCCTCCCCGATTAGCTAAGAGGCTCTATGATACAAGGATCTCAACATCACCTAGCTGAGAGGCTCCATGATATATGGCACTCAACATTATCTAGCTAAGAGACTTCGTGATACAAGGTACTCAGCATCATCTAGCTAATAGGCTCCATGGTATAAGGTACTCAACATAATCTAGCTAAGAGATTTCAGGATACAAGGTGCTCAATGTCATCTAGCTAAGAGACTTCATGATACAAGGCACTCAACATCATCAGGTCCAATTGTTGGGTTAATTGGTTTTTTCCAGTTATCTTCTCTGGATATGGTGGATTCCATTAATTTGTCTTCAGATACTAACCTAATGTGTAGTCCTCTAGAAACCCAAATGACTCATGCTGTTACATTACTTATATATTGCTCTACTTAATCTGCTAATGTATAGAGGCATTTATGTTTTAATTCAGGACAGATATTTTCTTTATTTCATATGTGTGCATGAGTGTGCTTGAGAGTGAGAGAGAGAGATTGAGAGAGAGAGAGAGAAAGAGAGAGAGAGAGAGAGAGAGAGAGAGAGAGAGAGAGAGAGAGAGCAGGTACATATGTGGGAGTGCACACAGAGGCCAGAGATGGACGTCTAGTGTCACACTGCCCACCTTGTTTTATGAAACAGGATCTCTCACTAGCCTGGGAACTTACCCAGTAGACTAGGCTGGCCGGCCAGCTAGCCCCAGTTTCTCAGTGCTGGGTCACACGCATGCACTGTCAGGCTGGGCTCTTCATTTTTGTTTTTTTTTTAAAACATGAGTTCTGAGATTGAACTCAGGCCCTGGGCTGCCAAGACAAGCACTTTACTAACTCCGTTCTGCGGGTCTGCCTTTGCTTTTGTTACCTGGGTAAAGCTTGCTTCCTGGAGTGAGGTGAGGCATCCGCCACTCACCCCTGTTTGCATTTGGAGTTCATCATTCTTTAAATGTTTGGCTAGTCTGGTGAAGCCATCTGGGTTTGACTTTTTTTTTCCTTTCCCCACACGCTCTAAAAATTGTAAATTAAATTTCTTTGATCATTCTAGGATGATTCCAAGGGTCTGTTTTATAATGAGTGAAGATGAACTTTGGTAGTTAGCGACTGGTGACAATTCTTTCTGTGTCATCTAAATTGTCAAGTAGATAGAAATCAGCTGTCTGAGCTCTCGTGAGCCTTTTCCTGCCTTCCAGACCTTGGTGACAGGACCCATTTCATGCCTGCCATTTACAATATGTTTCTATTCTCCTTTTTCTTGGTCCGCCTGCCTGGAGTTTATGGACTCTGTCTGTCTTTTCAGAGAGCCAGCTTTCTATTGCTACTGAGTTTTCTTGGTTATCACTATTTTTTCTTTTGTCATCTTTTTAATTGATTCCTGTTCAAATATTATTTTCTTTTTCTGCCTTTGTGTTGAATTTTCTCCTCTTAGTTCCTTCATATGCACACTTACATAATTTGAGATTTTTTTTATTTTTCTGTACAAACCTCCACAATCTCCTGGAGGCCCTGTTTTAGCTTATGTCTCTCAGACTTTGTTATAATTTTATTGCTTGCAGTTTGTGCTTATTTTGCAAATGCCCACTGTGACTTGTTTTTGACTCATAAGTAGGTGGCTGTAGTTTCTACTGAAGTGTTGGAGGGCTCCTGGCCACCTTCCTGTTTGGTTGCGTATTGCATATTGAACATGGAGGGGGGTTACTCATTCTGTGCAGACATCTTCCTATGGAGCCTTGTTGCATCCCCAAGCTCTTTCCATCTCTTTGTTTTTGAAGTAGAACCTCACCAAGTTGCCCCAGCTGACTCTGAGCTTGTCATGTGGCCTAGGCAATCCTCACCTTGCCATCCCCCTGCCTCATTCTCCTGGCTAGCTAGGACCAGATTCTTTTCTGCTACACACTTCTGGTTTATCCCACGTTGCTCAGATAGTATACTTTGTTAATGAATGTGTACATTTAAGGAGTTCTCCTTTTATGATAGGATCTCACTGTCTAGCCTGGTTGGCCTTGAACTCCCAATCCTTCCTCTGTAGTATCTGGAGTTCTGGCATTACACGTATGCTCCAGTTCCACTGGCCTTTCCTGATTGCTTTAAAATAGGGTCTGTTGCCAGGCAGTGGTGGCGCACGCCTTTAATCCCAGCACTCAGGGGGCAGAGCTAGGAGGATCTCTGTGAGTTCGAGGCCAGCCTGGGCTACCAAGTGAGTTCCAGGAAAGGTGCAAAGCTACACAGAGAAACCCTGTCTCCAAAAACCAAAATAAAAAAAAAATAGGGTCTATCTTGCGAAATCCTCATTGTGCTCTTAATAAGGATGCTATTGCTGTTTCTGGGTGGTATACTCTGTGTCAGGTAGGCTGCATGGTTCATGGTATTGTCTAGCTTTTTCTACACCAAAATCACCATGAGGGTTTTTTTTGGCATTTCTAACTATTACTACAGATTTTAATGTTTTTCCTCAGAAGTCTGTGAGCTTTTGATGTTAGCTACATACATATTTAGCATTACTATGCATTCTGGGTAAACAGATCCTTTCCTAAGTATGTTTTGTACCCTTTTCCCCGGTTTTACCGCTTACTTAGAAATGTATTCTCGTGTTAGTATAAACACTTAAGTTTGAAAGATTGATGTGAGGATGGTAGATATTTTCCCACAGTTTTATTTTAGTCAGTTGCCATCTCGGGGCTGTGCCTGGGTGTGACACCCTGACAAGCTCTAATGTTCTAACCGGCGTTTTAACAGTTTGCATTTATTGTAATTTGGGTGCAGCTTGGACTGAGAACACTGTCTACCTGGTTGTGTGTGTGTGTGTTTAAAATAAAAAAAGCATTAGATGTATCTGTTTTATGTGTGTTTTGCCTACATATATGCTGTGTACCATGTTGTATGCCTGGTGCTCCTGGAGGTCAAAAGAGGGTGTTGGATCCCATAGAACTGATGCTATGGGTGGTTGTGAACTTCCATGTGGGTGCTTGGAATCAAACCCAAGTCCTCTGCAAGAGCAGTCAGTATTCCTAACCACAGAGCCATCCCAAGCCCCATTTGGTGGTGGTGGGGGATTCAGACTGGGTTTTTCTGTATAGCCCTGGCTGTCCAGGAACTTGCTCTGTAGACCAGGCTGGCCTTGAACTCACAGAGATCCGCCTGCTTCTGCCTCCTAAGTGCTGGCATTAAAGGTGTGTGCCACCAACTCCTGGCAGCTTTCTAAATTGAAAATTCATTTTATTTCATGTGTATGGTTGTTTTGTCTGCATGTGTATGTGCACCACATGCAGGCAGGTACCCCTTACAGACCAGAAGGTGTCAGATCCCCAGGACCGGTAGTTACAGGTCGTTGTGAGATGTCCGTGTAGGATGCTGAGAACCTGACTTGAGTCCTCCGCAAGAGCAGTAAGCACTCTTGACCACTGAACCATCTCCATCCCATACATTGGTTTTGAAATGATGGAAGAGCAGATGATGTCACAGATGACACAGATGAGTTGAAGAAGCTCAAGCATTAGCCACATAGCTGGCAGCTGCCATCTCTAGGATGATTGAACAATGGAGATGATGTTCCCAGAGGCCAAACAAGGAGCTTCCAAGAGAGACGGGAGCTAGGGTATGAGATACTGCCATAATATGATATGGGACAGAGCTCTGGCGGTGTCCTCCCCTGCCTGCTTCAGGTTCCTGCGGGTGGCTGCAGCTGACCCACTGCAGAAGGGAAGAGACAAGATGGAGATGCTGTAAGGCAAAGCTGTTCATCTCTCAATGGCCTGAGCACAGTTTCTTAATTAAGCAAAGCTAACTGTTACATTTTACAATAAAGGACAGGGCTGCCTGAGCCTCACCGTGGTGTCAGGGGACAGGGGTCAGGAGGTCTGTTTAGAGTTTAAGGGTCTGAGCCCAAGTGGCCTTAAGGCTGATTCTTCAACGTGAGGGTCAGCTAGACATGGCCAAGAGGGGAGACTGAGGTGACTCTTGATACAGTCTTTAAAAAAAAAATGTGTGTATAGCCCAGCTGAAAAACTACCTGTTGAAGCCAACTAATTTGGAGCAGTTTCCTGAAGCAACTAATGAGAACCTTTACTATTCTCAGCCTCATGTTCCTAGCAGGAATTTTCTGGAATGGGCAGTAAAAGTCGTTTTGATAAAGATGGTCTTAAGGCTTCAGTCTTGTCTGTTGAACTTTGTGGATACACGTGGTCTTGGTTGTCATGGAGAAACTTCTAGAAAGGGAGGCAGTCTACAGCACAGATTCTCCACTCCAGTGGTCTCTCTGCACAGTTTCGGTTTTATACCTGGTGGAGTGTATGTTACAAAGAGCAGTTACTATGGGGACGCTGGAGTGGCTTACCGTGGTGCTCTTGGAGGGCAAACCACCTACCTCGGTGCCAGTGCAGACATCGGGGGAGTCAGCGTTTAGAAAAGGATCGTTGGATCCCAGGCATGGTGGTGCATGCCTTTAATTCCAGCACTTGGGATTGGGAGGGGGCAGAGGCATGCTGATCACTGAGTTTGTGCTAGCCTGGTCTACATAGTTAGTTCCAGGCCAGCCGGGCCTACATTGCGAGACCCTATGGGTCGGTTGTCAACACGGACAGCTCTACGGGGAGCCTGCAGATGATGCTTCGGCTCCCAGCTGTGTGCACATTTAACAGGCAGCGCCAGGCTGTTGCAGGTTCCTGTGCCTGCTATTCTGACCCTCGGCCTTCCCAGCCTCTCTGAGGAGGCAGAGAAAGGGATGTCTCATGCCCTTTTCTGTCTTACACACTTGGGATGTTTCTCTGCTGAGCCAAAGGATGGCCCTTCTTCCTTTGCTCATTTTGCTGCATCTCTGATGTGACGTGTGTTCCTGCTGTGTGTAGGATTTAGGAACAGTCACAAGTCAGGCACTTTGCAATTCTCTTGCTCACAGTGTGGCCCTCCGAACATGCTTAGGTTCCAGATTTATTATGATTCTCCCCTCTGTTTCCGCTCTAGGGCAGAGTTCATAGTTTCCTGCCTGTGCTTTGGTCTTGTGTGGCTTGGGAGCTTGTTGCTTCATAACTGTTAGGCTTGTTCTGGGCTTTGGATGGGATTTGTTTTCCCTGTTAAGGACACTGATCTCATCTGGACATTCAGCCTCCACCTCGGCTTCCCGTCACAGCATCTTATTTCCTTTTGGGGAGCCATTCCCCATTAGCAGACTGCATGGTGAGGTCAGGCTCAGGGGATGCAGGAGGAAGGCAATGGGCCGTCTCCATGTGCCTGACCACAGTGAGTCAGAGGTTGGCATCGGATCCAGTCCTAGCAGAGGGAGGAGACACAGGCTTGTTCTTTTTGCTGGAGACTCTAAAGGCGATAAGGTCACATTTTGTGAAGACCAGTAGCAGTAAAGGTGATGTAGTCACAGTTGGGGCTGTCGCTTTGCTAGTAGAGTGCTTAGCGTGCACAAAACCCCCGAGTGTGATTCCCAGCACCAATTAAATAGCATGCTTGTAATTCTAGTACTTGGGAGGTGGGGATGGGGAAAGATCAGAAATTCAAGATCATCCTTGGCTACGTAGTGAGTTAGAGGTCAGTCTCAGTTATATGAAGCCCCATCTTAAAAACAAAATAAAACAACAACAACAACAAAAACAAAACAAAATGATGCAAGCTGAGGCTGCTGGGAACTTCAAGAGAGGCCTTGTATAAGGCTTGATCCAGCCGTGCCTGAAGTTAGCTTTACCACGAAGCTGTTTACCTACAGGAACCAATACATTGTAAATTTAAGCTAATAAGTTTGCCTCACTTGTGGTTAGAAGAGTTCTGACTGATACACCATGAGAGGAGCAGCGAGGTGTGAGCCAACTGCATAATCCTTCTGCCATCATTTTCACGCCAGCTCAATTACGCTCCCAGCCAGGGCACCGTGTCTGAGCTCCAGATACGAAGGACTGTTCTCTTCCTGGTGGGGCTTTGGTGCATTAAAACTCTGGGTGTCCCTGCCCTAAAATGGTTGGATCTGGCAGTGAGGATGTCACGGGTGACATTTGCACCAGCAGGTGATGATCTGATATGGGATCTATACACCTTACTAGTGTGTCACTTCTTTGGTAGAGTTCACATGGGTAATCTCAGGGCCTCCCTCCAGGTCCTTCTGCTCATGTGCTTGTCTTATTTCTCTCTTGTTTCTGGAGCTGGTGGTGAGTCATTTGTGACCAGGCAGTGTATGTGCCAGCACTCTTGAAGGGAGCCTGAGCATTTTAACCATGCTAAGGATGGAGCCTGAGGATACGTGAAGCCTCCGGTCAGTAATGAATGCTGGATGGAAGGATGCTGTGATGTTGATTACTCTGGAACTTGGAACTGCCCAGACTGGTGAGAACAAAATGGCAGCGATAGGTCAGCTGTTGCCGGTGGGCACAGGGCGCTAGGTCAAGTGTAGACAGCCTCCATTGCTTTTTGAACGGGAGTGTCAATATTTTCAAATCAAGAGAACTGGCATACAATTGGACTTCTGGTGTCTTTTGAAAATCAGTGGCAGAGTTGGCATCTCTGAGGCTCACTGGGGCCTGGATGGCTTCTGCCTGCTTTAGAGGAAGTCTGTGCTATCCCCTGTCTCACTCACCCTCTGCCAAGCAAGACAGCTTTGCTTGCTCATGTATCCTCTGAATAGCAGCCTAGTCTGCAAAGCCACCAAGGGCCACCTGTCTTCTCAGCTGTACCCATTGATTGTTCCTGTGTCTCCCCACCCCCCCTCTGTGTGTATGTAAACATGCGTGCTTGTAGAGGCCAGAGGTTGATGTCTGCTGTCTTCCTCAATTGTTCTCTTCCTTAGTTTTTGAAGCAGGATCTCTCACTGAGACCTGGAGCTCACCAATATGGCTAGACTGAGTGGCCAATGAGTCTCAGTCTCCTGTCTGTTTCCCAGAGTTGGGACTTAGTGATGTGCCCTGTCGTGCCCAGCTTTACCAGCTTTATAAATGTGAGTGCTGGGGATAAGAATTCAGGTCTTCATGATGTGTGTGTCAAGTGCTTTACCTACTGAAACACACCCCTAGTTTCTCCCTCTCACACTAACCTTAATTTTAACCCTCCGATATGTCTGTGTGTGAGATGGGGGCAGTCACACCAAAGAGGTAGAAAAGCACAAGTGTCCAAAGAAGTATCTACAACCCAGACATGGGTCTGTCCCTGGATGGGCTGTGCTTCACCTGGACCTGGGATGCCAGATTCCACAAATTCCTGTTGAGTTTATGCTGAACAGCAGGTTACATGACTAAGGGCCCAAGAGCTCTCTGGAATTTATATATATTAAAGACATATCATATCCAGGTCTTTCTTAGCATTCTTTCTCCAGAGTTTCCCAGCACAAGGCCTGGCTTGGGGAATGCAGCAACTCCATTTAGCTGCTCAACTCTGACCCTGTGTGAAAGCAGCTGGCCCACAGATGGACACATCTTGTCCAACAGTGTGCTCACAGACACTGAACTCACTTGCTTCAAAGGTCATGAATGAATTTCTAGAGTTTTCAGCTATTTGAAACTGTGAGCATAACTCTTCCTTTGCGGTTGCAGATACCGCATGTACCAGGCTTCTTCTGTGGGGCCACCAACCAGCTCCCAAATCATGACACAGAAACTTACTATTAAGTGTTGAATGCTTGGCCTAGCTTAGGCTCGTTTCTGGCTATCTCTTTTAACTTCAATTAACCTGTTTCTCTTTATCTACCTTTTGCCTCGGGGCTTATTACCTTTCTTCCTTCTGTGTATCTTACTTGTACTGCTTCTCTATGTCTGCTGGCTGGCATCTGCCTGGTTTCTTGCCCTGGGACTCTCCCTTGTTCTCTCCTCTCTTCTCTCTCATTCCTCTCTTCTTGAGCTTAGATTTCTCCTCCTATTTATTCTCTCTGCCCGCCAGCCCCACCTCTCCCTCTTCTGCCTAGCTATTGGCCATTCAGCTCTTTCTTAGGCCAATCAGGTGCTTTAGGCAGGCAAGGAGAAACAGATGTAACATCATTACATAATTAAAAGTAACAAACCTTTACACTGTTAAAATAATGTTCTGCAGCATAAACAAATGTAACACATCTTCGACTACTTAAAGTAACATTCTACAGCAGCCCCAGGAGTTTGTGTGGGTGGAATCTGGGCATCAGGGCTTCCTAACCCTTGTTCTTTGGTTGCCCTGTTTTCTTGACGTATAATTGATAGAAACACAGTCCTTAAAGTGTGCATGGGGTTGGATGCCTGTGTGTGTTGGGAAATGATCCCAGCAACTCACACACCCATCACTTCATAATTATTTTAAAACTTTTATTTGATTTTACTTGACAAGTAAAATCGTTTTTTTTTCTGCAATTTTTGAAAAGGTTTGTTTTCATTTTTAATTATATGTATGTTTTGGCTATGCACATGAAAGTACAGTTGCCATGGAAGCCAGAGAGAGGTATTAGATCCCCTGGAACTGGAGTTACAAACACACACACACACACACACACACTCATACATGTATGTATGTATATATATATATATATATATATATATATACATATACATACATTTGCACACAAACTCATATACATACATACATTCATACCCATATACCCATATAAACATATATACATATCTACATATCACACATATATTCACCACTTATACCACACACATAAACACACACCTGACGTGACCCACCTGCTGTGGGTGCTGGGAGCCAAGCTCAGGTCCTCTGAAAGAGCATCAAGTGCTCTTAACCACTGGGACATTGATCCAGCCCTGCCAAAATATTTCTGCATTTGGTTTAGAGGCCAATGCTTTGATACACGAATTTCTGCCCACTGGTTGAATCAGGCTGATGTGTTTCTCCGCACGCATTTATCACTTTGTGTGGTGAATTCGACATGAAAATCTGTCTTCTCAGCAAATCTCTCGTCCAGGCTCCAATAGCATTAACTGTGCCATGGGGATTTGTTTTATCCCTAGAAAGGAAGTGTGTGGCCTGAAGGCTGACTCCTGCTCTTAGCAAGTGCCCAGAGTTGGGAAATGGCTCCTACGAGGTGGAAGATGCCATGTTCCCATGTATGTGTGGAAGCTCACGAGGCGACAGATAGGTGGCAACCAGAGTCCAGGAAGGTGTGGGATTTCCAAGTGATCTGACCCATGGAAGGAGATCTGCTTCTGAGGCCCCGCCCTCCCTGAGGGACCCTTGGCAATTGGCGGCTGGGGGAGGGGCTGTGACTTTCTTCAGTGGTGTTGCCACCAGCAGGCTGTCTGTGCTCCACTCAGATTGGTTTTAGAATCTTCTACCTCATAAAGAGTTAAGCCAGCCAAGACTTTTGAAAATGACGTGAAAAGCCACAGTGAAGTTGGGCGATGGACAGTTGCTTCTGAGAGAAAGACTGTCCTACAGTCCACCTGGGCACTCAGCCTCGTCGCAAAGGCTGTGAAACTGGGCGGTGAAGATTCTCAGCGGGATGGCCCCTCCCTCTGTGGGAGCTTCAGGCTGGTCCAGGGTCCCGACCCTTGAAGTGACTTCTGCAGAGAGCAGGGATTCGGAGACTCCCGTGGCTGAGTTCTGACAAATCAGCTTAGGGTCCCCGTTGTTTGTGTTTGTAGTAACACAGGCGACAGCAGGCTGACTCTCTTTAATCGCCCGCATTTCTGCCCCCCATCCAGATGCAGTAAATCAGCAAAATGGGATGATCAGGACAGTTATCACAGCCCTCTCCCTCCTGGTGAGCCGTCTTCCCCTCCATTTTGTTAATTATGATGAGTGTAACACATCTGCTCTGCTCCAGGCTTCCTCACCCATCAGGTCTCAGATGTGAGGGGAGGGAGCTCTGAAGTTAGTCTTAGCTGTACATGTCTGATGCAATGAATGGAAGGAACAAGGAGTATCTCTCCCACAGAGGGGATCGGAGCACAGTGTGTTTCCTGGCATCCTCCTTTTCATATAGGCAGGACCTGGGACTCTTTTTTTTTTAGCATTTATTTTTGTTCTTTTGTTTGTTTATTTATAACTGATTGCCTGCATATATGTGTGTGCACCACATGTGTAGAGTACCCGAGGACACCAGAAGGGGGCATTGGATTCCCCTAGAACTGAAGTGACAGGCGGTTGTGAGCTGCCATGTGGGTGCTGGGAACTGAACCTGAGTCCTCTGTAAGAGCAGTCGTTGCTCTTAACTGCTGAGTCATCTTTCCTGTCCCTGTCTTTGAAGAAGTTGAGATTGAGGGATTTCCTGGGATTGCTACTCAGTCCCTTCTCACCATAGAAACATGCCTCGGCGTTAAGCAGGGATTTCTGATTTCCAGAGAAAGGTACTTGGGCCCCTCTCATCCTTCACCTGTGCAGAATGAAGTGTGAACAGCAGGGCTCCCAAGGTCTTGTTTCAGCTCCAAAGCACCCAAGCCTTGCAAAGATCATCTTGTATTAATGTCTTTGTAATCACTATTACCTTGACTGTTCAAGGAGGGACTTCCCACACCCTCCTCATCATTTAATCTGGAGCCTTTAATTTTGGGTCACAGACCATGGAGGAAAGAGTATTTGGGAATGGGGTGCCGAGAGCTCTTGTAGATTGTATTGGGAAAATATCATATTTCTGGCTTTTTGATGGATGCTCACCAACAATAACACTTTCTGGAAAAGGGGCACATATAGTACTTGTCCTCCTCCTCCCCAGAAAAAGAGAAGCAAGACTGGTCTGTCTGAAGACGTTACAGTGAATTGTTCCCAGTCAGGAGAAAAATCCTTCACAGCTCGTGTGATGGGGGTCCAGCCAGCTGGGTTCTGCACCGGATCCCTGTGGTGGTGGATGGCCACTTCCATTTGTAGTTTACCTCCTGGTACTGGAAATACCTGCCATTTTCCATTCCCGTTCAAACTGGATTCACTCTTCTGGACCTGTGTACATGTCCTATAAGGAACAGAATAGGAGAGCATTAATGGGGCCTCAGTGTTGACCTTGTAGTGAGGTTTACTCCTGTGTGTAACTGAGGAGGCCCATGTAGAAGTCACAGAGGGATGAATAGCCACAGATACTCATGAATTCCAGAGTGGAACTGGGTATGTCTCAGAAGGAAGTCTTTGTGCTGCCCATGTCCCTCTGTGCAGGTGAAGACACTATCTCCGTCCCTAGTCAGGTGACATCTCTGTCACCTGGTCAGTCCAGATACCAAGCCTAGAGTTGGAGCAGACCCCAAGGTCCAGGGCTTTATTCCTCAACGTGGTTGCCGCCTTTTAGCAGTGAGTGGAGTCCCCTGGCCCCTGTACTTCTGCTAGTGTATTTGGGACTTCATTCCTGTGACCCCAATTAGGTTTGATAACTCCCTAAATGACTCCCAGATCTCACTAGAGTCAAGCTGTACCTGTGCTTGCAGTCCAGTGATAAAGTTCAAAGCTCGGGAACACACAAATGAAGAGGCTGTAGGCTGAAGTCTTGTAGTAGAAAGGGAGGTGCAGAGCCGGGTGGTGGTGGCGCACGCCTTTAATCCCAGCACTCGGGAGGCAGAGCCAGGCGGATCTCTGTGAGTTCGAGGCCAGCCTGGGCTACCGAGTGAGTTCCAGGAAAGGTGCAAAGCTACACAGAGAAACCCTGTCTCGGAAAAAAAAAAAAAAAAAAAAAAAAGAAAGAAAGGGAGGTGCAGAGCTCCACATAAGATCCAGAACTGAATTCTACACTCTCAGCAGGGTCCTTAGAGAGGGCACATTCAGCAGGGTCCTGAGAGAGGACATTTGCGTTAGAAATGTACTGCCCCATTCCCCCTGAACAAAACAAAACAAACAAAAGAAGTCAAGGGGCTGGAGAGATGGCTCAGTGTTAGGAGAACCTGTTGCTCTTCCACAGGACCCAGATTCTGTTCCCAGCGCCCACATAATAGCTTACCACCTTACCTGTAACTCCAGTTTCAGGTCCTCTGAGGTCACCCATACACGTGTGGCATACACACATATACATAAATAATTAAATGTTTTTAATACTTAATTTTATCAGGATCATCAAGGAAGTAATTGTAAGGATGAAACCCGGTAATCTGCACCCCAGAGTGGGGTTCAGATTCGTGGATATGTGTGGCTGGTATACATCTTCCTGTAAAGTGGCTTGTCCTTCCCCACATAGCTAGCAGCTTTTTGACCTCTGACCTTTATGCCTTCTGCTGCATGATAGCCAGAGTCTAAGGTGCAGGATGGGTTAGGGGAACCACTTGGCCCTGAGCAGCTAGACAGAGGAACCCTGGGAGATTGGCTCATTCCTGGGCTTTTGAACCAACCCCCCCCCCACTCTCTCACTGAGTCTCTCTTGAGTCACTCCGGCAGGTGCAGACCTGGAGATGGAGGTGTGGGGTCGCTCATAGATGTTGGCATGCATGTAACATTCTCCGGTGCTGACCCAGGAAGATTTGACTCCTGCTTGTGGCTTCTGGGAGGTTCTGCTGGGGCCTGGGGTGGCCTTTCATTGTGTGGGGGGGCTGTGCTTACACAGGCAGAAATACGTCTCTCGTCGGAAGTGGGTGTGAACTTTTATGAACACCCCAACCTGTTTACTTAAGTCGTATTTGGCTTCAAAACCAAGTTGGTTTTAAGCGTGCATTTGGAGGGTTTTTTTTTTTTTTCTTTCAAGTGTGCACAGAGCTGTGTGAATGCTATCACACACAGACCCTTCCCATCACCCACCCAAAGCCCTCTGCTCCATTACAGTCATCCCATTCCCATGGTGGCTCAGGCGTCACTGCTCACCATCACAGCTCACTCACTTTTCCCTTAAAAGCATGTGGTTTTTTTTTTTTTTTTTTTTTTTTTAGTTTTTACACTTTCCCCAGCTTTGTGGCAATCTAAATACTGTTATTATACCGTCTGCAGGATGTGGTTAGCGCAGTGGCTGGAAGTACTTGCAGCCCCCTGTAGAACGGGCATCGTCAAAGAGCGAGCTGATGAATACATCCCCTTCTGCGTGATCCTTTCTCCACTTTTCTTCATGATGAAGATCCTGACTCTTGACAGACTTCTACAATAGAATCTGGTATCCTAAACCGTGGTCCCCAGGGTGCACATGTGACTTCTGGAAATAAATTACCCTATTACTGAGATGTTGAACTTTTGGACCAGGATCTCTCCCATTCTCCCACCCACTAGCTGCTGGCAGATGGTGTTATACTTGTATGGTGATGGAGGGGAAGAGCTGGGAGCCTGGCCTGTCACGGGGAAGCCATAAACCAACTGATGATGGCGGGCTTAGTGCTGTGCTCCACGGGAAGGCAGGTGTTCCTTTGGCCTTTTCGGAAGAGCCCGGTTCTCATCTGGGACCCACAAAATGGACTTTTCTGTAGCCCGAATGCTCTTTCAGCCATGGCTCACAACTGTCCTTTCCTGTTTGGTCAGAGTCACAACATGGCCCTCCAGTGTTCCTATCTCCTTGGAAACCAACCCTGTAAGTCCAATCTGAAGGTTGGTCGTCCGTGAGTCACACTTCCGCCCGAGCTACCATGATGGCGATCTTCATGTGACCGCTGATGTTTGTCAGGCAAGTCCATCGCCATTCCCAAGTCCACATTTCTCTGTGGTTCTCTGGAATGAACTGGCGAGTGGCCGCACGTTCCCACATCTATCCACGTGAGAACACTTCCACGCTGTTACCCCCTGGCAAGAAAGCACCAGGCCCGCAGCTTAGCCCCCTCACCCTGTGTGTTCTACAGCTCACCGACATGCTTGTTTTCATTTCTTCCACCTAAGCTGATCTCTGTGTGTGGAGCCAAGGCTGGTCTGACTCCCTATGTGTCCTCAATATCCTCAAGTGGAGTAGTTTTATTTTAAACAGCTAGCAGAGTGCTTTTGAGTCACAGACTGTATCCCTCACTTGAGTCCCTTTGATGGAATTCAGATAAATGGCTTTGTGCTAGAATATCCTCCATTAGATTGATTTCTAAATTCTTTCAGGGGTGTCAGTGTGTGTTCTAGGGGATGTGCGCTCTGTCCGAGGGCAGCTGCCATTCAATGCCAAGCATTGGTCCCCTGGTGCGGTGGGAAAGACTGTGTTTCTAGAACCTCGGGTTTTCCCTAGAGAAGGGATCTATCCAGATTTTTATGTAAAAGTCTCCAACACTTAAAATGCGGGCAACTAATTCATTGCAAGGAGACAGTACTGTCTTAGTTTGTTTGTAAGCGGGGTGACTTACAGATGGCAGGGCTCACAATGCTAGATGCTGGCTAGCCCAAATCAATGTGAAACAGAGTTGGTGCCCAGTGGGACCTTTCTCTGGCTCGCTAATGGTGGATTCGTACTGTAGCCTCACATGGTGAAGGAGGCGAGATGGTTTCTGGTTTTCTTTTGTAAGAACACCGTTATGGCTTGAGTGTGAAATGTCACCAGGGATTCATATGTTTGAACTCTTGGTACCCATTTGATAGTGCGTTTTTTTTGTTTTTTTGGGTGGAGGGGGGAAGGGGATCTTTAGGAGGTGGAGTTTTTGTTGGACAAAGTGCGTCACTGAGGGGCAGATCTTAAAGCTTTTACCCTGTATTTGGTTCTGGGCCAGGAGGTAGAAATCATGTTTGCTTTGTAAAATTATGTGCTTATTGTGTGTGTGTGTGTGTGTGTGTGTGTGTGTGTGTGTGTGTGTATGTGGGTATATGCACATGAATGTATTGCCTGTGGAGGTCAGAAGAGGAGGTCAGATTCCCTGGAGCTGGGGTTACAGTTGGTTGTGAGCTGCCCAATGTGGGTTCTGGAACAGAACTTGTGTCCTTTACAAGACAAGCTACATGCTCTTAACCACTGAGGCACCTCCCAGACCTGAAAACGAGGAATTTTTGAAACTTGGACCTTTCATGTGTTAGGCAAACAGGATAACCACAACACTATGGAAACCCACTACTTTTTTTTTTTTAAAAAAAAAAGCTTAAAAATTCAAAATACAATTATGACTTCTTTTTCTGAAAAGAAAATTATATGTACTTCCACTTTTAGTGTCCAAACACGAAGTCTTATTAAAGCGGAGCCAGTTCCCTCCACCAACATGTTGAGCTGCTTTTCACTGAAGTGGAATCGTTGAATAGCTGTGAAAAGACCCGGGGGCTTACAAAACTTCACTATGTACCCTTTCCCTAAATGTTGAGCTGGGATGTGAATGTCCTCTCTGGAATTTTGCACTGTACAACACACACAGCTGAAAAGAAGCAGGACTACAGATGAATGTGAGCGTGTGAGGTACCTGTGCATGTGTGTACACACACACACACACACACACACACACACACACACACACACACTCCTCTAATTATTGATGCTTGGTTGTGTCTAATTTTTTTACTATTACAAGTAAGGCTTCCGTCACCCCTGTCAATCCCTCACACAGTCATTTCGCTGTGACTAAAGTCACAATTATCTCCCACTGAGAGCAGTGTTAATGCTGCCGTGTGTGCAATTTAATGAACAATGTGGCGACTTGTGGTAAATGAACAATTTTTCAATTTAGTGTTTATGATGGCTGCCGGAGAGAAGAGATTCTGTTTTTACTGGTTGGGGGGAAAAAAAGTTCCTAATGAGTCAGGAGATTTTTGAAATTCTATCCATGAAAAGCGAGTCAATGAATTTTCAAATGGTGGAGAAACTATTCAACTTTTCCTGGGCTGGGACTAGAGACACATGCAAATCTGCCCTGGCTTATGTTCCAGAACTTTCCTATGCCCCGTTTCCTCTTTGTGCTCAACTGGGCTCAGTATTTGGTTTAGGAACTTTCTATCATGTTCTCAGAAAGGCTGCTTCTCTCGCAGGGTCAGCGTCAGCTCGAGCATCCCCCTTACTTCCTCCCTTAGGTGAGTGGGTGTCCATCACATTGGGCAACTCACAACCAACTGTAACTCCAGCTCCAGGGAAGGTGACCTTTCTTCCTGTGGGATGTGCTAGAAACAATAAAAATAAATGATGGGGTTGGGGGGTGTGGCCCACTTGATAGAGAGCTCACCCAGCATGCACAGAGACCTAGGTCTGATTCCCAACATCTCAGTTTGATTCTTAGCACGCAGCAGTGCATGTCTGTAACCTGGCACTCAGGAGGTTTAGGATCAGAAGCTCACGGTCATCACTGGCCCCATAGCGTGGAGACTGTAGCAGCAGGTAGTTCTGCTCCTCCTGTATCCCTTTCAGTGGCCCATCTGTGCTTGGTGAGTTGTTCTATAAGCTTTAAAGTACTCTATCTGCAGAGGGCGGAAAGGCCGAGGGTAGCATTGCTAGGGGCATGTTAGAGTATCCTCTACAAGACTCTCGGTCTGCTGTCTGGGTCACATGTACACTCTCTCCCCTACCCTGGGGCATGGGCTCTACCGCTGTTAACCTGAGTAGAGAAAGGCGGGCCCACCATTGCATCAGACTGTGGTCATCAGCCCCTTGGCTCTCACACTAGCACCCTAGAAGTTCATTCTGGAGGGTCACCGTTTTCATTTCTGTGGCTATGTATGGGAGTATAGAGTTTTAGCAGAGCCACCTATCAGGAGGAGGCAGAGGCCATTGCTGTAAAGCTGAGCCCTTTTTTTCCTCAGGCTGCTGTTGAGAACTGTTTGGCAAGGTAGGCAGTGTGGTGGGGAAACCATGGGCTTGGGCAGGTGCTCACATAGCCAAGGTCCCTGACTTAGTTTCCTTATCTGCATATCAAGGTACACTAATACAGATTAGATCCGGGTGCAATGACATGTATGAGATGCCTAGCATTGTGCCTGCAAGGAGGTACCTGGTACAGGGTTTGGCCACTCCCCTGCTACTACTACTCTTCTTCTTCTTCTTCTTCTTCTTCTTCTTCTTCTTCTTCTTCTTCTTCTTCTTCTTCTTCTTCTTCTTCTTCTTCTTCTGCTGCTGCTGCTGCTGTTGCTGCTTCTGCTTCTGCTTCATTGATTTATTTATTGTGCATACAATACTCTACCTACACGTATGCTTACATGCCATAAGAGGGCACCAGATCTCATTATAGATGGTTGTGAGCCACCATGTGGTTGCCGGGAATTGAACTCAGGACCTCTGGAAGAATAGCCAATGCTCTTAACCTCTGAGCCATCTCTCTAGCTCTTGTCCCTCAGCAGCTTCTGATACATGACGGGGACTTTTTAAGTGATGCAGACATTTCTTGCCATTCGGAGGTTATCATGTGTCTTTAGAGTGTCCCCTGTGGGCTAATGCACTGAAGGCATGGTTCATAGGTGCTGATGTTACTTTGGGAAGCAGTGCACACTTTAGGAGATGGGACACATCTGGAAGAAGCAGGTCAGTTGGAGATGTGACCTGGGAGCTTTTGCCTGGTCCTAGTCTCTGTCTGACTGTCTGATTCCTGCCTGCCACCAGGTGAGCAGGTTCCTCCACCATACACTTCCTCTATTGTACACATCAGACAGAGCCACCATGGCCACCACTGTAGACTCTCCTAAATCATTAGCAAGAGAAATCCTTCCCTTCTTAAAGATGTTTCCTGGAAGGCATTTAGCTACAGCTGTGTGCTGGTAACCCATAGTGCTATGAGTCACTAGGGAATGTATGTAAGGTACTCATCATGGGTAGCTGCCTACACACAGGTCTCTTAGAGGGTTCAAACTCAGTCACTGCACCTTTTAATTAGGGTATTTGCTTTTCTGTGTTGTCAAAGCCACCTGCCTCCCCAAGGCTTCTGGTTCCCTTTTCAGGTAGATGACTCAAATTCAAGTTTGCCTTTTCCCTAGAAAAGCAGAGATATGATTGCTCATATTTGTTTAGTGTTATTGATAAGAGGTTGCTCCTGTTCTGAAGGAGAGTGTTTGGAAAAGCTGCACATGCATATAGAACAATAAAAGAATGGAATGCGTCTGGGTTGAGAATATGGTAATTGGTCAAATATGACCATGCCACTTTGAGGGCTTGGGGATCCTGGCCTGTGGACGTGTGAAATGGCTCGGGCAGCAAATTATTCACCTTGCAAGTGTAAAGACCTGAGTTTGACCCACAGAACCCTGGTAAAAATGCTGGCTATGGTGGTGGACTCTCATAATCTCAGCATTGGGGAGAGAGACAGGTGGATCCCTGAACCGCACTGACCAGCCAGCCTAGTCTACTTGGTGAGGTCATGGTCAACAGCAAGAGATCCTGTGTTGAAAGAAATGGCAGATAATACTTGAGGAACAAAGCTGATGTTTTTCTCTGGCCTCTACATGCTTGTGTATACACATGTATGCATTTGTGCACACATGCATACATGTGATGTGTAGCCTGATTTTTCAGGGAGCCTGGTGGCCTTGTGGTGGCTTTTTTTCCCCCCAAATTGTGTAGAGCAAGCAGTTCTTCTCTGGAGCAATTTCCTTTTAATTACCAGGTCCATACTCCATTCTGGGTGAGAATGCATATGTCAGCCCCAAATGATGATTTGTAATTATGGGAGAGGCGGGAATGGGAAGTACTTGGCCAGCGGCCAACAGAGAGGGTGTTAACGGGAAACTTGAGAGTGAAGAGGCAGGTGAGTGCTGAGTAAGAATTCACTTCTCCATGCACATCTCACCTCAGGGACATGCCGACACACATCTCGTGAAAGGATTTGGCCTCCACTCTTCAGGCTTGAGAAACCTCGAGAGGCAATTGCTTCTTAGTAAGGATGGGAACGGCCCCTCAAAATTAGCCTTAGTCTTCTTGATTCATCTTGAGACATTTAAGAAACTTAAGTGACTAATTAAAGAAGTAGAGCTCAATGAAAAGACAAATAAGTTCAGATTTTCCTGAAAATAAGATACGTAATCTCCAATGAGCATTCTCTCTGTCTACCCGGTATACAGCAGCTCTGACTAAGAGGTTAGAGATGGTGTTTACTTTAATTTTTTTTTTAGTTTTAATTTTTAAATGATTTGTCTCCTCTGCATATGTGCACCACACGCATGCAGTGCCCATAGATACCAGAAGAGGGCATCAGATCATCTGGAGCTGGTGTTACAGGTGGTTGTAAGCTATCCATGCTGGGGGATGAATTTCAGGTCCTTTAAAAGAGCAGCACCCACTCTTCACCACAGAGCCACTCCTCTAGACCTTGCCTTACCTTCTTAAGGTCTCTTTCTATTCTTTTCTATTGTAAAATCATATAAAAATAGCCTTCTGAGATTAACATCTTACTGCTAGAACAAGCGTTTCACAAAGCCCACCATTTTTCTCTCAAGACTAAGCTACGGGGCTTATGCTCCCAGACACAGTTCCTGTGTTTATCAAGATCAGTCACTTGTATGTCCTAGATCCTGCAGATTTTCAGGGACAATCCTCCAGGGGTCACTTCTGAGCGAAATATCAATGCCATTTCTGTGATAATTTGTTCATCAGAACCATGAGGGAATGATCTTGGGGCATTTCCCATGTCAGATATAAAGTTCAGGCCCAGAGCTCAGAAGGAGACTCCTAACTCGGAGGGTTGGTGATCAGCTGGATCTCTTGTTTGTTGTGTTAGTTATTTCTCATTGTCAAGAAGCAGTTTAAGGGAAAAAGGGTTTGCTTTGACTTGTAATTCTCTATCATAGAGAAGACATGGCAAGCAGGTGACTCCTTGGCGCCATGAGTGTGCAGCTGAGGTACCTCCTTGATGCCCATCTGGGTAGATGAGAACAGGTAGAATGAATGGTAAAGAGCCAGTAGGCAGGAAGTTGGGATGGTTATATGATCTCAAACTGGGCCAGGAGGTGGTGGCACACGCCTTTAATCCCAGCACTTGGGAGGCAGAGGCAGATGGATCTCTGTGAGTTTGAGGCCAGCCTGGTCTGCAGAACAAGATCCAGGACAGGCACCAAAGCTACACAGAGAAACTCTGTCTTGAAAAAAACAAAACAAACCAAAAAACCAAAAAGCTAAAAACCAAAACAAAACAGGAAAGAAAACAAGATCTCAAACTCTGCCCCTAGGGATTCACTTCCTTTAGTGAGGCCCCACCTCCTAATGATTCCACAACCTTCTGAAATAGCTCTACCAGCTGTAGACTGCATGTTTATGAATGAACTTATGGGGGACTGTTCACATTCAAACCACAACAGTTGCCCTCATCGGAGAAGAGATTGGTCTACAGACTGTCGAAAGTCATATGTTATTGAAGATGTTTCATCTGGATCAGAAACATCTAATTTCAGATATCGTTTAAAGCACACACACATACACACACACACTAATTTAGTTGAATCACCTGGAAAGAGAGTCTCAATGATAGATTGTTTACATTGGTTTGGGCTGTGGGCATGTCTGTGGGGGATTGTGTTGATTGTTAATTCATGTGGGAAGAGCAAGCCTACTGTGGGCGGCACCTTTTCCTAGGCAAGAGTCCTGAACTGTGGAAGAGTAGAGTAATTGAGCTGAGCACAATCAAGAATGCATCATGCATTTGTTTCTCTTTGCTCTGGACTGTGGATGTGATGTGACCAGCTGTCCCAAGGAACTTCTGTTGTGATAACCCCTCAGTGATGGGTTGTGACTTCAGCTGGATTTGTAAGCCGAAACAAATTCTTTCTCCCCTAAGTTGCTTTTTGGCAGATTATTTTTTTTTTTTTTATCACAGCAACAGAGATGAAACTAGAATATCCACCATTTATTTCAGGCCAACATATAACATGATGCTTGTGACCATACAGATGTCACATCTTCTGTTGTTGGGAGCAATCTCTCACACAGCTCATCACCAGCCAAGAACCAAGTCTAAACTCCTCAGAAGGAAGAGGTAGCCATGTTAAAAGCCACTCCCGAACTACCAGCCCCAGAACATATTTCCTTTATAGGCATTATTTTCAATATGCATGCATTTCAATTTTGTGTTGATTTCCCTTGGTTCATTTACATATATTTTCCTTCTTACATATTGAGATAAAATCAGTGCAGGAGGTGATAGGTCTCCTCAGTTCTTCCTGTCCTGAGAGATGACTTTGGACCTCTTTGGAGAGAGCTCAGGAAGCCAGGAACTCAGTGATGTCTCCAGCTATTGCTAGAGTCTCAGACTGGCTCTCTTTGCTTTGTTCTGTGTAGCAGGTAGAGGTGCTGGGTGATGACCCAGCATAGTAGCCACATGGCTTAAAACCATTCTGTCCTGCCATTTAGATGACATCTGTCTTTGGTGGATGGTGGGAATGTGACTCCTCCATTTACTTATAGCAAGTGTTGTAACTCAGATTCCTGTTGCTGTTGGTCATTTAAGGATGGATTCAATTTCTCCTTGACGAACCTTGGACAATAGGAAGGAGGAGTCATGGCTATGTTGGGACTCTAAGCATGAATTTCACCACTGGAGCTGAAGACAGCTGTTTGTGCATTTTGGGGGCCGGGATTTTCCTCAAGACCCAATTACTGTTTTACTACTGAAGAACTTGCCTGTTTGCCCCTGACTCCTTCTGCTGTTCTCTTTCTTTTCTTTCTATCTGTACTTCTCTGCAACTTCATCTATTCAAAGGAAAGATCCGAGGGCAAAAGTTTGAGAAAGAGTTGAAATGAAAATCCCAACTAACATTAACATTTCCGTGCACTTCATTATTACGGTATCAGAGGGGAGGGCACACAAAAGGTAAAATTAACAAATTCTCAGCTGAAGTTCATGGCTTTGAGGAAAAAGTTTTCTCTGAGGAGTGATGGGGCCAAGGGTTGATTAAACCGGGATTTCGGCATCTCCCAGCCCCGGGTGTGTGAAATCAGAAATTGTCCTATCTAATTAGGCAACTCTAGCGGGGCTTTGAACCTCCCACCTGTGGTGGGTTTCTTTTTTTCTCCTTCTTCCTTTCTGTTTCTAATCTTATAAATAGATTTCCATAAGTAGAGAAGTCTTTCTTCCTTTGTATTGAAGTTTGCTACTTCCCAAGTAGAGCAAGTTTGATTTTGTCCTTGAAAACTGTGGTGACTCTCTTATTGAGACTTTAAAATGTGTACATAAGAGATGGGTCAGGAGTTAAGAGAACTGGTCGCTCTTCCAGAGGATCCAGGTTCGATTCCCAGCACCTGCATGCCAGCTCACAACTCTCTGTAACTCTGGTCCCAGGACATCCACCACCTTCTTCTGGCCTCCAAGGACACTGCTCACATGTGGTACACAGACGTGCATTCAGACAAAACACCCATACACATAAAATGAAAAAAAAAATGTATGTAAACATAAATAGCTTTTTTTGATAGTTGTACTGAAATACCACAAATACCAACTGGGGAGGTTTTTCATTTTCTTTAACCTTTTTATACGTGTTTGTAATGAATTTTGATCATTGTCGCCCATTACTCTCCCATCCCCCTTCCCCTTTGCTGATCTCCTCTGTGTTTGTTTATTTGATGACCCACTGAGGTTTTTTAGGGTTGCTTTTAGGAGGCTGGGGTGAAGGGTTCTTTGCAGAAGCCTGAGCAGCCTTACACCTCTCCTTCCCCCAGCTTGATAACCAGTCAGCACACTCAGGTCATTGATGTTCTTTTGGTTTGTCTGGTGTTTTAGAGACAGGGTCTCACTTTGCAGTCTGGGCTGGTTGGAACTCATCATGTAGCCCAGGCTGGCCTCCGTTGCCAAGCAATCCTCTAGTGCCTCATCTTGTCCCTAATAAGCCCCTGCTTTCTCCTCTTCCTAGTGACTGACTAAGGTCTGGGTCAGTGCTCACAGCCTTGTCAAGATTAGCTGTGACAACTCCTCATTACCACATTTAAATTCCTTTAATTAACCTAAAAAAACTTACTGTGTATGAGTCTGTGCACCACAGTGCATGTGTTCAGTCTTTTCTGGACAATAAGGGTCCACCCCGCCACACAACTAGAAGTGGGGAGTGACCCACCCCAGGCCAGTGAGTGATTTAAGGATGATGGTATTGACCTCCTGACTTAGGGAGAGTTCACCCTGGCTTTTAATTCTGATTTATGGTCCTTATTTAAGACCAGGAAGCTGGTGTAGCAATTTCTGTAATGGGAAGAGTAAATGTTCTTGAAAGGCTTGTTGAATGATCAGATTTTACTGGCAAGTAAAACTGTCTGAGGTTAATATCTTTGTTTGGCGAGACGGCTGTTTGTTTCTAAGTCTGGGCAGTTGGTCTCTTTTTTATCTGAAGCAGGGATGGGGGGGTTGGTAAGATGTTTTGGATTGCATTTTGTATGTAATTGTACATGACAGATGTATTAAATTAGCCTTGCCAGGCCCCTTTGGAGCTCTGCCTCCCAACTGTAAATTTTACTTGACTTTTTCATTTGTAGGTGGCACGGAACTGTTTCATGTATATTTCATGGACCACAAAGAGGCAGGGAGCCCGAGAAGCCACCCTGTGCTGCAGTCCATTCATTTGGAAGGAGACATGGGCATGTGCCTGTGAAATAAATTGTCTGCAGTTATAGTTGGGGATAAAAATATTAGCAACAAATCAAAAACTGCCAGGAGCTTTACATTTGGTGGGGAAAACTCCACTCTGAGTGAGGTCTGGGCAACAGTGGAAATTTATCCACTCCCCCTTCTTCTGTTAAATCCTGAATGCTTCTATTTGAGGACTTTCCTCGTTGAAGAGGATCAAATAAAGGTGGTGTCTCCTCCCCTCCTTCTTCTCTTCCCTTCCCCATCCTCTTCCTTTCCCTCCTTCCCATTCTCCTCCTCCTTCCTTCTCCTTTTGTTGAAGAGGAAAAATCCCTGATTTTACTACAGAAACCATTAAAAGGTATTTGTATACTTGTAAAGTTAATGACTTAACATTTGCATGTACAAGTTGTGTTATTCCATCTAGAGCTGCCTCCTCCTCTTCAGGGACACCCCAGATGTGAATTTTATTTGAGTATTAACCAACCAAGCAACCAGACAACCAGACAACCAAACAACAACAACAACAACTCTTGGGAATGAGTTCTTTTAGGAGGACACCAAATGTGACTGTTGTTGGAAGCATTTTCGTAAGATGCTGTGTGCTTAGCATACTCCTGGCCCTGGGTTCTGTTCTCAGCTACAAGAGTGAAGAGAGAACTGCAAGCATGTGCTGTGAATACAGCCAGTGGTACCTTGAAAGTCCATGTGGAATCTAGGTAGCACTATTTCCTTTCCAGTGTGCCTGATGTGGCCACTGATAACCATCTGTCACTCCAGTTCTAGTGGATCTGATGCCCTCTTCTGGCCTCCGTGGATACTACAGTCATGTGGAGTACACATAAACATGCAAGCAAAGAAACCTCATCCAACTACTGAGGGATCCGGATGCAGAGATCCATGACTAGGCCCTGGGTGGATCTCTGCGAGTCCAATTAGCGAGAATGAGGAGGGTTTATATGAGCGAGAATTGTTGAGACCAAGGTTGGATAAAGCACAGGGACAAATAGCCAAATGAATGGAAACACATGAACTATGAACCAATGACTGAGGGGTCCCCACTGGATCAGGCCCTCTGAATGGGTGAGACAGTTGATTGGCTTGATCTGTTTGGGAGGCATCCAGGCAGTGGGACCGGGTCCTGTGCTCATTGCATGAGTTGGCTGTTTGAAACCTGGGGCCTATGCAGGATTGCTTGGCTCGGCCTGGGAAGAGGGGACTGGACCTACCTGGACTGAGTCTACCAGGTTGAACTCAGTCTGTGGGGAAGGCTTTGCCCTGGAGGAGATGGGAATGGGGGGGGGGGGGGGGGCTGGGGGGAAGGTGAGGGGGACGGGAGCGGGGAGAACAAGGGAATCCGTGGCTGATATGTAGAACTGAATTGTATTGCAAAATAAAAACAAACAAACAAAAAAAAAACATGCAAGCAAACACTCTTGCATACAAGATAAAATTAACTTTTTAAAAAAGAGAAGAGAAAGATAATTACAGGGTATATGAAAATAATAGGAATATATCATATACATGTATGAAAATGTCAAGAATAAAACAAAGATTTGGCAGACATATATTTGAGCTATTGAGGGACATTTAAAAAAACATTAGGGCCACATTCATGATTTTCGGGGCAGGGTGTCTTTGGGCCACATTTCTTCCTCCTGTAAGTTAAGAACAGACTTTCAGAAGCATACTCTGTTTTCCCTCTGATTTGTCTTTCTTACTTTGCAAAAATTGCAATCAATTATAGAAGGATAGATCCAATAATGGTTATCTTAATTGGTCTGTTAAGAGCTATAGCTTCAAAGTATCTTTTAACATGCTGCCAAGATCTTTCTTTGTAGAGATATAAGGATAGTTGCATCGCTTTAGTTAATCTGCAAATATCAGTCATATCTAGGGAGTGGTTTACCAGTTTACCACAATCATTCATCTTTTTTCTGTGGGGTTAGGGAGCCTTTTTCTGATTTTAATGGTTCATCGGAAATGTTTATTATATGCACGTAGAAGGAAAACAGAGATGGTATATTGTTATATAAATACCACTTTTACTAGATAAAGAGACGATTTATACATTTTTACATTTATGAAATGTGGAATGTTCTTATGTTAGTTCACATTGTATGAAGACTACTTATGCGTGCGCGCATGCACACACACACACACATACACACACACACTCTTATGCACACACATCATCATCATCATCTCCATTCATAGAGACACAAGCCATTCATTCATTTATAAGGATTCCTTAATTAAAAATCAACAATTATATGGCCAGTAGGAAACAATGTGAAGACATTGAGACCCTGTGAATGTGTATCTCGAGGACTCCAAGCTCATGAAGGCCCAGACCCCAAATACCTGCAGAGATGGAGTGGGGCATTCAGGACAGAGGCTTCAGCCAACTGTGAAGAGGCAGTTAGGGGAGAGAGAACTGTTTTAAGGACTTCATAAAAAATAAATCTCTCTTCTTTATAGCTAGGCTCTGCTGCAGTGGTATTAAATGTGGGATGTGTGCTCATTCTATATTAGATATGACGGATAGGAAATTGTCCTACAGTTGACTTGATATTCAATTGCTGTCCTGGGAGAGTAGGCTAAGTTGTGAGTACTGTAATATCTCAGACTAAACACTCCAGGTTTCCTTTTTGAACCTGCTACATATTTAGGGTAGAATGGTAGAGTCCTGAGCTCAGAGATCTGACTGATGGGAACTCAGGCATATTGTAGTTCTGCCTTCTAGTTCTAGAGGGCTCTGCTAGCCCTGGGATAAGGGTGGGAGCTGCTGGTCTGTGGAATGAGTTGGCAACCAGGGATCTTGGCCATTTCGGCACTTGGTCACAGCTGGCTGTCATAGTCATTATCTGACAGCAAAGGCGCTGAGGGAACATGAGTGATCACAGGAACATCTGGTACATTGCCAGCATCCTGCTGGGTTATAGTATGAGAGACTCTTCCTGGGGGAGAAGCAACATACACAACCACTCACTACAGAAAGAGAACTGACAACAGACCAAAGTAATGACTGTATGAAAGTCAAACTTGGTAAACCAGTGATTTATTGGAGTAACTTATAGGAACATGAGTGAGAGGCTACCCTCTTTGGAGTAAGTCTTCATAGCAGGGGTGAGGGTTTTCTCACAGGGGCCTAGGTAAGGGGTTACCTACAAGAACATGGGTGAAGGGTTTCTCACAGGGGCCTGGGTGAGGGATTTCTCACAGGGGACTGGGTGGGGGAATTACCTACAGGAGTATGGGTGAGGAATTTCTCACAGGGGACTGGGTTGGGGGTTACCTACAGGAGCATGGGTGTCTTCAAATTGGTAGATTAACTCAGTGGTATAGATGACTCAAAAGCTGCTCCATCATCAAAAAAGCCCACGCTAACAGGGGTGAAGGCTCCAAAGAAAGTTGCAACCCAGGAGCAGCTTTCCGGCAGCTCCACAGGTGAGAGAGTGCCCTGCCTGAGCAGTTGTAGATTGTGTCTATAACAATAGAGAAGGACCCTGGAGAAGGGGAGACTACAAAATTATCCAAGGTAATCCCTCACCCAGGCCCTGTGAGAAACCCCTCACCCATGTTCCTGTGGGCAACCCCTCACCCAGGCCCTGTGAGAAACCCCTCACCCATGTTCCTGTGGGTAGCTCCTCACCCAGGCCCTATGAGAAATCCCTCATTCAGGCCCCTGTGAGAAACCCCTTAGACACATGAAGTTTATTTACCCCTCTAGTCTCACGAGCCTCTCCTCTCTTTTCTGAAGGGAGTGTTCACATCAGGAAGCTGGCATACAATACACATTTAATTAGACAACCCTACATGTCAGGGATTTTGCATTTTCCCAGAAAACACAAGTCTCTCCCATATTGCAGTATTTGGGGGTGGCTGTTATAAATCTAACAATTGAGTTAATCTACCAATTTGAAGACAAGCTGTGGTTAACTCAGCCAAACTCAGTTTTGTGTTATTTTCTGTTCGCCCTTGAGCTCCTCAAGCTGGTACTGTTTTTCTTCACCCATGGTGCTTTATGTGACACACATAGCAATGACCCTCAAACATGAATGCATCCTGTAACATAGGAATCCTCTCTCCATGCCCAGTGTTGAAGTTCAGCCGTGTTCATCTTCAGCATGTAAGACCTGGGCGTTCTGCTCCTGTCCATCAAATTTCAGTTCCCATAGTACCATGCTTGCCAGCCTGAGTGGCTGCCTGTAGAATCCCCAAGAGTTGCAGGCTCCACCCTCTGGCTCAGATGCCCAAGGGAGCACATGGCCCCAGTATGCAGCCTTTGCAGAGCAGAACATGTGGCTTCCACTCACCATGGTCAGCTGTGGGCTGTTTTTAAGCACAGTGCTGGCCTCAGCCCCTCTGTGTGGACTCAGCTCCATCTGTAGATCTACAGTGTTATTTTTAGGTGTGCAGGCATTTGGGGACAACAGCCAACATCCCCAGACCTAGTTATCTAATTTGGTTGAGAAGCAGTTCATGGGGGAGAGAAAGCAAAGCCAGGGCTGCAGTTGGGAACGCGTCTGCAGGGAAGGGGTGAGAAGGGGACAGGGTTGGTGTATGTGAGGGTGTGATGTACTCAGTCTGTGTTGCAAGCAGCTCCCTTATGGGCTGAAGAGATGGCTCAGTTGTAAAGAGCACTTGTCTTGTAAGCGTAAGGTCCTGGCTTTAGTCTTCAACACCACGTAAAAATATTGAGTGTGGTGGCTCTCACTTGTGTATTAGGACTGGGGAGGCAGAAGAAGGAGGGGACCCTGGAGCACCAAGGCTGGTCTAAACTATTTGGTCAGTTCCAGGCCAGTGAGAGTCTTTGCCACAGAAGAGGTAGATAGTTCCTAAGGAATGGCATGTCCGGTTGTCTTATAGCCTCCATACACATGCATATGCAAGTACATATGCACATGTTCACACACATACACCAGAACATATATGAGCATGCACACATCTCTACACACATACTAAAATATAACACAGCTTTGAACACCCCAAACAATATGAAGGCCATTCACCTGGAGTGATGTCTGAAAGGTCTAGGTGGAGTTGAGTTCAATTGGCTGTGCAATATGCACCTGAAACCAAGATGTTCTGTCCTGAGCAGGAGCAGTTTTAGGCAGAAGGATTCCAAATTTTCCAGAGCTTTTTGCCATTTGCAAAGGATGTTACTGTGAAGAATCTCCTATGTTAGGGGCAGGTGCTGATAATGGCCAGCTAGGGTTGATAGTAGAATGGGGTCCCAGAAAGTGCTAGACAGAAAGTGCCAGCCCACTTGCCCCCACTCTGAGACTCCAGCTTACAGTATGAGGCACCCTTGTCTTACACATTGGATTGAGTGATTTCTGGGAAGGACAGTGTCATTCCAGGTGACCCCAGTACACAGGGTCCACAGCCTGCCTCATTTTCTCACCCTGTGGCATGGCACAGGATCGCCAGCTTTGTCCAGCTCTGCCAAGTGATGTTGGGTGGGGCAAGGACCAACTCTCATTCCAGAGGCAGTGTGTCACCCAGGGTTGGCCAGGGAGGACATCCCTGTTTATGGAGTGTGGCTGAGGGTTCAGGGAACAAACCAGGCCAGCAGACTCTATTTCAACTGTGTGGTGGGACTGTAAGAAGTAAGGGGCCCATTGGCAGAGACACCTCAAGGGCTGAGCCGATGGGGGAGAGAGGAAGAGTGAGGAGAGGTAGGGTAGGAGAGGGAGGCAGGGGGAGAGATGAAGGGAGGAGAGAGGACATTTGAATTCTGAGTGTCAAGTGGTCCCCTCCTTAATCCAGGTGACTGATATCTCACAGGTCTCCCACACATCAGAGGATGGTCACAATGGTGGGTAAGGGAGAGGGCACATGGATGCCGATAGAGTTTGGGTCTATCTGTGTGGATAAATTGGAATTGTTTGTATTATTTATGAAGATAATAATTACATAATTTTTAAATTCACAAGCATAGTTTGGCTTAATGATTTTTAAATGTACATAATAGGACATTAGGTGGCTTTTATTAATTCTATTTATGTACAGAGAAGAGAGATGAAGAATCCTGAATCTTAACTATGCCCAAAGAGCAAGTTAATGGAGTCTTGTGACATGAGAGCAACTGCTGTCTGAACCCTGCCACAGAAGGCGAGGTCACTGTGCAGAACCCGGCCAAGGGTTTCTGCTTCCCAGGCTCCCTTGGGGGCCCCATATGGCTGTTGGGGGCACATTTGCATGTAATTTGCATATGATAATTTTTGCTGCAGTAGGAGAATCCAGTTATTAATGCTCCTGCCCCAAACTCGGGTGAGCATGAGCTTCCATTTACAGAGTCTGTCTTCGGGGCACACTTGGTTTCACTTAGAATAAATTATCATACATTTATCATTAGTTTGTGAGTTATTAACATTAATATAAACAAATACGTGGCATATCACTTCAGGAAGATTACTTTTTTAATCACTTAGCGAATGCAGAAAGCTGCTGCTTCATATTTTATTTCCGAATGGATCTGCTTTCTGGTTCGTGCTCACATTAAAGGCATCAGTCCTCACACTTTGCATCTGTTAGTGTGGAAGGCGCTTAATTGAGGTGTGTGTGGGGGGGATCAAAAATTAACTTTTCTCTTCCAATGAAAAACGAGAACTTCTGCAGCCGCCTCTTTACACTCAAGGCTCTCTGTAATCTGTTAAGTATGTCTCTGTCCGTGGTGGGGGAAAGTTTGAAGATTTAATTTAGTGAAATGTCACAGCAGGAAACAAAGTGAGCCTGGCTTCTTCAGCTGCACCTGCTCAGAACACAGGTTCTAACAACTGATAATTAGGAAGGACAGAAACGACTGGGGACTGAGCCTAATAAACCATGATGCCAAACCAGCATTGCTAGATGTTGTACAAAGAGCCAGGCATGGAAGGGATGAGCCAGAAGCTGTATGGGCACATGATCTCTCAGAGAAAGCTCTAGACCCTTGGAGATCATGGACCACCTTAAAGAGACCTAGCCCTGCTCTTGACTGTCTCTCGGGGATTTGGGGCTGCTTGTTTTGCTTCCTCATGCCTCAGTTTCTTCATCTTTAGAATGGGGATGGGAGCACCACTTGTTTCAGAGGTTGTAGGCAGAGTTTCAGGAGGCTAAGCAGGCAGAGAAGCCCCAGAGGAAAGGCTTAGTTGTAATTGCTCTGTTTAATGTTTTGAGTTTTCAAATGTTGCATTGCCTTCTGAACATCAATCAATGATGATGCAATACAATTCTGTATTAGTTATTTTCTTTGTCAGTGTGACAGAACGCCGTCAGAAACAACTTAAGGGAGGAAGGGTTATGTTGACTCATGGCGTCAGAGGGACTGCGGTCCACCATGGTAGAATGTGTGGCAGCCAGAGTGTGGGGTTGCTGCTTGCTCACGCCACAGCTGGTAGGCAGCAGAGACTGGAAGAAGAGGCAGATGAAACCTTCAAAGCCTGCCCCAGTGACCTGGCTCTGTCCATCACACTTCTACAGCCTCGACAAACAGCGCCACCTGCTGGGAACCAAGTGCTCAAACACAGGAGCCTGTGAGGACAGTTCACAATGGTCCATACTTCTATACACTGTGTGGTTCACCATACTCTAATTTCTACAATAGAGTTATTAGCACAGCCTCTCAGCTCATGGTGGAAGTATCACTGGGCACCTCAAGGAAGACATTGCCAAACTGTTCCTAACTCTCCTGTTTGACAGCCAGGTTGTGTGAGAGCTCTTCTATTCCTCTGTAATACTTCCCTCTGTCACTGCCATTGGCTCACTACTAGCTTGTCCCTGAACACTTCCATTTCTGGCAGTGCCTGGCTGGGCTCTCCATCACAGGCCATTTTTTTTTTTTTAAGTCCATGATATCTGGCTACATTTGTCTTTCCTGGGAAATCAAGTTAGATTATTGCATTTGGGCTTCATGTCAGCAGCTTTTCTGGCACTGTGATAAAAAAAGGAAAACAAAACAAAACAAACAAACAAACAAACAAAAAAACGACACATGACCAAAAGCAACTTGAGGAAAAAACAGTTTATTTTGGCTTATGGTTCCAAGGAGATAGAGTCCGTCACAGCTTAGAATGGCAGCAGGAGCCAGAAGTGGGCTGGTCACATTGCGTTCACACATAGGAAGCAGGAAGGGATAACAGGCAAGTGGGGTGAGGCGATAAACCCTCAAAGCCTACCTGCATTGACATTCTTCCTCCAGCAACCTCCCCGACCACCGCCATCTACTGGGACCAAGTGTTCAAACCCCTGGGCCTGTGGAGGACATTTCTTATTTCAACTGCTCCAGCCTTTGCACATTATTGTTGGGGCTCAGAGAGTGCTCCTGCTGGAGTCACCGTCCTGATGCAGGGACCTCAGCATCTCACAAGAGCTGAGTCAAGGTCAGGAAGACATGTAAAATTAGCCTTCGCCCACCAAACTAGGGTAGCACCAGTGCCCCATAGAAGTGATCTTTGGGGTTTATCTTGATGAGTTAAATGATCTTGTTAGGTGTTACCTGCTGTGGGATGTTCTGTATGGCAAATGTGTTGCTGATTAGTCAATAAATAAAACACTGATTGGCCATTGGCTAGGCAGGAAGTGTAGGTGGGACAAGGAGGAGAATAAATCTGGGAAGTGGAAGGCTGAGTCAGTGAGACACTGCCAGCCGCCACGATGACAAACAGCATGTGAAGATGCCGGTAAGCCATGAGCCATGTGGCAAGGTATAGATTAATGGAAATGGATTAATTTAAGCTGTAAGAACAGTTAGCAAGAAGCCTGCCACGGCCATACAGTTTGTAACCAATATAAGTCTCTGTGTTTACTTGGTTGAGTCTGAGTGGCTGTGGGACTGGCAGGTGAGAGAGATTTGTCCTGACTGTGGGCCAGGCAGGAAAACTTAAGCTACAGTTACCCATAGAATGGAGGATAGCCATAAATGGTTGCATGTTCTTGAAACCCCATCCCCTTTCTTACCAAGCTCCTTCTTTATTACATGTATGCATGTATGTATGTATGTATGTATGTATGTATGTATGTATGTATGCATTTACATGTGTTTTGGGGGACACAACACAGTGCACTTGTGGAGGTCAGAGGGCAGTTTTAGGAGTCAGTTCTCTCTTCCACCACATGCATGGGTCTTGGGGATTGAACTCAGGTCATCAGATTTGGTGGCAGGTCCCTTTACCCACTGAACCATCTTGCTGGTCCCCAAGCTCCTGTTTATTTGAGTGTAAGTCCACAGAGGCTTCAGTGCTACTTGGTGCTGAAGGTATGTGTTCCTTTGCATCCTACTCTTTCTCCTATGAGGGATCTGCTTATCTGGGCAGTCAATGTCTGAGTGCAGACTATAGAAAGGATGGGCTTGCTTGGCTTTCAGTTTAGAACAGCTAAATGGTGGTTTGTAGCTAGATATAGTTATGGCAGTTGGGATTTGATGCAAGACAGGGTAATGCTTTTGATGGAGTCGCCATCCTGGAGCATGTGAGTGGGGCCCTGGGATGGGATGCTGTTGTACCTCTTTCTGTCTTGCTGTGTCAATCATGCCCACTCCATCTCTCTCTCTCTGTCTCTCAATAGTTTCCTGCAGGGAATATCTGTTCTCACTTAAGCTGCGATCCTAACACTGGTCAGCAACACAGGTCCCTCACACCAGGATTGTTTAGAGACTCAAGCAGTAGAGGTTCCACCCTAGCCACTGGACAGCCACAGGCAGACTCCTGAGATTTTTTTTTAACCCCCAAATAGCTCCCAATACCTCAGCTTATCCATCCTGGATATACTTGTCATCCAGAATCTCTCAGTGTGATGTTCATGTCTAGGAGGAAGGCAATGCTTTTGGTGAAGTCACCATCCTGGGGCAGGTCAGTGGGGCCATTAGATGGGATTCCTGGCCTTTCGAGGAGACAGTATAATACAGAGTCACATGACTCAGGCTGTGTCATGCCATGGTGTACCTGTCTCTGGTCTGAAGGTGGTAAGTGAATACATCAAGTTCAGCATGTGGTGCTCCTGGGATGTGAAGAGGGACACTTCCGGGTCTCATGCTGTGCCAGGATGCAGGGTGCATGTGTTTCTTGTGGGTTGATCCAGAGGACACTGTGGAAGGTTCCTGGGCTTAAACTTCTCTCCAGCATTCCCAGGGACAGTCAGTGAATCCCACTGAATTCCCAGTGAATGAATGGGAGACTCCAGCAGCAGGAGAGAGAGGGTCACACTGCCAGGTTAAAGGAGACTGAGGAAGAGGTCGTGAGGGAAGCAAAAAAGGGGAGCAGGTTATATGGCTCCTGTGACATTTTAAAGAGCCCGGAGAGTAGCTGCCAGCCACCTGCCTAGAGGAAGTGACCGACAAGCCATGTTAAAGGGACAAATGACCAACCTATGAAACAGCTGCTGATGACTGACAGGAAACAGCCAGCTACCCAGGGACCACCCCTCAAAGACAGGCTCGATTTCTTCCTCCTCTGTATTCAGCTGTAGAGGAAATACCTCCTCAAGTTGGAGGGAGGGGCTGGAGGCAGCTGGACCCAGGCCCGACACATGACTCCTGGGTCTGTGGATCCTTGGCTACTTTAGATGGCGCAATGGTCAGCTTAGTCACAGACCCGTGTCTCGCTGTTCTTGGGGTTGGACAACCAAGATCAAGATGTTATTGGTTTACAAGTGGCTCCTCCCTAGTTGTGCACGCATGTGGTGGAGAGAGGGTACTGTTGTATCTCTCTATCTCCTCAGAATGGCACTGATCCCATCCTGGGACCCCACCCTTGTGACCACATCTGAACATGACCAGCCCTCATAGGGTCTCATGGGCCTCAGCAAACAAATTCTGGTGGCTCAAGTATCCAGTTGTAACACATGTTAGTGTTACCCTCTGATGGATTAGGACATGGTTGAAACTTTAAAAAAAAAAAAAAACAAAACAAACGAACAAAAACCAACAACAACAAAAACCCCCAGAGACAGGGCTAAATCGTCACAGCTGTAATAAACATTTTTAAAACACCAGAAAGTGTTAGGACAGTCATGTGAGGACTTAGCCAGAGATGCTGATGGAGGCTGTTCTGCAGACGGAAGAGCTTTGGCAGGGCAAGCTCCAGAGTATTTTCCCAGAAAACAACTAATTACTGCCTGACTCCATTTCACAAATTGAAAGTTGAGTGTGGGTGGAGGCCAGTGAACAACGTCAGCTATCACCCTTGAAGTGCCATCTGCCTTGGTTTTATTTTTTGAGACAGGGTCTCTCATTACTAGTGAGCCCTGGGAAATCTCTTGGCTCCATTTCTCTAGAGCAGAAGTTAGAAGCGTGCACTCCCATGGCTGGAGATTCTGGTGTGGGTTCTACAGATCGAGCTCAGGTCTTTATGCTTATAAGGCAAGCCCTTTAACAACGGGGGTGGGAGTGGAGTGGGGGGGGAGGGGATCTTTCTTGCTCCATGGGTTGAAATATGTAGTCAAATTGGTTTATCTTCTGTTTTCCGGGTTTCTTACCAAGTTCCCTTGCTGCTCCCAGCAGCTAGCTGTATGACCTCTTTTTGCAGTAGATCTTGGATTTGAGTCCGTGTCAGGGAGAGGTACCTGCGTGACCTCTCCTCAGTTAAGCCCAGGTGAAGAGTCTCTCTCTAAAGAGGTTGCTGGTCCCTTTGAGGCATTGGATGTATCTTGGGTCTCACTGGAGATGACCCCAGGGGCTCCTGTCTGGTGTCTTCTGGACTCTGCCTCATTTTGTTTATCTGCTCTTGCTTGTCTTTTCCTTGTAGTCTATAGTAGGTCTATGTGGGATCAACAGCTTCATCCCACGGGTCCTCCTACAGGATCTGGTCCTGAGTACTCTCTTAGCTCCTTTCCCAATCGGCCCCTCCTCCCTCCAGCATCCATGTCCATCCCCAGTATCCCCTAGCCTGGCCATGCCTGCATGACTGACCCCTCCACTTCTGCTCTCTGATGTGCCGCTTGCTCGTCTGTTCAAACCTCAAGCTTGTCTTTATCTCATACTTAACTGTCTGTCTGATGTACCTGTTTTCTGCCTCCCCACTGAGCTGGCTCCACCAGTCCAAAGACCACATCTGTCTTCGGCTCTGTGATGTCCTCAGTACCTAGCATGGTGCCCGAGCCATAGTAAGAGATGAAATACCCCTTCGATAAAGGAAGCCTCCACTCTGGCTCATTAAGCGGCTGTCATGACAGTGATACCAAAGAACAGTGTGTGTCAGGGTTGCCTAGATCTCTGCTGCTCAAACGTGGCCAGTGACCATCATCGCTGGGAGTTGGCTGGAAATGCAAGTTCATGTCTTTCTTAGAGGCTGAAGTCTGCGGTTGACCCAAGGTGGTACCCTGGGCATCAAGGTTTGAGGAGACCAACTCCAAATAGCCCAGGTGTGTTTTTATGCCATCTTCTGTTCCCATTTTTGTCCTCAGCTAAAGTTTGTTCGATGTTTTAAATTTCCTTTTTTTTTCTTTTCTTTTTTTTTTCCAGTATTCTTTTGGGGGATAGGAGTGTATGCATGTGTGTGTGCGTGCGTGCGTGCATGTGTGCGTGCATGCGTGTGTGTGTGTGTGTGTGTGTGTGTGTGTGTGTTATATGTATATATGCCTTTTCATGTCCATGTGGAGGTGTAGAGATCAGAGGCCAATATCAGATGTCTTGCTCTATCAATCTCCTACTTTATTTTTCAAGACAAGCTCTCTTACTGAACTTGGTACTGACTTATTGGCTAGCCAGGCTGTCCATCATGCCCCAAGTATCCAAAGGTTCTGCCTTCCCAGCCCTAGGATTATAGGCATACATCATCATCACTTGGCTTGTGTGTGTGTGTGTGTGTGTGTGTGTGTGTGTGTGTGTGTGTGAGAGAGAGAGAGAGAGAGAGAGAGAGAGAGAGAGAGAGAGAGAGAGAGAGTTATACTGTAGCCTTAATTGGCATAGAATTTACTACATAGAACAGGCTGCCCTTGAACTCACAGAGACGTACCTGCCTCTGCCTTCCAAGTGCTGGGATTAAAGGGGTGTGCCAGCACGCCTGGCTACACTTGGCTTTTTAAGTGGGTGTTGGGGATCTGAACTCAAGTCCTTATACTTGATCAGCAAGCACTTTACCCACTGAGTCTCTTGCCAAACCTCCAATATCTTACATTTCTTTAGCCCAGATAGACTGTATACACACACGAAGACCAATGTCTGCTATGGAATGTTCTGGGATCAACTTCCTAGTCATCTTGCAGTTTGGAAAGGAGGGCAGATGTCCATCACCTGGAGTTGTGAACCAAAAGGTCCATTAATGCCTTTGATGTCTCCTTGAGAGTCAGGCTGGAGGTTCCAGGTAGATTTGTCCCTGTTAAATCCAAACCCTGAGGCTGGGACCGTAGCTCAGTTAGTAAAGCGTTCCCCTCGCATGCACTGGGTTTAATCCTCAGCATCACATAAACCAGATGTGGTAGGACACACCTGTAATCCTATCATGCAGGAGGTGGAGGCAGGAAGATCAGGAGTTCAAGGCCATCCTTGGCTAAATTGGGGCTTGGAGGCCAGCCTAGATCCACATCCCATGGAAGAGCAGTCCTTTGAACTACTTCAAACACTCCCTAACCAAGGTGACCGTTTATGTGTACATCTCACATGTGAAATTATCCATGCAATTCACTCTGTCTGCTGGGACACATTTGGGAAAGGCAGGCTCACAGTACGCAGCATTATAATGAAGGCTCAGGGATCCCAAAGGGAGGAAATTCTGTGTCTATACCTTGAGTCCAGTGTCTCTCAGACACTTTTTGTCCAGTGTCTCTCAGACACTTTTTGATCATGGAATGTTTTTTGTTAGGGAATAAATGGTTCATTTCAGATTTATTCTTTAAACAGTTTAGGTAGAAGTATGGGACAGAAAAACCAGAAACAGGTAGAAGAGGAAGAGAGAGAAGGAGAAGGTTATGGGGGTAACCAGAGAACTGGAGTTATATTCACTGTCCTCGGGTTTTAATGGAACTTGGTTCAGGCCTCCTTCAATTCCTTTGGGTGTATTAATGAAAACTGGAGGGTCATCTAATTCAGTTTAGCCTTTTCTTCTAGGTTCTGTGTGCATAGTAATCGCATCTCTGTACTCAGAACATGAGCTAATTTGTGCTAGAGTCATTGTATTTTACAGTGAAGTCCCAAAGCCCTGTTGGAGGCATTGTGTGTAAAAACCCGAGTAGGTGCATTCTGAATTGAATGGGGTTCTGCTCTCTTTCTGTTTAAAGAAGAAGACAGTGTTTAAATTACACTGGGGTTTATTATTCCTGAGTTTAGAGCACGTGGGGAGACCCACACTGAGTGTGTGTATCCTGCACATCACACGCCTGCTCTCAGAGTGTAGTCTGGAGGTGCAGAAAGAACAGTGATGGGCAGGACTTTGAGGAGCTGTACCCGGGAACAAGAGTAGCATTCTAACTGCTGGACCTTATTTAGTGCAGGGACCACAGTCTTTGAGAAGATGCCCTGGAAGGATCCAGGTAACTGAAGAACTTGATCTCAGCTGTGGTTGGGACCTGAGAGATGGAGGCTGAGCAGTCCCATGGTGGGAAGGAGTTTGTGTTTGCTTCATGGAGAATGGAGTGGGAAGTTCAAAGATCTGGGGGTGGTGGGTGGGCAGAACTAGGTTCTCTGTAAATCGACAGATGGAAGTCCAGGTGCTGTGAAAAGATGCCCCAGAGCAAATGCTGTTTGGGGTTAGTGGATACGTCAGCCCTTTGGGCAGCTGGAATCCCTCTTACCTCAGCCTAGAATCCATAGCATCATCCATCACAATCCAATGCTTTGGGTGGGGAGTATTCTCCTGTCATTGAAGATGGTGAGAAACCTGTGAATGAGGAGAGAATGTGTAACTTGATAGTGTTGATGAAGAGGGTGATGATGGTGATAATAGTGATGATGATGATGATGGTGATGATGATGGTGATATTGATTGGTGATAATGATGGTAATGATTATAATGGTGGTAATGGTAATATTGGTGATGACAGTGATGGTGATAATGGTGGTTGATGGTGCTGATAGTAGTATTAGTACCAGTCATGGCAATGAATTCCTATAATCACCCTCTAACTAAGCTTCTTTGCTTGCAGATTCCAGAACAAAAAATTGAGGTTGATTAGTGGCAACTGGTTGAGTCTTTAGCTTAGCACATGCGATGTGTCAGGCCCTCTTTGTATCATGTCACAGTTATCAGTAACCCCAAGACATCCCTTAACCTTGCCTGAGAAGTTGACAGAGTGATGTAGAGATGAGAAGATTGTTGCTATTGCAGTTTATAGGCTCCTCTTTATACAAGTTCCCTACATGCCATGGAAAAAACTTGGCCTCACTTATACCTCCACGTGTGACAGAGTTGAGGGCTTGCTTTGATCATACTGAAGATTTCCCTTGCTCAGATCCATGTTAATTCAATATACTATTTTTTAAAACCATATTTTGTTTGTCCAGTTATTTTATAGCTCTACGTGTGAATGCATGTTCATATGTGCATATGTGCAGGTGCAGGTGGGTTCAGAGGTCAGAGGACAACCCTGTGTATTGTGAGATGCCATCCACCTTGTTTTTGGAGACAGGGTCTCTCACTGGCCTGGAGTGCACTAATTCAGCTAGGTTGACTGGTCAGTGTTTCTTCCTCTCTCTAACTCCCTAGTGCTGAGATCATAAGCACATGCCTCTGCATTGAGCTTATTTATTTACTTATTTGCTTATTTGTTTGTTTATTTGTTTTTAAGCATGGGTCCTAGGGATCAAACTCTGCTCCTTTGGCTTTTTACAAGGCAAACATTTTGCCAGCTCAGCAATCTCCCTCACTTTTGTCTGGTTATTTTAAGACGGAGAAAGGTGAAGCCAGATGCCAGCTCTCATCTGTTGACTTTCTCTTCCTGTGGTGGAGGCACAGTGTTGGCCACGTGGGGCAGGGTGGGGGAGAAGGGTGAGACCCGTCTCTTGTCTTGAAGGACTCGACAACCCGAGAAGGTGTCCTGTTGTTTAACAGCAAGCACCCAGGCTCTCATTCATTTTCAGCTTGTTCTCCAGCCAGCCAGGGGTCGTGATACCTCGCAGGAGGGGAAGAAAGAGATGGGGTGTCATGTCAGTTTCAGTGACTTCTTAGGAATGACAGCAAGGGGACCTTCCGTTCTCTTGTCACCACGCACATTCAGGAAGTGTTCAGCGGCAGCCAAGCTTGTGGCCTTTAGAGGGAAGGCCACCTGCCATCTCGGAAAACACGTATGCAGGGGTCACACACTCACCAGCTTATTTTACCTTATATTTTTTTCTCTCTCGCCCCCATGGCGTTCACAGCCAGTAAATGAAGGCTCTCTGAGACTGGGATAGACCGCCAGACACCCTGCACACAGTTAAACAGCACTTCAGGCTCGAGGCCAGCCTTTATTTCCCCAGTGCTCTTAAAAAACAGAAGCTCACTTTGTGAAGAACTTATCACAACACCTAACACTTAGTGGGTCTTCAGTCAATACGTATTAAACAAGGCTGGCTCATTCACTAAAGTGTTCAGTCCTCAGCACTCATCTTTAAAAAGCTGAGAGCAGCATGCTGTGTAAGCCTGGCTCTGGGAAGGTGGAGACAAGTGGACTTCTGGGGCTTGAAGGGGATAGCCAGCCCAGCATACTCTTGAGTTTAAAACATAAGATGTGGTACCTGAAGAATGACAGCTGGTGTTGTCTGACACACACACACACACACACACACACACACACACACACACACACACTGCATGAAAATGGGAAGGTGCTGTGGAGATTTTTCTGCAAGGCGTTTTAACTGCAGCCCTTGCATATTTATGAGAAGTGAGCCCACTGCACCAATTTCCTACATTACCAGCTTTAACCATTCTTTTGCAAGCCGTAAACAATTTTTTCATACAATCCATTTCTATTCTTATGAATGTCAGCTTGCGATTAAGCTGACTCCTGGCTAATTAGCCAAGTGCTATTCTTGGATGAAATTGGATGGCTGCAGTAAGAGCTGACTCATTATTTGAAATATGCTATCTATTTAGGTTCCTGTTTGCGATTATATTACAGAATTTCTGTCTTCGATAGAACTATGCTGGTATTTTAGAAGAATAATTCACTCACATGTTAGGACGTCATCTGACTTTGTTTGAGCAAATGCTGTGATCAGAAGCCTTGTACCAGCAAAAAAAAAAGTATCGATGCTACAGAGATGCCAGGGGGCATTCAAAGCCAGCCTTTGACCCCTGCCTTAGAAATCAGCCTTTTCCCAGAGACTTGGAAAGACATGCTTACAAATAGTCCTTTCTCCTATTCCATCTTAATTGTGCCTTCTATCATTTTCATCTTCTTTTTATAGGCTCAGAGGTAGAATTGACTTCTTTTTTTATTTCAGCTTTTCTACATCTGTGTGTTTTATTTGATGCTTACTTTCCTGTAACTAATATTGAGCTTTTTGTCTGGTCTGTGAAGATGGTAAGTCAAATAGGCTTTTTGCCACAAAATACCCTGTAGAGTTGAAGCAGGGACCATGAGTTGGCTTGCTCAAAAGAGTCAAGTGACTCAGTTTCCCTATCTGGAATGGAACTGATGATATGTCTTCTTGTTCCGCTCCACCCCAAATTGATGACCCATGTTAGACATTCTGATGGATGTCAGTCAACATCACAATATCGATGCTGGAGTTTTTAATCATGGCCATGTGAGTATCTACATTTGAATTCTGAATTGTCTCTTGCTACAGTCCCCAAAAGACAGACATGGCCCTAGAAAATATATTTTGAAATTTTTTTTTTTTTTTTTTTTTTTTGGTTTTTCGAGACAGGGTTTCTCTGTGTAGCTTTGCGCCTTTCCTGGAACTTGCTTTGGAGACCAGGCTGGCCTCGAACTCACAGAGATCCACCTGCCTCTGCCTCCCGAGTGCTGGGATTAAAGGCGTGCGCCACCACCGCCCGGCTATTTTGAAATTTGTAAATGGGAAGCTTTTGCCACATACCCGGTCCTGGTTATCTGCAGGCAGGTGTTGCTAGAAGTAATCAACAGATTAGCAGCACATCCCCGGTGCAGCAGCATCCTTCACCTGTGCCTCAGTTCCTTTTCTTGTTGCTGTGATAAAATACTCTGACAAATGCAACTTAAGGATGGGTGTGTCTCGGCTCACAGTTTGAGGGTATGGTCCATCCTGCTGGGGGGAGTCAAGTAGGCAGGAACCTGAATTAGCTGTCACTTCAGGTCTACACTGAATGCATACTGCTGTTCAGCTCCCCTTCTCCACTCACACGGTCCAGGATCCCAGGTAGGGAATGTCACCGCCCACAGTGGGCAGGACGTCCAACATCTATTAATGGAATCAAGATAAGGTGCCCCCCTCCCCAGGCCCATCTCTGAGGTGATTCTAGATTGTCTCAAGATGACATGAGCCACCATGACCAGTGGGTACCATTCACCATGGTAATGGAGAAAGGAAGAAGGCACACCCTGTGTCCTCAGGCTTCCAGCTGCTGCCTAAATATCTCTAGGCTTGTCTGGCTATAGATGAGAACTAAGCCTTGCCTGGCATATCCCAAATCAACACAGCTACTTAATCACAGCTTTTGTCTATATTTTTTTCCAGAGAAAAATAGCTTTAATTTCTAATTGTTAACGAAGTCCTTGAAGACAATTCGAACAACAGACGTCCCAAAAGCAGAAAATAACTGGTGTTTGGAATGCCATCAGGCAGAGAGAGAAAAGACTGAGTAAACTGGTTAAACCCAATTTGGGGGAAATCTTCTTTCAGTTCCTCAGATAGACAGACAGATGCGCACACATACCTTTGAAAACAAGAGGTCACATTAAAATGTGTTTAACTCATCAGCCATCAGGGGAATGCAGATTAGTACTACAATAAGAGTCCACCCCCCCCCCCTTCATTAAGAAAAGAGTAACAATGCATGCTGGTGAGGATGGGAGCAGAAAGAATCCTTGTCTATTGCTGGAGGGAATGTACATCAGTGCAGCCACTATGGGAAGCATTATAAAGTAGGGGTTAGAGAGATGACTCTGTGGTTAAGAGCACTGGCTGCTCATCCAGAGAACCTGGGTTCAATTCCCAGAGCTCACATGGTGGCTCACAATGATCATCTGTAACTCTACTTCCAAGGGACCCAATGTCCTCTTCTGGCTTCCATAGGCTCCTGGGCATGCATATGGTACACAGACATATGTACCATATGAGACCACTCATACACATAAAATAAAAGTTTTTTAAAAGTAGAATTTGTCAGACATGACTGGTCAACGTTAAAAAACAAAAATATGAACAAAACCCTGAAAGTAGACCTACTGTGTGACTCAGGTACAGCTCTCATAGATATTTTCTTAAAGGGCCCCCCCAGTCACCACATCTCAGAGACAACTGGCTGCTCGCATTCACTGCAGCATTGTATGAAGCAGCTGAGCTGTAGAGCCAACCTCCACAGAGCAGTCAGGAGTCAAAATGAGGGGCATATACACAGGGAAATTCTATTTAGCCACGAAGAAGAACCAAATTGCGGTGTTTGCAGGAGGATGGATGCAACGAGAGATGATTATTATATTAAGCATAGTCAGTCAGTCTCAGAAAGGGGAGTGTTATGTTTTCTCTCATCGTGGAGCCTAGATTTTATATAGACACGTAAAAGCCTGTGTGTCTAGACGAGGTGAAGGTAAGCAAAACTGTCTAGGGAAATAAAGGGGACTGACAGGTTAGAGGGGGGGAAAAAGGAGAAGGCGGGTTTAATATGCAATATATACTTGTATGAAAACTGTCCTTACGTGGGGTTGGAGAGAGAACTCAGTGGTTAAGAGCATTGACTGCTCATTCAGAGGACTCAGGTTCCTTTCCCAGTGTCCAGGTGGGTGGCTCATAGATGCCTGTCACTCTAGCTCTAGGTGATCTGATTCCAATCCCATGCTCCCTTCTGGCCTCCCCGGGGTACCTACACACATGTGGTAGACACACGCAAACACACAAATAAGAAGAAATCTTTTTTTTTTAAAGTTGTTATGTAACACAGTGTCATGTACAATGAATATATACCAGTTTTGGGGAAAAAAAAATAATCCCTGGCAGCTTTTTTATGTCACTAGCCAGAGTAGGCTGACTTAAAACGTGGGCTCTGTGTCCTTCTGGAAGAGCATTTGGTCCCCTTGGGGTAGGCTTGCTTCTGGAACAGTCATCTTGAGAGTGTGCGGTGCTTGGGAGTGTGATTTCTGTGCATGGGGACAGATCTCTGAGATACACTGGCAGGCTGCAGACACCGACTTACTCATGATGCTATTGTGCCTGGGAGAGTGGTGCATCCGCCCTGTTGAAACTTGCTGTTTTCGCTCCCTGGAACCTTCCGAGTCCCTTAGTTTCTGGGAGTTTCTTTTTCTAATTTGCAACACGGAGAGCTAGGTTGTTCTCTTCACCAACTGCGTATTAACCCTCGGAGTGTATGCACTAACCTTTGTTTAGCAGATGGCACGGGGTTAATTACTACACCGCAATTAACTTCCTTCGGCACATCTGAAAAATCTTCACAACAAATCCGCCAGTACTTCGTGGTGTCAGGAGAAGATTCCAGTCTTGTAGGGCCTCAGACTGCTGGTGGAGGAGGGTGGGGTAACAGTAGACACATTTGGAAACAGGTTAAAAAAAAGATTCCTTACAAATTGAAGGGAGTCTAAAGATTTGGTGGCAGACAGCTGGTGACAGAGGAGCTCAGGATAGGCTTGTTTGGAATTGTGTCTGTGAAGATGATGTTTGCGCTGCACCGGGGGTGGTGTGAGAAGGTGGCATCCGAGCTACTGGGTTCATTACTCTGGTCCTAAGCTTGGCAGGAGCTTGTGTGAGGGGGAAATAATGAGCCAGAGTAGGTTGAGTTTGGTTAGTAGAGAAGGGTGAAGCCGAAGGAGCTGCTGGGGGATGGGGGATTTCTGCTGTGCACAATAGGGTGCGTGTGCCAAGCACTTTAGATGTTATCAATCACAGAGAGATGGGAGGCAAGGGACTGTACGCTGGGAAGTGAGATGGTCTCGCGCTTCTGTTCTTTCACGTCTACACTGACAGCTTTGGAGGTGTGAGCTGGATGACATTGAGATCTGAGGGACAGGAGGCTGAGAAAATAGCTCGGTTGGTAACGTGGTTCCCAAGCAAGCATGAGGCTTCTGAATTTGATTTCTAGAACCCGTATAAAAAGCTGGGCATAGGGGCACCTGCTTATAAACCTTGTGGGGACAGGAGCAATCCTTGGGCTTGGTGGTCTACCAGCCTTGACTGGGTGAGCCCCAGGTTCCAGTGAGAGACCCTGTCTCAAAAATCAAGGTGGATGGTTCTTGAGGGGAGACATCTGAGATTGAGCTCTGGCTTCTACAGGTGTACACATGCACACAGACAAATACACACACAAATACCCCCGCCCCATAGACACACTCCCATAGACACATACACAGATACGCACACTCACACATACAGATAGACAAATTCATACACTCACACACAAAAGTTGAAGGAGTTTTTCCAGTGGGGAATGAGACAAAAGAGACAGCCTGAGACAATTGTGGTTGCCTGTAACAGAGGGTGACCCAGGAGAAGGGGTGAATGGGCAACAAAGGAGAAAAGCAACTGCATGTGGCCTCCGTGGTTCCAAGAGCAAAGAGTATGCCAGCACAGGGAGACTCACCAGGATGCCAGGCAGAGGCTAGGAACAGATGAGCATGATCATGCAGACATCTAGGACTGGTCCTGGCGCCTGCAGCCCCAGGCCAGTGGTGGACCCAGAGCAGACTAAGAAGGCTGAAAGATGGATATAGAGATAGCTTACAGAATAATCCTTGGGGAAGCTAGAAGAAGAGGTCTGAACAGTAGCACTAGGGAAAAGGGAAATTAATCAAGGTTAAAAAAATATTTTTGTATATGTTTTACCTATGTGTATGTTTATGCACCACAAGCACACAGTGCCCAATGGAGGCCAGAAGAGGGCATCAGATCCCCTGGAACTGGAGTTACAGATAGCTGAGAACCACTGCTTGGGTGCTGGGAATTGAACCCAGGTCCTCTGGAAGTGCAGCCAGTGCTCACAACAGATGATCTATCTCTCCAGCCCTGGGGTATTAATTTTTCAATAAACAAAATACCAGAACATTATTGTGTTAGTCAGATTCTCAGATAATAATAGGGTGATCTGTCCCACTCAATTTAAGAGAGAAACGAAGCAAAAGTGCTTTCCTGAAAAGACAGCATGTAGTTCAGAGAAACTCTGTGTGGACTGGAAGAGCAGGCACTGGATCTTCACCTCCAGAAAGGGCTGTTGATCAACACATAGGGGCTCCTTTGGGGAAAACATCGTGGATGGGGTAGAGAGAATAGAGGGGCGAGCTTGGTGATTAGGGACTTTTAAGATGAGGCACCCTCAGGATGTACCTATGGGGTGGAACTGCACACTGTAGGTTGCTTCATATGTGTATGTTTCCTTTGCTGATGACATGTGTTCACAAACTCCACGTTCTGTGGGCTGGACAGTTCAGGTATCCTTGGCTGTGTTTTCTGCTCAGATGACCCAAGGCCGATGTAGATGGGGCTCTTCCAAGATAGAATGTGCTTCCTGGATGCATCTGGCTGTTGGAGGCCTTCAGTTTCATGGAGATGTAGGAGTGGGGTCCTGTTTCCTGACTTCCTACACTCATGGCATATGTGTGTGTGTGTGTGTGTGTGTGTGTATGCGTGTGCGTGTGCGCGTGTGCGTGTGTTAGTGTGCGCAAGCTTCAGTGGTATCTGCAGAATCAAGGCTCCCCTGGAACTGGAGTTACAGCTCATTGTGAGCTGCCCTGTCCATTCCAGGAATGGAATCTCTCTTCTTCTCCAAGAGCAATGAGTGTTCTTAACTGCTGAGCCATCTCTTCAGCCACTTAGCATTTTGCCTTTTTTTTTTTTTTAAGGAAACAATAGTTCAGGTTTCTTAGACTGTCTTCAAAATCAAACATGGGGTGTACCTTTGTAAACCCAGAACTTGTAAGATGATGCAGGAGGATCAGGAATTCAAGGCAGTCTAGCCTGGACTAATGGAGACCCTGTCCCAATCAACCAACAAGTAAAGACTCATTTTTGTTCCCAGACAATGATACTTTCCTCCTGCTTTTTCTGACTCCATATCTCTCTTGTTTATTTTCTCTATGTCCCTCCCTAGACCTGGGATCCGGGGCTGATGCTGGCGGAGGCTCTCCTCTGAGTCTTAAGGATGGGCCTGGCTCTTATCTGCCGACCTGCACTCCTCCCCGCTCCAGCCTGGGTCAGCTGGGGTCTTCCTTTCTTCCCTTCTCGTCCCAATGCTTTTCCTTAGACCGGACCCCTTGCTCGTGAGTTCTGCTCTTCTTTGTAATTGCCTCTCTCCTGGTGCGTGGCTTTAGAATGTGCAGTTTCCTAGAAACATTCCCCCTTTTCTTTAGATTTCCAAATTTATTAGCATGGACCCGCTCACGTGTTGTTCCTTTAAACTCCCGTGTGGCTCTTTGCTCACCCTCCTCGCTCAGGTTGGAGTTTGATCTTTTATATTTTCTGCTTGTCCGTCCTATATTAGGCTAGCAGGAAGCTTGCTTCTTTTTTATCACCGGCCTTTCTGGAAGATTCATTTTAAAAAAACCTCTCCCTAGGGATTCAGATCTGCTTTCTAGGTGGGCCCCTTGGGGACTGAAGAAGCTTTGGAAAGGACGCCACCCTTTGGGGGGGGGGGGGGCGCAGCGCAGACTCAGCCTGTCTGTCAGCAGGACCCGGCCCTCCTTTGCTTTTGCATCTCAGCTCCCCCCACCCCCAGGCCCTTGTGGGCTGCTCTTCGGTTGGTCTTTCAGCATGCCCACGGGTCCCCTTCACTGAGTGAGGATGTGCCAGCCAGCCACAGGGCAGCTTTATTTATAACGTGACCCACGATGTCCCTGAAGACTCTGTGAATTTCCAAGCAACTGGCTTGAGGGCGTTACGTCCTTCCTATTTTAAAAATAAAGTATAGCTGGAGTTGGGGCCAAGCATTTCTTCAGTCTTAGTCTTCGGGAATTAACTGATATTTCCCGTGACCATTTCGACTTGTCTTTGAAGAGCTGAGCAAGTTTGTTGTCCGTGCGTTTTGGGAAGCGGTCTCTAGAAAGCTGTTAGCTTTGCTCTATTATCCCGGTTCTCCACAGCTCTTCCCTCTTGCATTCCTTCACACCTCTCCCTTGGTTTCTCTCCTTCCCCCCTCTTCCCTTCTTTCTCCCCTTCTCCCTCCTCCCTCCCCAGTTCTTTCTCTGCTCCTTCTTTCCTTCTTCCCTACTTCTTCACACTTCCTCCGTTTTGCATCCCTCCTCCTTCCTCCTCCCTCCCCCTCCTCCCCTTCCTTCCCCTCTCCCACCTCCCTTCTTCCATCCCTCTTCCCTCTTCCTCCCTCCTCCTTCTCCTCCCTTCCCCTCTCCCACCTCCCTTCTTCCATCCCTCCTCCCTCCTCCTCCCTCCTCCCCTCCCTCCTCCTTCTCCTCCCTTCCCCTCTCCCACCTCCCTTCTTGTATCCCTCCTCCCTCCTCCCTCCTCCTTCCTCTCTCCTTCCTCCCTGCTGGTTCGCGATCTGTCAGATCTACAGTGTGTTCAGTATTTTCTGTTCCCCTGTGTCTGGCCCACCTCCTCTTTTCCCACCTTTCCTTCACTGTTGGCACGCAAAGCAAGGACGCAGTGGGAGTGTGTGGCCCCAGTGCCTTCTCCTGACCCTTCTCCCTCATCTGCCCCTCTGGGTCCTCTGTGGTTTTCCTTATCTCCATCTCCAGGGGCCTCTTCTGGGGTCACTGCCATGCACCCAGCCCTGTGTGCTCCGGACATAGCTGTGTTCTGTCCTTACTTCCCCTTTCTGAGCTTTCAGATGTGGCTTTTGTTTTGAGCCAGCCTTCTGTTCCTTCATATATCTGTCATGGCAGCTTGGGGTCCTGCCTCACCTTATCCACATCTTTTCTCCAGGTCTAAGTGCTCTGGAGGCTGTGGATTCCATGGACGGACGGAGTGGAGAGCAGAGGAAGACAGGGCTATGAGCTGGGTGTGCAGGGTTTGACCGCACTCAGCCCTCTCCCGAGCAGTAATAATCAGCCTACACTTTGGCTGAGAATCTAAGTTGCTGTTTCCTAAATAGAGTCCTATATTCACTAATAACATTACATTAAATGAGAGGTTGGGGCCATCAGTCAGAGTCATATTAGCAAAAGTAATTACATTCTGTACATTTTTTCTCAGGCTAACTCCCAAGGCCTCATCCTGCTCTGGAGAGTTCATTGTTCTGTGGCCTCCAGAGAGCCCCTTGCCTGGTGCTGAGTGCTGAGCTTGTGGTATCTGAGGTAGCATTGGGCTGCTGTAGAAACAGCCAGAATGGGAGGGAGTTTCAGGGAAATGGTGCTGGCTGGGCTGCTGACCAGATATAGCTGAACTTCAATTAGGGGTGTTTGGTTGGGGTTTTTTTTTTTTTTTTGGTCAACTTGATACAGCCTGGGATCACCTGGGAAGAAAGTCTCAATGAGGGACTGTCTAGATTCTAGATTGGGTTGGCCTGTAGGTCTGGGGATGACTGTCTTCATTAAGTTGATTGACGTGATAAGACCCAGCCCACCCTGGGCGGCACCATTCCCTAGCCTAGGGGTCCTAGACTGTGTCAGAGTGGGGGAATGGAATCGCGCATAAGCCAGTGAGTGAGTGTGCGTTTATTGACTTACTCATTTCTCTCTGCTCTGGACTGTAGATGTGATGTGACCAGCTGTGCAAAGCTCCTGCCTTGACTTCCCCACAATGATGGCCCACAACTTGGAACTGTATGCAGAAATAAGGCCCGCTCCCTGCTAAATCGCCGTTTTAGTCAGATTATTTTTTCTATCACCGCCGCAGAAATAAAGTGGGGCACTTAGATGCAGCTATTGTCATCTGGCTCCTCCCAGCCCAGTCTTGAGTGGGTCCAGCCAGCTGCCGCTCCTGACCTGCAAGTTGTCTGTAGGCAGATGTCCAGGATAGCCTTCAGACAGATTTGCACTGTCAGGAACCACTTCCTCTCCGAACATCATGAACACACAGCGTGAAAGCCAAGCCCAGCCGTAGTGTGTGAGCACACCGGGGGAGAGTTCCAGGCCACAGGCTGTCATGCAGAGTAGCTGTTAGGGACTTTTACATGGTAGGGTCAGTGGAGACGTGTTCACCTGACAGAGTTTATGGAAGGACTGAGGTGTGTCTTGGTATGTTTTGGAGAAGGACTCTAGGGGAGGGGCATTGATGCTAGCTTCATAAGCTGGCCCAGAGGGCAGCAGAAGGCAGAGGGGTCAGAGGAAGGAGTCAGGCAAGTGGGGGCTAGCCTGTTCTTGGGGACATGTTGGTTCTAGCTTTGTGAGCCGCTGTCCCAGCCCTGCAGTTATTTATGATAACATCTGAACAGGTGTCCAGTGTAACTGAGACTCAGCACACCTGTGTGTGGGCCGAGGCTGTATCTCAGCTGGGAAGAGGGCTTGCCATGTAAGCATGAAGCTCTGGATTCCATCCCATAGTTCTGTATGACATGGGCCTGGTGCTGCCCACCTGCCATCCCAGCATTCAGGTGAGGAGGTGGAGGCAGCAGGGTCAGAGTTCAAGGTCATCTTCAGCTACATCGTGAGTCTGAGGCCAGCCTAGGTTACATAAGGCCCAAAACAATAGTGATAGCAAGGATTAAACCAAGCAAGTATTAAAAAAACAATAAAACAAACAAACAAAAACAAAACCTGTGTACACATGTAATTTCTCTCATAAGGAAAAGTAGTTTTCTAGTCACTTTAGTCCTGGCACAAATAAACCCAGAGCTTCAGTTGCCCACAGGGCAACATGCATGGCTGTCTTAGTTCTCAGGCTTCTCTATAATATTGTCTACTTACCATGTGCTGGACAAGCTCTCTGCTTGGTCATATGAACAAAGATAGAAACTCCAGGTTTATTATCAAGTTCACATCTGGTATATCAGTGCAGAGAAGGCAAGGACCCCCAAAGACCCCAGGCCCATGCAGGGCCTGTGATGTCATGTGTTGAAGGACAAATTGTATACCTTGCTTGCGGCTTCATCTCCCTGCACTCTGTGTGTGTGTGTGTGTGTGTGTGTGTGTGTGTGTGTGTGTGTGTGTGTGTGTATGGAGGCTAGAAGAGATAGAGGTTAACCCCGGGTGCCATTCCTCGCATGCCACTTGGTTTGACATAGGGTCTCTTACAGCCTTGGAGCTTGCCACGTGGACCAGGCTGGCTCAGTAGAAACTCAATTACCTCTACCTCCCCAGCTCTGAGATTACAAGTGTGTGCCAGTGTGTATCCTCATGCCCGGCTGTTCTACATGGGTTCTGGGGATGAAATTCAGATCCTCATGTTTGCAAGGGAAGTACTTCGCTGACTGAGCTGTTTCCCCAGCCCCAGTTCAGCTCTTGAATGTCACCCTCCTCTTACATCTTCCTGTCCAGCTGCCTTAATGCAGGATTGCAGGGCTTTGATTTTTTTTTTAACTTGAATACACCCTGTTCCCATTGTTTTCTCCTTAAAATATTGAGAGAGTATTATGAGATTTATGTTCCCCCGAGGTCTCAGCTGTGAAACAAATTCCATCCAGGCACGTGTTAAATTATATTGGCGAGGTTAACTTTGAGGGAAAGGCTCAGACATTGTAGAGCCTTGTGCTGGGGCTGGACAGGTCGACTGACACCTTTTTGAGGGTTGGCATGCCAAGGGCGATCTCAGCTCTAATTCTTGTGTAGAGGCTATGCAGATTGTGGCCAGGCAACATGGCCTGTGACCAGAATATTTTTAGGTCACTGTCTCAGAATGGCTTGAGTTTGGGCTGAAATGGGCTCAAAAAGGCTCATGGGAAGAGCCTTACAGGAAGTGCCAGTCCCTGCAGTGTGTGAAAGCAGGTCCCAGGGAGGGCAAATGCCATCCTCAACAACCTGTGCTCCAGTTCAGAGGAGCATGGCGGCAGCGCCATGCTGGTTATCTGCTCTTTCGTGCTGAGGTCCCAGGGTTCCTCATCAGAGAGGATGAAGTACACATGAGCCTCTGAGGAACAGAGGAGTGTGAGCCTCAGGAATGGGAGGGATAGGGATACAATGTGTTCTCCCAGCTGATTGGTGGCAGCTGGCAGCGGATGCTGCCTGTGCCAGGAGTCACAGAAGGGGTGGGGGTCCCCAGGCCTCACTGAAGGCTGTCTGTTCTTCCCAGAGTCGCTGGCTCAGTCACTCACCTGGGGATGCAGCTCCTTTACCCATGCTTCCCCTACTGATGTCTGTGGGTTTTCTGTGACAGACCCATTTCCAACATTGCAATGGACTGGATTTAATTTGACCTTCAGGTTACCAATTTACAATGTCCATCTGAGTCAGAAACCAGGAATTCATGTTGGGAAGTAGAAACCTCCACCCTGCTACCCCACTTAGCCTTCCCTGTCTCTGGCATCTTCTCGTCTATCCAGAGGACACACAGGCGCACCTCTGTGGAGTGGGGAAGCCCATTGCTGGTACCATGTTATGCCTCATTTTATGAATACAGCCCTCAGCCTCATGCTGTGCAGTACTTCTTTTTTTGGGGGGGGAGTATGGGGGCATATTTTCTTACCAGAATGCCCTTTTTGGTCTATGTCCATGAAGAGCTTCCTCTAGGGGATCTGGCAGGACCAGTTGACCTTGTGGTTTTGCCCTGGGAGCTCTCTTGTATCCAGAGATACAGGCCTACCACACTTTATGAGATGAGCATCCTCTTGTATAATTCTGAGGAGAAAGGCAAGCAGGACTGGGTGAAGGGACACAGTCCTAGAATTCCAGGTCAGAGGCTGAGGCAGGAAGATGGAGAAATCCAGGCTGGTCTAAGCTACCTAGCAAAAGCATGTCTCAAAAACAAATGAACACAGGGCTGGAGACACAGCTCATCAGAAAAGCACTGGATGCTCTTGCAGAGGACCCAGGTTCAGTTCAGAGCACCCATGTGGCAGCTGGAAACTAGCTGCCACTCCAGTTCCAGAGAACCTGACACTCTCCTCTGGCTTCTGTGCACATCAGGCATGAATGTGGTGCACAGACATACATGCAGGCAAAGTACTCATACAGATTAGATGGATGGATGGATGGATGGATGGATGGATGGATGGATGGATGGATGGATAGGTAGGTAGGTAGGTTGGTAGATAGATAGATAGATGGATAGATAGGTAGATAGATAGGTAGGTAGATAGATGGATAGGTAGGTAGGTAGGTAGGTAGATGGATAGGTAGGTAGGTAGGTAGGTAGATAGATAGATAGATAGATAGATAGATAGATAGATAGATAGATGATAGGTAGATAAAAGAAATAACCAAGATGGTCCAGAAACCCTTGGAGGTAATGCAATCAATCTGGAGAAGGCTCAGGGTTAGTAAGTGCAAGGAAGAGGGACTAATTCACCTATTCTGCTTAGACTTGGCTGCTGATGCTGTGTGTGTGTGTATGTATATGTATGTATATGTGTATGTGTTGCATGCACATGAGTGTGCAAGTACACAGTCCTATATGCATGCGTGAAGAGGTCAGAGCAGGATATTGATCTATTCTTCACCTTCTTGCCTTGAGACAGGGTCTCTCACCAGTCCAGAAGTTCACCATTTGCATAGGCTTTCTGTTCTATGATCTCATGATGTCTGTCTCTGCCCCTGTCAATGCCAGGTTACCGTCATGCTCTTATGTGCCCGACTTTTTACATGGGTGCTAGAGAGTCTAACTCAGGTCCTCATGCTTGCCCTGTAACCTCTGTTACCTACTGAGCCATGTCCCCAGCCCTACTAAATCTTTTAATGTAAAGCTTTTTAATATAGAAGAACGTTATCAAATAGTAACTTACTATCCATAGATAACTCTAACAAAAAATGACAGGAGTGTACTGGTTAGAATAGTCAAACAGATGTGTTCTGCCTGGCCATCAAAGAGACAGAGTGACTTCCCAGCAGCCTGCCTATCATGTGTCCCATGGGTTAATGGCATTCAGCATCTTCCAGAAATGCTTGTAGTGCGTGCATACTTTTTATTTACATAAGAGGAACATCATTATTTAGAGAGGATATGATTCTCTCTCTGGATAATTAGAGGAATATCCAACATCTACTAGAATGTCATGACAATAATTTCCCCAACGATAGCAACAATTATTTTTCAAATAATGTAGGGGAAATAGATTCCATCCATGAATAACAGAACCATAAATGATTTAGGAATAATATAATGAACATGTGCATAGCTGAAAGAACTGGGCAGCAGAATTAAAATCCGTAAGACACACAGCCAGAGAGAACACACATAAAATATTGGGAGACTCAATACCTCATAATATAGTATTCTGAAATTATAGTTTTCCCTTTCTGATCCAAATAGTGGTCTTCTTAAAAAAAAGAACTAATAGAAGAATTCTGAAGTCCATTCTAAAGTATAAATGCATAATTAGGAAGGCATGCATATTATTTTTTTATGTATATGTATGTGTGTGGGTATGGGTACCATGTGTGTGCAGTACCCATAGAAGCCAGAAGAGGGCGTCAGATCCCCTGGAACTGGATTTACAGGTAGTTATGAGCCACCATGTGGGTGCTGGGAACCAAACTCTGGTCCTCTGCAAGAGCAGTGGTGTACAGAAATACATGACCACCAAGCCATCTCTTTAGCCCTATGTGTACACATTTAATACAATTTAATATATATCATTCTACAAGGAAATATCCAGGGATGTGTGTACCATTTTCCCTCTTAGCAGTGAATTATGGTGATTGTGATTTTTTTCTTTGTACTTTTCTCTATTTCTCCTGCTATGAAAATTGAAATATAATAACTTATAGTCAGAAAATATATACCCAAACAGATTCTTCCTTCTCTTTCTTCTTGAGTTCTACTCAGCATTAAAAAAAAAAGTCTTACCTTTACTAACTGAAGTATTTTTGAGCACCCGCATTCAATCAGATTCCTCTGTAAGTCTCTCTAGGAAGTGTATTTCCTTCATAACTATTTTCACGGGCAGTGTTTGTGGATTTTCTAATGTCAGTTGTCCCCTCCCTGACCGTACACTACTATTTGGGACCCTGTCTGCTCTCATTTTATATGGGGGTTCCGATAGTAGGTGAACAGGGGCTTAGGAATGATGATGTGAAGGGATAGCTTACATGTTGAGTGAGAAATATCCCCCATAGGCTCATGTGTTTCAACACTTGGTACCCAGTAGGTGGCGCTGTTTGGGGGTGGTGGTTATAGAACCTTTAGAAGGTAGAGCCTTCTTAGAGGGAGCACATCACTGTGGGTAGGCTTAGAAGGTTTACAGCCTTGTCCCATTTTCTGTTCTCTGTGTGGATGGAGATGGGATCAGCCAGCTTCCTGTTCCTGCCGCCATGCCTTCCACACCATGATGGGCAATCTCTATCCCTCTGGTACTCGGCACCAAAATAAACTCACGTTTCCTTGTTGCTTTTAGTTATGGTGTTTTATCACAGCAACAGAAAAGGAATTATTCATATGCATAGAGTTATTTCCATGGCTGTTTGCCTGTCATGTCCTTCCTCATTCCTTCAGCAGCCCTGCATCCATTTATACCATCTTGCAGAGCAGGGGACCAGGCTCAGAGACTAAGCAACTTGTTCTGACTGGCACAGGAAAGCAGTGGTACAGTCAGGGTTTGAATGGCATCTAGATCCAGGGCTTCTGCTGCACCCTCCCAAGAGCCCCCTACATGGAGACAGGCTTTGTCCAGGACACCATCTGGTGCATAGAGATAGGTTTTGCCCCAAGAATCATTGAGGTGCATTTTTAAAGTTTTTATTTGTGTGTGTATGTGTGTGTGTGTGTTGGACATGGGTGGATGTATGTGCTTGTGTGTATACATGCATGTAGAATCCAGGGGTGAACCTTAGGGTGTCATTCTTTAGTTACCCTCTCTTCTCCCCTTCCTCCTTCCCTTCCTCCTTTCCTCCCTCCCTACTCCCCCTTCACTCACTCTCTCTTACTTTCTGGCATCATCTCTCACTGGCCTGGAGCTCACCAAGTAGACTAGACTGGCTGTCTAGGAGTCCCCAGGGATTCTCCCATCCTTGCCTCCTCAGCATTGGGGTTACAAGTGTACCCCACCAGGCAGACCCTTTCACATGGCTTCTGGGGCTCACGCTCAGGTCCTCATGCTGGTGTAGCAAGCACTTGGCCCATCGAGCCTTCTCTCTGTACTCTCCTTTAGCATTCTGCTCACGTAACTCCAATCTTCACTTTGGACTTTGGGTGGCACCCCAAGAATTCAACCCGGGATCCCTATAACTTTTGCATAGCCCCGAAAGTCACAGATGGGTTACATCTGGTACAAGGAAGGAGGACATCGGAGGATTTGGCTCTGCAGCTCCTCCTGTTTTCTCCCTCGCTGCTCAGGGAAGGCGAGGGGTGTGTTGAGCACGCTTCCAAAAACGGATCTATAGAGTGTCTAACTCTGAGGGTGGCTGTTAGAATATTTGCTTTACAAATTGATTTTTTTTCTCCCAGCCATGTTTCCAAGCATCAGTGACTAAAATCCCCCAAAGCTGGGCTGAAATGGGGAAGATTCGTTTGGTAATTAGATTTTGAGACATCATAACCTTGGTTCTTGGAAATGTGTGCAGGAGCCCAGATCTGTGACTGTGGTGGTTCCTTCCCAGGAATGTGATTGGAGGAGTGTGTGTGGGGGGGGGATCTAAATTAAAAATGTTTCTTTTGTATTCTAAAGTGGGAAGAGTTCAAGGCAATGACAGTCATTGAAAGTCATTGAAAATGCGTCACCACCCTCCTCCCTGACAATGACTCAGAATAAATGGTTTTCTTCCTCTCCACCACTTGGTTCTGGAATCAGTGTCTAATCTTTGAAGGGATAAAGCAGATCCCATAACTGTGTAGGCTGTCCTGCGCAGATGTACATTAAATGTCCCTCTGCAAAGTCAAGGTCTCTTTCCAGGACTCATATTCTCATTTTTATTTTTGATCAATCTATTTTCAGATCTTGGTTCCACCAGCAACTCATATTAAACTCTAAGCTTTTGTGATTCTGATGAGCTGAGCCTGGCTGATCTGGCCCTCTGGTCCATTCTGCCTCCTCCGAGCAAGACACTTCTAATTTGATTGTGTCTTGGTGAACAGTATTATGCAGGCTATTGAAATTAGAGAAATGCGTGTGATTTACATTGCACTTCAATCTCCAGTAGAGAAGAAATGGAGACGTCCTGGGACTACAGATGTCAGAGATGAAATATTAAACACCGCAGTGCTTCTGGCTTCCAACGACAATCACTAGCCTGAAAAATCTCCTTCCATTGAAAATAAATTCAGATTTCTAAATTATATTTATTTGTGTGTGTGTGTGTGTGTGTGTGTGTGTGTGTGTGTGTGTGTGTGTGTGTTTATGCCTGAATAGTGTGGAAATCAGAGAACAACTTGGAAAAATCAGTTCTTTTCTCCCACTCTCTTGTTTCTAGGGATCAAACTCAGGGGATCGGAGGCCTTTACCCACTGAACCATCTAGCTAGTCCTAAATTTAGAATTTTATAAATGTGGGTATTCTGGTTATTTGAGAAGCTGTTAAAATGCAATTTGGCAAGGGGTGGGTCAGGGAGCATTGGTTAAGAACATTTGCTGGGACCTGGGACCGATGGTCAGGGTCTCCTGGAATAGTCTTGATTGAGTTGGAGGCAGCAGAGCCCCTAGGGTCCAGTAGGGTGGGTGTGGGCCCTGGGGCTGAGGCGGCTTGTGTTACAGGTGGAGTGGACACTGAGCTAGTATCCCACCCACCCTCAGCCTAGAGGGGCAAAGATGGTGTCTGAGAAGAGGTATGGACGAAAGCGTGTGTGTGTATGTGTATGTGTGTGTGTGTGTGTGTGTGTGTGTGTGTGTGTGTGTGTGTGTGTCTATTGTGTCCCAAGTAAAGCCCACTGGTTTTCCTGGTTCCTGCTGGTTCCCACTGTTTTTTGCTGCTTCCCGCTGGTTTTCTGGTCTACAAAAGTTTGATGTTAAGAATCTGGATTTAAATGCGAAGGCTCAAGATTGTAGGAGCCCCTGGTGTGTTGATGGGATCAGAAATAATTCTGGCATGGAGTGGGCGACCATGTATGGTTCAACCACGATGAGCTAGAGACCTCATGACATCCACACAGGCAGTTTCTAATTTTAATTAATTAATTTTTGAGACAGATCCTTGCTATGTATTCCAGGCTGGCCTCAAAGTCGCTGTCTTTCTGCTTTTACTTTGCACGGGCTAGGATTAGAAGCCGATGACATAGTGGTGGGGGGGAATCAATGGTGTCTTGGTGATGGAACCCAGGGACTTGTGTATGCTAGGCCAGTTCTCGACCACCGAGCCCCAGCCCTGCCCAGGGTTTTGCAGCTGGCTCTCTATATTGTCTTCACTCACACTGGGAATGTGTCTGGGTGCTGAGCTGGTTTACATGGATGGCTTCAAGGTAAGGAGGGAGACAAGACCGAATCAGAGGAGGAGAGAGGTGTTTGCTATGGGCGGGTTGGCCAAGCACCTGCAGAGGAGAGCTGGTCTCAGCCCCGAGGACCATACCTGACGCCGCTGCTATTTCATAGGCCACCCTTATGAGAAGACATAACTTCCCCCCCAAAAAATGTAATGGAAAGTAAAATGGATTTTTCACAAGTTAATTTAAAAATTGGCAAAACAAATACGTTAAGAAATGAGACCTTTCCAACACCTGACCCTGCTTGTGCAAGCAGTGAGCTGCTTCCTCGGAGGGCCACGCTGGCATTTCTAGGTGGGATTTTTGTTTTCTTCTTGAAATATTGTGCCCGCGGCCGAGGTAGTTCCACCTGGGGAGTCCCCCAGCAACCGGCCGTGGCTTTCAGCACAGGAAGCCGATGTGGTGTGGGCGGAAGTAGGAAGAGTGTGGGTTGCAGTAAACCTGGACTCAGGAGTGGCTGGTCCCACTTCCGGCCCCCGCTTTGCTGAGGCCTCTGAGTGGCTCTCTAGACCCTTTTTTTGCTTCTCAGGCACAGCTGATGGAGCAAGGACATCATAGCGGGAGCCCTTGCAGGCCCCCCCCCTTTCCACAGTGTGACATTCCTGTTGATAGCGCCTGGGCCATTCCCCGCCTTCATTTTTCACAGACCCTAAATACAGAGGTTTTCATGCAACGGAATTCCAAACTGAACGCACCAGACATTGGTGTAAGGGGAAGTACTGTCAGACCTCGTGTGGATGATCCCCATTCTTCTAACTCAGTTCACTACTAACACTCTGTACACATGGTCCCTCCAGTGAAACTGGGAATATAAGTTTGGTCACCTGTCGTCAACCCAACGAGAAATGTGGCTTTTTTTTTTTTTTTTGGTCTGAGTAAAGAACTATGACCCCAAGACCAGGGCTGGAGAGACACCTCACTGAGTAAGTACCGGTTGCTCTCCCAAAGGAACAAGGTTCAATTCCCAGGACCCACATTGGTGGCTCACCTACCTGTAACTCCAGAAAGGCAATTTATTAACAGGGATACTTTGTAGTCAAGATGTCAGTGGCTACTCTAGCCATCCTTTGTACTTCTGAACATGGGAACGTTTTCTGCTGCATTAGGAACTCTCTGGCCTCTGGCTCAGTGATATGGGGGTTAGTAGGGGAGGGTCTCCTATACTTAAAAATTCTGAATGCATCAGACCATTCAGGCCCCCGGGGCTGACCTTGGTAGCTGCCTCATAGAAGGTAGAATGAATCTTCTCCTAGTAAAGTACTGTTCTTAGTCCTAAATTCCAGCTTCAGAACCCGAGAGGGGAGAGGCCTCTTCAGGGTCACAGACCCAGGCTACTTCCAAGCTCAGGGCAATACTTTCTAGACAGGACTTCACCCACCTCACCTATGGCTCTAAAAAGTTAAGGAGCTCCACTGAGACAGACAGATAGACAGACAGACAGACAGACAGACAGACACACACACACACACACACACACACACAGAGAGAGAGAGAGAGAGAGACAAAGAGAGAGAGACAGAGAGAGACAGAGACAAAGACAGAGACAGAGAGAGAGACTGACTGTCCCCTTGTCAGGACATGGAGGATCAGGAGGAGCTCAGATGCCATCGTGATCCTCCCTGCAGAGAGGTGAGGCTCAGTGACTAGTTTCTTGGCAGCGATATGAATGGAGATGTTGAGAACATGGACATCTAATGACTCTCTAGTCCCTTGGCCTGGCCCTTTCCCAGTGGGTGGCACCCAGGCAGGATATGGGGACCAGGTACGCCCTTGTGATCTCTGCCAATTAATTTCCATGATGCCCCTGCACCAGGGACCATTCCCACAATGTGGCTATTTTTTTTTTTTTTTGGCAAGCAAAAATCAAAAGGCCCAGAGGCTGGAGAGATGGCTTGGCAATTAAGAACATTTGCTGCTATTCCAGAGGACCTGGGTTTGATTCCAAACAACCATATGGCAGCTCACAACTGTCGATAACTACAGTTCCAGGGGGGTCTGACACCCTTTTTTTTTTGCCTCTGCGAGTACTCACTCCACCATGGTGACAAAATACTCATACATGTAAAATAAAAATAAGTAATAAAGCTAACAGAAAGGAAGGAAGGAAGAAACGAAAGAAAGAAAGAGAGAGAAAGGAAGGAAGGAAGGACAAAGGCTCCGAAAGGCATCCCATTCTAGGGCTCTTTGGCTTGTTTCCACATACTTACTCTTCACTGGGGTGCAGGGGGAGGTGTCCTTGTGATGTTCTTGCCTCCCACTCTTTAGGTAGTTGCTGGTTTGTTGAGAGCATCGTTATCCACAGTGTTGTGTTAAACCCCGGACATGCTGAGGAGATGCAGCTGCTGTGGTCCTGGAACTCTTCTCTTTGCTCTCAAATGAGAAGACTCCCAAGTCTGACCTGGCCACCGGGATACCAGCCACTGCTCTGTCTCACAGCTGCCATATAACTCAATGGGAGGGCTGATCTGTGCAGCTTTTTTTTTTTTTTTTTTTGAGACAGGGTTTCTCTTATGTAGCTTTGGTGTCTTTCCTGGAACTCACTCTGTAGCCCAGGCTGGCCTCAAACTCACAGAGATCCTCCTGCCTCTGCCTCCCAAGTGCTGGGATTAAAGGCACGCGCCACCACTACCCGGTGATCTGTCCAACTTTTAGCCTTTCCATCAAGACAACTGCGTGCATGTTCCTGAGACTTTGCTTTTTGCTAGCTGGAATGTAGAGAGGATGATGGTGGGGAGTGGTGCGGCCACTTTGGAACCTGAGATCGAAGCCACTCCTTTGAGTTTTAGATCTTCTAGACCAGCATACATCTACAGGGGAAGGGGAAGCTTAGATCTTGTATAAACCATTGTACTTTGGGGTCACTTTTTAAAGTAATTTGAACTGATAAACATTCTAGCTTTGCATTGCGCAAAACAGTAGGTTTTGAAATATGTTAGAGACACTTGGAAATGGCAAGCTGTCACACTGAGAAATCTGCCTCCAAGGTGACATTTCTCCAAATTACCTCAGTTTGCTTCATGGGGGACTGTTTCATTTGATGTTTAGAACTATTTCTATGATGTGGATATCAGAAATATTGTCACACACTCAAAGATTAAGACGGCTGAGCCATGCCCACGTTTGTACATGGGGATCTCTGTGTTGTTGGGTCTTGGGGGGTGGAGGGCTGGAGGAGACTGGAAACCAGACATCACACTCAGGATTTAACAGGTTAAGAATGTAAGTTATAACACTGCTTTCTATGACGTTAATTCATTGTGTAACCTAGTTTTCATTTTGTACCTGTTATTCTATTTGCAACCTAAAGCATGCGCAGCATCCCCAGACCTCCAGCTGCCTCCTTGGTCCAGGAGCCAATGACATCCAACTCCCTCCTAGCCTTCATAATCCAGGGCTGTGGGACTCTGCTCAAGGTGAATGCCTGCCTTGGGGGCTGTTAGTGGAACACTGCAGAGTTTCCTGTAAATCAGCACGCCTCCCCAGAAAGGTGGTTACTTCTGTCCCCTCCCTGTGGATCAAAGACAGATCCCAGCCATAGGCTCCATTGAAAGGCTGGAAAGTTGGCGAATCAACAGCCCTGCCATCCTGTCCTTTCTGTTATTTACCTATTATTTATTTATTATTTATCATCTATTCATTGTTCAGTGGATCTCGAGCGGGACACTCTTGCAGGAGCAGGAGCAAAGGGGCTGTGTCACCATGTTTCCGTTGGCAGGTCACAAACTCCCAAACTGCTGCTAGAACCAGGCAGCGGTGTGAGCTCCAGGGCCAAGCCAGGTGTGAGTGGGTCTCCATGGAGACGCATGCCGGGTGAGGAGGCTGCTGCTTCTTGATGGTTAGTGCTGGGGACTAGGAGCAAGTCACTGGGTCTTCCTCTCTCCTAAGGGCAGGTGACATTCAAACTTCTGGGAGATACCTCTGCTTTTGCAGGCTAATGCCTGGCTTCTCAGAAAGGTTTTGAACCACGGGAGGCCAAAGGACAGGAAAGCGTGGGCTTCTCCTGTGAGGCTCATCTGCTTACCTGGGAGTCCAGGGAAGGGAGGTCAGGGCTCTGGGCTCTGGTGGTCACTGATTTAGTGTTATTCTAGAGACCATGGTTGTTGCTACCCAAAGTGAGGAAATCAGTGTATTCTTGAGCTGTGCCTACCAAGGCAGGTGTGTGTTAGCCATTTGGAGCTCGTGAGGAAAAGGATGGATTAGTGGAGGGACCAGGAGGTAGAGGAGGAATTAGGGAAGAAGAGGAGGAAGGGGACAAGGAGGGGGAGTTAGGTCATTTATCATTGTCCTTCAGTTCTTAAATCCAGAACTTAGCTCTTTCACAGCAATCATAAATTTTAGTGATAATGGAGAGCCAGCTAATTCAGATCATCTGGAACATCTGTTTCCCAAAACAATATTCAGAATTGAAGTTCCACAATGCTGGGGTTCTGGCACTGTCCTATCAGTTAAGTAAAGAGGAAATCATGTTAGGCCCCAAGTTCAAGTTTCTGCTTTTCTTAGTCAACAGATTGAAGTGTATATTTGGCTTAACAGTCTCTGACTGTCTAAAACCAGCCCCATGCAATGGCAGCCTGCCGATGATTTTGGAGAAGGCTGGTGCCTAGGGTAACTGCACCCAGAGGTGCCCCAGAGTCGCAGCAGTGCCACCCAGATCGTGCCGAGTGTTCAGATGAGTCTCCCAGGAGCCGCAAACAGCTGGAGATAAACACCAAGCAAGCCCCAAATGTGCTTTCCCCAGCCAGCAGTTTGAGCCTTGGGCTCCGAAGAGCATCATCAGGGCGGTGGGAACCACTTGTGCAGTGAGGCAGGAAAGCTTGCCATTTAAAGGAGCAGTTCCTGCTAATCGTGTTTCTTTAGAGTAGGAGGGGAAGAGAAGGGGGTTAGTTTGTCTTTTTTTTTTTTTTAACCTATTCCATTTTTTTATTACATCGTTCAAAATGCTTTGAGTGAAACAAAGTGATATATTTTAGGCAGTTATTCCTACTTCTTTGGCTTTTTTTTTTTTTTTTTTTCATGAGATCGTATTTAAAGCGCGCCGGTGTCTTAGATTTTTCAGTTAGATGTTCTGGTGCCCCTGGCAGTTAGTGGAGGTGTATGTGTTCTGTGAAAGGTGGGGGAGCGCAGGCATGCCACAGCTTGGGGTGATGCCTGGAGCCGCAGTCCCAGTGTGGGACAGGAGATGCTCTGGTGACCCAAGGGAGGAGGAGGAGACAGGTTGAAGTCTGTGGAGACACTGTAGGTCAGAGTTCAGAAGTGGGATTCACAGAGGAGTCTCACTTTTCTCAGTCCCACGTGGTTTTGTTTTTGTTTGTTTGTTTTTTAAGGTGTGAGTTGATTCACAATGTTTTTTTAATTTAAAAAAATTTTTATTTTTTATTTTATTTTATTTTATTTTATTTTAGTCAAGATGTCATGTATATAGCTTTGGCTGGCCTGGAACTCAACTGTGTAGATGAGGCTAGCCTCAGACTCAGAGCTCCACCTGCCTCTGTCTCCTAAGTGCTGGGATTAAAGGCGTGCACCATCCATGCCTGGTATTTATTGATAATTTTTAAGTGCTGGGTGATGTATAAAGAGTGCCCATAGTTTTGCAGTGGCCAGTGTGGGGCCTGATTGTCGCATCATCGTGGCAATTGCTGCCTAGCTCTCTTTTTCTAAATATAGTGTCATTTGAGCTCCAGTCTCCTGTCGGGGGAACAGGCCCTTTACATCCTGCCAAATCGATGTCACATAGAGTAACAATTAGAAAGGTCTCCCAATAACACCTGCCCCGGGAGACGTGGACATCTCATGGCCCAGACTGGTCACAACTCTCAGCTCTCTCTAAAGCAGTTGTTCTCAACCTATGGGTCGTGACCCTTCTGGGGAGGGGGCCCTAAGATCGTTGGAAAACACAGATATTTACATTATACAATTCATGACAGTAGCAAAATTACAGTTACAAAGTAGCAATGAAAATAATTTTATGGTTGGGGGGGGGGGGTCACCATGACCCGAGGAGCTGTATTAAAGGGTCGCAGCATTAGGAAGATGGAGAACCACTTGTCTAGGGCTTTCAGAAACCATTAACCCAAGTGTACATGGCACAGATACTTAAGGGTGCCTTTGTTACTAAACAAGGCCAGATCACAGAACCCCGCGCGACTGCCGGGAACTCTGGTCAAAGGCACAGATCTGTTTTTCTGTTCAAAAGTGGAGAAGATGTTGATTAAAAGTAGCTAATGAGGGAACAGGCTTCCTAATAAGAAAACGATGCCTTTCTTCCTCCATGCAAAGGGCATTTTTCTTTGAAGCCTATTGTCTCGTACACGAGCCTTGGAGCAGTTAAGTCATCTCTGCTCCGTTTCCCTAGTTAAGAAGTGAGAACTCGCATAAATAATTAAGGAACACGCTCTTTGGCTTCATAAGTATCTAATTTAAATATATTTACTGCTAGGTACGCTGCTGCTGGGAGAAAAATGGATTAAGCAGTTTTCATAAAGTAGCTAAGAAAATCTAAGCAGCAAGCCGGAGGGTGTCTTTTTTTTTTTCCCTCCCCCTACAGTCTATCAGGAATAAGGTTGATGCATTCTTATCCCTTTGTGGGACAGTAGTACTCTTCCCCATTTTTGCTTCAGGTAGTTTCAACTCCCTGCAGTCAAGATTCATGTGAAAATATTACAATGGGAATTCTAGAAATAAATCATGTGTGCGCATTTTAAATTGTCTGTCTCTGGGGTAGCATGATGACATCTTGCTTGTCCAGATCATCCTGCATGGGATATGTATCATCTCTGCAGTGGGTCTCCTCTGTGTATTGGGCCCTCCCGTTAGTGCCCTTGACAGTCACTTAAAAGCTGTCTCTTTGATCAGATCCACTTTATCCTCTTATCAAAGTTTGGGGGTTGAAGTCATCACTTATTTTATTAATTGCCGTGGCTCCAAAGTGATAGGCAGTGACCTGAGGGGGCAGCAGGGCTTGAGAACTGAGGTTAGCTACAGTGTCATGTAGCTACACAGCAAGGCTTAGTGGGTGTGGCGTTGTTCAGTCTCTATGGGGGGTTTGGAAAGGATCTTAAGGGGGCTTTGGTAGCCAGTCAATGGTCTAAGGATCCTGTAAAGAGACACGATGGGAGACTGGGACAAGGAGGGGCTATCGTTATTTGACGGATAGAAGACAACATTGAACTAGGTGGGTTGGCACATGTCCATGATCATAGCATCATTCCGGAGGCAGAGGCAGAAAGCGCATGAGTTCAAGGCCAGCCAGGGTTAGAGAGGAAATTCCAGACTAGTGTGCTGGTCTAAATAGCAATACCCATGATAAAATCCATTACTTCGTATGTTAATCTAAAATGTTTGAATGAACAAGGACAATAAAAACATAAGACCCTGTGTCAAAACAATACCTCCCCACCTCCAAACAGACCACAAAAAACCAGACTAACAAAATCTACAACAGGGCCCGGAGAGATGGGTCCGTGGTTAAGAACACTGGCTGCTCTTCCAGAGGACCCGGGTTGGTTCCCAATACCCACATGACAGCTCATAACCATGTGTCATACCAGATCTGGGGTATCTGACACTCTTTTCTGGCCTCATCAGGCACCACACTCCTGTGGTCATAACCCCCCAAACATACATGTAATTAAAAATAAAACAAATATTTTAAAAAACCCTCCAAACCTAGACCAATACTATTGGAAGGCCCAGGCTTCTGGAAGTCCTTGCAAGTAGCTGACTTACCATTTCTTAGGTGGTGACCCTGGGAATCTCTCCCTTAGGTTGTTAAGCCAGCAAGCTTTCTACTTCTCTGTAGTGAGCAGATCTGATTCTGGGACCACTAATTCTTTTTTTTTTTTTCCGAGACAGGGTTTCTCTGTGTAGTTTTGGTGCCTGTCCTGGATCTCACTCTGTAGATCAGGCTGGCCTCAGACTCACAGAGATCCACCTGGCTCTGCCTCCTGAGTGCTGGGATTAAAGGCATGCGCCACCACTGCCTGGCCCACTGATTCTTTAGATGGGTCTGAGACACACAGCATAGCATAGCAGTGGGGGTGTCCTCCTCTGCTTGTTCCTCATGGTGCATTGGCCCCCCAACAAAGTGTTTAAGTGCAGACCCCATTCTCTTCAAAACACCAACACAGCTCAAGCTCATTAGGTGGTGGTTCTTGGTGTCTAGACAAGGAAGAGGAGAAACAGAGAAACCTAGGTTACAAAGTGTCAAATGGATACATAGGCAGGCAGGGATGGGTAGTTGGGTTAAATGCCTCATAGCGGATAATGAAGTGCTTTTCAGATAGATGGTAGGCAAGCCAACAATAGAACACTGTGTGCGGGTGAGCTGCTGTCTTTATAGGTTGGCATTTTTTTTGGCTTACTAATCACATTAAACCAGAAACTCAGCCTTAGTGTCCACCCTAGAACCGCCACTGTACGACTGTCACGGTCATCTTCCTGGACTGATTTCCCAGCATGCAGTTCACTGGAGACACACAGATGCATCCCTCACAGCTGGCTGCCATCCTGCTCTACCTTGATAGCAATTGCAAGTGGGTGGGGGTAAGCACTCCGAGACCTGGTTCTTGGCAGCCTTTGTAAGCCTGGGCTGTCATCCATCTCAGCACATGGCAGCGGCAGACAGCTGTAGGCTGCAGCAGGTGAACCCTCTTCGGTCACAGCTCTTGGGCAGTAAGCAGCTGCAACTGTGTGTAGCTTCCTCAAGATGTCTGTGGAGTGTTCAGATGGCTGCTCTTGGCACCAGGGAAGTTCATTTGGCTGTTTGATTGATGTTCTTTTGCCCTAGGTAGCCTGGCTATTGGGGAAGGACCCATAAGCTATCCATTAGGGAATCAAATCTCCCCATCGCCTGATGTCTTAGCTTATTTAAAGGAGCATATGCATGTGAATGAGTGCTTATAATAAATTTGTTGTTAGTATCAATATGACGTTTCACGGTGCTCAATACTGCTTGACTTGGGCCTGGTGCTCCAGGAAGAGGCAGATCTACCTTGTTTATTGACTGTAAAAAATGCATTGTAGACACAGGACAGACAGAAAATGTATTTATTTGTTTGCTTATGTATATATGCATTCACTTGTTATTCACATGTAAATTCATCCATGCACGTATGTGTGTGCACATGTGTGGAGGCAAGTGGTCATTTTTGGATGTCTTTCCTCACATGACCTACTTTGTTTTGGAAATGGGGGTCTCTCATTGGTCTGGAGCTTGTGGACTAGGCTAGATGGACTTGTCTGCAAGCCCCAGGGACCTGCCTGTCTCTGTCTCCCCAGTACTGGGATTACAGGTGTGCACCACCATGCCTAGCTTTTGTATGAGTTCTGGGGATTCAACTCAGGTCTTCTTGCTTGTGTGGCAAGCACTTTACCATCTTTGTGGCCCTAAGCATATAATGATGGTCTCACTGCCTTGTGGAGCTTGGCTAGGTGTGTATTTTCCCCTTTGGGTTTCATGTCCCAGGTATGGGCTGGGGCAGAGTAGGAGGTGTGGCTTCCCCCTCCCTGTGGCTCAGAGGTGGCTTTCCCTGCAGAGTCCTTTGCTTTCTGCTGGCGCCGATCTGCTGTCGACTCTCTGCAGGTATGAGTTTCTTCCCATCCCTTTGTTAATTGGCCTCCACTTCTGTCATAGAAATGCTAAGAGATGCAGAAACATGTCAGCTCTGAAATCCCTGCAGCCATCCTTACCCCCAAAGCAGCCAAAGAACACCGATCTGCCTGCTTCAGATTGCGGTTGCGCAACTTAAGCAAAAGGTTTATCAGAATTACGGTTTCTCCTTTTATGAGGCAGGAGAATATGGAATTCAAAAGCAGCCTTGGCTATACAGTGAGGGAGGGCTCAGCTTGGGCTACGGTGAGATTCCGTCTCAAAACAACCAATCAAATAGACAGAAATAGATATGGAGACAGCATGCTACATGCCCAGTCTGTGGCTCCTGTCAGAGTATCTGTCATGTACCCCGCATCTTCTGAATCCGTAATGATTAGTTACTGTTGTTGTGGCTGGGATGGAATACCTACAAAAGCATCTTAAGGAAGGAAGGGTTTCTTCTGGCTTTCAGTAGTCCATCCTGGAGAGGAAGGATGGCGGCAGGTACATGAGACAGCTGGTCACACTGCATCCATAGTCAGCAACAGAGAGAGATGGATGCTGGCGCTTGGCTTGCTATCTATCTATCTATCTATCTATCTATCTATCTATCTATCTATCTGTCATCTATCTATCTATCTATCATCTATCTATCTACCTATCCATCCATCCATCCATCCATCCATCCATCCATCCATCCATCCATCCATCCATCCATCCATCCATCCGGCATCTTTTTTGAGACAGGGTCTCACTAGCCCTGGCTGTCCTGGAACTCACCATGTACAGCAGGCTGTCCTCAAACTCCACAGAGATCCACCTGCCTCGACCTCCCAAGTGTGGGGACTAAGGTGTGTGCCAACACTTGTGCTCACTCTTACTTTCTCCTTTGAATACAGACTAGGCCCCCAGCTCGTGGGATGCTATTGCCCACATTCAGGATGGCTCTCCTCTACCCAGTTAAACCTCTCCTGAAGCATCCTCAGAGAGTCGCCCTGAGGTGTGTCTCCATGGTGATTCCAAATCCTGCCAAGCTGACAGTCGAAATTAACCATCATACCCGCTCTCGTCTCCTTCCGCTCACATTTGCTTATTAACCGTGTCCTCACGGTTCTGTGGCATAGGGGCTGTCGTAATACAGTTGACTGGTTAGGATCCCAGCACTCCGACTCCGGAGGCTCAGCTGACAGCTGTGTTAGTAAATACCACATCCCATTTCACACCTTCTCTGCTGGCCTTCGCCAATACTGTGGCACGTATGAGTTCTTTGCTTCTTCTGTTCATGTCACGTCTTAGCACCTACTTCGCCCTGGCGTCTGCTCTCTGACAGTCCACCATGCAAGGACCGAAGTCATGTATTTGGTGCCTTCCCAGGGTGAGGTTTCATTCCTGCTTATGACCACTAGTCCCTGGGTCCCTGTTACCTCCCCCTCTTCCCGCAGCCAGCTGGAGGCAGTGGGATCCTTTCCTGCTGACTCAGATGGAACCCGCTTTAGACTGACACCCGATTTAGTGGCATCATGGCCATCTCTCAGGAGAGCATAAGGCTTGAGCCCAGAGAATAGATGTTGGTGAGGCTGCACACCAGGCAGGTCACCTTGTGAGCTACAAGGTAGACCCACCCATCAGGCCGAGGGAGAGAAATGTGTAAGAACAAAGGAGGAGACTAGAGAGATGGCTCAGCAGTTATGAACACTGGCTGCTCTTGCAGAGGACCCATTCCCTGGCACCTACACAATGATTCACAACCATCTGTAACTCCAGTGCCAGGAAATCTGATGCCATCTTACGCCTCTGAGGGCACTGCTTTCTCACTTCTCTGTCTCTGTCTCTCAGTCTGTCTCTGTCTCTCTCTGTCTCTCTGTCTCTGTCTCTGCCTCTCATGCAAAGGTCATCTTAAAACCCAAGAACAAAGAAGGATGGAGCCATTCCCGCAAGAGGCAGAAGACATATCCCATGGTGGACGGGGTATAAGATGGCCTGTGTGGCCAGAGATAAACTTTAATTCCCCCAGGACACGTGGTTAATATCCTTCTGGTTTTGCCTCGCCCTGGCATCACCGACCTCATAGGAGGCCAGCCCTCAGTAGGTGTGCAGCCAGCCCCTCCCCCACCGCTGGACATCTTCCATTTAGCAATCCCAGTAACCCACTGTACCGGATGCTGTGTTCCTTGCTGTCTCCGTGACAGGCTGAGAATAAAATGGAGACAATAAGACCCACACCAAGCCACCCAGGCTGGGAAGTTGTGTGGCTGCTGTTTGAACAAATTGCACTCTGTGTTCCATCCAGTATATCCTAATGTGGGAATCGTCTCTACCACATGTGGAGTTATGGTTTATTGTTATATTTTTTTTATATTGTACTGGTTTTCATAAGGGTATTTTCATGCAGGTAGGGAATGACCTCAGAGCCTGTATCCCTCACATCCTCCACCCTACCATATCGCCCACATTCTTCATTGTTGGCTCCCTTCATCCTACCTGGACTGCTTCACCCCAATCACATTTCAGATCCGCTTTGGCATAATATCTAGGATCTGCCTTAATGTGCGTAATACGCTCCTCTCCAGGTGCCTCCATCTTCTAGCAAAGGACCCAATCTTGTTCTTCGTGGCTGCACGAAGTTCCATCGTGGTGATGTACCACCTTTTCTTCTTGCATTCCTCTGTTGGTGGACGCCCATGTGACATAGCCCTTGTGAATAATGTGGCAGTAAATATAGGCATGGGAGTGTCTGTCGGATCAACGCTCAGAAGCGGTAAGCCTGGGTCATACGGTAGAATTGTTTTGTCAGGGTTTGGAGAACCCTCCATGCTGATTGCCATGGTGCTGCACTAAGTTATATGAACCATCCTGACACCCACAGGTTAAGTTTGTTCTAGGTCTTCCTTGGTCCAGACAATCCTCTCTGCCCATCTTTAGGATGCTCACCACATATCTCCTGCCACATGAGCCTTCTCTCCTACCTCAGGGCCTTTGCACTGGCTCTTCCTAGACCTATCACCTTCTCTCTTTCCTCCCCAACCCAGCTCCTTCTGCAAAGTCAGTGTGTCTCCCATGGAGAAGTCTTCCCGGGTCCCCTGAGACCAGCACCGCACCCTGACTTGCAGCTCCACACAGCTCCCCTTTCACAAAAACACAGCTCCCTGAGTTGTCTAGCCTGCTCACCGGTCATGGTCTGACTCTCTGCCACACCCTGTCACCTGCTCACTGTGTCCTTGGCTCTGGATATCAGATGAAGGGAATGGCTGTGCCTTTCTTATTAGGCTATTTCACGAGGACAGATTTCCCCCGGGAATGGGCTTGTGTTCCCCAAAGGCCATTTGTATCCAGGATGCGTGGGTAATCAGAAGTGGCTGCCGCCCAGAGAAGTGGCCTGTGTTCCCCTAGGCTGGCTCTAACAAACCCCTGACTTCTTCTCTGAGCCGCTCTGCCGCACGGGGATGAAAAGGGTTCTGTTTGCCCCGGCTTCCTCTCCCCCAGTGCATCAGCAATGAATCTTGTGCCCTCTGTCAGCGCCTGCAACTTCTCAACTCCCCGAAGACCCTGAGAAAGAGGAGTGGTGAGCAGAGATGTCTACAGCAGGCCCGGCTCAAATGTATCCAGCTTCCGCCTCACGGGGTCCCAGGACCTGGGCTCAGCCAGCCTTGGGAAAGCTAGAGGAGCAGCTGGCCCTCCTGGTCTCGGCTGCTTTCAATGTCTCCTTTCAGACAGGCTGCATCCCTCCACTTCCTGTCCTGCTTTTTAGAGACATGGAGAGTCTGTTAGTAGGAGAAATGGAGACAGTTGGCAGACACTAACTCACAGGCTCACACGTACGAGTGGCTGGACCGTTGTGTTTCCAGAGGTATCCGCAGAGAGCCTGAGACTGGTGGCTCATGGGAAACTCACACGGCTGTGCCCTGGGTAGGAAACTCTTTCCCTAGGCAGCAACAGCATCAGGATCTGGATGGCTGAGATCCACGGGTGTAATGACTTTCTTCAAAATGACTCGGTTTCCTCTTATACTAGCAGTGATTTTTGCAAATTATTATTATTTTTTTTGAGCAGGGGTCTCATGTGACCTAGTCTGGCCACAGATTTGCTGTGTAGCCAAGGATGATATTAAACTTCTGATTCTTCTGCCTCTACCCGCCCCCCCCACCAGCATTGCGATTATAGGCAAACCCACCATGCCTCGTTTATGTGATGCTGAGAATTGAACCTGAGTCTTTGTATATTCTTTTCTTTTCTTTTGTTTTGTATTTCGAGACAGGGTTTCTCTGTGTAGTTTTGGTGCCTGTCCTGGATCTCGCTCTGTAGACCAGGCTGGCCTCGAACTCACAGAGATCCGCCTGCCTCTGCCTCCCAAGTGCTGGGATTAAAGGCGTGCGCCACCACCGCCCGGCTGAGTCTTTGTACATTCTAGGCAAGCACCCTACCAATTGAGCTACACCCCAGCCCTAGAATTCCCCAAATTAAAAGAACAAAATTCCTTACTAAATATGGAATCCACTTCATTACATTGAGAACAAATACAAGTTGTTTTCTCAAAAAGTTATGCTTTTCTTTTTTTTTTTTCTGTGAAAGCCTCAAATTATATGAACTGAATCTCTCATGCATATGTAACAGATTTGAATTCTTTGGGTAAGAAATGACTTAGCTGGTTCAGTTAGGTTTGTATTGTGCACTGTGCACACCTTGAAAGAGGCTGAGATAGATAGATAGCATCTCACACAGAAATGGTGATAAACTTCACTGAGGAAAAAAAAAGAATTCTGTGTCATCCTGTGGTACTGGTTGTGCCATAAAGAGCATGGTTTGGAAAGCTGTATCCCAGGATACTGCTGGGCTTTTATGGGGGAGATAGCATTGTGTCATCATGTCATGGATCACAGGCAGGTGCTTCTGGGTTTTGCATGCCTCAGTTTCCCTATCTGGTAATCTGAGGATATGATTCTGTCTAGGGAATGGAGAGATATGATTTCATCTGGTGAAGGGATTGTGGAACAAGCGTGAGACACCGAGTGCCGTCTCTAGCACCTCTGTACCTAGGTGTGGCTGTGAGCTGGTACCCCAGTACTGGCAGGTGGAGACAGGGATGTATTCCCGGGGTTTACTGCATAGCCAGTGTTGAAGAATCAGTGAGCTCCAGGTTCAGCAAGAGACTGTCTCAAAAGATGAGGGGAGCCATCAAGGAAGACATCTGGAACTGACTTCTGATCGCCACAGGCATGCACCTACCTACACACACCTGCCTGTTCATGCCAAACTAAGTGCATGAACAAATGAATGAATAAATAAAATATGCTGAATAATGCAGTAAACTTTTATATCAACAGTGTACTGTGTGGGCGTGGCTGTTTGGCATACCCCACTGTTAAGCATCAGATAACCTATGCTCAGAACTTGTGGAAACATCTCTCTGCTTGTGGCAGCATCCTGTGACTTTGGTTGTGCAAGGGGGATTTTGTATTCCTTTTGTATTGTTTTTGAGACCCTCTGGTGTTAAGGAATTTAGTGATTTAGTGGCATGCATGAGTGTTAAGGCTGCTTGGGAGCATTCATGTGGCCTGATTTTGCGGGTAGTTCAGAAGGTGTGGAATGATCAATTTCTGCACTGGTCTATGCTGTCTGCTGGTCATATCACACACTGTACAATGATCAGAATCACCCAGATGGTAAAATGCCAAAGCTAGGATTTGAACTCATGTCCTGTACTGCCCCTTAGGAATAAACAATACCCTGTCTGTGTGGGTACCCCAAAATGCCTAACAGAGAGGAGCAGTCCATCACAAGATCAATGCATTGAAGTACAGTGGTTGTGTGTGTGTGTGTGTGTGTGTGTGTGTGTGTGTGTGTGTGTGTATGTGTGTTTAGGAGAGAGCAATGCACACCTTAACATGGCTGCCCCTGCACCAGCTTCTGCCTATAGAGCCTATAGAGCCCTGGAAAGAGCTAGAGATAGATGTGAGGCAGGAATGGATGTGCCCCTTGGGGCCTCAATGCTGCTGAACATATTAAGAAGCCAGCAATACTTTATTGAACCCATGACAAGGGCTTCCCTGGTTCTCAGAAAAGCATTCCAGTATTGTGATTTGGAAAAAAAAAATGGCTCCTAAAGTGAGTGGCTACTATTAGGAGGTGTGGCCTTCTTGGAGTACATTTGTTCTTATTGGAGGAAGTGTGTTACTATGGAAGCAGGCTTTGAGATCTCATATATGCTCAATATACCACCCAGTGTCTCAGACCACTTCCTGTTGCCTGCAAGATGTAGAACTCTCAGCTCCTTCTCCAGCACCATTGTCTGCCTGCACGCTGCCATGTCCCGCCATGATGATAATGGACTGAACCGCTGAACTGTACGCCACCCAATTAAATGTTTTACTTTATAAGAGTTGCAATGGGGTTGGGGATTTAGCTCAGTGGTAGAGCGCTTGCCTAACAAGCGCAAGGCTCTGGGTTCGGTCCTCAGCTCCGGGGGAAAAAAAAAAAGAGTTGCAGTGGTCATGGCGTCTCTTCACAGCAATAGAAACCCTCACTAAGACACGTATCATCCCAGCAACTGAGAGATTGTGCTGAGCATGGTGCATACATGTTACTTGCATGGTCACACACACGCATCCACACACCTGTGAACATGTGCACATATGGAACTGCACACATATACACATGCACACACAGACGCACATATACATGTACGCATATGTACACACAAATGGAGCTGAAATGCAACCTTTGTCCTACCCCTGGAGGCTCTGGAATATGAGCTTGCAGCGTGTGAGTCTTTTCCAGATCAGTGGGCACTGCCAGGATAAAGCCGGCAGGGATTCAAAGGCCTTGCTGGTTGGCTGGTGCAGCCTCCTCCAGTGGGTATGGTCAGCACCCCTTTTCAGTGATCCCCAAGAACCATTAACTCAAGGCCTTATCTATTGGTGAAATTATTAAGGCCACTCCATGTAGTTAAAAGGGAGATTTATTTAATGGCGTAACTTACAAATGAAGAGATAGGTAGGTGGCGGGTTCTGGGAAAGACGTGGCACAGTCCGGCGGTGTTCTCCGGAGAACTCTCCTCGGTCTACGTCCAAACAGGAAGCTAGCGTGGCACATCCTGATCTTGGGTCTTCAGGGCCCTCCCTTGGCCCCACCTTGTAGGCGTGATAGTTATTGAAGCCTTAATGGGGGTTGGAACTTCCAGACCAAAGCTGGAATGGCTACCCACTACACTCATCATCTTATCCTGTGTGACCAAAGAGCTGTCAATGCCTTGGACAAAACCATCTTGGAAGAGAGCCTTCCATTCTCTGGCACTCAGAAGTCTCAAGGTATGTCTGCTAGGGTGGGGGCCTGTGAGAGTTCCCGCCTCAGTCCCTAGCGTTGTTCGTACACAATGCCAGCCAGCTCTTCTTTGCCGGCTGTGAATCTGCAGGCTTTTTCTCTCTCCTCAGCCACTGCTGCGCGGGCAGCCCCCATGCCCTGCACGTGCTGTACTCAAGGCATGTATGAGAGCGTCTCAGAGATAATTGGAAACAAATGTGATTCTTCTCCTTACCTGGGAATGGTAGAAACAGGCTGCCAAGCAGAAAGGAGAAGCCACTTGAGCCCTGGCGTGAGGTAAATCCTCAATAGATCCGCATTGCCTTGTGGGTATAAGGCTGCATTGGGCTAAGAACAATGGACGGCCCCGTTCGTCTGTGGCTGGACTTGAAGGCAGCTGTGTTTCCCGGCTTAGTCTAGGGAGGTTGTGACTTGGAGCTGGCACCAGGCTCTGCCCCCAGGGCTGCCGTGATCTTTGTTCTGTCCTTTTGCAGGCCTTGGTGGTTCACCTAAAGTCATTGTTTGCCAGGATGGCCACACACGCAAAGAAACGGAACATCATGGATGCTGACATGGGTGTGGAGAAACTGGAAACATGAAGCTGATATGGAGAATGGTTTGGGCTTTCTTTAAAAAAAAAAAAAAAAAAAAAAGCCAAGAACAGATCTGGGTTGATAGCACCCATCATAGAGTGCATGCCTTGCAGATCTGGGTTGATAGCACCCATCATAGAGTGCATGCCTTGCAAGTATGAACACTCCAGTGTGATGTCCACGACCATGTAGAGAAGCTGGGCATGGTGGCATGCAGTGGTAATCCCAGTACTGAGGAAGTGGATGCTGATCCCTGGGGTTCCTTGACCACTCAGCCTTGCCTGCTTGATGAGTGCCAGGCCAATGAGAGACTCTGTCTCAAAAGCCAACATGGATTATGCCTGAGGAATGATAATTGAACTGTGGCCTCCACATGCATGATCACACACATACATTTACACACACATGAACATGTGCACACATGTAGCCACACACATATATACATGCACGCACAGACACATAGATACATGTAGATGTGTGCACGCATGTATGCACATGCGTGCACACACATACATGGGCACATAAATTCATGCATGCATACACATGGACACACACACTTCGTGCGCACACACACACACACACACACACACACTGGCTTCTTTCCCACCAGTCAGGCGACATTGATTTCTTTGAGCCTGGTTGTTGGGGAAACTCTCTGTAGCCTGTCCGTGTGTAACGTGAGACAGCTGGGGAGAAAAGCCTGCAATTTTCTCAGCTCTTTTTAAATTCTTTTCCTGTTGTATTGAGGTAATTTTGCTTCTCAACCTTTCTTGACCCTCCAGTGGTGCTGTTGTTTGGATTTGGGTAGACTTCCAGGGGGAGAGGCGGCACACTGGGCCTCGGTAATTTCATTTCATGCCTTTCCAGGCTTAGGGGACTCAAGACAGGTTGTGTTAGATGTGCCATGAACTTCTAATTCTCCTGAGTCAAAGGAAGGCAAAATGAAAGGACACAATGGAATTATCACAGCGCACAGCACAAATGTGCAAGTGTTTTATGCATTTGTAAAGTTTTCTCAAATGCTTTACCGGGAAGAATGTTCCAGATGGACACATGTCTCAAAACCTAAAATCCTATAGCAAAAAAAAAAGTGCTTGCAGAGCTTGGATGAGAAGAAAGCATTGCCCACTCAGGCCAGTAGAGCAGGCCATGCATGTGTAAAGCAAGCTGGTAAGATGGAGTGAGGGCAAAGGGGCTTATCGTTGAAGGTCAATCAGCTATTGACATTCTAGCTCCCACCCTCCATATTGCTGAATTTGTATTTCAGAAGAAAAGCCAGACACTGAGTGTTAAAGTTTCTCAAGTTTTCAAAGTTGACATAAGATACAAAATTAAAAAAAAAAATCACATCAGGTTTGGTGGCATATACCTATAAATCTCAGCCTCAGAAGCCAGGAGGAGGAGGATCACAATTCAGAGCCAGCCTGGGCTATGTAGAGAGTTCAAGGTCAGCCTGAATGAATACATAGCAAAATCTTATTAGTTTTTTTTTTTTTTTTTTTTTTTTTTTTGGTTTTTCGAGACAGGGTTTCTCTGTGTAGCTTTGTGCCTTTCCTGGAACTCACTTGGTAGCCCAGGCTGGCCTCGAACTCACAGAGATCCGCCTGGCTCTGCCTCCCGAGTGCTGGGATTAAAGGCGTGCGCCACCACCGCCCGGCAGTTTTTTTTTTTTTTAAATGGCCTGGGTATGTGGTCCAGCAGCAGAGTCCTTGCTTAGAATCCCCCAGTGAGGGGCTGGGGGCTGCTCACAGGCTTGTCGGCCTAGCCTACTTGTCAAGCTGCAGGCCAGCGAAAGGTCTTGTCTCTAAAAATCATATGGATGACATCTGAAGTTGACTTCTGACCTACACACACACACACACACACACACACACACACACACAGAGAGAGAGAGAGAGAGAGAGAGAGAGAGAAAGCGAGTAGAGAGAGTACTGTCAAACCTTCCAGCCTTAATCATTAATCATTGCCTTAATCATTCTCTTGGTGCTTCTGAAGCATTTATTTCCTAACAGATTAAAGGAGAAGGCTCACGGACTTCCAGTAAATAATGGTTCCTGGAGCCCTCACTGCACAGGTACCGTGCTAGACACACCAGATCCACTTCAGTACATGGGTGGGGACAGTGCACTGGCCTTGTCACCCAGACTCTTCTGTTTAGAGCATGCCTTTGCATGGCAGAATCGCTCCATGTGTGCTAGCATCATAACCAACCAGCTCGATGCAGGATGTTAACCCTGGAGTGAATTTGACTCCATTCCCTTTGACATGTTTTTTTTTTTTAAATGATATTTAACTTTTATTAAGACATTAAATGTGGTCCATTTACAAAAGCTCCTGATCTCATAAGAGGCAATCATTATGAAATGCAAAAAAAATGAACAAAATAAAATGTGGTTATACTTCATTAGCTGTTAAAATTATTAAAATTTTGGTGAACATTGTTTCAGATTTTTTGAAATATATATATATATATATATATATATATATATATATATATATATATATATATATATATATATTTCAGTATAATATGACTGTTTGGGACCATCCTTATTTATTTATTTGCTTTATCAGTTGCTTTTCTTTTTTTGGTAAGATTTATTTTTATTATTTTTAATTGTGTGTGTGTGTGTGTGTGTGTGTGTGTGTGTGTGTGTGTGTCTGTCTGTCTGTCTGTCTGTCTGTCTGTGTGGTGCATGTGAGTACAGTTGCATTCAGAGGCCAGAAGAGGGCAGCAGATCCCATTGTAGCTAGAGTTACAGATGGTTGCGTGTCCCCTCATGTGGGTGCTGGGAACCGAATTTGGGTTCTCTGCAAGAGCAGTTAGTGCTATTAACCAAAGGGCCATCAATCCAGCCCCAACCATTTGCTTTTCTTGTTGCTATGATGAAGTACCTGACAAAAGCAACTAAGGAAGGAATGGTTTATTTCAGCTCACACTTTGAAGATACAGTCCATCATGGTGGGGAAGGAGTGTGAGGCAGCTGGTTCCATGGTCAGGAAGCAGAGAGAGAGATGTTTAGCTAGAGTTTTCCTGCCTGGCCCACAGTCAGGACAAATCTCTCTCACCCACCGGTCCCAAAGCCGCTCAGACCCGACCAAGTAAACACAGAGACTTATATTGGTTACAAACTGTATGGCCGTAGCAGGCTTCTTGCTAACTGTTCTTACAGCTTAAATTAATTCATTTCCATTAATCTATACCTTACCACATGGCTCGTGGCTTACCAGCATCTTCACATGCTGTTTGTCATCATGGTGGCTGGCAGTGTCTCTCTGACTTAGCCTTCCACTTCCCAGCTTTATTCTCCTCCTTGTCCCGCCTATACTTCCTGCCTAGCCAATGGCCAATCAGTGTTTTATTTATTGACCAATCAGCAACACATTTGCCATACAGAACATCCCACAGCAGAGATGGATGCTGAGCTCGCTGTCTTTGTATTCCGTCCAGAACCCTAGCCCATGGGATGGTGCTGCCCATATTCAGGATGGACTCTGTGTGTGTGTGTGTGTGTGTGTGTGTGTGTGTGTGTGTGTGTGTGTGTGTGCGCGCGCGCGCGTGTGTGCGCGTGCGCGCCTTATTTACATGCCCAATGACTTATTTTCATGGTGATTCTAGATCTTGTCAAGTTGACAATCTAGACTGCCCAGCAGGCTTGCTGTTTTAGTGTACCTGTATCTGTCAGTATGGGACTGGCCGTGTTGGGAGAACAAACCCTACAATATTAGTTAGCTCTTTTACTAACCAGCTGTTAATCTCATAGGTATGTGGGCTTCTTCATGGGAGTATCTAGTCGAAGGTTTTCCTGAGAGGAAGTCCTCAGCTTTGGCCTGGTCTAAGGCTCCTAGAATATGTATCTTTCAAGTTCAACATGAGTAGTAAGAGAGGGTGATGATGCAAAGATAGATTTTTTTAAAAAAGTGTTTAATATTTATTTTGGTTTATACTTACGAGTGTTTTGCTTGCATGCATGTCTCTGAGCCACATGCATACCCGGTGTCCACAGGAGCCAGAAGAGGGCATCAGATCTCCTCAATCTGGGGTTCTGAACGGTTGTAGACTGTGATATGAATGCTGGGATTCGAATCTGGGTCCTCTGCAAGAGCAACAAGTGCTCTTAACCGCTGAGCCATGGCTCTAGCCCTAAGACAGATAGTTTTAGAAGCCAATATGGAGGCAACTCATGTCACTTTTATGTATTTTTATTGATGAAAACTCAGTCACAAGATCTCATCATTTTTTCAAGGACCACAGAGAAAGGGGGCACTTTTGGAAGCTCCAAAGGGTGGGTGTGTTATGGTCAGCACCACACCAACATCTTTGGGGAGGCTGGTGGGTGTGGTTCACCTTGGTTCTCACAGTAGGTCGACTTCTGAAAGGGACTTTGCTTCAAGATGTAGCTGTCATGGATATGTATCAGTAACCATGGTGACAGACATCCAGGATTGACAGTCTCTGATTCTCTTTATAGGATAGACTTAGAGATATGGGGCAGATGAAAATAATAGGGGCACGTTGGGATTATGGTGTGTGATTATGAATGGGATGTTCCCTGCTGTCTCATTTGATGGACGAGAAATTATAATAACCCTCCTTAATGGAAGGCTGAGCAGGGGGCTGACTCTCCCACCTCCCACAGATCCTGAGAGCCTGGGCCAGCATCTGAGTGCCTTTGTGCTGAGAGCAGGGCCCATCTGTACTCTGCAGTACAGAGTCACAGGGCCTGACAGCCAACTCCTCTATCGTGAAGGCTGCACGGATTTGAAGTACTTTAGAAATCTTGTCTTATTTCTGTAAATTATATTTATGTGTGGTTATATGCAGGTGAGTACAGATGCCAGTGGAGGCCCGGAGAAGCCCATCGGGTCCCCCTGGAGCTGGCATTACAGGCAGTGGTGAACCACCCAGTGTGGGTGTTGAAAACTGAACCCAGGTCCCAAGAGTATATGCTCTTAACCTCTTGAGCCGTTGGCACTCCAGTGCTAATTCCTGCTTTTGTTGGGTGTATGGAGATGACGGTGGCCACCCTCTACCAAATCTGTTGCCCCCGTGAAGTAGTCCCATTCACTAACCTAGCTCAGTGGCTAAGGAGTTCAGTGATCCTGCAATGTGGAGGAATTCAGGTGTGACATGGTTTTGTTGGCTTTCTTTGTGCCTATGAACTTGACCATCACCTCAGTGGAGTCAAAGCTAGGTCATTATGCAACACTGCTCTGTTGTTCCCGAAATGTCCTCCAAAGAAAATAATAATAATAATAATTACCCAGTGTAGAAATTCCAGTATTGCTAATTTTGGGTTCTTCTAGAAAATATTTAGGTTGGAATGGTTTTAAAACAAGCGCAAACGCTGCCAGATAAATTAAATTTTATCTTTGTTATTAGAGGAATTGGCACCACCTGTAATACATTCTACCCATGTTTTTGCTCACCGACAAAACAAATCCACGTTATGAACATTGATTGCCAAGCACCTTGGACGCCCTAGGAATACAGAGTTAAGCGAAACAGGCATTCTTCCTCAGACTATTTATTCTAGTGTTAGAAACAGGCACCAAGTTAAAAAACAAAAAAAAAAAACAAAAAAAAACCGAACTGCATTAATAATTGACTGTAGTTGACTAAAGGGAAAACACGATTTCTTTGAGAGATTATGAGGAATCTGCTCGAGGCCTGAGGGAAATCAGCCCTCTCTCTGGGTGAATTCTGCTTAAATCAATTGAACTGTGGTGCGTTTTTTTTTTGTGTTCACACGTGCTTGGGTGTGTCCGTGGGTGTGTGCAGGTGTTCAGGCACATGTGTTGGCCTATGTGTGGAGGCTTGATTTGAGGTCAGCCTTTGGAGAGGCAGGCCATTCCCCCTGTGCTGTCCACTTTGATTTTTGAGACAGTCTTTCCTGTTTCCTGTGAACATGCTAATTAGACTAGACAGACTGCAGGGAGCCCCAGGGATCCACCTCCCTCTGCTTCCCCAGCACTGGGATTACAGGTGCACACCATCACGCCTGGCTTTTATGTGAGTTCCAGGAAGCCTCGGTCTTCATGCTTACATGACAAGGGACTTACTTCCCTGCTTCAGCTGTCTCTCCAGCCCTACACTGCATTTTAAGGGAGATAAAGTAGTTATGCAAGTTGAAGATGGAGAAGTGTCATGTTGGATAAAGGAATAACATTTGACAAAGATCTGAGGCAGGAAGGAAGGTGGTGTCACTGAGGAAAAAAAAATGTCAGGCTACAAAGAGGGCTGACATGATCATGGTGACGGGCTGTTGAGGCCCAGGTTACTGAAACCTTTGCATCTTTCCCAAATGATAGAAGTCAGAAATCCGTGAAGCTTTCTGGCAAGGCCAAGATCATGTTTGCAATGAGAAAAAAAACAAAAATAAGTTCTCTCGAGGCACTGAGTAGTGTCACAATTGCTTGAAGGGACCACAGAGCAGTGACTTGAGCCACTGTGGAGAGGAATGGGTGGAGGAGGCCTTTACATTTGATGATCTCTGTGATAAAACGAAAAAGGGTATGACCAGCATGTATCCCCCAGATCCCTGCCTTGGATGCAAGGTGGTAGTTAAGGTGGGCAGGCTCTTGTGGCTGGCTTTGGGGGAGCCAGGAGACATCAAGTGGGAGCTGCTGAGTAGGCAGCAGGATCCGAGGGTCCGGAGCTCTGTGGCAGGATTTTGGCTGGGGAATCTGAGTGTTTGAGTCATTGGCATATAGCTGGTATTTGAAATGACAAACACCTAGTCAGAACAAACTGAATTGGCAACCTTTGAGCAGTGAGCCCTCTACAGAAAGTCCCCAGTTAAAAGGGAACAGGCAACCACGGTGTGTAAGTCTCCGTGTCCCGTCGTCCCACAGACACTATTAATTTTTGAAATGACAGGTGGTGTACGCGACCATCTGAGGCTGCATCTTTAGCTCCCTTTTGATGCTAAACTCTTAGACACATTTCACGATCATAAAAGACAAATTGGATTGCAGGATCTAAGAAGGTTTTCTTTTCTTTTCCCATGACTCCTTCACTTTTAGATATTTGTCTTCATAACTCCTGCCGAGTTCCTTCTGTTTTTTTTTTTTTTTTTTTTTTTTTTACTGCACACAGCACACATGTGCAGCTGCAGGGCCCAGGCCTCTCTGGGGGAGTGGCATCCTTCAAAGGGGGAGATAAATGTAGCGGCTGAAGGAGGGAGCGAGACAGTGACCCTCACCGGGAGTGCAAGGTTAGATCCTGACTTTGCAACACAGAGAAGAAGAGAGGGAGGTGAAGGGTATGGGCGGGGCGTCTGAGCAATGGAGGTGCCAGGACAGCCCCCCTACCCCCCCCCCCCCCCCCGGGAAGCCAGCAAGGGACAAACCAGTGGGATCTGAATGCTTCTGGCACAGAACAAAGTGACTCCTTGGAAGATGTGATCGTCTTTAAGTTTTATTCTTCGTCATAAAATACACTTCCATGACCTTTTCTCAATGTGCATGGATGGCTTCAGGTGTATCCACAGTGCTGAGCAACCACAACCATGTCTGGCGTGGGGGTGGAGGTTTCTTCTTGCAGAACGGAAAATCCCGGTAACCATTGGATGACCCACTTCTGTTGTTGATTGTTTTTTTCTCTTTTTGGCTCTTTGGTCTTTTTTGGGGTTGGGGATCTGCCACCAAGTTCTTGAGTAAATCACACACAGAGGCTTATTCTTTTGGTTTTTCGAGACAGGGTTTCTCTGTGTAGCTTTGCGCCTTTCCTGGAACTCACTTGGTAGTCCAGGCTGGCCTCGAACTCACAGAGATCCGCCTGGCTCTGCCTCCCGAGTGCTGGGATTAAAGGCGTGCGCCACCATCGCCCGGCCAGAGGCTTATTCTTAATTGTAAATGCCCGGCCTTATCTTGGCTTGCTTCTTACCAGGTTTTCTTAACTTAAATTATCCCATCTACCTTTGCCTCTGGGCTCTTACTTCTATAAATCTTTCCCTCTTACTCCATGGCTGGCTGTGCGGCTGAGGGACTGGCCCTTAGCATCCTCCTCTCCTTGTTCTCTTGCTCTTTCTTCTTCTCCCAGATTTCTCCTTCTATTTATTCTCTCTGCCTGCCAGCCCTGCCTATCCTTTCTCCCGCCTTGATATTGGCCGTTCAGCTCTTTATTAGATCATCAAGTGTTTTAGACAGGCACAGTAACACAGCTTCACAGAGTTAAACAAATGCAACATAAACAAGAGAAAACAAATGTAACACACCTTAAAGTAATAGTCTACCACAGATATCCCTGTACCCAGTCCCAACCCTGACGTCCCCCCTCACACTCCCTTCCTCCCTGTCTCTTCTCCTCTTTCCTTCCTCCATCTTCTTTCCTATTTTTCTCCCAACAGTGTCTATAGCCCAGGCTGGCCTGGAATTCACTATGTAGCTGAAGAGGACGTTGAACTTCAGATCCTCCTGCCTCCACTCCCTGAGTAGTGCAATCACAGGTGTGTGCCACCACATCCAGTTTATACAGAGCAGGGGATCAAACTTGGGGCCTTGTGCTTGCTAGGCAACTACCCTGAGCTGTGTCCCAGCCCATTGTGCAGTTTCCTGTCTGCAGGGACTGGACTTCATGACTTCATTAGTGATCTTACGGGGCTGGGCAGGAGGGCGATCCCGCACTTGTCTGTTAGATCTAGAGTTGCTCACTGTGCTCACCATCCTCAAGTTCAATCCTTTCTCCAGCACAGGGCAGATTTTTATCCTTTCAAACACCAAGCCATGTTCAGTTGAATAGATGTGCCCCATTTGGTGTTCACCTTTGTAACATGAGATCTTCATGCTCAGCTGATTTCTGCATATACAAGAGTGTGGCTGAGGGTTGGCCAGGTGAAGTGTGGTCTTCAGAGCTAAGTCCTCTCACATACTGATTCTTAATCCCCGGGAGGGCATCTGTACCTCTCCCCTCCCTTCCCACTGCTACCCACATCCAGCTACCACCTTCCTCTCTCTGCCCTTAGGAGTCTGCCCCCTTGGGTCTCTCATATGTAGAGTGGAAGGAGCCTGTGGCAGATGGGTCCATTCAACCCCAGTCTGGATACTACATGCATTACCATCTGGCTCAGACAAAAATAAAATCATAAGCCTTCAGGTCACTGCAGAACCCCCAACATGGCAGCGAATTTTCCCCTACATGTGTTTTTAGGGGGAGGGTAGCCAGGTCAGAGTCTAGAGGGCAGCAGCTTCTGCCTAACTCTCTTCTTGTTGGTGTTCAAATTAGTAAGATAAAGACTGGATTCTAGAGTCACTTTCTATTCCCAACTACCACCTGAGAGAAGTCAGAAGAAACAGAAAAGACATGACAGGCAGCAGAATTGATGACTGTGGTTGGGTCATGTGGGGGCCTGAGAGACTGTGACAGCGGCTGCCCCAGTCACTGCGATGACCATCTGTCGATCTGAATCCAGGTCTCCACTGCTAAGCCAGGGTCTCACTTTCAAAAGCATGGAAACTCAGTGCAGGAGGATTACTAGTTCCAAGCCACCCTGGGTTACGTACGTAGCGAGACGTCCAAAATAAAATAAAATACAACAGTGAAAAAGTGGAATAATACGCTTTTTATAAAAATATATGCTTCAGTGACTTTAAGTACCCCACTTAAATGCGGGAACTGAGAATATGGTGGTGTTGACCTAAAGGGCCTGTGGTGAGCTGCAAATTAAATATGGAGCATCCCGGTGGCACTTGAGAGGTTAGGGACCTACCCCTCAACATCCCGTAGTGATCCTGTCAGGGTGATGTCATCTGGTGTTCCTAGAAATCCTCTTCCAATTTAAAGAATAAGAAGGCAGAAAAAGGAAGGCCTCAGTGTACAGCCCTGTTTTAAAGACAGCAGTACATACGGCAAAGGCCACAAAGACATTCTCTGATGTGGGTGGGAACTCCAAAATGGTGTCTAAGTTTGTCTGGCAGAGATGAAACTTTTTTGTGTTTGGGATGTGATCAGTTCCTTTCCTTTTCCCCTCAGAATTGACTAGTTTGGACTACAATAGGCTATTGGATAATCCAGACAAAGAGTGAGAATCTGATTGGTTCCTACCACAAGAGCCTACTTCCCTCTATGGGAGGTTTGGAAGTTCCCCTGAGTAGTTATCCCCTATGGGAACAATGCCCATTAAGTCTTTGTCCTGATGAAGGAAAAGAAACAGGAAGTTGACTATCTTCAACATTTAATTGAAAAGTACATGAATTTACCTGGAGTCCCTGTTCTCTGTCTTCAGCCTATTGGGGACCTGTCTGAGGTTAGTCCCTCGTTGGGGCCACAAACCACCATGATGGTCAGTCAAGTCTATGGCTGCCCTGTGCGGGGGAGGGACCTCCCATCCAGCAATGAATGAGTGTGCAGGAACCTCAAGTGATTCTCAGAGACAGACAGTCCCCTTCGAATGACCTGGGAAGGAAAGGTGTCATACCTGGCCGTGGTTCCCAGTTTGGGATACTGTTATAAGAAGATGCTTCAGGTCACTGCGCTGTGAGGGTGAGCATGTTGTCACGTTTCCCAATCCCACTTCCACTCAGTGTTTTGAAGATATACTAGGAGAGGATAAGGAGATGGGTCAGTCGGCAAAAGGCTCACCACACGAGCGTGAGGACCTGAGTTCGATCCCCAGCACCCATGTTACAGCAACAACAACATAAACTAGACCTGGTGACCTCTGCTGATAATCCCAGCACTGAGAAGGGATAGACAGGAGGATCTCTGGGGTTTGCTGGTCCAGTGAAAGATCCTGCTTCAAAAAACAAGGTGGAGAGACAGGAGAAATGATAGCTCAGTGGTTGACAGTGTATACTGCCTTTGCAAAGGACCTGAGTTTGTTTCCCAGCACCCGCGTTGGGCAACTCACAAATGCCTGTAACTCTAGCTCCAGGGTGGGATCTGATGCCCTGATATGGACTCCAAGGTCACAGTCATATACACATACTCATAATAAATAAAAATGTTTTCTAAAACCGAACAGCAAGGGGATGAGGGTCTGAGCTAAGACACCTGAAGTTGTCCTCTGACAAGCACATGTATGTGTACACATGTATACTCACACATGTCCACCCTCCAAACAAACGTGCACATACCCCCAGACCTTACAGGATGGCTCTGGTCATGAAGGAGTGGGCATCTCTCAGCCTTTGTCTAGACCACAGGGCACAGGAAGCAGAATCTCATCTCATTCTTTTAAAATTCTCATTTCCTGCTGGCTGTGGTTTTTCAGGCAACTTAGTTAAACATGGAAGCATTTTTATCCATAAACTTACTCTTAGAGAATTTTCTACCCCCCCCCCATCCTTTGGGAGGTGTCTGAGCCCCAATTCAGGGACCACAAAGCCTCCCACTCCTTTCCTTTTCTCTTTGTGTTCTGCAGGTATGGCTGCCTGGAGATATCCACCCACTTAACCACCCACTCACCCATTCATACCCCACCCACTCAGCCATCCACAGCCCCACCCACTCACCCATTCACACCCCACCCACTCACCCATTCATACCCCCACCCACTTAGCCATTCAGCTACTAACCCACCCGCCCGCCTCTCCGATCCATCCCCTCCCCCAGCTCTGATCCTGGCCTGCCTTCTCAGTTCAGATCCCATTCTTCATCTGGATGGCCCGATTCCATCCGAGGAGTCTGACTTCTTGGGAGTCAGCACTCCGATCTTCCTGAGGCCACAAGACCTAGCCTGCTGCCTCAGTGTCTCCGAGTTCCTGGTGTACCAGCTGTCTCTTTGCCATTATGGAGTGGGGACTCTTACGTGTTTTGAGTCCCAGGGTTTAACCTGGAAATGTAGGGAATGGATTCTGCTTTGAGAACTCCCAGCATTTCCAGAAAGGGTGTCCGGGAGAGAGTCTATCCATATTTTGCCAAGACTTCCCCAGGAGGTGGCTGAGAGGAGCAGGCGGGAGAGGCTCCTTCTCTCAGTGGTTCTTTCTGGCATTTTCCTTCACTTATCCTTGTCCCCAGGTGTCCATACAGATTGGTTCCAGATGCCACCTTCGGCAACAACATCTACAGTGCTCTAGTTTGTCATATAAAATCATATGGTGTTTACATACACTCTACACACTCCCTCCTGGGTACTTTCCACTCTCTCTAGCTGCCTATAGTCTCAAATATAATACAAATGTACATAAATAGTGTGTTTCTTAGGAAATACAACATAGAGGGGCATTCTCCTGTGTTCCACACAGCTACAACATTGCTGGCCTGATGTCGTACCGTGTGAGAATAACAAAGCTGGAGAGGAACTGAGGTCTACTGCATGGGGGTGTGTGTGTGTGCCAACTCTAGGCATTTGCTTTCCCCCTGCATCCAAAGGGACTCGTGATGTTTGATAGAGAGGACAATTCATGTTTGACTTTCTGAAAATGTCTAGCATTGTTCTCCAAATGTCCATTGAGAAAATTGGTTGGATTTCCTGGTGCAAGACCCAAGAATGGGGAGGGCAGACAGTCGCCTCACAAATTGAAGAGAGACAGCACGTGAGTTTCAGAAACCTAACATCTTTAAGGCTAAATGGACCTTGAGATTTGCTGGTTTGCATATTTGTGTTTAAGTATGTATATGTATGGAGGACAGAGGTCAATGCCTACTGTTTTCTTCCATCACTCTCCACCTTACCTATGTATTTACCTAGTTATTGAGACCGTGTCTCACTATGTATCCCTTGCATTCTGGAATTTGCTATGTGGAATAGGCTGGCTTCAAACTCACAGAGCTCTACCTGCCTCTGTTTCCAGAGTACTGGCGTTAAAAGCATGCACCATCATGTCCGCTTCACCTTATTTTTTGAGATAGGATCTCTCACTGAACCTGGAGCTCACCTATTTGGCTAGACTGGCTGGCCAGATGGCACCCCTATTATCTACTTGGTTTTGCACCACTGCGCTGCTGGGGTTGCAAACACACCCCAACACTCAGCTCTTATGTGGGTGGTGGGGAATGCCATCTCAGGTCCTCGTGTGTGTGCAACAAGCACTTTCTCCACTGAGCCATCTCCCAAGTGCAGACCTCAGGTTTCGATTATCAGAAACTGAGAGTCTTGTCTTTGTTGGGCAACTTAAAGGGACTATTTGAGGTCTGGAGATATCTGAGTATAGTGTGGTTTCCGTAGAAGGAATTGAGTAAAAGGTTATCGTAAAGAGAAGAAAGGAATTATGGGAAAATATCAAGTAGTCCTGAAAAACATTTCTTCTGCAACTAGCTGAGTTTTCTCAGCACACAGAGGTTTGTGTGCAGCTGAAGGTTGGACCAGTGTGCCTGGTGTCATAGGAACACAGGAAGTGCACATTTCTATTTCCTGTTGTTGATGGATGTTAAGTGTCTCTGCACTCACCTACTGTCCCGTAATTGTGCGTGAGTGTGCATGTCTTTTCTCAATTAACTTGTCACTGTGGCAGTATTTTTCAAGGAAAAGGGAAATCATTTTCAATTATCCTAAATTGTTTAAATAAATATGCCTACTGATCTATGGAAGTGAGGCTATTGTGGTCTGGGGTGTTATTACCAGAACCTCCATCTGCAGGGTACTGGGAAGTCCAATAATTTAAAACAATTCCTAATCGACTAAATTGTTTTGAATTTAGGGGAAAAGGCTCTTCCAATTCCTTTTAGCTCTTTGCATGACTTGGAATCCTATTGTCTGGATTTTTTTTTTTTTAATGTTGTAGCTCCTTGCACACTGTTCTGACAAAGACTTTGGAAAGTGAGGCCTTCCAGATGTGAGTCTGGGATGCTTGGATGTAACTGCCAGGCGGGGGTCAAAGGGACTGTGGGAGGGCATTACTCTTGTGTTCTGAGACTCGCTGAGCTGTCAGAAGTGCTGAGTCCATCTGGTTTACAGAGAAGTGACATTTAAGTGGCTATCTCCAGTCTTTCGAAAGGTTGCATTCAGCGTTCCTTGCTCTGAGCAAGCCCTGATCACCAGGCACTTTAGTCCTGAGTGTTTATGGAGCTTCCTTACAGGGTCGAGGGCATCTGTGACTTTTGTACACTCATCCTTGAAACCTCTGCTTTCCTGTGACTTCTTACCATCTTGCTTTGGGGGCACTGCCCTTCCTCCTCTGGGTGTAGTCTTGATAGGAATCTGGAAAGGTGGTCAGTAAGTCAGGCAGGACCAGCCCATGCCATTCCACCGAAAAGTGGTACACAGATGCCAACGAGTGTTGACCTTACTTCTCCACCTAGGGAATCTTGAAGATGTATGTTTCTGCTTCATATTCCTGCATTCCACAGCTTCCCTGGACCACCCACCCATCCAACCATGTACCCATCTACCCATCTATCTGTCCATCCATCCATCCACCCACCCACCAACTCATCCATCCACCAGTCCATTCATCTGTCCACCCATCTATCATCCATCTACCCTACCCATCCATCCACCTTCTCATCTGACTACCCACCAACTCATTCATCCAGTCATCTATCTATTTTGTCATTTGTACCTCCACTTACCCACTTACCCATCCATCTAACCCACCCATCCATCTACCCACCTATTCACCCATCTGCTCACATATCCATCCATCCATCCATCCATCCATCCATCCATCCATCCATCCATCCATCCATCCATAGTTTGTTTCAGTGACCCACCCCACAACCTTCTGGGAACAGCCCACCCTACAATAAGTTGGCCTCTCATTCAAGTTTGAGAGGGAAAGAGAATTTACAGAAGCCATTTCACCTGTGTCTCACAGCCCCAGAGACTCGTGTGCTTGGATATTTTGTGTTACAATCCAGTGACAGTATATATATGTATCAAGGTGGAGGCAAATTTCTGAATATAAGCATTGAAAATATAGCAAAACTTCACCACTCTTTGACATTTTATCACTTATTAAATATAGATGCCCTTGGGTTTCCCCCCACCTCTAAGATGATGGGACATAACCCTTTGAAAAAAAAAATCTTCCCAGTTGTTTGAGGGACAGAGCAGTGCAAACTGACATGTCTTTTCATTATCACTTGAAAGAATTAGGGTTTTGCTGAGTCAATAATAAAGTTTGTTAAGACATTATAAGAGATTAATTCTGTGTGAGTTGGCGTCTCTGGTGAGCTTAGTTTTAATTAAGGTCCCAGGAAGGGAAGCCATCAGGAGGGTGGTGATGGGAAAGAGTGAAGCTTGGCTGAACCAGCCTGCTTCCCAGCAGAGTTGCGTGGGAATTGCTGCTCAAGCTCCAGGAATTTTCCTGAGCAGAGTCAAAGTCACTCCAGGGGTTGGCAAGAAGCTATTGATCCCCCCTAGAGACACAGAGGTGGGGGTGGTTTTGTTGCTGTTTCTAGTGGCACAAAGGATCTAATTCAGGACCTCATTCACGCAAGCTCTTTACCACTGAGCTAGGACTCTAGAGATATAGTCTTACTAAGTTACCCAGTCAGGCCTTGAACTCACAGTGACCCTGCCTCAGCCTCCCAAGCAGCTGGAATTACACCTGTCTGATGTGATATGTTGAAGGCACAAACACCGAGCAGCTCTCTGTGACAGGCATGGCAGAACAGTGCCATGAGGTCTGTGACCTTAACCTTTGGAGTCCCCGGGTAAACATCTTCCAACGGGACCTTCGTGCCCTGCTAGTGTTTAAAGAGCAGGTGCGCAGTGGATGCCTGTTGGAATTAAATACCCTGGAGGCTGTGGATCAGGAGGAAGTGGTGTAGGGAATAGGTACCCAATCTGAGGAGAGCAATGGGTCCCCTGCCGCTCCTCAGATTGATGGATAGATGTGTAGGGGGATGGATGCATGAAGGGGTGGCTGGCTGGATAGATGGATGGAACTTGCAGCTTTTGTCAGCTGACCATGAATTTTGTTTCCTAAATGCGGTCCGGTCCTGTATCCTCAGAGTGTGGGTCTTCACCTCTGCCTGGACACACTGTAGCCCCCGGTGTATTCCCTGTGTCCCATCCCAACACAGAGTGTAAAACCACGGAGATACATGAAGGGCACTGAATTAGTTTTTTTTCCCCCTCATTGGTATGATCAAATGCCTAGCAAGAAGCAACTTGAAGGGCCAAGGATTTACTAATTAATGTTCACAACATAAGGAGGAATACAGTCCATACTGTGGGGAAAACACAGTGGTACAAGGAGAAGGGCTGATCACATTGTTATCCGCAGTCAGGCAGCAGAGGGTGAATTGGAAAATGAAGCCAAGCTCTCAGACCTCAAGGCTGGCCCCCAGCATTTCACTTTCTCCAGCAAAGGCTCCACCTCCAGGAGGTTCCACAACCTTCCAGAATGGCAACACCAGTTTGGGACCCAGTGTTGAAGCACATGAGCCGGTGGGAGGCATGTCACATTCGAAACACAACAGGCACTTGCCAGACTGAACTGTAGCTCTGCTCGTGATTTGCAACCCAGGGAGAGGAGACGACTCCCTCCACTCTCTAAAGGGCGCCCTCTGACAGCAGCTGCTGGGGGCCTTCAAGGTGACAGACCGTGAACTTTCCGTCTAAGTTGGGGAGTGATGGCAGCAGGCTCTCTTCTGCCTGCGTTAGCCTGTGCCGGGTAGCCATAACCCACACAGTGAAGAGAGGAAGGAGAGAGATGCATCTCTACTGTGAAGATCTATTAACTGGTTTCACTTTCACTAGTACATGACAGAAGAGCGAACCCTGAGGATCTGCACATGAATGTACTGGGTCTACATGCTGTTTGTGTGTCCTGAATAAGGTTGATGTATTTGAGAAAGGAGGGGTTCTTTTTTTTTTTTTGGTTTTTCAAGACAGGGTTTCTTTGTATAGTTTCGGTGCCCGTCCTGTATCTTGCTCTGTAGACCAGGCTGGCCTTAAACTCCCAGAGATCTGCCTGGCTCTGCCTCCCGAGTGCTGGGATTAAAGGAGTGTGCCACTGCCAACCGGCAAAAGGAGGGGTTCTTGCAGACTCCTTTGTAAATAGAAGTTCTGAAGTTCAAGCTTCTAATGCACTCGCAGAAGGGCTTGGCCAATGGAGGGACACATGGGCTGGACCTGCCTGGAACAGGTAGACTAGGAAGAACATCTAAGGGTAGGCGGCTGTGAGCCACACCCGTTTCTTGGCACTATGGGTGGGAGTGGTGGTTCCAGTGGAATCTTGCCTGCTGCCACCTTCTATTTGAGACCAGATTTAGAGTTAGATTTTTTTTTTTTTTTTTTTTTTTTTTTTTTTTTTTTTTGGTTTTTCAAGACAGGGTTTCTCTGTGTAGCTTTGCGCCTTTCCTGGGACTCACTTGGTAGCCCAGGCTGGCCTCGAACTCACGGAGATCCACCTGGCTCTGCCTCCCGAGTGCTGGGATTAAAGGCGTGCGCCACCACTGCCCGGCTAGAGTTAGATTTAAACTAAATAAATAACTGTTATTTGTTTGTGTCCATACAGAGATAATGAAATCAATTTGTCAACATTCTTAGAAATAGAATCAATTGACATTCAACAGCAAAGCCACTGCACAACAACCAACAACCTATGATCTGTGGCCATGGGCCAGCCTTGTCTTGCCTGTGTGTCTGCAGCTACTTCCCACGGTCACTCCTTTGTCCCCCTCTGTCATCAGCCTATACTGGCTCATGTTTTCTTAGCTCAGAATCAGCAACACAAATAGAGAGTGCAGGCAGGTGACATTGATGCCTGAAGTGACTAGGGCAAGAAGCCAGGGTTTGATGAACAGTTTCTGGACTCTTTATGGACATGGGCCTGCTCTTGTTTCTTTTTTTTCTTTTTGGTTTTTCAAGACAAGGTTCCTCTGTGTTACAGCTCAGGCTATCCTGGAACTCACTTTGTAAACCAGGCTGGCTTCAAACTCACAGAGATCCTGCTCTTGTTTCTTAATCTCATGACAGACATATATTACTTTTCCTCAGGACACATGGGCATGAGCAGACATGTGTTCACCCTGGGTAGGGCACCAATGACAGACTGTTGTAGAATACTAATTTAAGATGTGTTACATTTGTTTATGCTGTGGAGTATTTGTTTAATGATTCAAAGATGTGTTGCATTCTTTTGTGTTGCATTTGTCTAACTCTGTAACGCTGTGTTACTTTGCCTGCCTAAAACACCTGATTGGTCTAATAAAGAATGGCCAATAGCTAGGCAGGAGAGAGAAATGGGTGGGGCTGGTGGGCAGAGACTATAAATAGGAGGAGAATCTAGGGAAGAAAGTGAAGAATAGAAAATGGAGGCGAGGAGGATGCCAGGGGCCACACAGGATGCCACACAGCCAACCACAAAGTAAGAAGGAAAGAGAGAGATATTGAATAAAGAAAGGTAAAAAGCTTAGAGGCAAAACGTAGTTAAAGAGAAATGGGATAATTTAAATTAGAAAAGCTGGCTAGAAACAAGCCAAGCTAAGGCCAGGCATTCATAAGTAAGAATAAGTCTCCATGTATTTATTTGGGAGCTGGATGATGGGCCCCAAAAGAGTTAAAAAGCAAAACAAAGCAAAACAAAAACCAACTACAACAGGCCAAAGAAATGACTCCATCCAAGTCTAGCTTGTTGAATGAGTTTATTGGGAGTTTATTGGATTTATTAGGAGTTTATTGCATTTATTGACAGGTGCATGAGTGGCTCTAAGGCAGCTGCATCACTCAAATCTTACCCCAACATGAGTGACAACTCATGAGAGCTGTATCCTAGGAGCTTCCTGCCCAGCTTGCAGGCAGCTCTACCAGGGAAAGTCACCTCTCTCCAGTGACTGCTTGCTGTTTGTAGAGCATAGGGAAGGGTCTTGTAAATCTAGCAGCTTTCTGAACTTCCTGGGACTTGTAAGTTGTATGAATCTTCTTGAGTCTTATGAATCTCTCTCTTCCTTCCAGAGGGGAATTCCATGGTCAGTTGGTCTCTTGCTTTGGGCCAGTGGTGAGGCTATATTTCACTGTGGGAAGTGTGCTAGCATGGCTGCATACCCGCGGGCACAGAATCCAAGAAAGAGGGATGGAGGGCTCAGGCCCCACCTTTTACTTCAAGTGCAATTTCCTCTAACAGATCTAAAAGACCTGAAGACCTCTATCCAGGGCCCATCTCCCCAAGCTCCATCTCCTCCCACTAGTACCCACCTGGAGACCAAGCCTTCACTAAACAAGGGCATTTCAGACGTGAACCGTGACAAGGCCCAGCCATGCACTCAACTCCAGAACCTTCTATCAAAGTCCATATTGGACACTTCAGTTGGAATACCACCCAGATACTTCACATTCAGTTGTCCTCATAGGTTGCCCCTCTAAGATACTCTTCCTCCCATCTTTTGAATCTAGCTAGAGGCTGAGAGTTCCAGTTTGAACCAGTCCTCTCCCAAGGCCTTCAGGTCTCTGCAGTGCTCAAAGTCTATGTATTTGCCAATCCCCAGGTGCCATCAACTTTGTTTTTCTCAAGGCAGGGGCTCTTATTGTTCCACTGGCCTGAAACTCCTTAGACCTAATATGTATTTGCACCACGCTTTAATCTTAGTGGGCTGGGCATCGGGTAGGAGGTTGAGTAGTGTGTGGGGTGGGCATGGCCATGGCCGCCTCTGTGCCTGTACACTTCTTGGGCACTACCTGCAGCTTTCTGAATAGATAGCCACTTATCCTCCAGTACTCTAGACCCTACCCTTTCACGGTGGCATGAGTGCCATGCACCACGTCCCATCGCAGACCCGCAGGAACCCTCCCGTTCTTGCAGTCATGGAAACAGCGTGGTAACGAGGGAAGCAGAGGATGCTGACACAAGAATACAAGGGTGCGGATGCTGGGTAGCCAAATGTGCTCTATAGGAAAGTAAGTCAGGCTCTGTGTATATGTGCAGTGTAACTGTGCAACACAAGACAGTGGGGAGCGACTAGTCAGCCAAGCAGGTCTGAAGGAGGTCAAGGAGCTGTGAGAACTCCCAGCATTCCCCAGAGAGGGAAAGGCAGAAGCCCGTGCTGGTTGGCAGCTCGACTCTCACCATCACTGTTAGTGGGGGACAGTATGGTCTGATGGGTGGAGTGTGGAGACCTGTCACCAAGCTCTGGTGACCCAGGTGGCCGTTGTAAGGACCCATTTGCTCTGGAGGAAGCAGAGGCGACTGTGTTCATGGCTGACTTCTGTGCAGAGGCCCTCTGGCTGCTGGATGGGTAGGAAAATGTAGAGAAGGATGGGTTACATAGGAGCTCCCGAGACAAGCAGGTCAGCAATGCCTGTGCATCATAGACTGGAAGAAGTAGCATGTAGGTGTCTTGTAAAGGTGAAGCAGGAGAGACTGGATGATGATGGACAGAGAGAGGGGAGTGATGGATGGTCCCTAACACAATGAGAGAGAGAGAGAGAGAGAGAGAGAGAGAGAGAGAGAGAGAGAGAGAGAGAACTGCCAAGACCAAGTCAGGAATCCTGGCGCATCCTCATGAGAGGAAGACTAAGGTATGTGTGAGCTGCTTCTGCATGTCCGTTCCCACTCTTGTCTGTAAAGTATGCAGTGTTTTCCTATCTTCACCAGGTGCCTCAGCCTTGGGAAGCATCCCATGTGATTTAAGTTCAGGCTGACAACACTTTCCTCTTGCCGGTGTGGTTTGTGTGTTAGAAATGGTAATTCTTTATTGCGGGGGAGGGGGTTGCATAGAACCAGCTTTGTTCAAAGCAAACCAGCCCAGCCCACTGCCTGCCCGCCTCCTTCTTAATAATTCTTTTCAAGCCCTCAGCTGCCTGGGTGTATCGTGAACCTGGTGATGTCTTCCCATCTCCAGTTGTACCACCCCAGTCCGAGAGATTGTTCTCTGTGTCCTCACTGTAGTCTTAATGGGGTCCTGCCCGGTCTGCTCTTGGCTCCTTGCAGGTCATTCCCAGCCCAGGGTCCACCGTGATCTGAAACACAAATGAGATCGAAACACTCCTGTCTACATCCCAGGGTGGCTTTTCACTGAGGTGGAGACAAGATGGGGACCTTGACCAGCGGTGTCTTGCTGGCTTGGGACCTACCTCCCCACCTCTCTCCTTCTCAGCTGTGCCCAGGCTTTCTCTCATCAGCTCCAGCCTTTGGTTTCTCTCAGGCCTCTGTGCATGCAGCCTCTCCGCATGCTCAGGTGGCTCATGAGCTTGTCTCGCCCATCCCTACCTGGGGTTCCGCCCCCAGCTCTTCTGGTTTCAGCTAGTAAAACATGTCCCTGGCTGGATGTGCCCCCTCTGAAACTGGCCCACTTAGGAGCTGCCCCTCAGTTGCTCAGAACTCCCCTGTGATCCTCATTCAACAGGAGTAGGATGAGTCTGTTTGTCCGTGGAAAGCCTGGATTTAAGAGAGCTCAGATCCACCCGGAACACTTCATTATTTGAGCTTTCGCCCTTTGAAAGTCAGCTCATTTTGTACATTGGCTTGCTTTTTCTGTTTGTCTGTATATTTCATAGTTCCTGTATACGAAGCGCGTGCTGGGTTCTATATCCTGAGAAACCTCTCGTCTGGACAAAACAAATAATATTCCTTATGGTGACGCTGCTAGGTGACATTTCACAGCCCTTATTCATGAGCCTGACCTGTGTATGCACAGGACCCAGACATTGTCTCATTTAATCTTATCAACCCTGAGTGATTAGCTATTGTGATGACTTCCATCTCAAATGAAGACATTGGGGGATGGAGGGATTGGCAAGAGCTGGGGTTGGGTGTGGACTTAAGTGCATTTGGGTTCCCGCTGCCTCAGCTTCAAGCTAGCGAGGCCAGAAAATGTGAAGGACTTGGCTGGCGGGAAGGTCGGTGCACTAGATGGTAGCCATAGCCAGCCAAACTACTGAGAACCCCCAAGATAAGTAACCGAGTTCATCTGAAAGCTTCTAACAAGGACCCCAGATGTCTGTTGTTATGATCCTCTTTCAAAAATATTTATTTTGTTTTTAATTATTTGTATCTGTGTGTTTGTGTGTAGACATGTGCCTGTAAGTGCAGATGCCTGTGGAGGATAGAAGGGGGCAATCAGATCCCCTGGAGATGGGGGTCACAGGTGGTTATGAGCCACCTGATGTGGGTGCTGGGAACCCAATTTAGGTCTCTTGCAAGAGCACAAGTGTTCTTGGCCACTGAGCCATCTCTCAGACCCCTGGGTTTAGAATCACATAGGAGACGCACCTCTTGACATGTCATTGAGGGCTTCCCCAGAGAGCTGGGAAGGGAGGTCCCATCCTGAATGTGGGCAGCACCATCCCATGGCCTGGGGTCCAGGACTGAATAAAAATGAGAAAGTGAGTTGAGTACCAGCCTTCATCTCTCACTGCTTCCTGACTGTGGACGTCACGTGACCAGCTGCCTCACACTTCTGCCACCGGGCCTTCCCCAGCATGATGGACCGTCCCTCAGACAGTGTGCTCAAGTGAACCTTTCCTTCTCTAAGTGGCTATTGTTGGGGACTTTGTCACAGCAATAAGAAAAGCCACCGATGTAGTGACAGTCATAAGGAAGGGTGTAGAAATGAGTAAATACTGTGAAGTAGAACTTGGTCTCTTGGGGCTGGTTTGGAAGAATGCTGGTATGAACCCTTGTGATTTTCTGCTTTGGTGCTACTGTCCCCACTCCCATAGGAGACACTGATTCTATATCCTGAGGGCTATCTACTCATTTGTGAGATCCTGTCTGTATAGGATCTGGCTGCAGTGAGACCAAAAAGGCATCTAGCATATGGAAGCTTAGGGATACTCATGTCTAGGTCTGCAGTTCAGCGTCTGTGCCTAAGACTATCCTGGGCACCTCTTTCCCAGAAGCCTGGTGTCAGTTAGAATTAGCTGTCTTTGTCTGGTTCATCTGTGACTATACTTTGGAGGGATTTCTTCATTGGCAATAGAGGTAGGAGGGTCCAGCCCACTGTGGGGGGCACCATTCCCTCTGCGGATGGTCCTGGGGGTAAAACAGAAAAGAAGGTATCTAAGCACGGGTAAGTGAGGCAGCAAATAATGTTCCTGCTGGAGTTCCTGCCCTGACTTCCCTCAATGATGGACTGCGGCTGCAAGCCTCACACCACCCCCTTCCTCCCCAAGTTGCTTTGCATTGTGCTGCTTGTCACAGCAACAGAAAAAAAACTAGACCACGCGGAGAGCTTGGCGCTGTAGATGAAACAGGCCCTCGGCATTCAAGGCCGCTTCTTTCAATTACCTAGACTCAAGCCTCTATTCCAGGTTCCATTCCATCCTGTTTCCTCTAGCCGGAGGCAATACGAAGTCTCCCTCCCCTCTCACCTTTAATAGTTACATAGGAATCGGCCAGGCACATGCGATTCTGGGCCAGAAACCTCATCTTGAACAGAAATACCTCTTGTAAAGCTAAGCAGGTGCCTTTCCTTATGAAGCAGTTGGAAATGGTATCAGGTACAGTGGCCTTAGCCAGCGCTGCCTCTCTGGCTAAACACTTTCAGAGACGATGATTAGTGGGTTTGCTGTGGGGGTGCAGGCCTGTGATCCTAGCGCTTGGGGGCCTGACATCAGAAGATTGTCGGTTTGAGCTACCCCCACTCCCTTACCCAGGGGCCACATAGTGAGCTGGCCTCAATTTTTCCAAAGAGGATTTGTGGGCTGGGGAGATGACTCAGTTGGTAAAACATTTGTAATGTAAGCACAAAGTCCAAAGTGTGATCATCAGAAGCCATGTGAAGAATAAATGCTGGCGTATACTTGTGTTCCCAGAGGCTGGGGACATGAGATGTGTGGATCCCTCGGGCCGCCTAGCCAGGTAGTCTAGCTGAATTGAGTTAGTTTTCCAGGGAAAAACTGAGATACCCTGTTTCAGGAAATGAGGGGGAGAGTGATTGACACCTGAGGTTAACCTCTGACCTACACACACACACACACACACACACACACACACACGCACGCACGCGCTATTTATTATAAACCCACTCATGGCATCAAATTACTATACCCACTTTGCAGATCAGGAAATTAACTCACCTCCTAGCACATACAGGAAGTACTGTACTCACCTGCTGGAATCTGCTCCTGTGTGCTTTGGAACATGGACATGGCTCTAAGACCCCATCTCTGTCATGTGGCCACTGCCACTGGCCTAGCAGTTTCAAGAATCTCTCTCGGTCTCTCTTCCTCTCTTCCCCCATCTCTCTGTCTGTCTCTGTCTCTATGTCTCTGTCTCTCTGTCCCCCCACCCCCACCCCCCGCTTCTCTGGTGGTTCTGCAAGTCAGAGGGTAAGCTGGACCCACTGTGCTGACGTCTGTAATCTGGCTCCTTCCTTCTGGCAGCCTGGGGAAAGAAGTATCTCTTTTCTTTGCCTTGCTCACCTTCCAGAAATGTCTGGGCTGTTTGACTCTGGGCTACATTTCCTAGGAGCATCCTCCTCACCTCAGCTTCTGTTGTGTCTGCTCAGAAAGACCACCGTAGCCTCCAGTGAGCCGACTCTATGCCCAGGGCCTCTCCCTATCTCAAGGCTACCCCCAAAGTCCCTTCAAGCATGGAGGCTGAAACACAAGGCTTTCTGGGCCTAGGGCTTACATATGATTTTGTGTGGTTTTTTTTTTGTTGTTGTTTGCTTGTTTGAGACTGAGTCTCATGTAGCTCAGGCTATCCTTGAACTCCTGTGTAGATAAGAATAGCCTTCTACTCCTGGTACTCCTGTCTCTACCTCCCAGTGCTGGGATTACAAGCAGGTACCACCATGTTCCGTTCATCTGGTACTGAGGATGGAACCCAGGACTTCATTCATGCTTTGGGAGCACCCTATCAACTGAGCTACATCTTCAGGACTGTCTGTATCTTTAAGGAGGGTACTGTTCTCTCTGTCACAACCACTAAGAATAGGTTAGGTAGGAATCATCCAACAGGAGAGAGAGGCTGTGGGGTTGCGGGAAGATTTTGGAGGCCATGCGAGGCTGAGGAGGCCGGATGATCAGCCAGAGGGACAGATTTTATCCATGGGCTGGGGAAGTTTTCCTGAAAAGGTTCTCTGGGCTGTGTCTGCTCTGCAGTGTGGCTTCCCCAGGGCTTCAGGGACTGAGACAAAGAGCTATGTGCTTATTTTCTTAGGCTTGTCTGGTCAGCCTACAGGGTCTCTCCCCCCTGTGGATTCCTATTTTGCAAGCCAGGAGGTGACTGAAATCGGTGACATTCTTGCATGTTGTTGCTTCAAAGAGCAAAGCTTCTAGGGATGGGCCAGCAGGGAGCTGGAAGGCGAGGGTCTGTGTCAGGTGCATGCAGCTAACAATTTCTTTTAAAGGGTCAGAGGGAGGGCCAATCAAGGGCTCCCCAGGAGAGAGGCATGTGCCGAGCACTGTTTATAGCGTTAAGTTGTATTTCCCACAATCAAACCTTAATAGTTTATGGGCCTGGAAAGCCTGTGGATGACAGCCTGCTGCCCTTAGAGGTCATTATTGAAACTTCACAGCATTGAACCTTAAAAACCTTTCTCATTGGTGGTCACCCGCTTCCATAAGGAAAGGGTCAAGAGTGCCAGTTCCCCCTGGAAATGCCCTTCTCCTCGTTCTCACTTCCTGTCTCCTGTGATATGTTAGCGTTGGAGATGCTGTTAAGTTGGGGATGAATTGGGACCACATCACACCCTTGGTGTTGGTGTCTCTTACAATGTTTCCACAGCTGTCTGGCTGTAACTACTTGCTCTTTGTCTCAAGGACATAACTTCAGGGAAGCAATAGCTCAGACACAGAGAACAGAAAAATGGCACCACAAAGACAATTTTCCATTTGTAAATAGGCTCCGGAAGCCCCAGAATGTGGCAACAGCATTCAGTCATAAGGGAGACTTAAAGTAGTGTTTACTCAATCTCAACTCTGTGGTCCTTCCAGGAGCAGCTGTCTCAGTGGTCCCCATGGTCCTACAGGGTCATGGCAAGGACTTGCCAGCCCAGCAACAACCAGGCAGGCTCCCAGCCTTTCATTGTCCTGCCCTGCAGAAGATCGACTCTCTCGCTCACCCTGTGACTTCCTGATGTCCTCTGATGCCGTCCCAGAGTTGCTCATCATGATGCTGTTTTTCCCACTCTTTTCTTTTTTTCTCTGTAGGAGTAGCAAGTGGCTAATGAATGTGTTCTTCTTTAATAGTAACTACTTGTTGGAGACTAATGAGTGCCAGGCACTTATTTCCACTAAATACCATTAACCCGGAGTAACAGTCACTGTTCACACCCACAGGTGAGATGTGGGCTGTGAAGAGGGAAGTGAAGAGTGATCCCTTAAAAGTGGCGTGGAGAAGCAGGGCCGTGTGGCCTCAAAGGGTCCACAGCATGCACTCCTGGTCACTGTTTCCCAGACTGTCAGGGACAGGGTCTCAGTCAGCCCCATGCTTCTTCAATGTGTGCCCAAGGCTTTGTCTCAATTCTGGGGAATTTTCAGTGTGGTTTGTCTGTATCTAGAGGTGAGTGCCTGACTTGAATTGTTTTACTGTTCCCTGGGTCTGTTTCTTTTCTCCTGTGTGTACGTGTGTGTGTGTGTGTGTGTGTGTGTGTGTGTGTGTGTGTGTTCATGAGTATATATGCATATATGTGCACAGTGTATATATCTATGTGTGTATGTGCATGCATATGTATGTGTGTATATATATGCTTGTATATGTGTATATGCATGTGCATGCATGTTTCTATTCATTTGTTTTTTATATATGTGTATGTATGTGCTTATATATGTATATATGCATGTGCATGCATGTTTGTAGACATCTGTATATGTATATGTGTGCGTGTATGTATATGTAGGTATATAAATATGTGTATATGCATGTGTGTGCATGTATTTGTGTATATATGTATGCACATATATATATGCAGGTGTATATGTATATGTATATATGTATGTATTTGTATGTATATGCATGTGTGCATGTTTAGGAGTGAATGTGTATATATGTCTATCTATGTCATATTTGTATGTATATGCATGCATGTGTATATGTGGGTGGATGGCACCACCCAACCTCAGGAGCTGTGCATATTTATTTTGAGACTGGGTCTCTCACTAGCCTGGGGCTTGTCCAGTAGGCGAGGCTGATCCATGAGGCTGACCACAATGTCGGTTATGGAATTATAAGCATGCCCTCCTGCACTCTGCTTTTTGGTTTTAAATACAAGTCTGGAGATTAAACTCGGGTCCTTATGCTTCCAACCAAATCATCTCCCAGGGTCCTCAGTTCATTCTCTGTTGTCACTCACACAAGGCCCTGGGCCAGGCGAGTTCTAAAGGAAGAGGGCTGGTTTTGACTGGCTGCCTTGGAGGTCCCGGATGCGGAAGCGGCTTCATTTCCACTGTCCCTCTTTCCTGCCTCGATGTCTTCCTCTCTGTCCCCTGACTGGGAAGCTGTGTTCAGTGGTTGTCAAGCTTCAGAGATCGCCGAGGAATATGAGTGAGAACAGTGGTTCTCAACCTGTGGGTCATGACCCCTTTGGCAACCCTCTATCTCCAAAAATATTTACATTATGATTCATAACAGTAGCAAAACTACAGTTATGAAGTAACAGCAAAAATAATCTTCCGGTCGAAGGTACCAGTACATGGGGAAATGTACTAAGGGATGGATAGCAGCATTAGGAAGGTTGAGAACCACTGCTCTAGGGAGTTGTTCAACACACCTCACCCATAGCTGGGGCAGTGCTGTTCTGTGCATCTTGGAAGTCTCCAGGAGGGTGACTCAACCTAGTGTTGAGACCTTACTGCAAAAAAAAAAAAAAAAAAAAAAAAAAAAAATCAGATACGAAAACAGACACCTGACCCTGGGGGCAGGGGGTGGGGGTGCTGGGTGTCTGTTACTTCAACCATCCTGATGGTACCAGAGCAGTCAGCCGCCTTGCAAACTCATCTTGTCAACATCGGATGTGTCCAGCTCTGTTGTCAATTGCACCTCCAATACACCAGTTTAGAAGCACAGGGATGGAACTCCCTGGGTGATGCCTTCCCAATTCTTCCCACGTGAGATGGCAAACTGACTTTTCAAGAAAACGGAGGCCAAGCGCTAAGCAGCCCACAGATCTGCAGGCACTGGGGGCGTCATCTCTTAATAACTCAAAATATCTCCCTGTTCCATTTGCCACACATCTGTCTGCTCATTGGTCCTCTCTTAGTCACTTTTCTCCTTGCTGTGACCAAACGCTTGACTGAGGCAACTTCAGCATGAAGAGCTTCCTTCTTGCTCAGGTGTCCTGCTCCTGAAGAGCCTGGGGGATGTGGTCCATCTTAACCAGTTGGACTCTTTGCTGATCTCTAGAACCTGTATGTACCAGAGCAGCTCAGGGTGCTCACACCAGCACTCCCATGGAAGGATGCACACACCTCTGGCAAGAAGAGCACACCACTATAGTGAACCTGCTCTTCCCTCTTGAATGTCCAGGGCTTGGCAGAGGTTCTGAGTCAGCATGGGACACATGCTAAAAGTGTGATTAGTACCCTGGCCAGGCGGTGGTGGTGCACACCTTTAATCCCAGCACTCGGGAGGCAGAGCCAGGTGGATCTCTGTGAGTTCGAGGCCAACCTGGTCTACAGAGCGAGATCCAGGAAAGGTGCAAAACTACACAGAGAAACCCTGTCTCGAAAAACCAAAAAAAAAAAAAAGGTGATTGTTCAGTGAATGAATCATAGTAGGTTTTGAAGAAAGACGTGATTAACTTGAAGGCTTAAACTATGAAAGTTAACATCGTTCTTCCCCAGTGCTGAGCAACTCAAATCTTGGGGAGACATGATCACTGTCTCTTACGGATGTTTGAAGAAATCTTGGTGAAGGGAATTAGTGATGAAATAATCAGGGTTATATTAGGGTCTTAGGGATCCAGCCCTGTGGTAGCCACAGTGGGGAAGGGTCACTGAAGTTTGCCTGAAGTGGAAGAGAGGGAGGCCTGATTATGGGACCTGGACAACTGTGATACTTAATGAGAGGGTTCAGGCCTCTACTGCACGGCTGTGAGGTGAGGACATTGGCTTGGACTACAGCTGGAGTGAATGAGCAGCAAATACCCCATCCCTCTCCGATCCCCTTCTAGCACCTTCTACAGCCGGAAGCCGGAAGGTCTTGTGGCTGCTGCCATCCTGGAGGCTACCTTCCCGGCTTGAATCTGAGTGCACAGAACATTCGCTTTATGCATGGGACACGCTCACCAATGGGAACTACTGTGTTTCCTCCCAAGGGCCAGCTTCCTGTGTAGGAGTTTCCGTGTGACCCAGGTGTTGCAGGAAAAGCCTCGTCTGTGTCTTCTCTAGTGCTTCCGGCATTTCACAGTCAGAGAAGCTGCCATGGTCCCTATGTGTCCATTTGTTCCTCTCAGGCCTGGTGGTTCACAGGGCCGGCTGGCAGCTCTATCGCCTTTCTGTTCACTGCTCCTGTCTGGCCCTTGCTAGCCCAGCAGTCCACCGGGACCTGGGAGTCCCCATCCCCCACCCCCAGGATCCATCTGCCCCTGTCTCCCTTAGTGTGGACTTGGATGTGGGTGACAGCAATCATCGCTTTGAAAAGCCAGCTTCAGGAGCAAGCAGCATAGAGCAGGGTGAAGCAGGAAGAGGCAGGGACTCTTGTACCACCCAAGGGTGTGCTGGGGGAGGAGGCCAGACCTGGTTCTGCTTCATGCTTGAATTCCTGGTCTCAGACTGGAGCAGGTCTATAGAGCTGTGTCTATCCTGACAAGGTACAGTGCTGTCCATGGCTTACAGTTTAGGGGGCAGCCATGAGGGCTTTGATTACAAACAGGTCTCTCCACTTGGGAAACGACCCTTCCCTTCTACCCACCTTCCCCCAATCAGCTGAGCTGAACAAGCCTATGGGGTCTATGCCCATGGCTCCTGAAGATGGCCCAGCTTGTAGGGTATCCATGGTCCCTTTCCTAGAGCGTACCCGCAGTGTGCCTGGAGTTGGTGCCTGCCCTGGACCTGCTTCTCCTGTGAGGCACTGAAAATGAGTGAGAACAGGGTTGATGGAGTCATTCACTGGGAGAGTGATGTCTCCAAGTAGAGCGTCCGGTGAAGACGGACACTCTGGCCTGGGCGCATGCTTCCACATCTCATCTGAAAGGCGTAGGGCTTTCCTCTTCGTGGATCTGTGGAGTCTTTAGTGTGAGGCCACGTAGCTAGGATTGGGGGGGCTTGTAGTGCAGGTGTGGTCAGCTGCAGCTGCGGACTCTTTCTTTCTCCCATTTTTTTTCTCTGTTCCCCTCCCTCCCTCCCTCCCTCCCTCCCTCCCTCCCTTCCTCTCTCCCTTCCTTCCTCTCTCTCTCTTTTCTCTTTCCTCCTCCCCTTCCTTTTCTTCCTCCCTTCCCTCCTTTCCTTCCCCTCTCCCTTCTCCTCCCCTCCCCCCCACTTTCCCCCTCTTTCCCTCCTCTTCTGCACTCGTGTCTGTTCTGTGTTTGGTACGAGGCATGCACCCCGGAGGCAGATGAAGAGGACCGGTTTCTTTCGTAGCGGTGGAAGGACCGACATGGCCACTTAGGCTTAGTGGGGAGATCTCTAATCTCATTGATTTTTTTCCCCCCTGGTATTCAGTAGAATATTATAGCTGAGACAATTAAATCCGATCCTGAGGAATGAGTAGAGGAGCCATTTAATCTGCTTAACTTGTTCGGTAATAGTCGATCAATACCGGGCATTTTTTTTTTTGGCTACAGAAATGCTGTAGGCCTTGCTGTGTGATGGATGCCCTTAGAGATTCTTAGGGGGAGAAGGAGCTCTCTTTTTCTCTTTAGTTTTCTCGGTTTCAAATGAGTCTTTGTGACATTCTCCCGATGGCTATAAACTAGAGAGATGAACCTCCAACAAATGTGTGATGCCAGTTTTCACTCTACAAATCAGGTGGCCCTGGGCCTCCGTGCGGCCATGTCGATCCTGTCAGTGTGGAGTTCGGGGGTAATTTTCTTAGTTGTGCTTTGTTTTCCAAAGTGGCTTTTCTTGGTCCTAGGACTTTCCAGGTTATTCGCGTCTGGAGTCTGTGCTGCAGGGTGAGTTGAACTATACATATGAACTCAGATATCTCTTCACAGTTATAGTAACAAATCTACAGTAAAACAATGTGGCAAAATATCTGTGATGAAATGGGTGGAGGAAGGGAACTCTGGTTAGTTTTTATTGTCAACCTGAAACAACCTAAAGTTACTTGTCAAGAGGGAACCTCAGGTGAGGAATTGTCCCCATCAGATTGGCCTGTGGCCATGTCTATGAGAGACTGTTCTGCTTGATGATTGACTTGGGAGGGCCCATCCCATTGTTGGTGGTGCCATCCCCTAGGCAGATATGGTCCGGAGCTGTATAAGAAAGCTCGTTGGGCGTGAGTCAGAGAATGATCCAGTAAGCGTCTTCCTACACGTTTCCTGCCTCTGCTTCTATTCAGATTCCTGCCCCGACTTCACTCACGGATGGACTGGGACCTGGAAGCCTAAGCTGAAGTTCACCTTTTCCTTTCCAAGTTGCTTTTTGGTCATAGTGTTTATCACAACAGAAAGGGACACGTGACACAAAAGAGGTGAATTAGGACTAGGACACCTGGCTGGTGCTGCCATCCCAGGGGACGGTGTGAAGAGGGTAAGCTGCGTAGAACCTGAGGTGTGCACTGCCAGCTACTATCATGTCACAAGAGGTGTAGAGGCTGCTTACCTCCGGAGCTGTAAGGGAGTCAGGGTCCAATGGAAATCTCTCAAGATTTCAGTGATGCCACCTACTGGTGGTCAGGGGCAAACCATCAGTGGTTGAGCACTAGAAGGCTCACTGATGCTTCTTTTAGGTCGGTAGTTGTCAGCCGGAGGAGACCTGTCCACCAGGGAATCTCTGACACCCTGTGGATATGCTTTTGGTTGCCCTATCTGGAATGCCCCTCAAGAAGTCTGGCAAGTCAAGGCTGGATATGGTTAAATGTCCTGTTGTGTAAATGGATTGGTGACTCCCATGAAGGAGTAGCTTAGCTCAGAGTGTCGGAAATGCTGTCCTGAGAATCATATTTTAGGTCCATTTAATGCCACAAAAATATTAACATTGTACTATATTCTCCTAAAGCTTCATTTTTTTTTTACAAAGTGGGGACATTTCTTTTTCTCCTAAACCGTTTTATTCATGTGTGTGTGTGTGTGTGTGTGTGTGTGTGTGTGTGTGTGTGTGTGTGTGTGTGTGTGTAGAGGCCAGATGTCAGTGTTGAGTGTCTTTCTGGGTCATTCTCCATTCCCCCTTTTTTTTGAGACAGGGTCTCTCATTGAACCTGGAGCTGACTCTTACAGGTAGACTGGCTAGCATTCAAGTCTCCCAAATCCACCTGTCTCTACCCCACCAGTGCTGGGGTTTAACATTGTGATAGTTACTTTTAGATGTCAACTTGACACAATAGAGCATCACCTGGGAGGGAGTCTCAATGAAAGGTTGTCTAGGTTAGGTTGTCTGGTGGACATGTGTGAGGGGGATTGTCTTGATTGCATTAACTGATGTGGGAGGACCTGGCCCACTGTGGATGATGCCATTCATTGGGTTTGGGTCCTGGACTCTGTGTGTGTGTGTGTGTGTGTGTGTGTGTGTGTGTGTGTGTGTGTGTAGAAAGTGAGCGGAGGACTAGCATGCATGCGTTCATTCTCTCTGCTCCTGACTGTGGATGTGACCAGCTGCTTCATACACTCGTCTCCTTGACTTCCCTTCTGGGATGGACTGTGACCTGGATTTATGAGCCCCAATAAATCTCTTTAAAGATTTTATTTTTTAAAACTATGTATTTGTTTATATAACTGTATATATCACCTTTTTTATCTCTTTCAAGCCTAAGTATATTTTACACACATTGTAAACTATTACATCTGAATCTGTCTTATTGTGAATCTATTGCCTTAAACTACAGCAGCTGTGGCTGCTGGCTCTGCCCACCTCAGCTTCCCAACATTGTGGTGGTTTACTACCAGCTCTGGGAGCTATCATGGGTCTATGCTTTTATCCAAGCAGCGTGTAGCCCAGAAACCTCTTTTTTTTTGTTTTGTACTAGCAAAGGCTAAATCCACCACGCAGCTTAATGTGCCACTTGCAGAGGACTCATTCCTGCCATACTGCAGGTCGAGCACGCATGCTAGGAACCCACAAGTAGCTCAAACCTGCAGCTGCCGCTCATTTGAGAGAGACAATTAGGAACTGTTTTTAGCTCCATTTTAGAATCTTTTTTCTCAGTTTTTAGGTGGAAACTCTTGCCCCATGTTGGGTGCCATTTGTAGCTGGAGTTTTCCTGCCTGGCCCACAGTCAGGACAAATCTCTCTCACCTGCCAGTCCCACAGCCACTCAGACCCAACCAAGTAAACACAGAGACTTACATTGGTTACAAACTGTATGGCCATGGCAGGCTTCTTGCTAACTGTTCTCACAGCTTAAATTAATCCATTTCCATAAATCTATACCTTGCCACATGGCTTGTGGCTTACTGGCATCTTCACATGCTGTTTCTCATCATGGCGACTGACAGTGTCTCTCTGACTCAGCCTTCCACTTCCCAGCTTTATTCTCCTCCTTGTCCCGCCTACACTTCCTGCCTAGCCAATGGCCAATCATTGTTTAATTTATTGACTAATTAGCAACACATTTGCCATACAGAACATCCCACAGCAAAATCCCTTTGTCCCTCAGTTGTTCCGTCTGGCTATTTGATCACAACACATGGAGAGGCAATTAAGACACAGAGACACTCTTCCATACGCAGCTTGTACGTGGTGTAGGGGATCCAAACTCAGGCCCTCATGCTCACACAGCAAGCAGTTTCCCCGTTGAGACATCTCCCCACCCCTAGACCATTTTATCTTTGTTGTTTCCCTGGGGTAAGTTGAAAAGTTTTCATTTTGTTTTCAGCTCTAAAAGTTGCCCTTGTTTTAGTTGAAATGCAGTAGCTGAGGCTTCCTGTCTCTCGGCCGTCTCGCTCACCCGACGGTGGCTCCTGAGGAGCATGGTTCTTGGTCCATTTCATTTTATTGTCTTCACTTCCTTGGAATGTCGTGCAGTCTACTTGTTTCAGAATTATCCAGTATTTTATATTACGTTCAAAGTTCTTATGAAAATACTCCGGGAAATCAGTATTTCAGGCACAAAATATGTTTTTTTTTCTCCATGCGGGCTTTTTCTATAGCTGGTGCAATAATATTTACTTCCGTTCATATGAAACCCACATCAGGAGGAAATAATTCTCCTGTCTCATAAAGAGGAGGCATCACACTGTGAGAGATGAGAAAAGCTACAAGGAAGGTGACTTCTGGAGGGCACATTTCTCTTTGGAGAAATAACAGTAAATGCAATGTGTCATTAGGAATGTCTGTTACCAGAAAGAAAAGAGAAAAATACTGGAGAGAAGTGGGCGTCTGGAGAAGAGAAGCAAAGAGACATACATAGTGACAGAGAGCAAGGGAGACCAGTGTGCGACGCTGGTCTTCTTGAGCTTGGAATGTTGGGCAATGGAGCGGGCAGGAGTTGCCCATTGCTCTCCATAGCTCACGCTCTCCCTGCTTCGAGCCTCTGAATTCATGGAGGGGATTTATGGCTTGCAGTCAAGACATGACCGTGTGTTAATTACTTCATTTCTGTGACAAAATATCTGACCATAGCAACTTAGGGAAAGAAGGGTTGAGTGTGGCTCACAGTTGGAGAGGACACAGTCCATCGCGGTGGGAAAGGTGTGATGGGAGGGGGAGGCAGCTGGTCACATGGTATCCACAGGCAGGGAGCAGAGAGTGATGAAGGCGCGGCCTCAGCTCACGGTCTCATTGCTCTCGTTTTTTTTTTTTTGTTTTTTTTTTTTTTACTTATTCCAGGACTTCAGGCCATGGGATGATGCCACACCCACAGTTAAGATTGGGCATTATATCTCAATTAATTTAGAAAGTCTTTCCGCAGAGATGCCCAGAAGTTGTCACCTAGGTCATTATGGATCCTTCAGAAAGTACAAAGGGACCATGGGAGGAGGAGGGAGAGGGAACTTGAGATAGGTGGATAGTAGGACATGTGTGCTATGGAGGGGGATATAGGGATAAAGATGGTTTAACTGGGGAAGGAGGGGTAAGACAGAGGGATGGAGGAGGGATAAATAACGCTAAGGATGTTTGAAAAGGTCATAGGAAAACATGTAATTTTTTTATGCTTACTTTTAAAAATGTAGGTACATGGAGTTTAAGTGGAGTTTCACTGGATCACTTAAAAATTATTCATTGTTTTTTTGTGTGTGCCTGAGGTGTGTATGGGAACATGAACACATAGAGGTCAAAGGCAATTTTGGGGATCTGTTCTCGCCTCCCACCTTTGTGTGTGGATTGAACTTGGGTAGTCAGGCTCCTGTGGTAAGTGCTTTAACACAATGAACCATTCCCTGGCCTCCGTATGTCCCTCTTGGAGGATAATTCCTGCAAAGAAAATGGCAGGAGTGGACAGTTACCAGGCGACACATGCATGGAATGTTCTTGTACCCCAGAATCCTCTTGTCCCAGCAATTCCAGTTGTTCCCACAGAGGACCATGGTCTTGACTATCATTACTCTTGCCAGTCGTTAAATTTTATTTACATAGAGTCTTGCAGCCTGCTCTCGCATTTGTAAATAGCTAAAAAAAAAAATGTTATTTTAGTGTGTGTGTGTGTGTGTGTGTGTGTGTGTGTGTGTGTGTCTGTCAGTGTGTCAGTGTGTCTGTGTGGGTAAATCTACCACATTTGTGCTGTATCCCTAGAAGCCTGAAGGAGGCATCAAGTTCCCTGGAACTGTAGTTAGAGAGTTGTGCATCACTTGGTATGGTTACTGGGAACTAACCTTGGGTCCTCTCCCTGCAAGAGCAGCCAGTACTTCTAACTGCTGAGCCTTCTCTCCAGCTCTGCTCTCATTATTGTATAGCTTCTAGCATTCCACCTTATGTTAAGGCATTCATCTAGCTACTGTGTGTGTTTAAATCATTTGCCTAATTTGTTATAGGCTTTCTTATTATGCTATTATTTTCTCCTTTCAGCCATGAATGTTTGCCTAAGTGTGCAGAGTCCAGAAAAAAAGTAATATTATTGTCTAGATACATATACACAATAATTTTATATTATCTCAATATATAACATTACACTTTACACACACACACACACACACACACACACACACACACACACACACCCCACATAAATATTTCCAGCCATCTCATGGTTGAATTCTAAGATATATCTAATGGGCTACCAAACTTATATAACTATTCTGCCTTATTCGACTATTGAATACCACACAGGGGACTTCTAAATGCCAGACATTGGGCTGGACTAAACATGAGCGTGATGCAGCCGTGACCCTCCAGGTTTTGTTCTTGGATGATGAAGTCAGCAGTAATGCTGCATGGGATAACGTTGGCAGGATAAAGATAAAGATGTCCACGAGGAGTATGTCACACTCTCACTGCTACTTTCTCACCTCTGTGTAATGAAATAGTCTGTGCACAACTGCTGTGAAATCTGTGGGGTTTTCCCCCTGATTTTAATATTTTAACTCTTTAACTTTTCTAACCTACTTGACTTCAACTTTCAGTTTTCCATGTTGTGTTGAAACAACGGGTATTTTCAAAATTCCTTCTGCATCTAATATATTATGGGCTATGTATGGGAAAATGTTGATCTTAACACCTTAGAAATAATCACTGTTAGATTACCACCTTTTATATATTAACTTTCTTTTAAAATATTTATTTTATATATGCGTGAGCCTGTGTGAGTGTATGTGTATATATGTGTGCAGAACTCACAGAGGACAGAAGAGGGCAGTGGATCACACTGAAATTGGAGTTTTAGTTGGATTTGGGCTACCAGATTGGGTGCTGGGAACTGAACTTAAGTCATCTGCAAGAACAACAGGGGCTGTTAACCCCCTGAGCCATCTCTCCAGCCCCATATTCACTTTGCCTATTGTGTGGTTGTCTACTAACCTTTGTTTATTGCCTACCCTGAGAGATGGGGTGCTTAGTTTGAGAAATTTAGGTTGATGTTTTCAATATGAGACTAACTCTTCATTTAATGAAACCTGCATCTCTACAAGTTTGGAGTCCAAGCCTTCATTCATGGATATAGATTGCCTGAAACAAACTGGTGGGACCAGGAATTAGCATCTCAGTTAAACAGAACAATTTCCATTATTTTGTTAATAGGAGGTGTTAGTTCGTTTCACTCTGCTGTGGCCACAGTTCCTGATGGGTACAACTTAAGGGAGCGATGATTTATTTCAGCTCACAGTTTCAGTGGGGAAAGGCATGGAGAGTGGCTGAGAGTGTGTGGCAGAAACTGTTCACATCACAGCAAATCAGGAAGTAGAAAGTGTGGGAGGAACCTAAGGAAGTTAGGTTCTCAAGGCATGCTCCCAAGTAGCCCTGACTTCTAATGGTTTACAACTTGGCAAAACAGCACCACCAATTGGGGGAACATAATTCAAACCATGAGTTGGAGGATTGGGCATTTCAGATTCAAACTTTAACCACACTGAAGTTTTTTTCTTTGATTATGGCAGATGTGTTCAATTAGCAAAGGATAAGTTTGAGTGGACTTAATTTTGGTGGAGTTTATGGAGTTGCTGGGTTGATAAAGTATTGTGTTATTTGTAGCATTTAATGCTCTGCGCGGCAGTTCTGTGACCCCTGTGGCTGCCTGCACCCTGAGAGGAGCACAAGATAACTATTGAAAAAGTTTCGGGGGAAATGGGATCAAAGACCGAAGTTGTCAGAAAATGCATGTCCATGAGGAGGCGGAGCCTGACCTGAGCCTTAAGAGATGAATAGTGTTTTGGTGGGAGGGAAGAAAGATCCAGAAGCTCCATGAGACCGGACTCTAGAGACAATAGAGAAAGGCTCTCTGGATGGCCTGGTGGCCTCTGTAAACAAGCTGGCATTGTTGGTTTTTGTTACGTCCTGGTACTGAAGCAGTCAGAATGGGAAGGACAACGTAGCTCATTAAGGGCAATTAAGTATCTCAATTGTTGAGCTCTTCATGAGGAACTGGCCCTGGGTCTCACCCTGCTGGACAGCATTGTCCTCTCTCAATCCCACGCTGGCAAAATAGCCCGAGGGCCAAACTGCTTCTAAATTATTCTGTGGAGTCACTACCAGATTGACAGCTGTGATGGAGAACAGAGGCAAAGCTCCTACACTACTTTCCTCTTGAGTCTTAAAAAAAAAAAAATCCAGTGTTTTATTTATTTGTTTGTTTGTTTGTTGTTTTCGTGCATGTGTGTGCACGCGCGCGCATGCGCACATGTCCCTCAGCATGCATGTGGCGGTCAGAGGACAAGGGAGTCAGTTCTTTCTTTTCACTATGTGAGTCCTAGGGATTGGAACTCAGGCCCTTAGGCTTGGCGGCAAGCGTCTTTACCCCTCTGAGCCATCTGGCTGGCCCACCTTCTGATTCTTGCATTGCATTTTGGGATATAAGTTTGTAAAACTGGGCTGAGGAAAGATGAGGAGACCCACTCTCCACATCTGTTCAGTCCGCAAACCCTCCTGTCTGCACAAGACATGGAGGCTCTTTATATTATAGTTACTCATCACTTATGCTCCAGCGACTTTGGACCAGGGCACTGCCCTGTCTTGCTTGAATTATTCTGACAGCCTCCTGCCCTTGCTTCCCTTTTTCACCTTCCATCATCTCTTAAGCAGCATGACTGTCCTGAAAATTTGTCAGAGCCTCTCTGGTGTGGCTACTTATGTTCAACAGCAGACCCACACCAGCCCAGTGCCTGTCGCCGCTAACCATGGGTACGAGGCTTATGAATTTGTGATCATGGCCGGCCTTGCTGGGACAGCCTGTTCCCTTTCCAGCGGCTGGTGACACTGTAAGGCTGCTTTACCAGAGAGGGGCACCTTTGTTACTCGCTTTGGGAGCCAGGCAGAGTTATATCTTCTGTATGCTGGCCCATGTTGGAGAGAGCGGTCGGTGGCCTTGTCTTAACATCACCACAGACTTACACTCAAAAGTCCCTACTGGAGTAGAGTCTCAAAATATCCCAGTTTCTCAGAAGGCCCGAGTGCCTTCCAAGGCCACATTCTTCCTCGCACATGGGGTCCTGCTGTTCCTCTCACATACCCAGCGGGGCTTCCACAGCTCAGTGGTTCTGCCTGAGGCTCATTCCTCCTTGCATCCCCGCCTTTCCTCAAATGCTGACCATGTCCCCTAGGGTGCTGGAAACAAAGAGCATAGGGTCTGCGCTAACCCTCCTCACCTCCCCAGTCCTACCCTGCTCAGCTGCCAAAAGTATTTCTGTTTTCACCCACAGTCTCTTAACACCCGAGATACCAGGTGTTTGCCTTCCTTGTTGTCTGTCTGTCCCCACTGGAGAGAATGTTCAGAGAGACTTTATGTGACACGTCTGGAACATTGCAGTCTCTGCAGAGTACGACACTGCAGTCTCTGTAGAGTGCATGCTCTTGGTCAGTGTATTTCAAGTGATGGAGAAAGAAACCCAAGACAGAAAGGAGAAAAGAGGGAGGGGAGGAAGGAAAAAGAAAAGGAGATGGGGAAGAGAAGGCAGGAAGGAGGGGCGATGTTAAGGAAGTGGAAAGGGTTGATCTGCTCAACTCTGGGAAATCCACCCATCTTCCCCACTCCCTGCAACCTCACCCCACGGAGCCCATATTGGCCTCAAACTCCCCATGCAGCAAGACAATGACCTCGAACTTCTGACCCTCTGGCCCCTACCTCTAATTGCTGGGATGGCAGGCTTGGTTTATGGAGTGCTAGGGATTGAACTCGGGGCCTCCTGCATGCTAGGCAAGCCCTCTACCAACTGAGCCACATCCCGAGACCTACTGGGTCTAGGTGATGCTACCTAAAGATCCCAGCTCTCGGCTCCTAACCATTTCTCAGCTTTCCTCCATTTTACTCCAACTGTGCTGCTATGGGCTGTCAGGCTTTGGAGTCTATGCAAGAGAAAGCGTCTGATTGTTCCAGAAGAAAAAACATCTCCAAGTGACACTGAGTGGACTGCCCATTAATTATAATTTCTCCTATTAAAGAGTAAAAATACTCTCTTGCTCAGAAACGGGGTTTGTTGGCATCTGAAAAGAAAAAAGAGAGAGTTATCTGCGAGTTTCTGACACGGATGCTGCTTTAAATAAAACAGCTCACTTTATTTCTGTCCTGGTTGTAAGGAGCTTTCTGGGCTCGCGGATGAATTCTCCAGCTTGTCCATTATGCTACAACAGAGGGTTCTTCTATCCTGAAGGAGTCTATGAGAGACTCTAGGAAAGTGTTTCTCAACCTGTGGGCCACAGACACCTTTGGGGGTTGCCTACGACCATTGGAAAACACAGATATTTACATTGCAGTTCATAACAGTAGCAAAATTACAGTTATGAAGTAACAGTGCAAAGAATTTATGGTTTGGGGTCACCACAACATGAGGGACTATATTAAAGGGTCGCGGCATTAGGAAGGTGAAGAACCACTGCTCTAGGGAGAATCCCCCTTCTTCCTCCATCCAATGTCTTCAGGGTCACAGGTTTTTTTTGGGGGGGTTTCAGCTTATTGTTTATACTTGTGTATGTATGTGCTCATGTGTGTGCACATACATGTAGAGACCAGAGGTCATTGTAAGAGTGTCTTCTTCAGTTGCTCTCCTACTTGTTTTCTTTTTTTTGAGAGAGAGAGAAAGTCTCCAAATGAATCTACACATGTATTGGGCTGCATTCACAGCCGTCCTGTGATGCACCCAGCCTTCAGGTCCATAGGTTGGACGTATATGTCTGAAGCCAAGCCCTGTGACAAAATACCCAGGTGTGTGGCTGTCACTCCAATTGTCCAGTAGGACTGTAAGCCAAGCAGCAGATCCTGGGAGAAGCCATTGCTGGGACCCATGCTACTATGCAAAACACTGCTGGTTTTTCTGTAGTGTGTGTGTGTGTGTGTGTGTGTGTGTGTGTGTGTGTGTGTGTGTGTGTTTGTGTGTTTGTGTGTGTAAAACAGTGTTTCAACAAGGACCCTCTCCTCAGTGTGTGCCTGCACAGATTCAGGCTGGGCCAGGGCTCTAAGACATCCTCTACTATTACTCATTTGCTAACGGGACTTCCACAGACAGTCCTGGGTTGCTATTCTCAGATGTAGAGGGACCTGCCCCCACTTTTTCCCTCCAGGGTACTCTTAAGGAGTGAGGGATAAGAGATTTAGATAGAAATATAGAGGAGAAAGACAGATAGAAACACAGGATAGCCTTGGGAGGACCTGGATCCTTATCTGTGGGCTCCTTCTGGCTCTCCTAAAGGGCTTTTTAAAGGAATGCCAAGGGGTGGAGCAAAAGACTTCCCCCTCAGCATTGCCAAATGTAGACTCTTCCAAATACCTGGTAACCATGCAAGTGGTCAATCCATTCCCTTTTGCAGCCCTGCTGGGTAAAGCAAGCTCAGCTCTCACTAGGAAACCTCTGTGGGCTCCCACACTCAGATGAAGTTGATTTTGACAGAAGACAGTCAGAACCCAACCAGTTGCAAAGAACATCAGCTCCCTGCTCCCTGCTCCCCGGACTCCTCCCCATCAGTCTCCACCCCCTGGCATTGGGAAGCCCTCTGCTTTCTATGCAGGGTCTTCACCAAGCTCTAGTTTTGATAATGGTGTGGACCCTCCTGAACACCAAGAGAAATTGACATTATCAAGGCCATCACTTCCATTGTAGATTCAGTTCAAAAGTTCCGTCAAGCTCTGATCATATGACCTCAGGTCCTTCTGTGGGCAGAGTTGTCCTGGGTGTGGATCGTGAGAGAGGGACATGAAAGGAGGAGCAGGAGCCTTACTCAGGCTTCTGAGTCACCATGAGTATCCATAAGGCCCACATTCCTTTCTCATCTTTTGTTCTCAAACCCATACTTCCACTTACCCATCCCCATCTAAATATCCTACCAGCAGCCATCAGTTCCTCACCTAGTTGTCAGCATCCAATTCCAATGTCACATCTTCTGTGCAGCCTTCCACTTCTGAGGTTCTAACCACAGAGGCATGGCATGTCCCATTGGTGATGCTACCTCTCTGTCTGCTGCCATGGTTATCCCTCATTCCTGAAGATTTGGTCACTTGTCAGCATCTCAAGCAGTGGTTCTCAACCACAGGGGTCACATATCAGATATTCTGCATATCAGATATTTACAGTATGATTTATAACAGTAGCAAAGTTACAGTTACGAATTAGCAACAAAATTTTATGTTTGGATTCACCACAACATGGGGAACTGTATTAAAGGGTCTCAGTGTTAGGAAGGTTGAGAACCACTACACTAGAGCATGACAAAATCTACAGCCCAGAATATCTTTGTGCTTTGTCAGCATGTGTCCTGTGACATCAAGGCAGTGGACCACCGTAGCTGAAAGTTTTCCTGTGTCCTGACAGGTCCGCAGCCACTCAGACCCAAGTAAACACACAGAGACTTATATTAATTAAAACTGCTCGGCCATTAGCTCAGGCCTACCATTGTGTAGCTCTTACACTTAAACTCAGCCCATTTCTGTTAATCTATATGTCACCACACATTCTGTGGCTTTACCTGTGTGCCATTACATGCTACTTCCTGGACAGTGGGCTGGCATCTCTTCTTTCAGCCTTCCTTTTCTCAGAATTCTCCCTGTCTGCTTATCCCGCCTATACTTCCTGCCTGGCTACTGACCAATCAGCGTTTTATTAAACCAGTGTACGAAAGCATTATTCCACAGCAGACCACACACTGCATATTTGATAGATAGGGTTCAAGCTACATTTCGACCATTTTAGAATCAGTAAAGATATCTTTGGTTCCTTAACATCCACCAAATCATGGATAAGCTATCTTTGGTGGACAGGATGTCTTTGATGGACAGCCTATCTTCAATGGACAGGATATCTTTGATGGACAGGCTATCTTTATTGGACAGGATGTCTTTGATGGACAAGATGTCTTTGTTGGGCAGGGTATCTTTGGACAAAAGCTGCCTTTGATGGACAGGTATATTTGATGGACAGGATGTCTTTAACAGTAATTCAGCCAGATAGACTTTTCAACTTTTAAAGACATTGCCAAGCCATTGAGTATAAGATTATATTCATTTCACCAAAGGGACAATACCCCAGCCAAGCAATGCCAAGCAGGTTCTAGACCCCTAGATTTGCCCGGCCAGTATGCTGTAATTAATCAGCATTCAGACTTAATGCCTCTCCAATGCTCTTCCTGGTTGATGAGTCTCAGACAGTTTTACTAAGGACAGCACACCTCTGCCTCTTTCCTGTGAAGTCAGAACACAGTCATTTCAAGATCTTATTTCAATTTAGAATCCTGTTGTTATTAGCTGGGCACAGGGGACATCACCTCTGAACCTTCTCTTGGATGGTGTACTCCGTATCTATGGAAATCCACCCCTGAGTGAAGTCAATGGCATGACGCTGTCTCCTAGAATGCCCTGGAGGCTCTCTGGTTTTTGTTTTGTTTTGCTTTGCTTTGTTTTATTGGTGCACTTGAGACATCTTTCCCCTCTTGCAGTTGGATGAGGCACCAGGTGACTGGTTATAAAATTTGAATGCTAAATAGCAGGCATTAAGTAGCCTGAGGAAGGCAGCAGGTAGGGAAGCCAAGAAAGCTTAGTTTAGAAGACTCAGGTCATTGGAGAGCCAGATATTTCCCTTGGTAGAGTGAAGTAAACTCATCACAGACAGGTCTTAACATTGAAGTCTCTCATGATGATGGTTGCTGGGTTAAGCGAATTCTCTACTGCAGAAAGAAGGGCTCTGAAGTGAGTGCTCTCTAGCACAGTAATTTACTTCACCTTTTCAGAGTGACTCTGGTGTTGATAGACCCCAGCACGTGAAGGAGAGCACTCCATATGGGAATTCTATGTAGTTCTTGAGGCTCAGATTGGGATCCCTGTGCAAGTACCTGATGTGAAACGAAATGACAAAGCTTCTCTTGCTTCTGCCACTCATGGGGGCAAGGGTAGAAGGTATTCAGAGCCTCTTAGAAGGGACCCACAGAAAGGCTAATCACTTCAGCTACTGAGTACTTCAATCACAAAACTCCCCTGTTTTGTTATATTTACATTCCAGAGAGTTCATTTTCCTGTTGGAAAAGACACATCCTTTTTTCCCTTTACTGCCTCCAAGTAGATTTATTTTTGCCTTTAACTTCAGGTTTTTGTCTAGAGGGCACAGGCAGCCTTGGGTGGATTCTCATTAGGATGCTTACACTGCCATGTCTGAAAGTAGTAATGTGGATTATGTGCTGGCTAATCATCCTTACAGGGACAACGCACATATCTGCCCAGTAACGGTGAAGTAGCTTTGAGAATCATCTAATATTACAGATGAAGAGACTGGGGGACAAGTTCAGTTGAGCCATTTGCCCAAAGCCACAGTGTTAGTAAGAAGAAATGCCAGTGCAATGGCGTGCCAGGGGATGATTTCTTGACCTGTCCAGTGGGGATAAGTGACATGCAGAACAAAGCACTCTGGGAACACTTGATGATGTCATAGAATCAGGTGATTGGAAACACACAATAGATAACTCCCCTCCTTTGTCCTTTATTGTCCCTATTGGACACACTTAGAAGTAAACAGATGTCCAAGGCAAGCCAAAATGCAAATGTTGAAGCAGCATCCAAAAGAATGGGACACAGAGTTAGGGATGTGGCTCAGGCTGCAGAGAGCTTGCCACACACGCGCAGATCCCTGGGTTCCATCCTCAGCACCAAATGGAACAGGTATGGGGGATGCATACTTGCCAACCCAGCATGAGGGAGGTGGAAGTGGGAAAACAAGAAATTTAAAGCCATCCTCAGATACTCAGGGTGTTCAAGGTCAGCCTGGGCTGCATAAGACCCTATGAAAAGGAAGAAAAGGAGGAGGAAGAGGAAGTAGAGGGAGGAGGAGGAGGAGGAGGAGGAGGAGGAGGAGGAGGAAGAGGAGGAGGAGGAGGAGGAGGAGGAGGAGGAGGAAGAGGAAGAGGAAGAGGAAGAGGAAGAGGAAGAGGAAGAGGAAGAGGAAGAGGAAGAGGAAGAGGAAGAGGAAGAGAAGAAGAAGAAGAAGAAGAAGAAGAAGAAGAAGAAGAAGAAGAAGAAGAAGAAGAAGAAGAAGAAGAAGAAGAAGAAGAAGAAGAAGAAGAAGCAGCAACAGATAAAGCAGGACCATAGGCCCTTGTGATGTTCTTCTTGCCTTAACTGGGAAGAAACCCTCATAGTCACGGGCTACCAGGCATTTACGTCTCACCACACACCCAGAGGCCTCTTCCCTTTTCACCCCCTTAGTCAAGGCCTGGGTGTAGCCCACAGCATGGTGAGAAGGGGTCCAGGACTGGTGATGGACACAGCCCATTTTTCTGTTCCTTGTATTTAGTGATGGGCCCAGATTAGTATAGCACCCTTGACCTTCAGGTCAAGAGTAGAAGCCACTGTGGACAGGCCTGGGTCCTCACAGGAGTTGGGATGTACTCAGGCCTCCAAGGGCCTCTAGCATGAACTCCTTGCCCAGATAAACGAGTTGCTTGACTGTGGGAGAGGGAAGCCCAGGACATAAGCCCCAGAACCCTCTGGGCTCTTAGGTTTTTGTGAAACAATAAATTTCTTGCCTTGTTTAAGTTGCTTACATTTGGATTTTTCTGACAGCTTTTTTTTTTTTTTTTTACACAAACAGGCAAGCAATTGCTTCTCAGCCTTTTGGGTGAGCTCAAATGCAGAACTGCAAAGGCAATATATATGGAATGCTCTCTAGGGATGTCTCTCACTTACGGGCAGACTTTTAAATTGAAATGTAAAGCCTACATGTGTGAAATAGGAAAGAGCTGTATGCCATCTATCAGGAGGAGGTATACAGTGACGGGGTCTCATATGCATGAGGAACGAGGCCCCTGCTGCTCTTTCAAAGCTGAGCGTTCTCCCCATCTTTACAGAGGGAAAGGCATCTTTCCTTCTCATGGCTGCCATATCTGTGAACTGCATAATCGCTCTTCATAGGGTTAGTACAGGTCAATATTCCATTCAGTGATCTATGCTAGTTACAGTGGGGCCACAGTAGCTTTGAAAGCAGGATACTTCTGACACAAAAATGTCTGTTATATTTGTTGAGCTCTGAGAAAATGATTTCGACCCACCATGTGTGCCCACTCTGTTCCCACCTCAAGGCACAGGGTGTATCAGTTACTCATCTGATCAATGTGACCAGATACCCGCCAAAGAGAAACTTAAGGGAAGAAGGGTTGAGTTTGTCTCAGATTTTAAGGGTGTAGCCTATCACGTCAGAAAAGCATGGCAACAGGAGTGTTTAATGCCTGTGGCATCAGGAGCAGGAGCCTGCTTGCTGACATCTGGAGGGATCAGGAATCATCAGTGGAATAGAAAGCAGGGTCAGGCTCTGAACCTCATGACCCACTTCTAGTGATACAATTACTCCATCTAGGCCCCACTGTCTAATGATCCCACAACACCAGCCTCGCCAGCACCACTAGCTGGAGACCAAGCACTCAAATGCGTACACCTGTGCTGGATATTTCACACTTAAACCATAATGCTAGCGTGCTCAAAATAAAAAATCCTGAGTCTCTGCAAGCTGGTCTCACTGTTAGCTTTCTGTTGGGTTTGTGAGAAGTCACCACATACCCAATAGTCCAACAAGTTGGTTTATCACCTCTCCCCATTGTTCAGGCTCCATCTACCTCTGCCTCCAAGGTCAGCGTCAAGGACCTTGGATGGTTGAACCTCTCTTCCAGGTAATCCAGATGAAGCCTCCTGTATTCAACTCCTAATCACATCTATGGCCCCATGAGATAACAGATGCATAGATTAAGCAACTAAGTCATGGGTGTGTGTGTGTGTGTGTGTGTGTGTGTGTGTGTGGAGTGGCTGCATTCTGTGTGGCATGGCATTCTTAGGTAATTGGCCAGTTGTAGTTAGAATTCCCTCTGGTGGTGGTTTGCATTCCTGCGTTAAGTATGCCTTGCCATTCAGGGATGGTCTCTAGGGACATCTCAAGTGGAGCTGGTTCTCTCATACTTAGTGCTACTCTCCAGACAAATGAGACAATGTCCACATTGGCTTTGGTGCTGGGGCATTGTATCAGTTACTTTTTTGTTGCTGTGATAAAACCCCATGACCAAGGTGACTTACAGAGTTTTTTTTTGGGTTCTGATACTAGAGGGAAAAGGGACTGTCATGGTGGGGACACTTTGCAGCAAGGAGCAGGCATGGCAGATGGAATCGGAAGTTGAGAGCTCGCATCTCTCTCTCTGTAAGCAGGAGGCAGAGGGAGTGAACTGGAAATGGGTTGACTCTTCAAACTCTCAAGGCCTCCCACTAGTGATGCACTTCCTCCAACAAGGACACAACTCCTACATCTCCCCAAACAGTGCCACCAAATGGGGGTCAAGTGTTCAGATACATAAACCTTTGGGAGACGTCTCATTTAAACCACCACAGGTCCAGTGTGCACCAAGACTGAGGTTCTCAGTGTGGAAGGATCCCATGTGCCCCTGAATGCCCCTTCCCTGCAGGGCACAAGCTGTTTCCATAGCCACTGTTGCTTTCGGTCTGGATGAGTTTTATAGTTTTCAGATGGCACTCAACACTTCAGACTGTGCGTCTGAAGCAGCAGGGGTGGAGAAGGGACTCTTAGCATTTCTGCAAGCTGCATCTGCTTGGGTCTGTTCACTAGCTCCCCAGATACAGAATGAGGAAGCCACAGGACAGTGCATGTCTTGGTTTATCAGTCTTCTGTCACCATGGTAAACACCCTAGCAAAGGCACCTTAAGAGAAAGGGTTTATTTGGCTCAGGATCTTGGTTACAGCCCTTCATTGTGAGGCTGTCAAAGTAGCAGGAACTCGGAAGCCAGAGTGATACATGCATGTGAGCTTATGCTTAATCCTTTCTCCTTTTCCATATGCTCTAGAGCAGTGCTTCTCAACCTTCCAGATGCTACCACCCTTTAATACAGTTCCTCATGTGGCAACCCCCCCCACCATAAAATTATTTCATTGCTACTTCATAACTGTAATTTTGCTACTGTTATGAATTATAATGTGAATATCTGATATGCAGGATATTGGATATGCAACCCCTTCACTGGGGTCATGACCCCACAGTGGTTGAGAGACCGCTGATCAAGAACATGGTGCTGTCCACTTTTGGCTGGGTCCTCCCACATCAGTGGATTCCTCCGAGACAGCCTCCACACAGGCAAGCCCACAGGCCAACCTGAGCTAGACAGTCCCTCACTGAGACTCTCTTCCCAGTTGATTTTAGGTTGTATCAAGTTAACGAAACACACCATTGCAGCCCAGGTCAAAATGTGAGCTAGGTGACAGGTGACCATTGTCAGTCTGGGGACACAGCCCCCTTCAGAGAAGCTCTGGTGTTTATTTGAGGTCTGACCTCACACCTTCGTGAATGCCATGATGCTCATCCCCACCCTGCCTCCTCTTCCCTTGCTCTCTTTCTGTCTGTCTCTCTCTCCTCAATCTCTCTTGCCTCCACCTCTCCTTTGTGACTCATCCCCTATCATAGGCATGTCCCTAACTGGATTCCTCTAAGTAGAGATGAGAGACATAGCCACAGTGCAGATGTGACCACAAGAAGCCTAGAAATGCCTATAACCCAACATCCTCCCGGGCCTGCATCTACAGAGACCCTAGTGTCTTTACTCTTTGATGCTAAAGATAATTTTCATAACTGGGTAGAATCGTGGTTTGTATGTAGACATAGAGCAGACATGGGTTCTACCAGATAAGTGTTAGGACCTTTTCAAAGGACAGGCCAGATAGGCAGGACTTTCTGTGGAGTAGGGGTGTTGAATAGTGTGGGTGTAGGTTGGGGGTGGGGAGACTTGTCCCCCTTTCTGATGGAATGGTTTTGTGTGTCTGTAAATTAGGCTACTGTTGTATTACTGTCAGTCATCTTCCAAAGTGTAACACAGCTCCCTTTTCTTCAGAACTGGAAGAGCTGGGGCCAAGAGATACGGTGCATACCTGCAATCCTGGTATTCAGGAGGCTGAGGTGGAAGGATGGAGGGTATAGGCCAGTCAGGCTGTGTAGTGGCACCCCATCTCAAAAGAAAAAAAATAGGCCGGGCGGTGGTGGCGCACGCCTTTAATCCCAGCACTTGGGAGGCAGAGCCAGGCGGATCTTTGTGAGTTCGAGGCCAGCCTGGTCTAGAGAGCGAGATCCAGGAAAGGCGCAAAGCTGCACAGAAAAAACCCTGTCTCGAAAAACCTAAAAAAAAAAAAAAAAGAAAAAAAAAGAAAAAAAATAATAAAAGTAACACATTGGAGAAAACTGAAAAGCATACCTGCCTGGTCTTCTGTCTGCTCTGGAGAAGGGTTCTTTGTCCTGTTCCTGATAAGAATTTCCCTTCTACATGCCACTGCCCCTCTTTTCATCCCCACTCCCTCCCCCTTTCCTCTCTGCTCTGTCCCTTATCTTTTTAGGAAATATGGTGCATGGGTTATATCAGTCAAAATGATTTTGCCCTCAGCAAGCAGAGAAGAGAGTTATTTGTGTTTCTTTCTTTAAGCCGCTCAATCCCTGAACAAATTAAACATTAATATAAACAATTTAAACACTGATGAGATGTGACAGTCTGATAGTTTTAATATAAAGTCACTTAATGACTTATTTATTTATTTATTTATTGTATGCTGAGAGGTTTCAGTGGATTGAGTGCTGGGTGTGGGGGTCAGTTCCCTGAGGATCAGAGACCAGCAATCAAGTTAGATTAATTTCTGCATGGGGTCCTTTGCCCAGTCTCTGTCCCCAGCTCTGCTGATGGTTCTGCAGCAGGAAGCTTAGGTGTGAGTTTGGGTACCTAACAGCCGACCTGGGAAAGCCTCTTGAATATTTTCTCTAGAATCCTCTATTTCTCCATTTCTTTCTTTTCTTTTTACAAATTTCTTTACCAGGTGAGAAGAAGCTAGACAAAGGTGCAGCTGTAAGGAACAAAACAAACAAATAAACAAACAAAAACAAACAAAAATGAACCTGTGGAGCTTTCATTTCAAGGAGAATAAGATTCCAGAGAGATTCTGGAATCAAATATGAGTGACCATGACCTAGAATTCAGATCCATATCTGTGCTTGTTAGTTTTTATGTCACTACAAGCCAGGGTCATCTGGGAAGAGGGAATCTTAACTGAGAAAGTGCCTCCATTATATTGACCTGTGGGCAAGTCTGTGGGTCATTTTCTTGGCTAGTAATTGATGTGAAAGAGCCCAGTCCACTGTGGGTGGTGCCATCCCTACATAGGTGGTCCTGGATTATATAAGGAAGCTATAAGCCAAATGAACCCTTTCATCCCCTGTTTGCTTTTGGATAGAGTTTTATCACAGCATCAGGCCTGAGACTGTGCCATGTGGTGGTGGCGCACGCCTTTAATCCCAGCACTTGGGAGGAAGAGACAAGTGGATCTCTGTGAGTTCGAGACCAGCCTGATCTACGGAGCAAGTTCCAGGGAGACAGGTGGATCTCTGTGAGTTCGAGACCATCCTGATCTACAGAGCAAGTTCCAGGATGGTCAGGGTTACACACAGAGAAACCCTGTCTTCCAAAACAAAAACAAACAAACTGAATTCAGACTAGGACAAGGTCCCCCCAAATTCTACACTCTAGCAACCATTTCATGAAGTTTATAAAGTAGCAGAATGAAGGGAGTCCCGAATCAAGATACTTTTCAAGTTCATTTGGGAAACTTAGGGTAGGTGAGGAAATCTCTGCTATAGACCTCAGACATATCTGACAGCATTCTTAGCTTTGGGGTTGGGAGAAGGTAGAGGTCTGTTTGCAGACCGCCAAAGGACTTACTTGATAGTCACAAAGATATTATCTCATGCCAAGGTTGGCAATAAGTGCCTTTTGGGGATTAACATAGCTCAAGATAACTTTGCTCCTTATCTCTAATAATCATTGATACTTTAATAAGTTAACCAGTCTTGTGGAATGTTTAACACAGGAAGAGATTTTCTGGGAGCCTCAGTCACAAAGTCTTCACATTCATGACACAAAACTCCAGGTTCCTCTCCCTGCAGAGGTCTGGGGGCTCTGTGCGGTTGGTTGCATAGACTTCTCATGGGGTCTCTGGCTGGTTGCTAATTTTTCATTTTATGCCTGGCATTGCAGAGAACATTCTCCAAGCATTTTATTTTCTCAGGACAGGGTCTGAGTCACATAAATAGGAAAGTAGGAGGGGACATGTAAGCGATTTTGTGTGTCGTTGAATCATCCTTTCCCAGAAGCAGGTGACTCTCTGTGCGTCCCTTGAACTCTGCTGGGAGACCCTTGCATCTGGCTCTTGGAATCCTTCTTCCCTGTGATTCAGAAACTGTTAGAGTTCTATAGGCAAAAAAAGGACAGTGTTGTGTACTCACTCCGATTAGCAATGGGACCTGGTCCCATCCTCACTTCTCTGGCAGGTCCCTGACCTATATGGTCAGCACATTCACACTGCACATTCGATTTGGTCCTATGGGGTTGAACCGAGGGCCTCTTGCATGCTAGGCAAGTGCTCTACTTTTGAGCTACTAAAGCCCCAGCTCCACACGACCATTTGAACTATTGTCCCTTGAGTGTCCCCTGCGTACATACGGCCACCAACTGCATTAGGGTGGAGGAGCACTTGCTGTCAAACCCAAGTGTCTCTGTTCCCCAGGTGGGGTGGCTAGAGGTAGCAGTAAGAACACATGGTGTCTATTTCCACAGTTTTCATACAAGGAATGGATGCTTTGTATGGTGTTGGGGGCTATGGACATGACAGAGATTTGGTGTTACTGGCATTGACACTTACAAGGTGCCCTGGGCAGGTAAAGCACTTTCTGGGCAAGCATGAGGGCATGAGTTCCGATCCTCAGAACCTATGAACATTGGAGACAGTAAGTAGCACATGTTTGACATCTCAGAGCATCTATCGTGGGGTAGGAGCTGGAGACAAGAGGCTCACCAAAAGCTTGGCCACCTTCTTTCCCATCCCAGCCTGTTCTGAGTTTTTCATGGTGCTTCCCAATGCATGGAGACATCTTGCAAGCATGCATTTCCTAGTCTGATCTTTAGTTCCCCCCTTTTTCTCAGATCCTCAGCCTCCTGAGGCTAAACAGACATGGCTCCCGTGGGGTCCTTGAGTCCCAGCACAGTATGTTACTGACACTTGTGAAAGGCCCAGTGGGTTAATTGAGACAGAAATGTCCCTGGTCTTGCTATATATAACCTCATAGTCTCCAGATGCACATCTCTTAGCAAATTACCTGTGAGGCTCTTATGCTCTGTGCACTGAAGTGTTCATGGCCAGGTCCTGTGTCCTGCATGGGTTACCTTCCTCCCTGTGTACTTTGAGAGGCTTAGGTAAAGCGTGGGCTTCCTCAGTCATTCAGGCTATGAATGTGTCTGAGAAGTGAAGACCACCTCCCTTCACTAACACCTGAGCCATGAACCCAGTGGCATAGGAGAGTGTTTGCAATAACCGCGCTACGCCCCATCTGCGAGTCTCATTCTGATTAGGGCCAGGGTGGCCGTGGGGAAGGTGCTGAGTATTTTCTCACTTTATGCTCTGGGGATTCTAAAGATGGCCTCTGGCTTGCTGGGCTGATGTTTTCTCAGCTAAAGGGTACTAACATACCCCAAGTGTGTCTATCACTTCTGTATTGGTACAGCAGCCTGTGGTAGAGATAGGGTATCAGGAAGTGCCATCCTTAGTCTTAGCCTAAGGCCCAGAGGCAGCCGACCTATTACTTATGTCAGATATACCCAGGGATATCCAAGCCACAGTTCTTGTGTTGGGAGAGCATATGTTTATTCTGCATGGCATTGCAACATGATGCCGTGTGTGTGTGTGTGTGTGTGTGTGTGTGTGTGTGTATGCATGTGTGTTGTATAGTATTATGTGTGTGTACATATAATGTGGTGTGTAGTTTCTTTGCATTTGTTTGTGTAGTGTGGTGTGTGTGCTGTGTAGTCTATGTGTGTTTACATTGTAGTGTGATGTGTGTATATGTATATGGTCTATAGTTTGTGTTATGTTGTGTGTATGGTATGGTGTGTGTGTTATTATTATGTGTGTTTATGTGAGTGGTGTGTGTAGTTTGAGTGTAGTGTAGTGTGTGTGTTGTGTGTGTGTGTTTGTGTGTTTTCATCTAGTTGGGCATTCTCTGGCTTTGTGCTCTATGGGTAGAACACTATTTAAAATGCAAAGGGCATGAAATCACTCGGTGGGTCATTGAAGGTCACATTGCTTAGGGCTCAGTAGGTGCAATGGGCAGTTTGAATTCTACCTCAACAACATCATACCTGTGTAGTGGTTTTGGACAAGTCACCTGCCCTCTCTGGTCCTACTTATTGTGAAATGGGGATGAGGGCAATGTGCCATGGGTGGGGCCTCAGAGACTTGTCTCCTTCATTCATCACCAAGGAGCTGCTGAACTGGGTGTTAGCAAATGTGTTATCACTACATGAGTAATTCTGTAGGGATAATTCTGTAGGTGAGCTCCAGGTCAAAGCATGACGCACTCAAGCAGAAAAGCAATGGGAGATACTACATCAAGGTGGAAGTCTGGCTGGGCAGAGGCAAGAGAGGAGGACCTATTGGGTGCAGATGACTGGAGAGGAGCCCTGGAGGAGCCCCCTAACATGGCAATGGCCTAGAAGCTGTTTTATCCCTGAGGTCTGATCAAGGAAGAGTCCCTGGTGGGGTAGAAGGACATGCAGGATAGCAAGGAAGGTCTTGGGCAATAGAATCGCACAGTCCCTGGGTTGGGAAAGGAGGGTGGGGTGAATTTGAATGATTGTAGCTGAGGAACACTATGTTTGTTGGTTCTGTGCCCATTTAGATCTCTGCTGGGGTTTTACCCTCTGTGCTCCTGTGCTGGGACCCCACAGGGTAGGGGACCTCCTGGGCTGCTGCATGTGTTGTCTGTTCACAGTTGTTAGAATCACCAGGGAGGGACCAATTGCTGTTTCCGTCCCCTGAATCAGTGACTCACAGCCTGGGTATATGGGTGAGGATGTTCCCCCTGTTCTGATGTTCCTGGCAGAGGAGAGCTATGGCTGGGAAGTGCTGGCTATGGGTTGGTGACACTGTCACATGGGGGTCTTTTTTTTTTCCTGTTGTGTGTCCTAGTTAGCTTCAGCTGTCAACTCGACACAATGTAGAGCCAGCCACCTGTGGAGTTGGAACATCCATCAAGGAGTTGCCCAGGTCAGATTGGCTCGTGTCTATGCTTATTGGGGGTATTGCTTAATTGATGATTGATTTGGGAGGGCCCAGCCCACTGTGGGTGGCACCATCCCTAGACATCTGATAATAAATCTATCTGAGCATGAGCTGGTGAACAGGGTAGCAAGCTAGCAGTATTCCTCCATGGTTTCTCTATCAGCTCCTACCTTGGCTTCCTTCAGTGATGGATTATGACCTGTGGCAGATGTCTGGCCTAGGTCACAGTCCTTGACAAGGACAAGCCTCAGGGAAAATCCCTGGTGGTTGGGTTGAGTAGCATGGCCTCTAGACTCTGACCCTGTAGATGGCAAGCTTGTTGGATCCTCACATGAGTTACTTTCTCCCCTAGTATCTATGAGGGATGGAGTCTATGAGCCCTACACTGTCCCGAATCTGAAACCACTCCAGTTTCCTCTATAAAACAGAGGTGATTGGGTTACCAATAGGGTCTCCAGGTGGCTCAGGCCTTTGTTCTGACAAAGACTAGACAGTTCTACCAGGTTGACTGTTGGCGTCTCTACAACGAGAGGAGGGCTGCCAGACTTAGAACCAAAATTCCAAGCTGTCTCATATTTACACTCTGTCTTAGGAGACAGAAGAAATAATCTTGTGGTATATTTGTTTTTCTCAGCATTGCCTCGTGTGTTATTTGTACTTACTAGAAACCAAACCAGAACTAAGGCCCTGTGTGTCAGGGTGTGTGTGTGTGTGTGTGTGTGTGTGTGTGTGTGTGTGTGTGTGTGTGTGTGTGTATGTGTGTGTGTGTATTCTCTACATGGGATGTGTGAGTCCTGGTGGGAGTTCACAGTGTGCAGGACCCAGATTGTACCTTCTAGACCTTGCTGGTCTTTTTGCTACAATCATTTCCCCTAAGTTCTTCTTTTTTTGAACTATGCAAAGGAAGGAATAGAGTTCTATGTTTAGGTGGCCATCTTGGTTCTTAAATGTATTGGTTAAGGAAACAGTATGCACTCAAAAAAATGTAAAGATTAATATAAAATGTCTGTGAGTCCATTGGTGAGCAGGTCACATTCCATCCAAATCATGGCCATGATGCCCAAATGAAAGCCAGTTATTTTTCCCAATGGGCAACTCTTTTGCTTTTATTGGGTTCAGCTTCCTATTTGACACTCAGCTCATTTTTATGTGAAATAAAATGGCGTTCTTAGGCGATAGAAGGTGCCTTTCTGGGGATTAGAAATACAGTGGATGTCACAGCAGCCACTCTGTGGAATGAAATTGGTGCCATTTTGTAATTATAAGGCATGGGGAGGGAGAGAGGCAAGAAGGGAGAGAGATAGAAGGAGAAGAACAGAAGGAAGGAGAAAGATGGAGAGAGGGAAGAAGGGAGGGGCCTGCGGACTCAGTCAGTAAATCATTTGCTACTCAAGCTTGAAGAGGAGAGTTGGGATCCCAGCTCCTGTGCAAGTGTTGGGTGGGCCCACCTGCAAGTCTGCTGTGTAGAAGACTGAGCCAAGGGATCCCCAGAGCAACCTGGATAGATTAACCATATCAGCAAGTTCTGGGTTCAATCCAGAGGCCTTGCCTCAATGATGAACGTGGAGAGTGATTGAAGAGACTCCCAATGCCAGCCTCAGGCTTTTGCACATGTGTATAAACGCATATCCCTACATGCTCCCCACCACACATGCAAACACACACACACACACACACACACACACACACACACACACACACACACACACACCCCATACATACATACACACAGATACATGCAAAAGGAAAAAGAAGAAGTGATGGTTAGTTTTTGTTTAATTGACATAGGAGGAAGACAAAAACCTCAGCTGAAGAATTCCTCCATCTTATTGGCTTGTAGACAAGTCTGAGGGCATTTTTGTGATTAATGATTGATGACAGATGACCAGCCCACTGTGGATGGTGCCACCCCTGGACGCATCGTCCTGGATGCTATAAGAAAGCAGGTTAAGCAAATTATGGAGAATAAGCCAATAAGGAACATTGTTCCATGGCCTCTGCTTCAGTTCCTGCTTCCAGGTTTCTCCCTAGACGTCCCTCAATGATGGACTATGAACGGTATAGGATGTAATGAAGCTTTTCTACCCATAGACCTGTGAGGTGGTATTGGGATATGGAGGGAGAAAGGAAAGAAAGTTACGTGGGAGCTTTAGGTCTTGGTGAGGAATTTGTAGGCAATATGCACCTGGGTTGGATACCAGGGTGAGAGACCTCTAGATGGTTTGCAGACTAAAGCTGGAGTCATTTCCCCTCCAATGCCCGGCCCTGACCTTTACTTGCTTTACTATTTTCCTGAATAGTATCAGAGGACCCAGTGTGGCTGACCTGGTACCGTGTAATTAGCTGCACAATTAAGTTTGGTGTCCCTGAGCAGCAGGGTCAGATGTTCATAAGGGAGGTTCAGGAGGCCCGGGTGCCCAGTGCTGATGCCTGCCCTGTTCTGTTGTGCACTTTTGACCTTGGCAGTTTCTGGACTGCACGGTAAGCTGGCTTGAGGCTGCTCAAGGCAGTGGCTCTGTGAAGTGTTAGATGTGTTTTGAATAATCAAGGGGCACCTTGCAACATAATGGTGTCCCTTTAGGAATCTCCTAAAGGAGAGGTCCTGGGTGGGAGGGTCCTCTCCTCTCCTCTCCTCTCCAATCTGTCAGTGGGATTATGTGGTGCTCTCAGTGGAATGAAAGCATTGGGTAATCCTGATTACAGTCATGCTGTGCAGAAGAGTTCTTGCAAAATCCTGGTGGAAAATAGAATCTGCTATTTAGGATAGAAAAAGCATAATCCGTTTGTGCACCCATTTGCTTATCAAATATTCACCGATGTCTGATAATCTCTGGATGCTGTTCTAAAGACCCCACGTACTGTGGGACCACATGAGACCCCTATCAGATGGTGTACACCCTACTGGTCTGTAGAGGGCTCACAGGGAAGCCCCGAGTGATGGGGGATGTGGGTGCTGTGTAGGACACATGTGAGGACATAGTCTGGAGATGTCACTGTCAGTGAGTGCTCCAGAAAGACAGGTTTGACAGCAGACCTGGCTTGGATTGCAACCGGGCTGATGGAGGGTAGGGGTGGGTATGGCACCCAAGAGGAGGGGGCACACAGGAAGCTCCTCCCAGAGAACACGCAGAAAATGCCTGCTTGCTTTTTGTGCCGATGTTTAGATGGGGTTTGGGAAAAACACAAATCAGATGCCAGTTCTAGAACATTAAAACCTACAATGCTTCATCAGGTAAGGCATCTTATTAGGCTGTATTCGTGACTCTACACATTTCTGTGACACAATGCCAGTAATAAGCTACTTAAGGGGGAAAAGATTTATTTGGGCACACAGTTTGAGGGCGCAGTCCATCACAGTGGGAAGGCACAGCGGCAGAAGCATGACAGAGCTGGCCACATCATACCTGCAGCCAGGAAGCAGATGCATGCTGGTGCTCAGTTTGCCTTCTCCCTTCTAAGACCATGAAATGGAACTGTTTACATTTAGGGTGGGTGTTCCCTCCTCTGTTAAACTTTTCTGGAAACATCCTTATAGACATGCCCAGAGGTCTACCAGATGTCTACTTCTATTTCTATAATGAGTCTAATTCCATCAAGTTGAGAGTCACAGCTATAACATTCATAGTATCTTGATTTTTAAGAAAAATATTTATGTGTGTATGGTGTGTGTACATGTATGCATGTTGATATATATGTGGGCACATGTGCTTGGAAGTGCACAGGCTTGATATTGGTGTCTTCCTCGATTGCTGCCCACCTTTTTGAGGTAGGGTTTCTTGGTGAAGGGGGACTTTACCAACTTGCCTAGTCTAGCTAACCAGATTGCCCCAGAGATCTCCTGACCCTATTTCCAAGCGCTGGGATTACAGACAGGCCACTGTGTCCACCTGGTATTTTCAGATGGGTACAGGGGCATCTGAACTCCAGCTTTTACACTTTTAAACAGCTTATTCCCCAAGCTATCTTCCCAGTTTGCATATTTTGATATTTGAAAAAAAAATTCACATTCGTTGGGCTGTATCCTATAAAATTGCCAACTGGGTCAGTACAAATACACATGTATTAACAATTCTAGATAGTTTGTCTAGACATAAATGTGAGACTCTTCCTGCCCTGAGCTTGGTAATGACACTAGACAGGGAGATTTTGTCATTCTGGTATGTAAACTAGGCCTGAATCCAGGTGTCTGTCAATCTGACCTAGCTATAAACTTGTATGTAGCCTAACTTCTATGTTCTCTGACCTGAACCGTGGTTTTGATCGACACTCAGAAGCAAGGAGGATTGGCACCCTGCTGATTGTCCCACAAGCTACATGTGGCAAATCCAGGAACTGTCTGAGTTCTTGGTGGGTCCAGATTTGAGAGAGTGTTGTGCTTGGGGAGTGCTTTCCTAGGGGGTCACTGAAGCTGAAGCAGGTTATTGGAGGGATGCCAGTGACATTTCCAAATAACCAGGGTAACCAGGGTTCATCATGTAACTGCTGCTGGTGGTCTACAGTAAGGCAGGTATAATGGTGCCTGGACAGTAGGGGGCTACTTAAGCCAGTAGCTCCCTGTTCCAAAACTCTGTAAATGGCTTTTATGGGTTGTGTAATTTCTTTGTCTGGGTTTTTAATTACAGAAATTAAGACAACTGTAAAAATAACATGTTGGAGCTGAGTGGTGGTGGCGCACACTTTTAATCCCAGTACTCGGGATGCAGAGCCAGGCAGATCTCTGTGAGTTCGAGGCCAGCCTGATCTACAGAGTGAGATCCAGGACAGGCATCAAAACTGCACAGAGAAATGTTGTCTCAAAAAAAAAACAAAAATAAAAATAACATGTTTACTCTACTCCCACCCCAAAAAAGGATATGTTCCCTAAAGAGAAAAAGAAAAATATTTTTTGTCCATTGGTGACAGGATGGTCTTCACAGGATGTGGGTGTAGTGAAAGGTAGATGCTGCCTCTCATTCTAGGCTTGAGGGTTCAGGCTACTCAAAGGACCAAGACACAGTGTGGTCAGTCCATTCCCTGTTTCTGGAGGACTCTCACCAACTCAGTTTCCAAGTCTCTTCTCTGCCCTTAGCTTCACTCCAGGAGAAGGCATGGTGTTTGTGTGACTGTGGTCACTTATCGTATGTTCCTTTGTCCCTCATTCTTCATCATCTCTGGACAATGGTCCTTCTATGAGGGGTGTGAGGTTGCATCAGAAACAATACCAGGTATGATGTAGATGTGGGGATCAGACTATGTTGTGAAAAGGTCATTCCAGTTCCTCTTTGTTCTATCTGGTTGGTTGAGGGAAAACCCATTGTTTATCTGATGAGATGTTAGTGCCCCTTCAACCCTCGCTGGCATCTTCTCTAGCAAAAACAAACAAAACCCGAAAAGGATGGAAGCCAGAGATCCATATCAGGCTCTTTCTGCAATCTCCCTCCACCTTATTTTTTGAGGCAGGATCTCTCACTGATCCTGGTGCTCCCTGATTGAGCTACGCTGGCTGCTGCTGCTGTGGTCTACAGCAAGGCAGGTATATTCTCTCTCTCTCAGGGAAAGGACGGCAGTGGGTGGTAAGCTAAAGGGAGTCGTGGCTCTTGCTCTGATCTCTTAGGCTTTGACTCTGTATTTGGCTCCGTGTTTCTTATTTAATAAGACCATTTAGAAATTCGCCTACAACCGGCTGTCCAGCAAACTCCAGCCATCTTCCTATCTCCATCTCTCCAACCCTGGACTTAAGGCATGTACCACTGTGCTCAGCTCCTTTTTTTTTTTTCTTAAGAGAATTTATTTATTTATTATGTACCTTGGTATTTTACCTGCATGTATGTCTGTGTGAGGATGCCAGGTGCCCTGGAATTGGAGTTACAGTTGTGAGCTGTCATGTGGGTGCTGAGAGTTGAACCCGGGTCCTTTGGAAGAGCAGCCATCTTAGCCTCTGAGCCATCTCTCCAGCCCCATGCTCAGCTCCTTTTTAATGTGAGTTTGGGGAATTAGACCTCCAGGCTTCCTGCTCATTTATACTCTGAGGCTTAAGCCCCTTAAAGATATTGTTATCTCCAGGGGGAAAAAGTGATTTTGTTTGAGTTTTACTTGCTTACATGTTCAACATTTATGGGTGTCAAGTGACACGGGATTTTTTTTTTTAACCAAACACTAGTGACATTGTGCTGTATCTTTCCCTGTGGAGATGTAAACAAATGTCTCTTCACCCCAGGTAGGACACCAGTAACCAAAGGAAAAAAGAATTTCCACCCAACTGAGCTTGGTGAACCCACAAGTTGATTAGGGTTACTTCTAGAAGCACTGGTGACCAAAAGGCAACTTCATCACTACAGAGTGGTCACCATATGGGTAACAATCCACTAAAGCTCTGTCCCTGGAACTTTGGACACAAATTGCAGATACCTGTAGCTAGAGTTCTCCTGCCTGGCCCACAGTCAGGACAAATCTCTGTCACCCGCCAGTCCCACAGCAGCTCAGACCCGACCAAGTAAACACAGAGACTTATATTGGTTACAAACTATATGGCCGTGGCAGGCTTCTTGCTAACTGTTCTTACAGCTTAAATTAATCCATTTCCATTAATCTATACCTTGCCACATGGCTCGTGGCTTCCCGGCATCTTCACATGCTGTTTCTCATCATGGCGGCTGGCAGTGTCTCTCTGACTTAGCCTTCCACTTCCCAGCTTTATTCTCCTCCTTGTCCCGCCTACACTTCCTGCCTAGCCAATGGCCAATCAGTGTTTTATTTATTGACTAATTAGCAACACATTTGCCATACAGAACATCCCACAGCAGATACCACCATCAAAGATAATAGTCTCTCCTTCTCCTTTTTTCTTTTTCTTTTTTTCTCCCAAGACAGGGTTTCTCTCTATACCTGGCTGTCCTGGAACTCCCACTGTAGACCAGGCTGGCCTCGAACTCAGAGATCCACCTGCCTCTGCCTCCTGAGTGCTGGGATTAAAGGTATGCACCACCAGACTTGGCTGATAATATTCTCTCCTAGGCAGTGTTTTCTGCTAAAGAAGCTTGGACAGGTCCTGATGTGTCTTTAATTCTTATGATACTTTGTGAGTTTTGTGAGCATCCTGACTCCTAGGAAGGACTGTTTCAGTCTGGAGGAAATACCTACACAACACATCTGTTTCATCTATCGTGTGCACATGCATGTGTATGTACGTACTTGCTTAACACATGTTTTCTTAGTGCATACACACATGTGTGCACATGCATGTGGAGGTCAGAGGTCAATATCACATGTATTCCTCACTCTTTCCCCATGTTATTTTTTGAGACAGGGTCTCTCACTAATGAAGCTAGCCTGGCTGTCCAGTGAACTCCAGGAATCCTCCCTCCTGTCTCTATCTCTTCAGCCATGGACTTATAGGCATGTACCACTGTGTTCAGCTTCTTTTTGGTTATGAGCCTAGCCTTTAACTGCCGAGAGCCATCCCCTCAGCCTGATCAGCTTTTTAATATGGGTTCTGGGGTTTGGGGTTCATTCCTACCTGCTTGTGTGGCAGGCACTTTGCCAACTGAGCCATCTCCCCCAGCCCCTTTGCATGTATTTTCTATACACTGAGTTGATTCAAAGAAGAAACACTGGATAACTCGGAACAGCATCATGGGTCTAAAGGTGGGTGGTGGGTGGTCACCAATGTGCTCTCCGAATCTACAAATCTGGTGTCCCAGGATCACTAACCCCTGCCCTCGGTTCCTCCCAACAGTGACGGAAGGCCGAGGGATCCTGGAGAGCATCCAACGGTTCTCACTGCTGCCTACCTACCTCCCGGTGACCTACCACATCAACAACGCCGATGTGTCCTTCTTCCTGAAGGAGGCCAACCAGGACATCATGCGCAACTCCAGCCTGCAGTCGCGGGTTGAGTCCTTTCTGATCTACAAGTCCAAGCGACTGCCGGTGCTCAACGCCAGCTACGGGCCGTTCTCACTTGAGCAGGTGGTGCCCCAGGACTTGCTGCTGCCTTCCAACCCATTTGGATTCACCAACACATTCTCCCTTAACTGGAGGCTGAAGGCCTACATCTTGCAGGAGAAGGTCTACCTGAGCCATCCCAAAGTGCAGGTGCTCTTCCATATCGTGGGCCGAGACTGGGATGACCACAGGGATGAGAAGCTGCCCTGCCTGCGAGTCTTTGCTTTTAGAGAGACCAGGGAGGTTCGGGGCAGCTGCCGGCTGAGTGGGGCCCTGGGGCTGTGTGTGGCCCAGCTGGAGATGCTGCCTGGCTGGTTCAGTCCCCCTACGGTTGTTTCTGGGCGCAGGAGGCCCACGGAGCAGCCAGAGGGGAGCCCTGTGGAACTGTATTATGCTGTACAGCCAGGGGATGAGCGAGGGGACTGTACCAAGGAGGACTTGAGGAAGGGCGGTGGCACTCCAATGGGCCACAATGACGTTGATGAATCCAGCCCACCTTTGCACAGAATTGGGAGTGTCTTCCTTCGCGAAACCCCCAGCAGTCCACCTCTGAGGGAACTGCGTTTAGATAGCAACGTGGCCGTTCATTATGTCCCCAAGACTGTGCGACAAGGAGATGTACTCACCTTCCCCATCTCCATCTCCAGGAACTGCACAGAGGATCACTTTACTCTGAGGTGAGCAGGTTCCCAAATCTGTCTACAGCAGCCCTGGAGGTCCAGCCTGGCTACTGTTATGCCTCTAGCATGGAGCTCCTTTTAGATGTTCACATGCTGTGTTCTTACTGTGAAATATAAGGGCTAGTTTGATGGTCATGGTTGTCCACTTAATTATGAACATTTGGTGTGTGGTGGGGTGGGTGTACATGTGTATGTCCATGAATATAGAGGCTGCAGGTCAACTATAGGTGTCCTTCCTCAGGTGATGCCCACCTTGGTTTTATTTTGGGACAGGGTCTCTCACTATCCTGGAGCTTGCTGGTTAGACCAGTTGGCTGACCAATGAGATCCCAGGGTCCTTCTCTCTCCACCCTCTAGCATTTGGATCAAGAGACCACACTTGTTCTATGTCCAGCTGTTTTACATGGATTCTGGGAATCAAACTCAGGTCCCTGTGTTTTCATGGTGAATACTTTACTGACTAAGATATCTCCCAGAAAATGTTCTTTATTTTTTTTAAGATTTATTTTATTTTTAATTTTGTGTGTGTGTGTGTGTATCTATGTCTAGGTGTGTGCATGTGAATGCAGTACCTACAAAGGCCAGGGGGGGGGGCATCAGATCACCCTGGAGCTGGAATTATGGGTGGTTTTTAGCTACCAGATGTAGGTTCTAGGAACTGAATTAGGGTGCACTGGAAGAGCAAGCCATCTCTCCAGGACTATAACTACCGAACCTTCTCTCCAGGACCATACAACATTCTTTTTAATATTAATGAAACTCCGAGACTGTCGTGGATGAGCCGGGGATGTTGTTGGGATCCTTTAGCCTTCATGGAGGGTTTATCCACATGCTTCGGGCCACTGAGGGCTCCCCAAATCAGCCACTTCACAATCGGGTCTTTAGACACCTCACAGTTTCAGCAAATGTGCAAACGGTGGCGGCAGTTGTCAGAGAGGATGGAGAACGTGGTTCTGCCAACTCGGGAGCTATTCCAGACAGACAGGCTCTAAGTATAAAGTGGTACCAGCCTCAAAGTTATCCCTCTGTTTCCCCCCAGAAATAGAATGTGGTGTTTAAAAAAAGAATTAAAAGAGCGTAAAGGGTGGAGAATGCATGGTAGGATCTTGGATATCTTATGTAAGGTTGTAGCAAAGAAGAGGCATTCAAAAGAAGTACTGGGAACTTTAGAAAAAAAAACATTCTGGAATTTTCTTTGGAATATAACATGTGAGAGGAAACTTGCCTTGTGTCAACTGTGATGTAACTAAAGGCTTTAGCTTCGTGTTAAATGTAGATAAATCGGACTGTAATAATTAATTAGGACAAGCGTTGTTAGTCGAGCAGTGGTGTCCCAACAGCATGACATGACTTGGCCTGCTGTACAACACATTACTTGTTTTCTTCTTGCTTTATTATTATTTTTATCTATTAATTATTTATTACTATTATCTGTTTTTTTAAAATTTTTACTTATGTGTGTATATGTATCATGGTGTATGTGTGCGTGATACATGAGTGCAACGCACACAGAGGCCAGAAGAGGGCATCATATCCCCTGGAGCTGCCTGATATGGGTGCTGGGAACTGAACTCTGCTCCTCTACAAGAGCATCAAGTTCTCTTAGCTGCTGAACCATCCCTCTCTCCATCCCCCAACATATGAATTTTATCATACTCTTGTAGAATATGAATGTAACTGCATGTGGGGTCCCTGTTGCCTGTGGATTTTCAAGTTCATCAGCTAATGATCTGGTGTCAGTTTCTCATCCAGATTTGTAGCTCCTCCCCACCTCCGTACTCCATTCTCCTTATGTTTTGTTTAGGGGTAAAGAGCTCAAGGAAACAAACCGTTCTAACTCACAAATTTAAGTGGAGTTGATTCTGATCTGGCATCTGGGTTTCTTTTTAATTTGGACTAAAGCAGTAGACATTAGCGAACAACATTTGTCTAATGATTGAACTGGGAAGTAAAATCCTTGGCTTCATGTTCTGTGCATCTGGGGATTAGCTAAAGAGGCGGGGGTGGGGAGGGGTGATGGAAAGACATCTGTGAACCATGGCCATACTTGTGTTCATTTTGTCTGTCTGGCAAACCGTTTTTGCTGCAGCTGGCCACAAGCCCTCCCCCATGATCTACTAGTATGTACTTCAATTTGCAAATTCAACAGCCTTCCATAACATCTTTAAAGATGGCTGATTATGAGAGAAGTACTTTGCTTGGACACCATTGGAAAAGTGGGCCCCTACTATAATCCATATCATCCTCCCTTGGATGTTCATGCTGATCACTGACTGGTGGTTGGGTTCCTGGGCCAGGAGTGGAATCTTGCTGTCCCCTGGACTTTGGATTCAGGAAGTGAGCTCATCTAGCCTTTTCTGGAAACATCTCTATGTATGTTTGTGTTTTACAAAGGCTAGAGATCCTGTTACCATCTGTGATATAGTAAATGTGTCCCCTGGAGGCCTGGGTGAGATCAGCTGTCTTAACTCTCCAATAGAACCAACAGGCACCACCCCCTTTGCTGGGCTACACAGCCCATGGGGTTAGGCTTAGGCCTTTGTACATTCTGAAAGAAACACATTGCACCCTTGTACGTTTGCTGACTCTGGTTGTAAGTCAAAGATTGGGTGGTTTCGGATATAGCAAAAATGATACATTTATTTAGAATCCATTCAGTGTGAATTTAGTTATAAATTTTTCTTTATTTTTGAGAATTTCTGAAATACATTCAGTGAACTATATCTGCTCTCCATTTCCCCCTTCAAATCCCCCTCATATCCCCACAATATATGCCCTCCCGACTCCATGTCTTTTTCTTTATAGCCCACTGAGTCCAGTTAATGCTGTGTGCATGTGCATGGGGAGGGGGGTGCCATCCACTAGAGCATGAGAAACCTACCAATAGGATTATCCTCAAAAAAAGAATGACTCTGCCTCCCCTAGCAGCTATCAACTGCCACTAACTTCTCAGATAGGGGTGGGCCCTGGCGAGTCCCTCCCTCATTCATACTAGGACTTGTAACTAGATGGGTTGTGTATAGGTAACCATAGCTTGAGTTTATGGTTGCAGCATCCATGTCACGGTCAGAACACAGCATTTCACAGCTCTCCTCCCCATCCTCTGGTTCTTACATCCTTCCTACCTCCTCTTCTATGATGATCCCTGGGCTTCGGTATATGCTTGCTACACACTTAACATGCTCCAATGTTGAATGGATCCAATCCGTTTATATAAATAGACAATATAAACTTGGACCTGGTGATGTGGTGAGCCTGCCATTTGAATCTCCATAAGTAGGATTAGGATTGGGCTTGTGCCTGTGACCTTAGGGGAGATGCTGTGGAGAATGCATGGGTGGCTGGTGCTTCCATTCAGGGTGCCAAATTATAAGTCCATTTTAAGGAGCTCTGTGTGTGTGTGTGTGTGTGTGTGTGTGTGTGTGTGTACGGATGCAGGGGTGATTCTCATTGAGAACAAGAAAGCCCCCCATTAGACAGCTTGTTGACTTATACAATCTATCCAACCCTGCTGCTCTAGTCTTGAAGCCCATGTTGCAGAAGAAAAGCAAAGCGCTTTCATTTTGTGGACATCCAAGTTCCTTTGAATCTCAGAAAAACGTTTTCCTTCCCATGAAGAACTGAAGCACCCGCAGCATGTGTGCCCTTTGCTCTGAGATCCCACCCACCATCCCCTTTCCCATCTCCCTCCCCACCAGACATGATGTTCAGAAACCACCAGTGACTCGATTGCCCAAATGCCCCAGCTGGAGAAGATGAACATGGGGACCCTTTCTCTCCCTTCACACCAGCTGTTCCTTTATGTTTCTGCTATAGAGACTGAATTTCTGAGAATCCCTGGTCCTCATCTTGGACTGGGGCTCGAGTCAGATGTTTATTCAATGTCAAGGAAGCTCGTGGGGAGGACAGAAACCAGAGACATAAAAGACTGAACTAAGACAAATTAGGGCTCTTTCCAAAGTCAGGGCCATTCTTAAGTTCCTTGAATGAACAAATCCCTCTTGATAATAATGAGCATTATCAAAGACCACTTAGAGCTTGCAGAGGGCTCTGTGTTTTAAGTAACAGATGCCCAAGTACTCTTTGACAGCCTTGTGTTCACCACTTTGTCAGATGTAAGATGCTTTGGGAACTGGGGAGATGGCTCATGTAGGAAAGTGCCTGCCATGTGAACATAAGGGACTGAGTTTGATCCCCGGCACCCACAAAAAAAATGCCATATTTGGGGTGTGTGCATCAGTGGCCAGCTAATTTAGCTGAATCGGCACACTTCACATTTAATGAGAGAGACTGTCTCAATAAGGTGGTTGGCTCCCAAGGAATGACACCTGAGGCTAACCCTCACATTTGCATGCACAGATACTCACAAGCATGCTTACCCTCCCCCACAAACATGCAGGCATGCACACATATGCATACCTGCTAATTAAAATTAAAATATCAAAGCTGCTTTGGTTTAAGCCACTTCAGGAGATTTTTCTTGCTAAGAAAAGACCTATAAAAGAGAAAGCAAGGGTATAAAAAAAATTTGACATGTGATTGGAGAATCAGGATTGAGACGGGTCTGGGGATGCCCTTTGGGTGGTATATTAGTCAGAGTTCTCTAGAGGAACATATATATGAAAGGGATTTATTAGAAATTGCTTACAAACTGTGGTCCAGATAGTCCAATGAAAGGTCTAAGAACCCAGTAGTTGTTCAGTCCATGAGGCTGAATGTCTCAGCTGGTCTTCGTTATGTGCCGGAATCCTGAAGAAGTAGGCTCTAATGCCCGTGAGGTTTGCCAGCAAGATCAAGGGCAAGCAGGCAAAGAGAGCTAGCTCCCTTTTTCCCCTGTCCTTTATACAGGCAGCCAGCAGAAGGTGTGGCTCAGATTAAAGGTGGATCTTCCCACTTCAAAAGATTCAGATTAAAAGTGGGTCTTCTCACTTCAAATGATTTAATTAAGAAAAAAAAAAAAAAGAAAGAAAGGAAAGAGAAAAAAAATCCCTCTTAGGTCTACCCAGCTGCTTGGGGTTTTAGTTAATTCTCGATGTAGTCAAGTTGACAACCAAGGTCAGCCATCACAGGTGGCAAGCTGCTTTGCAGAGGACTTGGGGAGTTCAAAACTGATGAGTTGGTCTGCAACTGGCCTTGGGCTTCCTTCAGTCCCTTGGGGCTCCTGGGAGTTGATCTCCACCTAGCAGGACATCTCTCATTCTAGTTTAGGTGGAGGAAGCCAATTTGAATCCCAGAATATTTCTAGGTGGAGGCTACACATCCCACCATGGCTAACTTAACAAATGGCTTCCTGGGTGGTTACTGAATAACTCAAGGATTAATAACTGAGTGTTTGGGTGGAAGCTCTATCTAAACCCCTGGCACCCTGGCATCCCTATACCCAAAGAGTCTGGAATGTTTGGGTGGGAGCTCCGCCTCAACCCCTGGCACCCTGGCATCCCTATACCCAAAGAGTCTGGAATGTTTGGGTGGGAGCTCCACCTCAACCCCTGTCACCCTGGCATCCCTATACTCAAGTCTGGTAGAAGAGCTACCTTGGCTCCCCTCCCCATCTCTTTCCCTAAATCTGCCCCTTCAGAGCCCGCCCCTTCAAAGCCTGTCAAACACAGCTCCTCCCCAAGCCCACCCCTTCAAAGCCCACGAAACATAGCTCCTCCCCCAGAGAGGCTCAGGACATCTCCCACAGGAGATATATAAGTGGCATCCCAGAAAACAGACTCATGGTTCTTCTTCTCTCTGCAGGGGCAGGGGAATCATCCGGTCTTTACCCATTAAACCTGGGCTTTTCCTGATTTGGTCTGATTCGGTTTGTTGCAATGGCAGAGAGGCCTTCAAGAGACCTTAAAGACTTATCACTGAGGAGGGGTGTGGACGGAGCAGAGTCTGGCTGGGGAACAGAGGTTGGCATGGATATACACCTCTCCTACCTGTCATCATGAGTCCCCCAGCAGCTCCCTGCCATTGTGGTACCAAGCAAAGGCCCTTGCTGAGCCCCCTGACCTTGAATAATTCCTTGCCAGATGTGAGTTGCAGAGTGGAGACAGGCATGGCTTTTGTAAGGAGAACTAGCTCCTAAAATTACCTTCCTAAAGGACAGGGCACTTCCTTCTTGTAAAATTGGGGGGTGGGGGAAGGACTCTGGTGAAGCAGAGGGGTTTGGCATATGCCTAGACTGACCCTGTAAATGCCTAGTGACATCCGTTAAACTCCGACATCCCAAGAGGGAACATGTGCGCATGCCTAGGGCACCCTGAACCCCTGGCCATGCCAGAGCAGGGGGAGCAGTCTACCCTCTTTAGTGGCCCAGTAGGAAGCAGCCTCTGCATTTGCCATGGCGAAGAAATTAACTGAGTATGGGCAGGGGCCCCCATGATCTGGGAGTCCAGGGGTTCTCCAGAAGAGAGAGTTAGAACTAGGTCCCATGAAAGGTGTCTGCTGTAGAGGGTTGAGTTGCTGTTCCCATTGCAGGCAGGTGGAGACTGGAATTAGCAGTGAATGATGATGGTAATGCTCATGGTGGTAATGATGATGGTGATGGCGGTGATGATGGTGATAATGATGACCAGGGTGATGGTGGTGGTCATGATGATAGTGGTGATAATGACGATGGTAGTGATGGTGAAGATGATAGTGATGTTGGTGACAAGTGTGGCGGTGATAGCCGTAATGGTGATGGTGACAATAGTGATGCTGACGATATTGGTGATGATGGTGGTGGTTGCCATGATCCATGATGATGATGATGATGATGATGATGATGGATGTGGACCTTGGACACATGTGACTCCCCATTATTCTTTTCCATGCTGTGTACAGTGTTGCCTGAGCCTTTTTTTTTCCTATCTAAACTCAGCCTCATGTTGCACTGAAGCCAGCTGTGTGTGGTCTGTATCCACCAGGGCCCTCAGGAAGGGGAAAGTGCATGCTCAGAAGTCTCTTACTCCTGCTGTCTGTCTGTACAACCTGTAAGGGAAGTGGAAGGAGGCTGACGAGGATAATCCCTGCACCCTTCTGATGAGAACCAGCTAGATAGAGCATAGAGGAACACATTATCCACAATCCCTTTGTTACCCTAGAAAGTGAGTCAGGGCGGCCTCTGGGGCCTCTGTGGGGGATGAGCCTTGTTTATTCAATTCTTATTTATCCAGGAATGGGGGCAGAAAAAAAAAACATGAGTAGTGGGAACAAAAGTTGCTAATGGGGGGTAGCTTTATGAGAGACAGTGGCCTTTGCTAGGACGCCTGGTGTTACATTAGTCATTGCCAAAAAATAGCATTTTCAGATTAAAAAAAGCATTGTGTTTACCACTGGGACCCCCGGGCACTTAAGAGAAAGGACACAGCTCATGGAGTTGGGCATCGTGGGCACCTGCCTGAGTGCTGTCCCTCCTGTGCATCTTGGAAGGGTCCTTGAGACTCACTCAGCCCCACCTTGTGGGCACGTTCCTTGTTCACGTGCCACAGAGCATAAACAAAGAGCAAAAGGAACCTTAAACACAGGTTCGCAATAGATTCAATGCTCAGTAGATCAATGCAGCTGGCCACGAAATGCAGGGTGTCGGGGGAAATGCAAACAGACAACTTAAGGTCACTTTGAACTCCCAGCATTGATTTCTTTTTTTGAGAGTCCGCTGGTAAGTACATAAGTAGCAGGTTTCCTCTAACTTCAACTTCAAAGAACAAATACAGAAAGGAACATGCTGGAAGCCACTTAGGAGGCACTTTCTTTGATAATAACTCCGGAGGTATCCAACCCAGCATATTCCAGGGCGAGATGCTACAGTGAGCGGGGCCTCGGCTCTCTTCCCCTTCCCTGCATCTGAAGATACAGAATGCAATTTTATTTTCATTTTTCCCTTTTCAGGTGTGTGTTATGCACATGTGTGTTCATGATTTTTGGCACATGTTGACATCTATATGGGTGCACATACATGTGCATGTACGTGGAGGTCCAAGGCTGATGTCAGGAATCATCCTTTATCACACTTCTATGTATTCAAACCCAGAGCTCCCCAGCAAGGCTAGAGTAGCTTGCCAACTTACTCTAAGGATCCCCTGACACTGCCTTCCAAGGCTGGAATTACAGAAGGGCTGCCCTGCTTGCCCTGGCATTTATGCAAGTTTCTGGAATCCAAACTCCAATCCTCATGCTTGCATGGCAAAAGCTTTAGCTACTGAGCAGCCCCCAGCTCTGCAGATTTATTTTTAAAATGCAACAAAAGCCATAGTATTAGAAAAAGAAAAAAGAAAGAAAGGAAGGAAGGAAGGGAGGGAGGGAGGGAGGGAGGAAGAGAGGAAGGAAGGAAGGAAGGAAGGAAGGAAGGAAGGAAGAAAGAAAGAAAGAAAGAAAGAAAGAAAGAAAGAAAGAAAGAAAAGACTGGGAGTGGGGTTGAATAAAGATGTTTGCATGTCTCATTCTTCTCATCAGAGCTATGGAGTCTCCTTCCTGTATAGTCTTGTGCAGAGAAAATGAGAAATAGGGCCAGATCCCCTCTTTCATCTGTGCCTGGGCCCCTGGGAGGAATGGTACAGATGAGCTGACTTTGAACTCAGGGACTTGTCATAAAAAGTTTGGCCTGCCACTGCCATCCCCAGTAGCAGCCAGTCTTGGGTTCCCAAGCCACTGGTCCAGGCTTCTCCACAGATGCTGGTGGTCTCATTGTTTGACCCTCTGACCTTCTCAAGACACACTGTCTGCCCTCCCTGGTGTTTTTGTACCCTTGTCATGGTCCTCACACTAAATATCTGGCTTAGGTTAGTCTCTAGATATAGGTGCTGTTCGTTGAACCATCTCCAATGGGACAGTGATGTAGGAAGACAATTTTTGCCCGTGGAAGCAACGGTCCTCTCATGACCTGATCACCTCCACATTGCAGAGACAGGGCAGAACCCGGTGGAGGAGGGGTATCATCTCTCAGTCCCAGCTGGGAGCCAGGAGAGACAGGGCCGTAAGCAGCTTGAACTGACCCTAGCCAAAGAGAAGATCGTAAGTACGTTGGAACAACATAGTATGTGGAAAAGACCCAGAACAGCTAGAAGAACTGGGGGTTCAGGGTCACCTCTGCTGTGTGCTCATGTAAGGGTTTGGAGGCCCCTGTACCGCTGTCTCCAGCCACTCCTGTGTGTCCCTCATCTGGCTTCTTTCCCAAGGACCTTCCCATGGCGGGAGGCTGGCTCGCTGGCTGTTCTCTGCTCTAACTGCTTCTTCTCTCTTTTGCTGTGAACTGTGGTGGCGTGGGGCTCTCTTCCCAGGTACTCTCCACTGCAGAGCAGGGGCTGCTGGGGGCTGAAGCCCAACATCTCTCTTGACGGAATGATTTGCATAGTTAAAACCAAAGGCCACGAGATGTATAAAGGCACAGACTGGCTCCCAGTGTAGCTGAGTCCAGCTTTGCTGGTGGGAACAGTGAGTCATCTTTGAAGGGTGGTGCTGCCTCTGAGATTGTCTGGTCACATCCTTCAGCAATCTTACCTGGATACAGTTTCTCTTCCTCAACACACGGGCAGCGTGAACTGGCTAATTCCAGATCTCCATCCTGCCCGTGAGGTGTTCCTTTGGAGCGCCATAGGGTACTGAATGGCACCCCTGGTTGTAATTTTCTTACCACCATTCCCTCTTGAGCTGTGAGAATCCCAAATGGCTCCTTTCTTTGCCAAATACGCTCTCAGCCTCAGTCATCCTTGGCAGAGACCACAGGGGAACTGTCACACCTTACCCGCCGACTTCTAGATTCCTTTTTTAACCTTGGGAGGACACCACTGGGGCTGGCAGTTCTCAGTAACTGTGCTACGCTCTCACTGGGTCTCTCATTTCCTCTTCCATGCTGGAGGGAGTCACGAATATTCAATAGGTGGGCATATTTACCCACTGTCCAGCGGCTATTGAGAGAAAGCAAAAACAGCAGAGGGTGTAGGGTTGCCAGGATGCTAAACCTGACATGTTCAAAGCCACTACTATACCCAGCAGGGCCAGCTCTGGTCTAAAAAGATACATGCTTAGAATCTTCTGGACTAATGTAGCTTTGGGTTAAGACCTACAGCACATGCAGAAACAATGTAGTCCTGGCATGCACTTTCTTTCAAAAGGACAATCCCTTTTACTACTTTTAGCTATGTGTCTATGTATGGGGTATGTACACATGACTGCAATAGCCACAGAGTCCAGAGGAGGGCGTTAGCTCCCATGGAGCTGGATTTACAGGTAGGATTTGGTGAGCTGTTCAATGTACATGCTGAGAACTGAATTTGGGTCCTCTGGAAGAGTAATCTACATTCTTAACTGATGGGCCACTGCTCCTCCTCCCTGAAATATACTTTAAACCAAGAATTATGCAAACAAGATAACTGGATTTGCTACAGTGGACATAATTTCTTGGTCAGAGTCTGAAGATGGATAGCTTTTGTGAACCTAACCATATCTGTGCAGCAAAGCTTCTGACATTCTTTAAGTAAAATCAGAGTGTCAGCTTTGTTAGGAGGGACATTTTTGAAGCCTGCCAGGATTTTCCTGTATGCTATTGAAAAACTATGCCCTTTAGAGAACCTATTGCAGGGCCTTGGAGAATCCAAACTTACCACTCGCCACTTGCTACTCTTTCCGTGAATCTGAGAAAGTTCGTTATAATTCTGATTTCTAAACTCTGTGTGTGTGTGTGTGTGTGTGTGTGTGTGTGTATGTGTGTGTACATACACATGGACTCACATGTATGTGCTGGTGCATGCGAGTTCATGTGTGTAGGGGTGTCAGAAAGCGATCTCTGGTGTCGTCATCTGGAACACTGTCAACACCCTTTGGGAAAGGGTCTCTCAGTGGCTTGGAGCTCACCAAGGCGAGGCTGCCTGGCTAGTAAGCTCCGGGGATCTGCCCGTCTCTGTCTCCCCGGCCCTAGGATTGCATTCTTCCAAATTCTTAAACATTAACAGCAAAGAAAGCTCAAGGGTTTTCATTTCAAAGTTCAAACAGAGCCACCGTAGGAGATGAAAGGCCATTCCTGTCTTCATCACCGTGTGTGAACCATGGACATGAGAACCGTGTTCACAGCGCTGACACATGGCTGTCTTCTGGCCTAGAATAAGCTCCCTTCCCCTCACGGACTTGTGTCCTTTTTCAAAAGGAGCAAGACTCATTTTTGTACCCTCGTGTCAGGCAAGATGCAGTTTCTCTAACTCACTAGCCTGTGTCTGCCCTTTGAACTCTTGAATCCAGCCCATGGGGGCCCTCAGATGTGAAGGGCATTGAGTAATGGTTCCTGATGGAAAAGCAGGAAACGGAGCTTAGTCCCGTTGGCTCTGGAAGCTGTTGGGTCCTGGAGGCTCACATTTTAGACCAACACAAAGGCTGGACTGGCTGCTACTGCTCTTGCTGACAGATGAGTGTGTCCCTTTCCAGCCTCCATGGCTGCTTGGCCCTGCATGCTTGCCTGCCCTTTCTCCTCCATGCTTCCTGAGATTCTTCGCAACCCATCAAACTCCACTTCATTCTAGTCTGTAAATTGCTGGTCACAGAGATAACTTTTCCCAAATTAAAAATTATTATTTATGACTGAGATTTTTTTCAAGCTTGTAGATGCAGAGAGAATGGGGCCTGATAGCCCATGAGCCGGTTACCCAAAAATTATCAACTATCAATGATCAATTATCTTCTTCCAGACCACTGCCATGATTTTGAAAATTAACTTTAGAGGGTTAGAGATGATGGCTGTACGGTTAAAGACTGCTGGCAGAGCTTGTGGAGGACCAGGGTTCGATTCCCAGAACTTACACGGCAACTCACAACTGTTTGTAACTCCGGTTCCAGGGAGTCCAACCCCCTCTTGTGACCTCTATTGGTATTGCATGCCATAGTGTACAGACATTCATGCAGGCAAAACACTAAGATACATACAATAAAAGGAAGAAAGAAAAGTAACTCAAAAGGAGATACATTGAGTAAAAGTCCCAGCTGCAGAAGGGTGCCTGTGGCATTATTCCAGTGTGGTGGGATTTTCATAAACACACTATATAGTGATAGAGAGCCACTTGTGTCTGGATGATGTGGAGAGAGATGTTCTGTGGAGCCTTAGTGGGTGATTTGTTGCCCAAATAATGATGGTTACATGGACCTCTGCATCTCTGCATGTCTTAAGACTCCTAAAAATATATACTAACTTATTTGTATACCCACATACCTACCCATCCGTGTGTGTGTGTGTGTGTGTGTGTGTGTGTGTGTGTGTGTGTGTGTCTGTGTCTGTCTGTAGATTACATGATTATATAGACTTGTAAGAGGACCCAAAAAACTCTTAACATGTGACTTTAACTAAGAATTGCCATGGGTTTTAACTCCACCTTGGATCACTTTACATGAGCCAGTCTGCTATAACAAGCCAACCTCACTATTCCTGCCTCTTCTCAACCAAACAGGCCTGGGTTGACTCTGGTTCCCTAAGCTGTGCTGTTCCTTCTGAAACTGTTGGAGAAGGCAACACAAGCTGCTGTAACACACAGCCCTAAGTCTCATGTGCCTAGCACAGTCAGGACACCCTAGTTCACACTGTCAGTGATCCTGGGAAGACTGTCATGAGGAGGGACCTCAGGTGCTCCTGAGCATCTGCCATCCTATAGGATTCAAGTCCTTCACATCTAGCCAGCAGATAGGGAGTGAGAGATGGAGGACCATGACAGAAGTCTGCTTTATTCCTGAGTGGCAATCACTTTGGCTTGAATGCCCTTGACCTGCACATGGTCACCTGGCTAGAGGAAGTGGCCAGCTGTGGAGACCAAGGTCTGACTGAGGGTGCCTGGAAATCTCTCCTCTTTCCTCCTTGATTGATACTTGATCTTTAAAGGAAAGCCCCTTCCACCCAGCTCCAGATCCCTTTACCAAAAGGGTCTATCTCCTCCTAATTGATTGCCACCTCCAATGTATGTTTTCATGCTTACGCTGTCACCATTAGGTGGGAATGCGCTGGGGCAGCCTGGGGTCCCATAGTCAGAGACACAACTTGGACCTTCCTGGTCCTTATGACGTGCGTCGCTCAGCTTTCCTTCTCTGTAATAGAATGAGAATCGACTTAAATGGAGGAAGGACGTATTTGGCCCATTGTTTCAGAGATTTCCATCTGTGGTTCATTGTGTCAGCTGCTTTGGGGCCTATGACAAGGCAGAGCATCATGGCGGAGCGCATGGGATTGGCCACTTCTCACATCATGGTGATTGGGAAGCAAAACGAGAGAGAAAAAGATGGATGACCCCGATGACCTACTTCTCTTTCACCAGACCCTACCTCCTCCTAAAACTTCTACCGCTTCCCCAACAGCACTCTAACTGGGACGAAGCCTTTAGCACAAGAGCTTGAGGGAACATTCAAGATCCAAGCTATTGCCACATGTCTATGTGGGGAACCCTTCACCCTGTGGGATCTGTCCCGGCCCTGCTACACACTCTCTGGGGCCTGTTATTAACTCGGGAAGGCAAACCAACCCCCTGTGCGGTGCTGTGCTGTGCTGTGCTGGTCTGCTGGATGTAAACTAGCCATTGTTTATCATAATATCCGCAATGGCGCCTCTCCTTCTGCTTCACTTAAGTCCAGCCTCTTGGTGAGTATGAGCATCCAGCATGGTGCCTTTGGGAAGCCGACTCCCATCCTCACCGTGTCTTCCCTTTACACCTCAGTTCACCTGACTTCTCATTTCCCACCGTCTCGTTGCTAATTAAATTGTCTAATATCCAACTTCCCTTCACTTGGTTCCAATGAACAGTGCTCTGGGGGTGCTGAAGGCAGCTTCTGTGACCCGGGGGAGCCCACATGTACTTCTTCCTTGCTGCAAAATACTCACCCTTCATATCGGAAGCATGTTATAATGACCAGTTTACCACTGCCAAAGCGTGTCTTGTTCACTAAGCAAGAACACGCCAGCCATCTTCCTTCAATACTAATGCTGGCTCCCAGAGTTGAAACATGTTTCACTTGAGGCCAGGAATCTCTGCTTTTCTCTCCTATTTGGAAGGGCTGTTACACAACAATATTTTTATATATTCTCTCAATATTTACCTATTCTTTGTTTTCTCTCGTTCTCCTGCCAACAGGCATTTTCAGTGACTCCACAACCCTGTGAGGGAATCATCAGAAACATTTCCAAGAGTTTTTCATGAATGCTTCCAGATTCAGATGATTTCTCCCTTCCATTTTGCAAATGGGGGAGAGGTAGGATGCAGATTCTGCCAACTGTACATATGTGTGTTCTCGGGATCCTTCAGCTCTGGGTTCCCTCGGGCTTGCAGCCTACAGTGATGTCTGCTGGAGCTTGGGGCAGCTGAAACTATTGTTTCAAAAGCATACCCGCAACAAAGAAGTTTTGCGCTTTATAGAGCCTCATCAGGAGAATTAAAATAGAATGTATTTCATATAAAATGAGAAAATGATTAAATTTCCCTCAAGACCCCACCACTGCAACGTGACAGCTCTTAATTATAGAAAGGAGTCAGAATTTCAGATTGGCACATTTTCTCAAAATGAGCTAAAACATACTGTCACTTTGAAGTTTTTAATGATTAGGCAATAGATAAAATCAAAGCAGGCAAAAGATAAAAATCGGAGTGTGTGTAACATGCTTATTTTAGCTGAGTCTAATGGGATAGGTGTGTCCTCCCACCTGCTAAAGAGGCTGAGGCCGGGGGAATCACACATTCAAGTTTAGCCTGGTCAACTTAGTAAAACCCTGTGTCAAAATGAGAAGTAAAATGGGGTCTGGGGACATAGCTCAGTGTTGGAGTGCTTTCCCAGCATGCTCAAGGCCATGGGTTTAGTCCTTAGCACCCCAAAAGTGGCATTTTTTTTTCTGTTTTTTTTTTTTTTTTTCAAGATAGGGTTTTTCCATGTAGTTTTGGTGCCTGTCCTGAATCTAGCTCTGTAGACTAGGCTGGCCTCGAACTCACAGAGATCCACCTGGCTCTGACTCCTGAGAGCTGGGATTAAAGGTGTGAACCACCACCGCCCAGCAGGCGTGTTTTATATATGCAGAAAAAGCAACATGCACTGTGCATGTGAGAGGTAGACAAAGGTGTAATGAGTTTTAAGCCACCGAGATGCTTATCACTCAGTTTGCAAAGCCTAGAAACTCTCACGAAACTGTTTGCAAATATCTCGACAGGCCACGATATGCTAACTTATGCATCCCTTGTATAGAAGAGGTTGGCATTTTAAGTAGGAAATTAAAATGCTAATTTCCCTCACTGACTGCAAGAGTCCGAAACCCTTCTGCTTTCTTCTCTTCCTTCCGCCCCATTTCATCTCACCGATACCTTGGCTTCTGGCTCTTTGCTTTCCTGCATCTCCTGAGCCCAGCTTGCACAGCCTAAGGACTGCAAAGTCCATGGGTGGCTGGGGCTCTCCATGCTGATCTAGCTACACTCCATAGCTGCCTTCCTTCCTTCCTTCCTTCCTTCCTTCCTTCCTTCCTTCCTTCCTTCCTTCCTTCCTCCCTCCCTCCCTCCCTCCCTTCCTTCCTTCCTTTCCCTTTTAAGTGTGTGTGTATATGTGTGTGTGTGTGTTGTGTACATGTGAGTGTGTGGGAGCACGTATGCACATATATGGATGGGGGCTGGTCAATATCAGATGTCCTCCCCAGTTACCCTCTGAAAGGTCTCGCATGTGGGATGAAGTAGGTCACTGAAATGGGTTGTTGGGGGAAGGGAGTTTATTAGAAGAATACTTAATGCCACGAACAGATGGCCCAACAACAGCATGGTAAGGGCTCTGAGGAGAGCTAAGGTCCCAATTCCAGAGACAGACAAGAGAGCATGGCTGGGTGCTCTGAAGAGAGCCCAAATGGCAGAGTCAGGGTCTTTTCTTACAGCTCTCTGAGGATATTGGTTTCAGAGCACAAACCTAAAACCAGGTTCTCGGATTCCCTGACAGGAGGCAGGGAAAGGGTTGGGGAGCAGGCTTGTAGCCACTGATACCCCCTGGGATGTAAACTCCCGTTCCCAGGTGCAGAACCTGGAAGGGTGTTCATGAGGGATTCACAGACCTTTTCACAGCAGGTGCCTGTCAGTGTCTGTGAGAGGGGAAGGGCTGCTGAGTGTGTTGTGTTCTGAGCAGCAGCCGGAGTCTAACTTTACATTCAAGCTTTGCTCACCACGTCTTTGGAGACGGGGGTCTCTTGCGAATCAGGCCCGCTGGCCAGGAAGCTCTGCGCATGGCTGTTTCATCGGTGCTGGGGTTACAGCCACAGGCTGCCACTCAAACTTAGCTTCTGAGGTTTGTAGGGCAAGCAGTGGACTGACAGAACTGTCTCCTGGTCCTGAGCCAGCTCTCCTAGAATACCACTGCTGTTTTATGAGTGGTAGCAAGTTGTCACAGGACAGTTATCCTCTCTGCCTAGCTGAAGGCAACACTGTTAGGGTCGAGGTAGGGTAGAGTGAAACCTACCTCAATAAAGCAGAGTACACTTGTCATTGTAGGCAGAGGATGGCACTGTCTGCAGATTGCTGCCCTTGGCCCTGTTGCTGTGACAAAATGCTCTTACTAAAAGCAACTTAGGGGAATAAAGGTTTTATTTGGCTTACATTCCCAGACCACAGCCCGTCATTGGGAGAAGTCAAGACAGGAACCCAGGAAGGAGTTTGAAGTAGACACCATGGAGGAATGTTGCCTGCTGACTCCTTCACAAGTTCATGCTTAGCTAGGCTTCTTATAGAGCCCAGAACTACCTGCCTAGGAATGGTACCCGCCCACAGTGGCTGGGCCCTCCTGAATCAGTTAACTGTCTAAGCCATTCCCCAGAGACATGTCCACAGGCCAGTCTGATCTGGCAATCCCTCAGTGGAGAGACTTTCCTCTTAGATGACTCCAGGCTGTGTTAACTCAGTGCTAATAGGGCAGTTGTTATCAAAAGATAAAGCATGTTGCCTCAGTTAAGGTTTCTATTGCTGTGAAGAGACACCATGACCACGGCAACTCTTATAAAGGAAAACATTTCATTGTGTTGGCTCTCATTACGGTTCAGGGGTTTAGTCCATCATGGCAGGGAGCATGTTGGCATGCAGGCAGGAATGATACTGAAGAAATAGCTGAGTGTCTTACATCTTGCAGGCAACAGGAAGTCGACTGACACACTGGGCCATATCCTGAGTATATGAAACCTCAAAGCCCGCCCCCACAGTGACACACTTCCTCCAACATGGCCACACCCGCTCCAACAAAGCCATACATCCTAATAGTGTCACTCCCTATGAGATTATGGGATTATGTGATTATGGAGGCCAATTACATTCAAACAACCACACATGTCTATGGAAAGGAAGCTGAGATTAAAGTTACCCTACAGAGAAGGTTTATTAGAATAACGGTAGCATGAAGGACGTAAGCAGCCATGGCGGCTCCCTGGAGGAAAGAGCATAAACCTTTAGGCCCAAAGAACTAAGGGGTATTTCTTGTTCTTACAAGTTATTTTGGGGAGGGGTGGACTGGAGAGAAGGAAGTTACACACCGTACAACAGAGCCTATTGCTAGATATCAGGATCCCACTGATACAAGTCTAGCTGTACCACCAGGGAGAAGCTAGCAGGGTGGGCCTTGTTTGCAATGGCCAAAAGGGAGTGAGGGGACGCCATTCTTTTAAGATTGGCAAGTGTTGCTTATTAACTCTTTGGACAGAGCTGCAGGAGTGTGGGCTGACCTCTTGGAGGGAGAGAGGGGCAGCTGGAGGGTCTCTCACCTAATGCAGTACTGGGTGCTATCTGCATTACTGTGTAGAGGTGATAAGGCTGTAGAGTTAAGAATGCAAACCCCAGGGACAGGCTGCCCGATTCTTTTGCATCAGAGCCCTCTCCATCATACAAGGATGACCACAGAGTCTGTGGCTCACGAGAGTTCGCGTGTTCAAGTTGCCTAGAACAGAATCCCATGTTGTGGTGGCTCAGTGAGTATGGCTTATGGCTGTCATTGTTGATATTGTTGGACCAATATCTGAGGATTGACAATGAGTGACTTTTAAAATTTATTTATTTTTTTTTATTTTATCTTGCACGTATGAGTGTTTGTCCGTACATCTGTGCACTGTGTGTACGCAGTGCCTACCCAGGCCAGAAGAGGGCGTTGGATGCCCTGGAACTGGAGTTACAGGTGGTTCTGGGGCACCATGTAGGTTCTGAGAGTTGAACCTGGGCCTTCACGTGCTCTCAACTGCTGAGCCATCTCTTCAGCCCTCTGGTAGTCTTATTTCCTCATTGACCAGAATTAAGTGTTCTTACACTTTCTGAGCAAGCCTGCTCTCTAGGATATACTTGATGTTTTTTTTTTTTTCCAATGAAAATCACCGAACACTAAGAAGAGATGCATCTCAGAGGATTTCACCGTCCCTCATTTGCAGGTCCCCTGATGCTCCCGTCAATCTGGTTCTGAGACATTGCTGCTGTCTGCCAGGCAGGTAATATTCCCTCTTATGCTGAGGCTTTTTGTCCTTCAAAAAGCCCAGGGCTCATTTGGCTGGAGCTGTGGTGAGAACAAGACAGAACAGCATCCTGAGAAAAGCTGTGCTGTAAGATCTCATCTCGATTTTCCCTGATGGGCATCATGGGTCTTGATGTCATCATATCATCTTGCCTCCATTTAAGCCAGAGAGCAGCGATTTCTTCAGTCTTTATTTATTTGTGGGTGTGTGTTTGGTGTATATATGTTGTAACAGGCTTTCTTTTGGTCCACCAACCAGCTCCCAAATCACATCACAGAGACTTCTTATTAGTGATGAAGGCTTGGCCTTAGATTAGGCTTGTTTCTTGCTAGCTCTTAAAACTTAACCTCCTGTTTCTCTCCATCTACATTTTGCCTCCGGACATTTTACCTTCTTTCTGTATGTCCTACTCAGTGTCTATTGACTGACAGCTGCCTGGCTGGCCCTGAGCATCTCCCTTTCTTTCTCCCTGGTTCTCTCTTCCTTTCTTCATCTAAGCCTAGATTTCTCCTCCTACTTATTCTCTCTGCCTGCCAGCCCCACCTATCCCTCTCCTGCCTAACTGTTGACTGTCCAGCTTTTTATTAGACCAGTCAGGTGCCTTAGGCAGGCAAGGTGAAACAAATGTAACATATCTTTACATTGTTAACAAAGGCAGCAGAAACACATGTAGCACACCAGGACATAGTTAAACTATTATTCCTCAGTATAAGCGAATACAACAGATCGTTGCCTAGTTAAAGTAATACTCCACAACAGTATGTCTTCATATGTGAATCTCATCTCAATCACTGTCCACATCATTTTTTAAACCAGGCTTTACCACCTAACTTAGAACTGCTAGTGAGCTCCAGGGGATCCTCCTGTCTCTACCCCAGTGCTAGGATTCCAGACTTATACAGCTGTGGGTGGCTTTTTAACATAGATACCGGAAACTTGAACTCAGTCCCCATGCTTGACAACAAGCACTTCATCAGAGCCATCTCTGAGGCCCCTCTCCTTTTAAACTCCCGAAGTCAAGCCCTGGTGGAAGATGTGTGGGCATCATGCTTCTCCTCTCTGCCTTCCTCCTCTTGTAAGGACCTTCAAATAGTGATATTTCCTTGTGTGAGAATCTTCCAGCCCCACAAGATCTCTAGTAGCTCAGCTTGGTAACATGGAGGATGGGTTCCCTCTCCCGTATCTGGCACAAAGCGAATTCATTTGTGGACCATGGAGACAGTCACTACCTTGGATTAAATATCACTCTTCTCCTACTGGGTCTTTCACAGATGGACTGCTGTTGCTTTGCTATCAATTATTCAGAATTAATTCATGGTCATGCTGCCAGAAACTGCTAGTTGCCTAGCCAACGTCCCTCTTGCCCATTTCTTGCTAATAGAGTTGTGACTTGTCCTAAAGTCAACAGGTCCATTTCAGTTCTTCTCTCCCTTGAGTCCTTTATGGTCATGGTTGGCTGTTTAACCCACTGTGTTCTGTTGAGAGCTAAACAGAAGTTTCTGGATGACCCTCATTTAAGATACAAATTGTTGGAATTCCTGGCCACTCCCCCAGCTACATGACCGTACATGTGCTATTCCAGATGTTTAGTCATTCCAGGGCTTTATGTCCTACCTAATCCGTGTGCTGCGTGGTTGCATAATTTGTGTGCAGCGTGATCACACAATCTATGTGTATGCATGGTATAGCTCTATAAGCCCATATGCGCATGTGCGGGTGAATGCACAAAAAGCAGATCACAGACTCCTACCCCTTCTTCTTCTCCCCCACCCTCCCTGCACATGCCTTCCACAGGCCTGATCACATTCTCTTCTGTCCCTCCCATCTCCTAATAAAACTCTGATAGTGGGTTTTGTCATGACTCATGGCTTTTCTTGCACGGTAACAGTGCCACTTAATGAATAACATTGTGCCACCATGTAAAACCAACACAGATAGCTAAGCCACATCGCATACTTTCCTTGTTTCCTGCCTGATGCAACATCCCTGGTCCCTGAGCCCAGACTCAGACCTTGAGTCAGGAGACTGAGGGTTGGAATCTGAATGAGGCAGAGCAGGAAGATGGAAGGAATCTGGGTCTTTGATGGATGGTTTTTCATATTTCTAGGCTTCTGTAGCTTTCCCATATCAGAATTTCCTTGAGATGAGATAAAGGGGCCATCATGTCACTAAATAACCATATTTCTATCTATTCATTGTAACCCAGAGCAAGCCTGATTGTGACTAGCTCGTGTAGTCATTGTCATTTCATGTTAGCCCACTGGAGCCTCGCCTCAGAGCTAAGGTTATGGGTTCTGTCTGTGCTGTCCCTTAGCTTGCTAAGTAACAAGGTGACCTTCTCAAGCCTGACTTCTGTTTGTGAATAAAGCCTTCAGGAAAAGGAGAGCAGGTGGTGGAAAGTTCTGAGGTTACAGAGACACAGCCTGATGCAGGGGGTGGTGGTGGTGCTGTCCCTGCCCTGCAAAAGACCTTGGAATCCAAGCCCAGAGTCAGGCGTTTTCCCATTGCCTTTGAGAGAAAGTGTTCTGGGCAGCAAACAGCAAAAGCTTCAGCTTGCATTCAGTTTGTGCAGCTCACACTGCATCTGAAAGTCCAGGACAGGTTTCTCGCTGTTCCTCCTGTTCTCATTCAAGCAGGACACCCTCCCGCTTACAGTTCTGATGCACTTCTGATCTGTAGACATGCTCAGCCTTGATTGTCCCCTCTGTGTCAGATGTAACCACAGGCACCCTACTGTCATGTAGAACCCGTGAGGATAGGAACAGCCACATTTCATGCAGAAAGCCTAGACCACAGGATGCTGGATACTTAGCTGAAGATCTGGAGACTTCAAATCTGTCTGATTGAGCAGAAAAGGTGTACAGTGTGAAGGGAGGAAGGGAGGGAGAGAGAGAGGGAGGGAGCAAGCAAGCAAGCAGCATACTCACCTTGTCTTTACATAGTGTCTCTTACACTTCTCTTTATCCAGCTTCATGTTCAGAGATGTGCACCCATCTGACCAAAGCCAAGAGAGATGTATGGGTTGCAGAAAAACCAAACATAGGTGTACAAGAATTCCCTCGCCTGCATTTTTACTTGCTCTGTTTACCTCTGGTCGACTATAGCCTGAAAATATGGATCAGAAATTTACAGAAATAAACAGTGCCTAAGTTTCAAAGCACAGGCCATTCCAATCAGCCTAATGAAGTCTCATGAAATCCTGCTCAGCCTCACTATGGCTATCTCTTTATCCACTGAATCCACACTGTATATGCTACCTGCCCGTTATCTACACAGTAGCCATCTCAGTTATCAGAATAACTATCTGGGTATGGCAGCTCTGACTGTCAATCATGGCCCTGGTGTATAAACATAGAGAAGCTGTAAAGTAAGGGCAAAGAGTAAAAATATAGCTAAGTTTTTGTCTACTTACTGTTTTGTTTTATTTTAGAGATAAGGTGTTGCTATATCCCTGGCTGACTTCAAATTCACTATGTAGCTCTGTCCCTCACTGAACTCATCATGAGCCTCCTGCCTTAGGATTACAGGCATGTCTCACCACACCTTGCTACAATAAAATATTTTGAGAAAAAAAAACCATGAACGCAAGTTTTGTCAAAGCATATTGTCCATAATTATTCTATTTCTTGTTTATGGTTGTCCCTAATTTCTTACTGTGTCTGATTTCAATGAAGCTTTTTCATAGGGCTGTGTGGGAGAATCTATGTGCCTATGCATGCCTATGTCTGCTCTTGGCCTTCACTGGGGATCTGGGTTGGCTGTCGATGGAATAAGGGGGTAGCTATGTATCCGCATAGACACGCATCAAGTGAGGTTATGTGTCATTCAGATTGGAAGTAGGTAAGAGTCAAGTCACCTTGGAGAGTATGACTTTAGGGCAAGCACAGCCATGCCCCAGCCTAGCCTTCGAGCTATGTATCCATTGCATCAAATCACCCTTCAGCCATCCATCCATCAGCAGCAGTTTGGCCTTTACAGAGGTATAATAAAGACATTGTCTGCTTTCTCATCTGATGGAGCTACAGGGACTAATGGGCTAGCATGCCACCAAATCGTCGCATTTTCAGACCACCCAATCACCTCCCTGCCTTTCTGATCTCCAGCTCTGAAATGTGTTTTGCAATTTGTGGAAATTAGGTTTTCTGGAAACTTTTCTCTATTTGCTAAACCCTGAGTAGCTAAGGGAAGGATATGTCTACCGGCTTATAACTTCACTTCGCTCCGCACTCAATGGCTATTGGAGAACCACCCAACCTGTGTGTGTCCATGGCTTTCAGAAAGGTTGAAGAATTCCAGTTAAGTGGCCTCTGTCAGGCAACTACAGAGTGCATTTTCTAGAAGATGCCCCTGTCCCAGCTACAGGGAGGTGTGAAGCCAGGAAGGGTAGGAGAAATGAACCGTATAGAATAGATGATGGGGGAGAGCCGTATAGGAGCCTAGAACTTCTGCATTATTCTAGGTGGGGCAGATGGTGACCTCTGCCCGTGGAGTGTCCGTCTGAAACAGTGGACTGCATCTATGGGGACAGGAGGGAGGCTCCACCACACCTGCTGTGCGTCTGCAATGCTGGTTTACATTAGCATTGGGAACTGAGGAAGAAGTCTAGGAGGCTTAAACAGAACCAGGGCTGTTGCCTGATGACAAAGGCTAACACCACCATGAGCATCATGGGAATTTGTGGAAGCTATGCTGGAGAAGTGAAGAAAAGAAATTCTAAGATATATTCATGCCACTTTCAGTTGTTCTGAATGTTTATGTAAATGACCTAATGCTAGTGTGCCCCCCCCAACCAATAAGTCTGTTTCTACCTTCCTGATGCCCCTTTGCCCCTCCCCAAACATCAGCTTCCTGCTGTCTCAGCTTTCTCAGGAGCGTGCGCGTGTGGGCTCCTCAGACTCCCTGGCTGCCCCTTCTGGATCGGTCACTACCTGAGACAGCACACTCTTGGCTATAGTGTCTGCTGCCCATGATGGCTGGGCCCAAGCTGCTCCCTGGTGGGTTCTCCTCATGGGATCTGTCTGACTCCTGTCTGTATGCAAACCTTAGCCCATCCCTGTGCTCACTGCAGACCTGCAAGGTCACAGTCAAAGTCAAGTTCAGAGATGCTGAAGGTAGAGGATTAAGTGTAGGCACCCAGACACTGATGATGGCTGTCTAGAAGCTCCGCAAACAGCCCGTTCTTGGGGAGCATGTTGAGCATAGACTATCTGGGTTTAAGGTCACCCTCAGACATGTTTCCCTTCCTCTGGCCACAGCTATTTTTCTGCAGATCATTACTCCCCCCCACACACACTTATTTCCAAGTGCTATTGAAATGAGAGAGGCAAATGGTCCATTGCATTTGCCTTAAACATACAAGGTGTTTTGCTTCAAGGGGGGAAAGGCTGTCCTCTCAACCAGTGACCTTTGACATTTAATTTAACTGGAAAAGTGTGTAAATGATGGTTATGAGGCCGCTTACACTTTTACTTCCCTGCCGATGCTTGAAATGTGAAGCCAGGCCCATTCAGTCCCATTGTCGTGGAACATATTGGAGCCAGCTGTCTGTTCAGTAAAGGTTACAAGGGCTATGTGCACAGGGAAGAAGCATCAGGGACAGGCACAATCAATGTGTCGTCCCTAACTGGAAGCCTGGTGAAAGTGCAGATGGATACCCAGCAAAGAATCTTCATGAGGGTGGCCTGCAAAATTGGCTATTTGTGTATCACGAGACTAAATGACCCCTTTGTGTGGCTAAGCCAGAGGCTACAAGCAGGTAATACCAAAAAGACCTCCTTTAAGGGGACTGGGGAGATGGAGCAGTAGGTAAAGTGCTCACCATGTGAGCATGAGGACCCAGGTTCAATCCCCAGTACCCAAGTAAAAAACCAGGCCCAGTGGCATCCTTCTATAATCCTAGCACTGGTGGGGGCAGAGACAGGAGGATCCCAGGGGTGTGCAGTCCAGTTAATCTTGTTGAATTGGTGGATAACTATTTTGGTGAGAGACTCTGTCTCAAAACATAAGGTTAAGAGTGATTAAGGAAGACATCTGACTTGAATGTCTGACCTTCAGGTACACCAGCACATACACATGAACATATATAGATACCGACCCCCTACCCACATATGATAGGCAGGTGTCTTTCCACTACATCACAGTCACCAAGCATATCTGTACTTTACAGCAAAGAGGGATGATGAAAATCCACCCTGAAAACCTGTGGAAGCTGAATAGATACTGCGGGGACTTGAAATCTGCAATGTTCCTGGTGATGAGGGATTACATCCGTGTTCGTTTGGATGGGGCTAGTTAATGCTGCACTCACTGTGAGCTGAGAGAAACAGGTTCTTTAGTGGCCTGTGTCTTTCCTTCCCCTGCACTTGTGGACATGTGTGGTTTTAATATCAACCTTTTGTACCTTTTTATATCTGTGTATAACCCCCCACTATGTGCCATTAATAGTTCAATGTATTCCTCAAATGGGAGAGTGGGAAGTCACTGGAAAACAGGCTAAGAGATGAATCTTTTGTTTGGCCAAAAGAATCTGAAGGTCAGAATTAGCCAGGAGCCACAGCTATGCTCCTGGGTCCCAATAAAATCAAGAAAGGTGGAGAAAGTCCAGTTTCTAAGGGGTGATAGGTCTTTGAGAGTGAAGTGGTTCAGTCTGTGTTGTGCTATTTCTTTATTCATTTTTCTTCCTTCTCCTCCCTTTCCCTTCCTCCTCCTCCTCTTCTTCCTCCTCCTCCCCTTCCTCCTCTCCCTATTCTTCCCTGCCTCTTCTCCCTCCTCCTTTTCCTCCTTTCCCATTCTTCCCCCTCTCTTTTCCCTCCTCCCCTTCCTCCTCTCCCTATTCTTCCCCCTCCTCCACTTCCTCCTTTTCCTGTTCTTCTCCACCTCTTCTCCCTCTTCTCCTCCTCCTCCTTCTTCTTCCTCTTCTTCTCCCTCCTCCTCCTCCTCCTCCTCCTCTTCTTCTCCTTCTCCTCCTCCTTCTTCTTCTTCTTCTTCTTCTTCTTGACAGGGCCTCACTCTATAGCCACTCTATAGCTTTGAACCTTTGGCAATCCTCCTGCCTCGGCCTAAGTGCTGCAATTACAGGTACAAGCCAGTGAATCTGTGTGTTGTGCATTGTAGCTGAAAAGGGGGGGTGGTCAAAAGTCAGAATAGTGACAAGCGTGCAGGCACATCCAGAGGGGAGTACAGGAAGCCAAAGTCCCACTCAGTGCCCACCCTGTATGGGTGCAGAGGAATGGCCGCCATGTGCTTCCAGCGTGGGGGCTGCTGGCTGGCTTCCGAGTTGGTGAAGGTGCTTGCTGTCATTTTGAGAGCGCGGAGGGTAAGCCTGGCTAACTTCTTGTTTCCCTGTGTATCAGGCGTGGGTCAGTCAGTGGCTGCAAGGAAGCACTGATAGGTGAAAGGCCAATCTTCGCTGGGCTGTTGTGGAAAAGATTCACGAGATGATGGGCAGAATGCAAGAACAGGTGACTTATTGGCCAGAGGTGTTAGGAAAGATGCTGAAGTCCCACAGAGAAAGGAGGAGAAGTCATAAAAGTTTCAGAGTGTAACCCCAGAAAGTCCATTTCACGCACATCAAGTTGACAAAGACTGCAGCCCTGGCAGCCATGTGTGATGAAGGAAGCAAGGAGGACTCCTGTGGTCAGTCCGTCCATCCCCCCTTCCCCTTCCTCTGTTCCCCCCCCCCCCTGCCCCACCACCACACACACAGAGGGAGGTCACTCTAAGCTTGAGCTGCAATGGGCATCTGCTGCAGAGCTGAGGTGCCTGTGACTCAGCTGTTTCCTTCCAGCTGTTGACTGCAGAGGTTATGCTCATTCGTGGAATAAAGGCTCGGGCTAAATGTAAAGCCGCTCGAAACAGCCTGAGCGTTCACAGGAAACACTGGAAACAATGCTGTGCTCCACAGGGAACATGTAAAGATCGGAACTCTTGGCTCTTGCTCAACATACATTCCGCAGCAGAAATAACTAAATGAAGGACAGCTGGGTCCCCAGCAGGAGCTTGACACTGAGCAAAATGATGTGATTGAGGGTATGAGAAGATACTTCCCCATCTTTTGTATAAGAAAAAACATTCACTTGCAAAATAACAATATGTAAAACCTAAATACAAATATGTGTGTTGAAAATATAATTATAGCTACATAAATGGCAATGTACAGTTTATGTTAGAAGATACCTGGAGAGGGGCTGTAGAAATTGTTCAGCTGTTAAGAGCATTTGCTGCTCTTCCAGAGGACTTGAGTACAGCTCCTAGCACCTACAACTACTGTTCACAATCACCTGTAACTTCAGCTGTAGAGGATTAGACACCCTCTTCTGGCATCTTCAGGTATTGCACTCACATGCACAAACCCACACACAGACACACATACATATGAATAAAATTTTAGGCTAAAATTTTAAGAAAGTGAAAATGGGGGCTTCCATTTGATTTTTAATACTTTGAATTTTATTTAATTTGGGTCTTAGGTATATGAGTGTTCATTTTATTGATATGTACAAGTATGTGTGGATAATAAAATGTGTATAGACCTTTATTATATAGGATAATTCAAGTGAAAAACCTGAGAAATAGTGTCGACATTTCAAAATTCTTATGAAGATTAAATGACATCACTAACCACAGGTGCCTAGAATGGCACCTGTCAGTTACAAAGCTTTGCCCCTCATCCCAGAGCTATCTCCTAAACCACTTGGAATGTATTTACCATGAGACTTGTGAGATTGTCTGTTTGGTTTCTGTGCTGCAATCAGTGAATTTTCAGGGGTTTTTAAAAAGATTATTTATTTATTTATTTATTTATTTATTTATTTATTTATTATACTTATGTGTTTGTGTGTTTACCTGTTTATATCTACCAATTATGTTCAGGAGCCCATAGACACCAGAAGTTACAAGCAATTAGAAATTAATGTGTAGGTTCTAGAGACAGAAAAAAAAAATCACAGGCAAACAAACATAGCTGTGTCTCAATAAAACTTTATTTACAAAAGTAAATGGTTGCAGGATCAGTAGAAATGGTTCAAATGGTAAAGTGGCTTCCATGGACTCATAAAGAATCTGAGTTCCATGCTCAGAACTAATATAAAAAGCTGGAAATATGGGCTGGAGAGATAGCCCAGTGGTTAAGAGTACTGGCTGCTCTTCCAGAGGACCCAGGTTCGGTTCCCAGCACCCACATGGCAGCTCACAATCATCTGTAACTCTAGTTCTGGGAGATCTGGTGCCCTTTTCTGGCTTCCACAGTCACTGTACCCACATGGTTGGTACACAGATGTACATGTAGGGAAAAAAAAAATCTGGGTATGGTGAGCCACCTCATGTAATCCCAGCACGGGGGAGATAGAAATGGGTGGATCCCTGGGGTTCATTGCTCAGCCAGCTTAACCTAACCTACTGGGTGAGTCCATGGCTACTGAGAGGCCATGTCTCTATAGAGGTTGGCAGCATCCAAGTAATAAAACCCAGGGTTAACCCTGACCTCCACATACATGCACATATTTATACGCAGACCTGCTGCCTATGCACACAAACACACACATATGTGTGCACAAAAGAGGGTAGTCAGTGAGCTCTGTCTTGCCCACTAATGTGAAGTGAGATGTAGGTAATTTGGTATCAGACAATGCCTCTGCATAATCCCAGAGCCCCAAGTAAGGAAGGTGCCCCTTTTTCCACTCCGGTAAACCCTTTGGGCTATGTTTTAGAGACATCCTTGTCATCACAGTGTACTGAAACATTCTTTGGCAAACAGATGTTGAAGACAGTCCATTGCCCAGAGCTCTTGCCGTGTAGTGCTGTTGTGTTCAGACTTACAGAGAAGACGCTGAGTTACTTTTCAAAATGAATGGATCCGAGCATGATGGAGGGTCTCCTTGAACAGCTGAGATGTAGAAAACCTAGTTCTTGTCCAATTTCGCTGTTTTGTGGTGGATAAAGAAATGAGAGCTCAGGATAAGGGGGCCTGCCCCACATCATAGGTCCGCAGTGGGTCATGTGAGCCTGCAGGAAGGAAGTGGGACTGAGGGGAATCTGGAGGAATTTTGAAGGCGGAGGGAACGTCAGGAAGCCAGGCCCAGCATCATCACTAATGGAAATGCTGCAGGGAGGAAATAAAATGAGGATGCTCTGCATGTTTCGGGTGACAGATTGTGCATCTGATGTCACTGGTTCTGTTGGACCCTAAACAGCCTTGGACTCGCTCTCAGGGCTAGCAAGGACAATAACACCTGCTTGCCCCAGAGGCTGTTTTGCCTTTTATCCCTGGGGATTTGTTTCGGCCACTGTAGAAAGAAGAATTTAGGAGTATTTGTGAGGTTAGTGTAGGTGAGCTAATGGCTTTGCTCCTGAAATTGTTCAAAGGCTACAATCAAATCTCCATTAGCTAGTGCTCTCTCTCTCTCTCTCTCTCTCTCTCTCTCTCTCTCTCTCTCTCTCTCTCTTTCTCTCTCTCTCTCTCTCTGTCTTGCCTACCTCTTCCTCATCCCCCCTTCCCACCAACCTCCCCCCCATCATCAATTTATGTCTCAACTGGCCTGATCTAGCTCAACTGGTAGCATGCTTGTCTAGCATGCATGAGATTCTGGGGTCGATTCCCACATTAACAGAATGTGGTGGTACGTGGTGGCTGGAACTTCAGCACTCAGAAGGTGGAGGCAGGAGAATCAGAAGTTCCAGGTCAGTCTTGGCTATCTGGCAAATTCAAGGACAAGCTGGGATACATGAGACATTGGGTGGGTGTGGGGGGGAGCAGCCGAAATTAGTCAATCAGTTCATCCCAGTTTGACTTTCCTGTAGCCCCCTGTTGGCCAGCACCGACAGTATGCTTACAGTACTTTTGTCCCAGACAGACAGTATTCAGGTACCCCCCACCCCCATAGCCCCTGATCGGACAGAACTCCTGTTTTTTTTTTCAGCTTGGCTTAAGGTGGGATGGAGCCGTGTTGGTGTCTCTGAGGCATGTGCAGTTCATACTCGGAGAATTTTCATGAGATAACTCAGCTCAGTAAGCCATAAAATGAGACACAATGAGATGCTGGCACCATGAAAATCCAAAAATAGCATAATAGCCCCTTAAGACACACACTGCAGGACATTGCATTGTAAGAGGGGAGCTCATTCTCTGAGCAGGCCTGACAGAATTCATCTGGAAGTGATGCCTGATGGAATAGACTATAGTCAGAGCCTGCCCTACAGCACAGGCAGGTCCCCAGGAGTGTGTCCCACACTGAATCACTGGCCCCTGGCAGGGCAGGTACGCTGACAGAGAGGATGGCCATCAGTGTTTACTCTAGAACAGTGGTTCTCAACCTTCCTAATGCTATGACCCGACCCTTTAATACAGTTCCTCATGTGGTGGTGACCCCCACCCATAAAATTATTTTCATTTCTACATCATAACTGCAATTTTGTAACTGTTATGAATCGTAATGTGCTTTCCAATGGTCTTAGGCAACCCCTGCAAAAGGGTTGTTTAATCCCCAAAGGGATCACAACCCACAGGTGAGAACCACAGCTTTAGAATCATCTGAATGAAACTAACTCAATCCAGATGTGACTGGAGACATTTTCCTGTGTGGACACTGGGAGACCAATCAGAGATCACAGAAAAGGTAGAAAATAACATGGTTGGGCTCTGAGAGTCATGCAGATGGCCTTAGTGAATGCCTGTGGTCTCTGCCTGACCAGTCTTGCTTGTAGGAGTTATCTATCCATGCATCCATCCATGCATCCATCCATCCGAGTTCACTGGGAGCCTTGCACTCAAGCTTCTGGAGATACTAAGATGAGTCAGCTGGATGGGAGACTGTTCTGGGGAGCTGGACTTCCACATTGCTAGGAATGATGTAAGTGGGAAGAAGAGGGGCATAGTGGGAGGAAGAGGGGCATGGTGGGAAGAAGAGGGGCATGGTGGGAGGAAGAGGGGCATGGTGGGAGGAAGAGGGGCATGGTGGGAGGAAGAGGGGCATGGTGGGAGGAAGAGGGGCATGGTGGGAGGAAGAGGGGCATGGTGGGAGGAAGAATGGTGGGAAGAAGAGGACATAGTCACAAGCTAGTGCTATACCTTTAAGGGTCCCCAAATAACATCGTAGAAATGTTATTTGGAGACCCCTTAGGGATTTGCCAATGTGGTGGTTGTGGGAGGCCAGCTCCCACTTTTTTCCCCAGGGTACTCTTGAGGAGGAGTGAGGGATAAGAGATTTAGATAGAAATATAGAGGAGAGAAACAGAAAGAAACACAGGATAGCCCCAGGAGGGCCTGGATCCTTATTCACCGGCCCCTTCTGTCTCTCTTTTTAGAGGAATGCTGGGGGGGGGGGGGCGCAAAAGAGCTTCCTTCCCCCAGCACAGCCAAGTGCAGACCTTTCCAAACACCTGGTGACCACGCATGTGGTCAAGCAATCCTCTAGTGCAGCTCTGCTGGGTGAAGCAAGCTCAGAGCTCACTAGGAACCTTTGTGGGCCTCCACAGGTGGTGGGTGAGGGGTGCAATAGTTCAGGATGGGACCAGTTCTCCTGTTTCCCAAGGCCAAGGGGATCCATACCTTCATCGCGCTTTCAGATGTTTCCCCCCAAAGCTCACTGCGACACTCTGGTGGTTATGTTGGGACCATGTGGATGAAACAGGTGACTCTGGGTTTTCCTTTGAGTAATAGGAGTTACCCAGAAAGTTGGGGAGGAAGCAGGGTGCTCAAAGCCCAGGAAGGTTGAGTACCCTGAAGGGGTTGAGACTAAGGCTGTGGACTTCAGCAAGGGGTGGGCTGAAAGCTCTGCCCTACAGTTCAGGTGCCTTGCTTTCAAAAGTGTGTGTGTGTGTGTGTGTGTGTGTGTGTGTGTGTGTGTGTGTGTGTGTATGTCTTTTTGTGTCTGTCTCTATGTGTATGAGTGTGTGTATGTCTGTGTGTGTGTCTGTGTGTGTGTGTGTGTGTGTGTGTGTGTGTGTGTGTGTTGGTGTGTAAATCTATGTCTTAGTTTGGGTTTTTAGTACTGTGAAGAGACACCACGACCATGGAAACTCTTATAAGGAAAATATTTAATTGAGGGGACTCACTTAGAGTTTCAGAGGTTTAGTCCATTGTCATCATGGCAGGCAGCTTGGCATGCAGGCAGATGTGTGTTGGAAGAATAGCTAAGAGTCCTACATCTTGCAGGCAACAGGGAGTTGACTGATTGTCACACTGAGGGAAGCTTGAGCAAAAGAGAACTCAAAGTCCCGCCCCCAGGGACACACTTCCTCTAACAAGGCCACATCTCAGAATAGTGCCACTCCCTTTGGAGGCCATTTTCTTTCAAACCACCACAATGTGTGTGTGTGTGTGTGTGTGTGTGTGTGTGTGTGTGTGTGTGTGTGTATGTGTGTGTGTGTGTGTCAGAGTGTGTGTCTGTGTGTGTGTGTCTGTATGCGTGTGTGTGTGACTAAGTGTGTGTATGTGTGTGTGTCTGTGTCAGTGTGTGTGTGTGTGTGTGTGTGTGTGTGTGTGTGTGTGTGTGTTCTTGTTTCATGGAGAGAAATACAAGTGACAGCATTTTCACTGTGTAAATGTGGAGGATGATCATATAGCAGGTTGATAGCAGTGACTCTTAGCAATTTTCCATCTTATGGCTGTTTAAACCAGCTTTGCGGACCTAAGTTCCCTTCGTAACCATCCCCTAGGCCCGTGAAACTGTCAGAGGTTTGGACAGGTCTCCAAACAGGATAAAAAGTCACACCTGACCCATGATTTAAAGCACCATTTGCTGTGAGTGGTGCAGATGAATTCTGCAGTGCACTGTGTGCAGATGCTGAGCTCCAGGGGAGAGATGTCCCCCGAGGATGGACCACTGCAGACCTTGAGAGGAACATCCAGATGGAAAATGGGGTAGGGGGACTGCTCCGTGGTCAAGCGTGTTCTTAGCACATGCAAGGCCCCAGGTTCCATCTCCACCACCGGAAAGCAGGAAAACAAGAAAAGAGAAGCACTTGGCAAGATTCCACGGAGGTAGCCACTCAAAGAGCCAGGACTTGGTGAGATAATTACTTCCTGATTTCAAAGTCCTCTCAACATGAATGCTTTTTGTTGTTGTTGTTGTTGTTAAGACTTCGTTTTTTGTATGTTCCAGGGCTAAGGCCAAAGGCCAGCACCATTTTACAAGCCACCGGGCATTAAATCTGGACTCCTACCTGAGAGTGTTTTCTTTTATGTGTCTGCTGCCATAGGAGCTCAGAGCCAGAGGAGGGATTAGATTGCTTAGCAGCAGCGGACAACTTTGTGGGGCTCATGATGGGGATAAATGGAAACTAAGAGCAGAGGTGACCCCATGGTCCTTCTGAGACTCACTCTTGGAGCTGTTTGGGGCCAAAGTCTCCTTGGTGCTTAAGTCAAGATGGTAATCAAACAAGGAAGGACAAGTGGCTTCATGTAGTCTCTCTCTTTAGTCCCCGAGATTTTTCTTCTTTCCAGTCTGGTGGCTCCTCATGCACCATTCCGTCCCACGGGGACATATTGAGCACGGGGAGCCTCGTTGGGGCCTTTAAATGAAGACCAGGCAAGTTATATAGCACACATTGACGTTTCTAACCTCAAATTCGATGACAGAAAGTTTCTGTGCAATTGTCAATGGGGGAAGTTCTCTGAGTGTGAGAGCCGAGAAGCTCTAAAGATGGGTGTGGGCAGAGTAGCCAGTTCCTCTCCTTTAGTTTGTGTGAGCCAGGAGGAGACATTGCCGCGTTTGTACCTCATCTCAGTGTGAGCTTCAGCTGTTGCTCTGGGTAGTGTTAATCCCACAGATGCCAGGAGAAAGACTACAGACCCAAATCATTGTCAAATTAATTAAATCAAGCTTCTTTTTAATTCATGTACATGGACTGTCTTCCCCTAAAGCTGGGGTTCAGGAGATCAGCCTTGGACATGGGTGAGATAAGGGATTTTATAGTTCAGGAGTAGGGGTTTTCCAAATGAGGGATTGGCAGGCAAATAGGTAGGGTGACAGAAGCAGAACATAAGCATAACAAGTTGGTCATAACAACCTCCTGAAATAAAGACATGGTTGCAAGGTGGTCATAACAACTTTTTGAAACAAAGACATGGCTGCCATTTCTTGAAACGGGTAGTCTGAGACTTTTTGTAGTTAAGGTTACAGGTAGGACATAACCTGATTCTTGAGAAACAGATTTAAACATAAATAGGAGTGAACCTAGTTTGTCTTTACAATGAGATGTTTTTCAAGCCCAAAATGGAGGCAGGCTGCTCTATCAGTAGGACCCTGGGCACATTACTCTACTTGCCCTAAAGTGGTCAATTACAGTCTTCCCCTCATAGGTTCCTGTGGCAGTTAGTAGAAGAATGTTGCCTGGAACACAGGAAGACAGACTCCTTCAGGCTTTTGCATTCGGGAATTAAAGCCAGAACTGCGACCTTACTGGAATAAGATCCTTGGAGGGGATTTTACTTGCTTTTGTGTTTATTCTTGGTGGAGTATTCTGAATTAGCTATGTAGCTGAAGATGGCTTTGGATTTTAAAATTATGATTTTGATTTATGTGACTATGTGTGTTGGTATGCATATGTGCAGGTGCCTCTGGAGGCCAGAAGAGGGTATCAGATGCCTGGGAATGGAGTTGCAGGCAGTTGTGAGCTGCCAGGTGGGTGCTGGGCACCAAGCTCCAGTCCTCTTAGAGGAACATTGAGATCTGGTAACCACTGAGCCATCTCTCAATCTCCAACCTTGTGTAGTGCTGGGATCAGAAGCTGGCACCACTGAACCCACTACTTGCAGTTTATAGTCAGGGGTAAAGGAAGGTGTAGAGGGACCATTGTTTGCTAATCGAAAAGTTCTCACTTGCCCAGCAAATGGACAATTTTACAGTTTAAAGGGAAATTCCTCTGAGTTGTCTTCTTGCTCTCCGGTGGGGGGTGGGGGTGGGTTGGGGGGGTTGGGAGGTGTGGGGGGGGAGGGAGACTGGGTGGGCTCTGTCTTCCTTGGTGGATCTCTCACAGCTGGGTGGCTCTGGGGTCTTAAGAATGTGTCCTGGGTTATAAAGCTGAGTTGTAGAGCTGAAAAGAGGCCTTTTAACCTGATTTGCATCTCAAAGGCACCAGACAACAGCTTACTAGGGGGAATTTCTAGTGCTGAGACACTAGAAGGGAGGCATGGTGGGGGAGGTTTGATTCCTGCATTGAGTCCTGTGAGGTGAGATTGGGAGGAGGTCCAGGCCTCCAGCCAGGGGCATGGCTACTGTTTGGTCCAGTTCAGGGGTTTCTAAGTGAGGACTGTATACCCAGACTACTACTGTCACACGGCTCAGTGTAAGCTGAATTTGGCAAGGGTAAGTTGTCTTAGGGATGGATTCTGCCCAGAAAAGAAAACACTGGAAAAATCTCTACGTGACAGGAGATTTCTGGCTACACAACACACAGCTTTAACCTCAAAGGGAATAAGAGAGAGTTTACTCTTGAGCCAAATATATGTGACCATAGCCCAGGAATATAGATTCACTTGCCCCAAATAACACATTCTCACCTGGAAACAACTTCGTAAAATTTTTATAGTTATAGAACAAAGTCATAAATCAAAGCACTTCAAACACATCTGTGGAAACATCTGGCTTACAGGAAAGCAGGGAAATGTCTGCTTGAGGTCTCAGGTGCTATCGGCTGGCATTCTTCGCTACTGGGTTGGTGGTGTTGTGCCCATGTTGCGAATCCCCCAGAGACCACCAAGGAGCCAATTTCCGATGGCAAGCACACAAGGATCTTTTTATTTTCAGGTTCAAATCCAGACTGCCACACTGTGCTCCAACGCAGCGGATGGAGGGAAATGTGGCAGTGGTGGCGGGCTCTGTGGTAGGAGAGTTTTTAACGGGAAAAACAACCAGCTGGGAATTACATGCCTTGGCGTTTTGAGATTGGGTGAAGGGATATGGGTTGGGGTGATTTTTTTGAAACTGTTGGTTTAGACTTTTGGCGCGAAACCACATTTGAAACCAATTGGCTGCTTCTAGGCTCTGGGTTCAAGTTTCATTGTCATGGCACATTCCTGAGATTCTTCCTGGAACTGAGTACAGCCCCTGGTCACCAGGTGGTCTAAGATTGTGGCCCTTCCCTAAGCTGGAGTCTGTAAAGTCAAGTCTAGGCCTTTATATTGCCTGCACAGTGGCAGCTGAGAGTCTGCTAAATTAATATATTCTAAAGGTAAATGGCTGCTTAAGTGACAAAAGTCAGACAACAATCTAGCGTCCCACTAATTCCCTTTTGACAAAATTATCCTGAATTATACTGAATATTATTTATGACCTATTTCTTTTTTAAAGTATTTTTTTTTTAGAATTTCATGCATGAGTACTGTATTTACATCATTTCCACTCCATCCTCCCATCTGACTTCTCTCGTGTTCTCTTTACTCTCTCTCAAATTCATGACCTCTTCTTTAATTAGTTGTTTTACTCACACACACACACACACACACACACACACACACACACACACACACACACTCTCTCTCTCTCTCTCTCACACACACACACACACTCACACTCACACACTGTAATGTAATAGACAATATTTATATTTGTATGTATACATATACATATATAGATATATAAATATGACCTGCTGGGTCCACTTAGTGTTGCTCATATGTACATGTGTTTAGGGCTCACTATTTGGGACTGGGTAACCTAGCAGGGGCTTGTCTCTGGAGACGACTGATTCTTCCCAGCAGCGTTTCATTGCCTGTAGCTCTTCATTTAAGAGTGGGGCCTTGCGAGATTGCCCCCATGCACCCATGTGGGTGCTGGGAATCGAACCCTAGTCCTTTGCAGGAGTGGTTGCTCTTGATGTTCTTAACCACTGAGCCGTATCTCCAGCTCCACCAGTGTTACGTTTTTAAATAAGGGAACTACAAAGCCAAACTCATGGATTAAAATAATTTATTTGTATAATCTCTTAGGTGTTAATGAAACTGTAAAACACATTTCAAAAGAGGCAAAGCCCTGTTCTAAAACTTGATAGCGGGAGCCCAGAGAATACTGAGATGGCAAAATGATATTCCTCTTCGTATAAAGCAAACTGCTTCAGCATGCGTGTTCAAATAAAATGTTCAAACTCAGACATGCCAGGATTCTGTTTTCTTTGCAGCTGACATTTTAATTTATATGATATGCATAGTTTAGTATAGTCCAAAAAAAGATATAGACATCTTCAGGTTTATTTTCAAGACTTACTTGGAATTAAAGCTCTGTGGACGATTTGTAACTCCAGAGTCATTAGGTTTTGTGTGTGTGTGTGTGTGTGTGTGTGTGTGTGTGTGTGTGTGTGTGTGTGTGTGTGTGTGTACAAGCAGGCATGCACCCAGGGTGACCATGTGTGTCTCTCTGTGTGTGTATGTATGTAAGCAGACAAACACCCAGGTTGACCATGGGTCAACCTCATGTGTGGTTCCTCCTCAGATTCTGTTTCTAAGCCAAGTCTCACATTGAACTGGACACTCACCATTTCAATGAAGCTGGTTGTAACCAGAAGTTTCTCTGATCTGCCTGGTCCTAAGGTCCAGCAGTCACCTATAAAATAATCATTCAAAGGCTTAATATTAATTGCAAATTCTATGGCCTATTGGCTCAGGCTTCTTGTTAGCTAGCACTTTCAACTTAACTTGACCCATGACTATTATTAACCTATGTATCACCACATGTCCCACGGCTTTATCTGAGCCCCATTACATGCAGTTCAGCATCTCCCCTTCCTCTCCTTTCTCCCTTCATTATCTCTCTTGGATTCTCCCACCTGGCTCCATCCTGCCCTGCCATAGGCCAATGCAGCTTTATTTATCAACCAATCAGAGCAACCCATATTCACAGCACACAGAAAGACATCCCGCAGCAGCTGGCCACTGAGCTGGGAGTCTCTTGGCTCCTCCTCCTCAGCATTGCGAGTGGAAGCATACAACACCTCGCCTGGCTTCTGGAAATCAGACCCAGGTTCTCAAGCTTGCACAGTGGGCACTTTTCAGACTTAGCCATTCTCCCCAGTCCCCTCAGGTCAGCTTCTTAAACCCCTAGTTGGTACCAGGGACTGAACTGGTAGAACAGAGGATGGACACTCAGTGGTGTTCCTGCAGTGGTGACGATGATTCCTAATGGGCGAGCTCCATTTCTTCCTGGTCTAGCGGCATAGAGAGATAACTTGGGAAGAAAAAAAATTAGGTAACTTGTCCTATTAACTTATGTGAAAACAAAACCTCAAGAGTTATTGGCTGAACCCTTCCGACGGAATATTTTTAAGTTTTGGGGCAAAGGCTTTGAAAGCTCCAGTGTTTCTTCCTAGTTGCTCCCAAGTTTGTGAAGAGCCCATCTCTGGTTCTATAATAATGAGAAAATGAAACAATATGAAAGATGGCTGCCAAGCCTGGGCTTGCAAGCGGGAGATGGATGGGCAGTGTGATGGGCCCAGACAGCGCGTGAGCCGGGCTGTTTGTGGAGTTCCCCAGCCATCCATCACACTTCTTCTAGGCACGGAGGTGTCATTCTGATGTACTTCAAATCCCAGAGGGCTGGTAAAATGAATGCAATTGGGGGCACAAATTGAGGCTCCCTTGCCTTCAAAGGGTATTAACACAGACAGAGAAAGGCAAACCAGGAACCTCCACCGTCACTAAATTCTTAGCAAGTGCCTCCTGCCTGCTGCCAAGGATCCCAGTTCCACTCAGAGGCTTGCTTGCTCCCCGGTGACAGCCGTTAAATCCCTAACAAGTTTTCTGCCTGCTCTGGCATTGGCCAAGATCCTCACAAACTGCTTTCCCTCCTGTCTTCAATGTTTACCTAATTTGAACAAAGGTAATGCCAGGGGTGCTTATATTGCTCCTAGGATTTAGATGGATAAAAGTTGTTTGCAAGAACTGGGAACTAGATAACTTTGGAAAACTTCAGACTTTCTGGGTTTCTGCTTACCTATAGGTGATTCATCTATAATACATAAGGCTTATGAATCTCTGCAGAAATGTACAGAGGAGGTGAGCAGGGATTTCCAGAAAGACGTCCCTCTCTCTGTACACCGTTGTCTGAAGAGGGCTGTGGCAAGTGAAGTTTGTCTTCTAGGTCGGAGGACAGATGATGGGCTGGGCTGAAATGAAAACTTTCATAGTGTCAAATGCAGAACAGTGTTTATCATTCGGCTGCACGCTTATGCCTGTGTGAGGTCCAAAGTGAAGTGGGTGTGGTCGTGTTCCTGGGGTGATCTTCCTAGCTACTTACTGTGCTAACAGTAGACAGTCAGGGTAAGGAGAAAACTGTCTTAGATTGTGAATGAGTGAAGAGTGATTGAATGAATGAACGCAAGTGATTGAGATGTGGATAATGACATCTGCTATCCATAGTGCAGTCCAGGTTGATGCTTAGAAGGTGGGCGGTGGTAGAGAGGGATTGAAAGAGGAGTCATCAGGCCTGGTTAGTGGGATTAGCCTTGAAATCATCCTGCACAATTTGGTGAGATTGACACAGCTGACAGCCAAGGAGAAAGCAGAGGGGATAATTGTTGAGGGCGGGGGTGGCAGGTTGCCAGTTGGAAAGGCCCGCGTGTGCTGGTGGCTGAGACATTGCTGGGGGGGACCTTCTGCAGGAAGAAGGAAAACTGAGTCGGAAATGGATGAATTACTGTGCTCTCTTCACAATTCTAGTTTTCACTGTCTCAAACACTTCAGAAGGAATGAAACCCCTTCCTGCCTTTCCAGCCAGGCAGGCAGGTGGATTTTCTTTCAGGCTCCAGCATCTAGGGAAGACTTTCGGATAGTTACAGCTATGACCAAGCACAGCCTAGGCCTTTCCATTTCTCTGTGAACTTTGCTCGGGGAGCTAAATGGTGTTCCTAAGGATGATCTGCACACCCTTTGACAACATTTCAGGAGGTTCCGCCTCTTCCTGTCAGCAGATTTAAAAGATGTGTGGGATGGTTTATTATTGAGAAGAATGCTGTGTGCATCTTCCTGGGGCTTCGTTTGTCGTTATCTGATCCTTGAAATGGTGAATGTGGTGTGGTGTGGTGTGGTGCAGGGTGTGTGTGTGTGTGTGTGTGTGTGTGTGTGTGTGTGTGTGTGTGTGAATTAATGCTCTTTAATAAGGTTCTAATATGATACATTTGAAGATCTATTGAGCTTGCCTGGATACAGGAGTCATAGTTGCCTTTACATCCCATTAAGGCTGGCTGTGCCTCTTACCCCTCCTCTTCTTCCTCTTCCTCTTCCTCCTCTTCTTCCTTCTCCTTCCCCATGTTGCTCTTCCTCTTCCCTTTTCTTTCTTCTTTCTGTTCCCCTCTCCGCTTCCCCTTCCTCTTGGGCTCCCTCCTTCTCCTTTTCTTTCCCTTCCCTTCTTGTAGAGTTTACATATAATTAGCAATGTGTCTTCTGTGCCTGGCTTGTTTCACTTAGCATAACCTCCTTCTCGACATCACCCATGCTGCAGAGGGTTCCTAGAGTGTCCTTCCCTTGAAAGGCTGTATAATGCGCCACTGCGTGTATATACTGCATGTTCGTGACCTACTCTTCTGTGGGGGATGCTTAGGTATGAGGGAATGGTACTTTGTGAACGATCAATAAAGGGTGTATTTCACATTTCAGAATGCTAAGACAAATTTTTAAACATTTGCATTACGAAATAGCATATGAGGCGACGGGTGTGCAGCTGGCTTGGCGTAAATTCACATTATCGTCGTAAATCACAGTATCTTTGTATCCCATAGTTCTGTGAAATTATAAACAGTCAATTTTTATTGAATAATTTTTGAACAGGAAAGCCATGCCCCTCCCCCACCAATAGAGGGTTTTTTTTGTTTTTGTTTTTCTAGTCAGTAAATAAAAGGCTCATTCCATCTGTGTCCCTCTGTCAATCAAAAAGACAGGAGTGATTAGCCTGACTTCAGGGTGGGCTGGGGACTGCTTTTGACTGGGAGGGGGATGCAGGGAGCTGACATCTCCTTCTGCCTCCTGTGGTCTTCCCCCAGCACAGTTTGTGAGTTCCTCCCAGGGATCATCCACCCTGCAACTTTCTCCCACCTCTTCCCCCTGCTCCCTCCCGAACATCTCTGACTTTCTAAGTGTTTGAGGAAATGAATCAAGGCTTACAGGTGGTTGGGATGTCCTCCCCTCTGTCATTCTTAGCACCATGGTCATTAAACACCTTGTCTCCAGAGCCTCCTGATTCAAGAGCTCCCCCTGTGGTGTGAGCATCCTAGGTTCTCTTCTTACTCCTGGATTTTTTTCTTTTAACCTTTACTTAATTTGTTCTTTCTTATTCGATTTCATACATGCATAGAGGACATTGCAATTACTGGGATCCTCCGCCCTCTTGAGTCCCCTTCCTATCCCTAATCACATTCCTCTTTCCTATCCCCACCCTCTCTAGTTCACCCTCTCATCCCTAATCAAACCCCCTCCTCCCTAAATGCCCTTTCAAACCTATTTTTTCAGACCCATTGAGGGGACTCCTCAGAAGATGCACAACTGGCCAGGGCAGTGGTGGCGCACGCCTTTAATCCCAGCTACTCGGGAGGCAGAGCCAGGCGGATCTCTGTGAGTTCGAGGCCAGCCTGGTCTACAGAGTGAGCTCCAGGACAGGCTCCAAAACTACAGAGAAACCCTGTCTCTAAAAAACAAATAAACAACAACAACAAAAAGGCACAACTGAAGACAAGGCTGCCCCTCCCCTAGAGCCCCCCTGTAGCCCCTCTCCGCCCCCCTGTTTTGATGGCCACACTCAGCCTTTGCTGCTTTCCTCTCTCTGTCCTTTGACAGGCTTCTGTCAGAATTTGGGATTGGAGCACAGGGATGGACTGTGAGAAATGTCTGAACCTTTATCCTGAGCATGTAGGAGGGCAAGGTGCCCATAGCAGAAGGAAGAGCCGGGATGTCACCTCAGGATATCACCTTACTTACTCAGCTTTGGGTTGGATTCCTGTCTTTCACTTTCTACTCCTGTGGGTTTGGGGAAACTAAATTAGTGACTGCTCTCCAGTGTTCCAGCCTGCAAAGCAGGAATGATAATGATTATTATACTACCCCAGGTGGTCATAGTGAGGATTAAAGGGATCATTCAAGGGTCTGAGGAGATGGCTCAGAAAGTTATGATTGCTTGCTAAGCGAGCGTGAAGACCTGAGTTCAAATCCCCAGTACCCACAAAAGCCAGACATGCATTGTACCTGTGCTTGTAACCTTAACACTGTGTGGAGGGGATACAGAGATAGGAGGATCTCGGCACTTGCTGACTACCAGTGTAACTCCAGGCTCAGTGAGAGACCCTGTATCAGAGGAACAGGGCAGAGGGATGGGGCAGGACACCTGATGGCCTTTGCACACATGACATTTGCATATGCGCCCATGCACCACACACACACACACACACACACACACACACACACACACACACACACACACAGAAAAAGAAAAAGAGAAAGAAAGAAAAGGGGAAAGGTGATAATCTATGTCTTCCTAAACACCAGAAGCATCCAGACCAAGTCGACTTTATTCATTAGTACTCGGGTGGTTTGAATAAGAATGGCCCCTATAGGCTCATATATTTGGATGCTTATTCATCAGGGAGTGGAACTCTTTGATAAAATTAGGATTAGGAGGTGGCCAGGGCAGTGGTGGCTCATGCCTTTAATCCCAGCCCTCAGGAGACAGAGACAGGTGGATCTCTGCATTCAGTTCAAGGACAGCCTGGTCTACATTGCGAGTTCCAGGACAGCCAGGACTACACAGAAAAAACAAACAACAACAGCAAACAAAAACAAAACACACACACACACACACACACACACACACACACACACACACACACACACACAAAACCCAACAACAATAACAACAACAACAAAACAAAACAAAAAAACCCGAGCTGGGCGATGGTGGCACACGCCTTTAATCCCAGTCCTCGGGAGGCAGAGGCAGGCAGATCTTTGTGAGTTCGAGGCCAGCCTGGTCTACAGAGTGAGATTCAGGAAAGGCGCAAAGCTACACAGAGAAACCTTGTCTTGAAAAAAAAAAAAAAAACAACCCAAGGATTAGGAAGTGTGACTTATTGTAGGAAGTGTGTCACTGGGGGTGAGTTTTGAGGTTTGAAAAGCCCACACCCGACACAGTGTTTCTCTTTCTTTTTCTTGGCCTATGGATCAGCATGTAGCTCTCAATTACTTCTCCAGCACCATGCCTGGCATGCTGTCCTCCATGATGATACAGACTAAACCTCTGAAACTGTAAGCCAGCCCCCCATTGAATGCTTTATTGATTGAGTTACCTTGGTTACGGTGTCCCTTCACGGCAATAGAACAGTGACCAAGACAAGTAGTATAATGGCCTCTGCAGGGGCAGGCAGGCCATTTTGAATCCTTGTTCCTTTCTCTCTGTGTCCCATATCCTTTTTCCTCAAATGTTCTAGAATACTCTGTATGATACGGGACAAGGCCTGCCCCCTTCATTCATTTATAGCCAGTGGTTCTCAGATGTGAAGTGTCCTCTGACACCCCCCCCCCCACACCACCTACCTGCTTTAAACTCAAAACTGAAACCATCCAGTTCTACTGGTTTCATCTGTCTCTTCCTTGGACATACCCACACCACATAGAGTTTACATTCCAAACAAAAGCACTTTTAAATTAAAACTGGATAGTGTCTAGTCTGCATCATGGAAGCCACAGCAAAATGGTCCTCCTGGCTAGTGGGAGGGACACACGGAGCATTCCCATGCAGAGGATGGTGTGTTTGGTGCGTCTGTGGTCAAACATGCTGTGCTTTAAAGACCATGGAAGCAGATGCCCAGAAAATCCATCCTGAAGCCCTGCTTCGTGCAAAGCCCTTTGCCGATGCTGTGGATATCCAGAGAGATCTCAGGAGGGACCTCTGACCTTCAAGGCTTGCTTGGGCCACCACCAGCCGCACAACCTCAATAACTGAGCCTAACTGTCTGTGCTGGAGCAGCTTTGATACAGAATGCGCCATCTGGGTATCCTCATCGAGTATACCCTAAACTCAATGGCATACCCCTCCTGGTGGCAGTGGTCTGGGATCGGATCTTGGGTGCTAAGCAGCTGGATCGTTGGGTGATCATTGAGAAGGAGTTTTGATAGCAAAATTGTATTCCTGTCCAAACTGTGGCTATCAGCCCTAATCCTTATACAACACAGGACTGAAGGGATTGATGGGGCAGGTGCCTCCTGCCACCACTGCTCCCTGGGAGGATATGGCAGGACAGACAGTGGGTGAACTGGCAGAGGTGCAAGGAGGACCATCTAGGGTGGGGGTCGGAGGGCATTTTCTAGAGAAAATGCTTGACCTTGATGTTGGAAGTCTCAGTCACCGCACACCCGTCCGGTGTAGCTGCTCTGTGCTGTGATAGGTGCAGAGGCTGATGTACAGAGCAACAGACATAACAAGTAGAAATGCACACAGTCTTTATTGCTTTTCTACTCGCTGTGACAAAATGTCTGACACAGACAGGGAGAGAAGGAAACAGTCTCACTCAGGGTTCCAGGGTACAGTCCCTTGTAGCTGAACGTTTTTCTGGTCCCGCCTGTCTCCCATAGCCCTGCAATCCCAAGTAAACACACAGAGGCTTATATTAGTTATAACTGCGTGGCTATGGCTTAAGCCTTTTGCTGGCTAGCTCTTATATCTTAAATTAGCCCATAACTATTAATCTATGTGTCGCCACATGTTCTGTGGTTTTACCTGTGTCCCATTACATGTTACTCCTTGGGCAGCTCACTGGCGTCTCTCCCCATCTTCTTCCTCTCTCTTTGAATTTCCCACCCACCTCTAAGCTGCCTTGCCATAGGCCAAACAGCTTTATTTATCAACCAATCAGAGCAACACATATTCACAGTGTACCCCCCATCAGTCTGTACTGATGGGGAAGATATAGCAATGGTGTCAGTAAGCTGAGAGGGGCTGTTACCAAACTTGGGGTCACAGCCTGTGCTTACCACCACCACCACCCACCCCCGAAGCTAGGTGAGCCACTTGTCCTCAGTGAGTTCATTAGAACAGTCAGAGCAAACAGGAGGAAGTATAAAAAGTAGAACCATTCACTCTAGGCACTCTTTGGGAAGAGGGACAAAGATATCCAGTGATCCCACGACCACCCCAAGTTTATCTTCAGAGTCCTGAAATGGGATTAAAGTTTGAATAGAGGGCTGAGAATAAGCGTATCTAAGTGGAGGCACGTCTATGCTCAAAGACTTTTTTCTTCATTGATTCTCGATCTTGTCAAGTCGTTAGTCAATGTTGATCATCATATAAGCATAAAATTGCAACTCTGCTTAGTGCCACCAAGTGCTAAGAAGATACAGTTGGGATATGAAGATGGGAGCCAGTAGGAGCTTCTCTGTGACTGTAGCCATGGACCAGCTCAGAAAGGGATATAGAAGCCAGAAGAGTGGGAAAGGGGAAAATGAGGAAGAGTGAGCCAGAAGTGGGCAGTGGATGGCACAGAAGCCCTGTGATGAGAACACAGATGAGGGCCAGGGATGTATGCCTTAGGTAGTCATTATGGATGGGGTGGGCCAAGGTTGGGAAGGATAGATAGAGACGGACACTGAGAGAGACAGAGATAGACACAGCGATGGAGGGAGAAGGGGAAATGGGGAGGGAAGGACTCAGGAAGCAAATGCTTGAGGAGAGCTGACCCCATGGGGCATTGCTGTTCATAATGAGGGGCTGAGGATCTGTGACTTCATCCTACCAGAGCCAGGAGGTGAAGAAGGCCCACCACTGGGTGAAATCAGGGCCACCCGTGGCAAGTTCATTGGCGATCACATACTGCTGTTGCTAGGTTTATGCTGCTGTGGTAAACAGATGACCAAGAGCAACTTGGGGAGGGAAAGGTTTATTACATGATGGGGTAGAGTCCATTATTAAGGGAAGTCAGAGCAAGAAAAGCAAGAAAGCAAAAGCCTGATGGCAGGAACTGAAGCAGAGACCAGAGTAGAACACTGCTTACTGGCTTGCTCCCCATAGCTTGCCTAACTTGCTTTCTTATATACCCAGAATCACCTGCCCAGGGGTGGCACCATCCCTAGTGGCCTGGGCCCTCCCACATTAATCCTCAATCAAGAAAATGCCCCCCACAGGCTTGCTCTATAGGCCAGTTTTATGGACTGTTTTTTTCAATTGAGGTATCCTCTTCCTAGGCATGTCTAAGTCTGTGTCAAATTGATAAAAACTATAACACATGCTGTGTGTGTCCCCAAAGATAGTCAGCACATCTCACAACTGCTTCATGCCTTCCTTCTTTTCCTCTCATGGTTCAGCTTCTCTGGTTGGGCCACACAACCTTCTTGTGGGTTACTTAGTACCCAAAGTCAGGTGCTAGTACCTTCTAACAATCTGCTCCAATGTGAATCCACCAAAAGGATTAATCCTTTGATTACACTCATCATCTATTCCTCTTGAAAGGCTCCCTCAGACACAGCCAGTGTTAGGGTGTGCAGCTCACCTCTCAAGAGACCACCACTCATATATGCAAAAGCAAGAGCGTTTATTTCTTGAGAGAAGAATTCTTGCATGCAAGGGTCTGCCACACAACAAAATGATGACAACCCCCCCCCCCCCGGAAGCTCGCAGGCTCCTTTATGGACAACCAGGAGGGGATTAAGTCATCCTAAATATGATTGGCCAAGTGGGCAGCAGCCACATTAGTATGTTTTTGATTGGCTGGAGCTGTAAGTGCCAAATCATGCCTGGTATGCAATATCTCCTCCATCTGCCTTATCAGAAACCAAAACTGAAACAGAAACTGAAACTTAACTCAGACCTAGTGGAGGCTGGGGTGGGGAGAAGCCCATCAGAGTACTCCTGTGGCCTCTCACCAGGAGTATGCTTTAGTATCACAATCCAAACAAGATGACCATCAAGACAGACCATTGCAGGGTGCTGAATGTTTCAGGAGCAGGAACAGATTACATCATTAATTAAGCCAGAGAACCTGCAGTCTGCATTGCCCCAGGGCAGACTCACAGAGCCTTGCACCTATATGGTATTAAGAGTGTTTGCAAAGAAGAGGGATGGAATACATTTAACCAGTGTGTTGCAAAGTTAGTAGGCCCTGGGGCTCCCCTGTTTGGGCCTGAACACTGATTAAACTCCCATTAGAAGCCAGTGTTCCAAGAGACAGGATGTGCAAGCAGGTGCACCCGTCCCACTTGCGACTGCTGTAAATTCGTTGCTTCTCCACCTTAATTGGAAGAAGAATGCTTCAAGTTAAATTGTTTCAAGTTAGAATTACTTGTGTGATTTTCCACAAGAGTACCAAGCTCAGAACATTACAGATCGAGGCTTGGAGTACCCACCCTGAGCATCTGAGGGGATTAAAAGTTATGGTGTGCGTAAAATAACTAATTGTGTTGATGGTAATAAATCCTCCCCCCCCCTTTAAATACTGCAGCTACTGTGTGGGGCGTTCATTGAGACATCGCATGTCTGGCTGGTGTTTCTGTGGAACTCTGCATTCACTGTAGGAGAGGCAGCAACGGGTTGCCGGTCTGTGGGCTGAAACAGTCTGCCGGAGCCATGAAGAGGCTGCCGGTCCACAATTGTGAGTGTGTCTCTCGTGGGGGAGGAAAGAGCACAGAGATTGGGAGCGTGTTGGTCCTTCTGTTTGCTTCTGTTGTTTTGTTTCTTCATTGCTGTGGTAAACTACCCTGCAAACGCAACTTAAAGGAGGAAGGTTTAATTTTGCTGGAGAAGGTAGGACAGTAGGAGCTCGAAGCCGCTGGTCACATGGCATCCACGGGAAGGAAGCAGAGAGAGAGGAATGCTGGTCCTTGGCTCACTTCCTTCTCTTTGTTCAGTCCAGGACCCCAGACCATGGGATGGTGCTGCCCACATTCAGGGTGGCTCTTCTTACTTCTTCTTACTCTTTGGAAACACCTTCTTTTAGGCTCACCCAGAGGTGCATTTCCATGGTAATTCTCAATCTAATCCTTTCCCCCCTCTCCTCCATGCCCAGGGAGGCTGCTCTCACTGCAGCACAGCGTGAATTTGCTTTTTCCTTTGGTATCATCAGTCAGTGGGACCACTATGAGTAGACCAGAAGGCAAGCAGTTCCCTTCCCCCTCCTTGATTGGCAGCGAGGTGCCCGTGGTTGCCTCCTCCCTAGAACTGGTATCTGCTGTGGTCTTACCTTACTGGCCACATCCCCTCAGGTTCCATACCACTCCTAGCTGGTATCATAAGCTCTATCTGAGTTTAGAGCACACCCGCTGAGATTTCTAGGTTCTTGAAGCAAAGAATTGTATGGAAGTAGAGACAATCTAGAAAGAGAAGGGAAGCCTGAGAACAGAAGTGGGCAAGGGGGCTGGGGACAGATCTAGGCTCTAAAGCCTTGGGCCCTCACTGGTGGCTGTTTACAAGTCATTTGCATAGCACCCTCCTCCTCTTGCTTCCAGAGCTGGGGCTTTTCTTGAACTTGCTCCGTTTTTCTCATCTGAACTCTTGATGGGAAGGGGTGTCCAGCCTTCCCCTGACCACTGTCATGTGTTCATCTTGATGTTTCCCCATTCCCGCTCTCCTGCCGCACTAGGAAGGATCCCTGTCTGCTCCCCCAACCCTTCTTCACCTCATACACTCTGCCCAAGGATCGTGCATCAGGAAAGTTGGAAGTGGTGCAGCCCCCACCCCTTGAGTCCATTGTACTTGAGGAGAAGACTTTGCGTTGGGCTCTGAGGACGCGGATAAGGATATTCACCCGAGCAACTGGAATGGTGAAAAGTGGTAAATAGGCTACATACCCGTCAAGAGATGATTAGATAAGGCAGAGCAGGGTGTATTTGTGTAATCAAAAATGACATAGTCATTGCTGTATAGTTTCCCGAGCAATGAAGGCAGCGTTATGACTGGGTCATTTCACATATTGGCTCAGTCAACCAAAGATTTGATTCAGCAATGTCCTGTACGGAGGGCACTGTACTCTGCGATGGGGATGGAGAGGACAGGGATAAAGAAGTGTGCCTTAGGGTCTAGTCTTTTAAGAAGTCAAGGACCAGAAGCATGTGTGACCATGTAAACACAAACACACATATATACCTTCTCTCTCACCCATATATATACCCTCAGTTGTTCATAGATACACAGGGAGACACACAGACATACACACCCATACACATATATCCACACCCACACAGACACATATACACATACCTTCGCACATATAAACACATACATGTGTGTGCGCACACACACATGCACACATGTTTGCCTATGCATAGAATTGAGCCAGAGAGACAAGAACCCAACAATATTAAAATAAATTCAGTATGAAGTCATGAGGTAACCCTCCTCCTCTTATTCCTCTTCCTTTCCACCCCCCCCCCCCCCCCCGCCTTTTCCTCTTCCTTCTGGACAGAGCAGAGGGAAATGAATGCTATATGCCCACTTGCTTGCTTGTGTTAAGCTCAGCTTCTCTACTCTAAGTAGTTCAAGTCCCCTTGCCTAGGGAATGATGCTGCCCACTGGCCACAGTGGGATGGGTCTTCCCACATGAATTAACCTCATAAAGACAATTCCCCACAGACATGCCCACGGGACAATCCAATGTAGATAATCCCTCATAGAGACTTCAGTACCAGGTGATTCTGTGTTGATTCAAGTTGACCACCATAAGATGATTGGTAGATTTCTCTATAATTTGAGATTTGTTTGGGACAAGTATTATGATATGGCATGTTAGAGTGTCTTTCAGTTTAAACTTTTACCCAAGTAGCACATCTTCCTTTTAGTCTATTTATCTCTCTCTCTCTCTCCCTCCCTCCCTCCCTCCATCTCTCCCTCCTTCTGTCCCTCCATCCCTCCCCCCTTTCTTTCTTTTTCCAGATAGGGTTCTCTGTGTGGCCCTGACTGTTCTGGAACTCACTCTGCAGACCTCAGAGATCTCCCTGCCTCTGCCTCCCGAGTGCTGGGATTAAAAGTGTGCACCATCACCACCAGACTCACATCTCACCTTCTTACCACAGTAGATGTAGGGGGATTCCCTTCTGCGCCCCCCCCCCATCTGCTTGCAGAAACTTCCTGGGAGTCACACTGAATAGAAACCCTCCCACTTCCTCGTGCACCGGCCCCCTACCCCAGCCCTTTATGATGTTTGTATGGTTCTCTGTCTCCACAGTGGCCTGGGAGTCTTTTGAGAGCTAGGGCCCTCCATCCCCCTATTGCAGTCTGAACCCCAGGATCCGACAGCACCCCTCCTGACACTTCCCTTTAGCCCTTTTGGATGCAGGCTGCGGCTTACCTAGCCACTCACTCCTTTAGAGGGATCCAGGGTATGCATTTAAAAGAATGCACGGAATAAGTGTGTTTGTGGGGGAGGAAAACCTGCTGTGCTGAGGGGGGCAGCATTTGAGACTGCACCTCAGAGAGGAGAGCAAACCTTTGTACTCTCCTAAAAAGCATGGGAGGAGGAAAGGAGAGAAGAGGGAGGGAGGAATCAGGGAATTTAATATAAAATAGACCAGGGGCAAGAGCTTAGTTAGCCACAGACCACTAGGGTTCCAGGCATGCTTTTCCTAAGAGGCTGTGTGTCCTCTGGTGCTTTCCTTTGCCCCTCTGTGCTTCAGAAAATGAGAATAAATGATTGCACTACTTCATATCCTTGAAAGGCTTACCATGCTCATCTTTGGAAGTACTCCAAACAGAACAGGGTAAGCACACTCTCGCACAACGCAGCCTTTGCAGGACCTCACTTCCAGTAGAATACAAAAGCAGAGGACCTGCAGGAGGAGGTTAGCACGCATTAGACACTCATGGGACAGGTAAGTGGTACCCAGAGCCTGCTTTGACACAACACTCATGGGATAGGTAAAGAGGTACTCAGCCCAGCCCCATCTTTGACCCATGAGCCTCCACACTGAGTACAGACTTATCTCCGGCTAATGTGTAAGTTCTCCCAGAGAGGGAAACCATGGGCAGGATCATATGTCACATCTCTGTGCAGGGCACTTAGACTGGACAATAGCAGCATAAGCAGGTGATACCAGGGAAGGGGCTGGGAGCATCTCCTCTGATGGCAGAAGCAAGGATGTAGGGAGAAAACACTAGGCAGAAGCAGCCAATGGCTGAGGTTCATGGCAAGCGGGCAGTGGCACCTATAGAGCCGGACATCCAGTGGGGGCAGGAGTGAGTTAGGAGCAGAGGAGACAGTTGATGCCTGGGTGGCAGGAACATCAGGGCCACTGGGGCCAGCAAAGGGGATGTGGTCTTTTTTGCAATGTTCGAGTCACTGGCAGAGTGAATCTGGGGCAATGCCATGGCTTGATGTTTTAAAAGATGCCTCTGAGTTATTGTAAAGCATGGACCACCAGAAGGTGCAAGACTACGGGATGCGGGATGAGGGGGGAGGGGGCAGGAGGCATGGCCAAATATTTGCCTATGAAGCAGTGGGAGTGGAAATAATACTGTAGCTGAGTTTGGAAGGCTGAGCCTCCTGCCCTTAAACCTGAGTGGCTTAGGGTTTGAAAGGATAAACAGAGCTCAAACCAGTCCCATAGTTCTGGCAGAAACCAGAGCAGGCCACTTCTGTAGGGTGAGTAGGGTTGGGCCCAAAGTGTTTTGGATATGTGCTGATTGACCCACAGTCCTGCTGGCTTGGGTGGCAGGGTGGTCGGGCTCTCCTTATGGCACCGTAACCTAATACAGCTGCATCTGGTGTCTTTCTAGAAGACTCTGGTTGCTGTGCGTTAATTGTTCTCACGGCGTTAGGGTAATAGACTCCATTATGAAATGAAATGCCCTTCAAAAAAAAATGTTATGGTATTTAAATTAAGAGGTAAATGATTACAGGAACTCAGTCTGGGTTCAAAGAAAGTTGTTTAATGAGTTTGGAGGATACTGCAGACAGACCTTTAAAGCAAATGTCAGATGATCTTCCTATTGAAAACACTGAAGACAGGAGCTTATAATGGGCACATTAGGAGAGTTTCCTTCAGCAAATGGGACTAGGGTGGTACCTCTGCATTCGGAAGTTAATTGAGTTTAAATGAAGGCAATTTGGCTGATGTTGAAAAATCAAAGGGATGGGGGAGGGGAGTCCTTTGGAGTGGAAACACTCCGGAAAATGAGTTAGAAGTAGGGAAATGGGCTAAGTGTTTTCATATATAATCAGATGACAAGCCCTCCACTGGTGGAATCACGCATGAGTACTCGGTTCCTGGGGTAGGCTGTGCTGGGAGAGGTTTAGATATCATGGTGGAGAAACATGGAATGTATAGGGCTCGGTGCCCCGGAGGAAACTTCACAGGGGTGTGGGTCCATTTTGCTCTTGCATGTATGTGTGTGAATGTGTGTATGGGGGAATGTGCATATGCCTGTGAATTTGTGTGTGTGAGGGACCATGCGTGCACCCGTGAATGCCAGTGTATGGGTATTTGTGTGTGTGTGTGTGTGTGTGTGTGTGTGTGTAAATGCATTCCTGTAGCTGTGTCTGTGCCTACGAAAGTGTGTACGTATATGTTTTGCATCCATGATGACTTTAACTATCAAAGGGATTTTAAGGCAATATGAGTCTATTGGGTTTTCTTGTGTGTTTGTTTGTTTGTTTTTGAGACAGGGCTCAGCGTGTAGCCATGGCTGGCTTGAAACTTACTATGTGCACCAGGCTGGCCTTGAACTCACAAAAAGCCATCTGTCTCGCTGGGTGGTGGTGGCACATGCCTTTAATCCCAGCACTCTGGAGGCAGAGGCAGGCGGATCTTTGTGAGTTCCAGGCCAGCCTGGTCTACAGAGTGAGATCCAGGAAAGGCTCAAAGCTCCACAGAGAAACCCTGTCTTGAAAAACCAAAAAAAAAAAAAAAAAAAAAAAACCAAACAAAACAAAAATAAAAACCACCCATCTCATAATTACTGGGAAAAGAAAAGATACTGCCACACCCAAATAGTTGAATTTATTGAAGTTTAGTTGGAGTAGGGCTGGATAGATACAAATGACTGTGTCGGGTGTAAAGTCACAAACACCTCCTCTCTGGCTCCTTACAGAATGAGTTTGTGCAACAGCAGGACAGAGCACTGCCTGGTGCGCAATTCCTGTCCACAGGTCTCTGTTGAGTGAACACACTGGGGGCATTCTGTTGGGGCAGGAGTGCAGGCAGCTGTCCATGCCATCGCGCTAAACATTATGATTCCGCTCTCCGACTGTTTTCTGTCTCTCTGATTTTGTAAATCAAAAATGTTTTCAGAAATCGTGTTCAGGGGACAAACAACAAAACGCTCTCGCAGCTGTGGACTTGGAGACAGCAGCAGCATGTCCCCTTCTGAGAGCAAGCATTGTGTAGAAGCCCTCCCACCCACTGGCTGCGTCACAACCGCGGCGTTTCCCATTACCTCATGCGATTTAAAGTTTGCAGCCCGCAGGTGCCTTAACTGGCAGGTTCCCACGTTGTTCCTGGGCTTCACAGCAGTTACCACAGCTGTTTGGGAAAGATGGGGCTCAGAGAAGTGACGTGACAGTCGGGAGGATCAGAAGAAGCTGGCATGTTGTCTGCCATGAAGCCTAGGGGCTTCCAAAGCCACACTCTACCCCCCTATAGCCAGACTGTGCGTATACCCCTCGCCCAGTTCATATGTAAAAATTCTAACTCCCAGGAGGTTTACGTTGGGGGTGGTTTTGGGAGATGATTAAGTCCTGAGGGTGGGGCCCTCGGGGATGAGGTTAGTGGTCCTCCTCATTCAAGGGCCATGCTTGTCTTTTTCATGATGTAAGAAAATGCTGCCAACATCCCATGTTTGAGCTAGAATGGCTGCTTACTAAATGTTTAGTAGTCCACCTTGAGCCTGGACCTCCAATGTTCAGAACCATGAGAAATAACCTCAGCTACCGTGTTGTAGAATAATCTACCGGTGTGTAGTAGTTAGCTTTTCAGAGCTGTGACGGAAACCGTGGATAGACAATTTAGAGGTTTTGCGCGCAGTTTTCAAGGGCTTAGTCCATGCTCATTGGTTCCTATGAGCTTCAGAGCAACATTATGGCAGCAGAAGCATGGAGGGGAGGCTGTTCTCTTTGTGACCAACCAGGAAGCGGAGAGGGAGACCCAAAGCAACCAGGAATAAGTAACCCCAGAGCCCACCCACAGGACCTACTTTCTCCAGCTAACTGCCACCTCCGACATTTCCAGAGCATACCAAGCTAACACCACCACAGGAGGAAATGGTGGTGTTTTGACTTCATGAGCCTGTGGCGGATGTTACATATTCAAACCATAGCACCCAGCTATAACATTCTGTTAATGCAGTCTAAATAGACTGAGGTGCTGTCTTTTCATATGGACAATGGATGCAGTGGGGGTGGTGGACAGGTCTAAGCCTGTGTCCACGCTGAGCTGATTTAAGGGAGAAAGGGTTCATTTGGGCTTACGGTTCCAGAGAGAGAGTCTGTAATGGTGGTGGTGGTATGATAGCAGGTGGCCAGAGCAGGAAGTGGGGGGTATAGTCGAATGGTTTCTCTGGACCCGCCAGGCCTCTGCAGTCCCGTGGCCTGCTCATAAAATAATCACTCAGAAGCATATATTAATTATAACTGCTTGACCGTTAGCTCAGGCTTATTACTGACTAGATCTTACACTTAAATTAACCCAAAATTCTTATTTATGTTCAGCCATGTGGCTTGGTACCTTTGCTCAGTTCTGCCTTGTGATCTTGCTTCTTCTGTGTCTGGCTGGTGACTCCTGACTCAGCCCTTCCAATTCCCAGAATTCTCCTCATCTGCTTACCCCACCTATACTTTCTGCCTGGCTAGTGGCCAATCAGCATTTTATTTATCAACCAATCAGAGCAGCACATATTCACAGCATACAGAATGACATCCCACAGCATAGGAGAGCCTGTCTTCAACCACACACAGAAAGCAGAGAGAGCAAACTGGAAATAAGAGGAGGCTGTGAACCCTCGAACTCATTCCCTAGGGATGTATTTTCTCCAGACAGGCTCTACCTCCTAAAGGTTTCCTAATATCTCCAAACAGTGCCACCAGTGGGGACCACATGTTCAAATATGTGCACCTATGGAGGACATTTCTCATTCAACCCACCATAGATATCACTTTCTAGATGGACAATGGGGTGCCACAGGCATGATGGGCAGGTCTGAACCTGTGTCCATGCTCAACTGGTCAGCTACTTATAACCCTTTTGCCACTTATGACCTGGATCTTTCCAGTGATCCACACCATTCAGATACCGGCAGAAGTGGCTCCCTGAGAAGGGTTAACTCAGTCTTCTATCCAGACAAAATCCTCATTTCTCTACCTTGTGGCTTTGACCACAGACAGAAGCCCTGTGTTCACTGTGGCTCTTGTATCATCATGTGCCGAGCCTTAGACATCACCTGGAAACACTCAACAAAGCACATCTTCATCAGGCACATAATAAATTGGTTTATATGTGATTTTAATCTCAGGAGAGTCAAGCTCCAGGAGGAGGGCCTGAGAGTGAACAGATAGGTTAGGACTAAGGTTAAATATTTAAGATTCTTGGACAACAGGTGGGGGTTTAGTTTAATGTATGTAAGAAAAATTAACCAGCCAAGGACTATTTCCCACCCCAAGATAACCTAGAATTTAGTGTGCGTTTTTCTTTCTTTCTTTTTATCTCTGGATATGTGGAATTCCTGAGAACTATCTACCAAGTATAGAGTTCAGTTGTACCCAGTCCCTATTATCCTGTCCTCACCCAGGTCTCTCTCTCCAGGACATGAAGGATTTTAGGCATTTGAGTTCATAACTGCTGGGTTAGGTGTACCATCCCCTCCCCCCTCAAGCCAAATCTTGTACAATAGCTCACAATGGCAGAGAGCTTTTTAGCGACATGTAATTGGGACTCAAGCTCCAGGAATGGACCTGTTTGAATTAAGGAACAGAGAGCAGTGTCAGTCCCTGTCCCCATCTGGTCTCAGCCAGCCCATTATTGGCTTCCTTTACATCGGGCCTCTGGCTAACCTGGGCCATTGACAAGGTATCCATCCGCCGGCTGCCCCAGCTTCTCTACAAGCAGAGAATGGCTCATTCTGGCCGGAAAGACACCAAGTGGTGGAACCATCTCGAAAACAGCTCATACGGGAAAAGTTAGTCTGGTTTTTTTTTTTGGCTCAGCCATCACTTAGTCCCTGGTGTTTGTTGTGAGAGTTATTCCCCATTGGCAGAGTGTTCTAGAACCAGGTGGCTTGCCTTCTGCTGCTGGCTCTTCCCAGATGTTACAGGGTTCATACCACCTACCACGTGCTCTCAAATCCTTCCAAGGCACCCCTGTAAGCTTCTTTTGTACTCCAAGCTTAGGTCACGAGACTCAGTTCCTGCAAACAGTGTAGTGAACAGAAATATTACCATACTCCTGGACATGTATGTTGGTGAAACTATTAAGGCCACTCCACGTAGTTAAAAGGAGATTTATTTAATGGTGTAACTTACAAATTAAGGGATAGGTAGGCTGCGGGGTCTGAGGAAAGTGTATCGCAGTCCAGCGGTGTTCTCTGGAGCTCTGCTTGGCCCACCTCCACCATCCAGGGTCCCGGAACCGAGAGAGCACTCGCTGATCCAGATCTCAGGTCTCCAGGCGCCTCCCTTGTCCCCGCCTTGTAGGCGTACAGTTGCCGAAGTCTCAATGGGGGTTGGAACTTCCAGATCAAAGCTGGAATGGTTACCCACTACACATGTAGGCACAGGAGTATTTTTGATGATCCTGTGTTATTTGGCCACAGCAGAGCTGAAGATGCCCTTTTGAGGCAGCAGTGCCCACTGTGACTCTTAGTACAAGGTGGGTCATGGTGCAGGGTCACTGGAAGGAGTGAGGGTTCCATTGATCCTATCAGACTTTTTGCTGAGACACAGGGATGTGAGGTTTCTCTTAGGTACTTAGGATAAATCACCCTAACAGAAACTGGTCCCAGATGTCAGGGGTTGCCCCATCAGAAACCTGAACCAGGGCAGTGGCTTGATGACCAACTGTCAGGTGTCAGGGACCTTCCAGCTAATAGATAAGCATAAGACTTTAGTTTCATAGTCACAAGGTGACTAGTGACTGGTGATCAACCCTTAAACAAACCATAAGTCTAGGGGAAGTAATCGAATATCGTGACATCCACATTTTACACCCTGCAAGTTAGCCAAAGGATAGCTGGGTTTGGGAAAGAATTGTGTTTGGAAGAAGAGCTGAGACTCCTGGAATCCAGGTCCTTGTGACATTGGGAAGACTCACTGTATCTCAACCCCAGGATTAGGATAGATGAGTGACTAAGGCCCAAAGTAAGCCAGGGGCAAAGATGAGGCCAAACATATTTGGAGGAAATGCCTGGGACCAAGTTCAGTTCAGAGGTCAAGCCTACTGCTTAAAGGAAAGAGTTAGGGGGTGAAGACGTCATTAGCTCAGTATGCCAAGACTTTCGATTACTGGAGAGAGAAATCAGTCCTGGCTTTCATTGCTCGGGCCAGGCATCTGTGCATCCTGCTGAGGTGAACACTGTTGTTCCTCATTGTGTATACTGAGATGGTGGGGCTCAGGAAAGATGAGAGGCCTGGGAGAATCAAAGAGTCATAGACAGATGTGATGGAGGCGGGGGATTCCTCCCAGGTATCAGAATCAGTGAATGAATACAGAGCCATCTCCTGTGCTCAACAGAGGGTGATACACTGTGTCTGTCCACCAGAGCTACAGATGTAGCTCTTACACACTCTCCCGTGTTCTCCAGCTTTCCTGTTCTGAGTGATGTAGCTCACTCTGTCCCTGGCTCCACATTGCATGCTGGGTCTATCATGTGGAGACCGGTGTCCTCAATCTGTCCTTGGACCCCACTGAATGCTGGGTCTGCCACATGGAGAAGATGTTCTTCTCTGTCTTTGGCTCCCCATGACACACTGGGTCTAAAATGGGGAGAAATTATCCCTATTCTGTTTTTGGCCTGCCACACATGCTGGGTCTATCACATTAAGAGGGTATCCCTACTCTGTCCTTGCCCTCTCCCACATTATATGTTGGGTCTACCATGGGAGAAGATAATGCTATCATCCTTGCCCTGCCCCCAACTTCATACTAGATACAGTTATAGAAATTTATCCCTTTTAGATCATGGCTCTTTGAACCCAATGACGTACCTCTATACCTTGGTTCTCACCCACACTTCTGGGTGGAGTGAACGGATGATGTTTTTGGGTTTTAGTCTTGGGGGTGGATGGACTTGCTAAAACCATTGCTCATCATTTGGGAATAAGGGATCAAAGTAAAGACCTTGATGCTGCTTATCTTTCTTTACTCAGTAGATGTACTTCCCGCTCCATCTTGAAACTTCTTTTACAGTTGGGTCGGGACTACAGTGCCATGCTTTTGTAGCCAGGAGTATTTTTTAATGGCGGTGTCACCTCCAGTACAGGGACATCGGTATCTCTATGTTCCTTCATTCTTCTCTTTTCTGATGGGTGAACTTCGTGTAGGCTGAGCTGGTGACATCACAAGGTAAGGTAAAGGAGCTCGGATCCCTGTGTTGCCAAAAGCGGGGAGCCAAAGTCAGTGCACACTGGATTGCCTATGAGCAGGAAGGTCATGTGCTAAAGCCACCCAGACTTAAAAATGAGCCTTGGATCCCCCTCCCGGTCCTCCAAGAGTGATGAATAGGCTGGGAAAGTGATGTTCCTGTAGTCCTCAGCACTTACTTCAGATGTGGATGCAGAAAGGGAAGAATATGCTGGGGCAATGGTGGCACATGCCTTTAATCCCAGCACTTGGGAGGCAGAGGCAGGTGGATCTGTGAGTTCAAGGCCAGCTTGGGCTACAGAGTGAGTTTCAAGAAAGGCTTCAAAGCTATACAGAGAAACCCTGTCCAAAAAAAAAGAAGAAGAAGAAGAAGACGAAGACGAAGACGAAGACGAAGACGAAGACGAAGACGAAGACGAAGAAGAAGAAGAAGAAGAAGAAGAAGAAGAAGAAGAAGAAGAAGAAGAAGAAGAAGAAGAAGAAGAAGGGGAGGAATATACCAATGTCATAGCCAAGGACTATAGTGAGGCATCTATAAGGAATTCCTCCAGATGCAGAATCAGCACAAGACTTATGAAGTCAGTGTGTATGATTCATGTTGCTGTGAGGGCACTATGATGCCTCATTCACATCACTGTGACAGAATACCCTGTAGCAGGTCTTTCTTTGGACCACCAGCTCCTGAATAATGATACAGAGACTTCTTATTAGGTATGAAAGCTTGGCCTTAGCTTAGGCGTGTTCCCAACTACCTCTTAAAACTTAAATTAACCTGTTTGTATTCATCTGCAGTCTGCCACGTGGCTCATTACCTCTCCTTAGTACTGTATGTCTGATTTCCTCTGTGTCTGACTGATGAATCCCCTGCCTCAGATTCTTTTTCAGAGTTCCTATCTCTGCCAGAAGTCCCGCCTAGCCTCTCCTACCTAGCTATTGGCCATTCAGCTCTTTATTAAACCAATCAGAAGGTGCCTTAGGTGGGTGAGGTTAAATAGAGACATATCTTCACACAGTTTACAAAAAGATTGTCCCAACAATATCCCATAAAAAACAACTTAAAAGAGGACAGTCATATTTGGGATATCAGTTTCAGAGACTCCAGTCCATACCCACCTGGTTCCATTGCTTTTGGACTGATGTAAACAAGAATGTCGTGGGGGAGGAGGAGAAAGAGAGAGGACTTGGGGGAGACAGACAGGCAGACACATACACACAACAAGAGAAAAGCAGACAGATACCTAGAGCCAGACTGACTGACTCATTTTTATTACAAATATGGATCCCAAGGAAGTAGTGACCTACATCCCCCAACTCAGTCCCACCTCAGAAAAGTTTCTGCCACCTCCCTATAATGTCACCCAATTATGAATCCATCAGTAGGTGACTGCCACCAGAACATGTGGAGTCCAGTCACCTCTCCATGATGGAGCCAACATCTGAGGACGAAGCCTTCAACACAGGAACCATTACAAGCAGCTAGTGTCAGCTTCGCTCAGAAACCTACACACGCTGCGTACTTGGGCAACAAGCCAGTCACCGATCCAAGCTTCTGTGTTTTCAACACTGAAATGTCCACAGGGAAAGAGCCCGCCTTGCAGGCTCCAGGGAGGGCGAGAAGATGTATTTTGTGGGAACAAAATACATTCCCAAAATAGACTGCTGGGTAGTCTCTGGCTGTGGCAAGGGCAAATGGGAAGTCACGTTGTTTAGTTCCTAATGGTCAACATGACATAACCTAGAGTCACCTAAAAATTGAGAACCTCAGTTGAAGAATTGTCCAGATCAAGCTGGCCTGTTGGCATAGCTGTGGCAGATAGTCTTGATTGTTAATTGACCCAGCCCACTATGGGTGACACCACTCCCCTGGGCACAGGTCCTCGGCTAGTCCTAGTCCTAGAATGGAAGGGACTGGCTGAGAACTGGAAGCACGTAGGCAGGAGCATGGGTGAATTTATTTCTCTCCACTCTTGACTGTGGATGTGATGTGACTAGTTGCTTGAGTTCCTGCCTTGACTTCTTTCAATGATGGGCTGTGCCCTGGAATTGTCAGCTAAAATACGCCCCCATCCATAAGTTGGTTTTGGTCAGAAATGGAACTAGAACAGAAGACTTCCATGGATGCTTAGGACCTCTAGGGTGCAGCTGAGATCATGAGTTTGGGACTTTATGAGGACGGCAGGTCTTCCTGATGGAGGCGTTTGCACAGCACTCCCAGGAGAACAATTTGGACCAGAGCCTTGGTCCGTCCGTTATCAGGATGTTTGCACCATGTCAGGCTAATGCACTTTTGTTGGTACTTAACCTAATTGCCCTGTAAATCCCTGTGATTATATGCTGTTTACTTCCTAAGACATCCTTGGAACAAGTGTGTAATTCACTTATGGGTGAGCAGAGCTGCTTTCTGATCGTTATTTTCTGTTAGCATCATCGTTTACTTACCTGTTTGTAACGTGAGGGACTCAATCCACGTATTCATAAAATTCACACTTACATGACAGACTCATATCTGTGGACTGAAGGGTCAACCCTGTTCTCTCCTGTCCGGGTAGCTGAGCAGTTCGAAGGATGTATGAGGAAGTAAATAGCAAATTGCCTCTAATGAAAAGAAGGCTCAACCTCTCTGAGAAGTGTCAGGCTTCTAGAAAGAGAAAACTCGGGGCTGGGAGATGGCTTAGCCCATAAAGTGTTTGCTGTGCCAGCACGAGGGTCTGAGTTCAATTCCCAGCACCAGTGTGAAATGCTGGACATGGCAGCCCTCACTTATAATCATAGTGATGGGGAGCAGAGATAGGGAGATCCCTGTGGCTCTGTGGCCAACACATCTTGCCTAATCACTGAATTCCATGCCAGTGAGAGAGACCCTCCTCAAACAGCATGGATGATAGCTCAGGAAAGACACCTGAGTGAGGTTGGCCGGTAGCCTTCACATACATGTTCACATACAGACACACACACAACACACACACATGCACACACACATGCATACACACGTGTCTCCCCCACATGTACATTAGTACACAAACAAGCACACACAAGTCAATAAAAGAAAACAAGATGTTCTGATTTGTTTGATGACTTAAGGAGTTGAAGGTAGACCAGAAGTCATTCCTACTGAAACAGGAAACGGACTCATTAATGTATTTTGAGATGAAGTTTCTGGAGCCATTCAGGTGTGATCAGGGCATGAGGTCAGTTTTGAAATACACTGAGGCTTTCTCTCTCACTTTGATAAGTCCCTAGAGGAGGGTGGCTTGTCATGTCCACGAACAATGGTTATAGTTCTTGGCCAGAGCAAAGCCTGTGACCTTGGGCTGTTCCCTATCTGTGTCTGGTGATCCCAGCTATGACAGGTATAGGGCCTGGTACCCATTGCCTCCAGGGTAGGGAGGGGCAGAACAGAACCAGGAGGAAGGGCCTCCCCTGGGAAGAGAGTGAAGAAGTGCCAGTTCCCGGTGGAGGATGAGCTAAGGACAGAAACAACACCACGTGCAATCTATTAATTTGTGCCATCCCTCCACAGCCAGCCCTTGGAGTTAGAGCCCCACCCCCTCCCTGGTGTACCCCAGGCCGAGTTCAAGCCTATTCCTGATCTGGATTGATGGCTATGAGCATGCCACCATTGGCAGGTATCCTGTGACTTTCTAGGAGGGCGTTCTTTCATTTAAAGGCTGACTGCACAGGTTGCAGAAGGGTGGGAAGAACCTTCTCCAGGCCCCCCCGGGGCCGGAACTGAGCGTTGTCTCCTGCCTCTTCCTGTTTGCCTGTCATGTCCTACTCTGCGAGGGCTAGAGTGTTCTTTCCAGTGGTTGACTGGGAAACTCTGTCCAACTGCCTTGCAAACTGCTTCCTAAACGGCCGGTCTTCAGCATCATCTGGATCCTTAGTGATGGACACCGGGGGCCGCCTTGACCTTAATCAGGCTGGTGCTGGTAGTCTGTTTTAGCATAGCTGCCAGGTTATGGACTTAAGCCCAGATACTGAGAGCCATGCTCCCACACGTGGATCTGAAGCCAAGGTGGGAGATTGGTTGGAGAACTGTGAAATAGGAAGGACTGAGGATGGTGTAGATGACAGGGTACAGAGAAGAGATGGGTGTGTTAGTCAGTAGAGGCTCTTTTACAAGGCGCATTCCTTTTTTATTTTTATTACATTTTTAAAGTGTGTGTGTGTGTGTGTGTGTGTGTGTTTGTGCACATGTGCGGCTAGTATGTGTTGTATGTGGCAGTCAGAGGACAGCTTGAGGGAGTCGCTTCTCTTCTTCCTTCATGTGGGTTCTCTGGATGAAGAAACTCAGTCATCGGGTTTGGCAGCAAGTGTCTTTACCCACTAAACCTCGTCACTCATCCTCATGGCAGCTTTCTTCTGCTTTGTAAACGGCATTTACTCCCCCCCCCCCCAGAAACAAAATGGCTAAGAAGGTGTGTCTTTTCAGGTTTCAAAGGGAAACTGGACTGTGTTTCTACCCACAGAGAAACTGGCCTCATCCATAGCATCTGTCAAGGGGCTGTGCGAGCTTGCGTCATCCAAGTTCCACCTTACCTCTCGGCTTCCTTAGCCTTGCTGATAACATCTGAACCTGCTCCCCTTACCTGTGTATTCCCACAGATGAAAAGCAAAATCCCAGGCCCGGGCAGCATTAAGATGGACTTGTGCCAAAGGGCCTGCCAGGCTCTCCATGTCTGGACCTTGCCACCCACTCCCTGTAGAGAAGCTGGTATTTTGAAGATCTTTGCAAATCTCCCCGCTCTGCTAATTGAAAAGCCTATGCACACAGGAGAATGAAATTGGCGCCCCGGTTTGTAATGCTTTAGTGTGAAGGAGGCTGCGTTAAAGCTCTCCAGAACACATGGCACTTATCCTTCATGGTGATCCTAGTTTAAAAGCCAGGGACTTGTAGACTTTTTTTTTCCCTAGCGATGTGCCCATCCGTCTTTCCTCACAGTAAACAATATTTCACAGACTCCAGCACAGACGGCCAGACATCTCCTGCTCCTTCTCAGCTCCATCAGCGTGTCCGCTGGGGCTGGCTGTCATTTACGAGCTGCAGAGAAGCTCGGCACTTGCTATTCTTGCTCTGGAAAGCATATGCCGGATTGGTGAAACAAAAGCTGGAACCCTGCCATGAACACCCAGCAGCAGGCCCCCTCCCCAGCTTTGATGTCTGGGGGCTGGGGCTTGGGGGATGGGGGCTTCTGCTGTCCACAGGTGCTTACAAACACCGAAAAGGACACACACACGAATGTGTGGTGAATTTATTTTGGAACCGTTCGCCCCTTGTTCATTCAGTGGCAGTCACTCAAGGAGCCCTGGCTGTGTACGGGATTAGCCTTGCCCATACAGAAGAAAGCTTTGTCCCTTTGTCCCTGGGTCCTGGGAGGCAAACTTCTGAGCCTCTGAAAGCCCTGCCTGGTAAAATTGTTTCTGTTCTCCTGGGGATGTGGCCCATGTGCCAGTATTCCATGTTAACTCTACAATGTGTGGGAGGGGCTGCTACTCACACAGTGTCAGCAGGTTCTCTGGAAGGGCTGGGGATGGAGGCTAGCCAAGCACATGTTCACCATGGAAACAGTACACAAAGTCACCACTCAGGGGTCACAATAATTACAGGACATGATGCCACCACCCAGGGAGTCACTATGACTATAGGACACCAAGTCACCATTTAGGGGGTCACCATGACTACGAGGCATCAAGTCACTCTCTAGGGGTCACCATCACTAGAGGGCATCAAGACACTACCCAGTGGTTGCCATGACTACAGGACACCAAGTTACCACCCAGGGGTCACCATGATTATAGGATATGAAGTCGTCACTCAGGGGTCACAATTACTACTGGGCACCAAGTCACCACCTATGTGGTCACCATAGCTAGAGCATCAAGTCACTATCTAGGACACCAAATCACCATCCAAATCGTACTATCTAGGACACCAAATCACCATCCAAATCGTACTATCTAGGACACCAAATCACCATCCAAATCGTCACTATGACTGTGGACATGGAACCACCTCCCAGGGGGTCATCATCAAAACAGTTACACCTGGTCATCACCCAGGTGGTCACTGTGAGTCACAGACACCATGTATTTACTCAGGTGACCCATAGAACTCCAGGACTGTAGTAGGCATGGGGATTCAGGTGACATTCTTGTGTTGATAGTACACAGATGGCCACCGGTTTTTGTTGGAAGAAATAGTCACCATCTGGGAATCATCCAGTCACTCTACTGGGAACCTTCTTACCTGGTCCCCCGCAGGATCATCTCATTTTCCTTTTCCTATGGTTGGTTTTCATCTGGGTTGTGTCCCTGTGGTCACCAGCAGTGGTGATATCACCACTTTGCTGTACTGTATGTGTCCCTCCAGCAAATCAATGGACACAGTCATTTTGGGGACCCCTCCCCCCACCAGGGAGAGACTGCTCAGAAAGGGAATAATGGACACACAGAACGATGAGAACATGATGTCTCTAATTCTAAGACAAGGAGACTCACAGTTGTGGATAAACACTATTTAATGCTCCAAAGACCACAGCACACAAGGCTGCACTTGCCACAGTGTCCCTTCCCTTCTGTAGACAGGTGCATTCCCGGGGACAAGGTACCTTCTGGAAGCACCCCCCCATCCTAATATAAAGCAAGACTTTCCTGTAGAGGGCGCTGCTGTGGGTGATCAACACAGGTTATACAATTAATGTAATTTTGTTCCCTATTTAATTCAGTGTCTCTTTCTCATCTTCTTTCTATCCAAGTGATAGAAAATTCACCTCAGTCACTATTTAGACATACATTGTCACTTCTGTTTCCTCATCTCCCCACCCCGACCCCCAAGTAGCATCTAAGTCTATCATACCTGCACTGGGGCTGAAGTGATGGAGGGTGCCTTTGGTATCATCATCATTGGTCCACCTTGTCCATCGTGGTCTTCTACCATCATCCACTATACAAAGGCCGGGTCACCTCTGAGCTGATCCACACTGCCTAAGCAATGCAGGGGAACATGGCTTCCCCATGGCTCTCAGGCTACCTGGGAGTTTGCATAGCTGAGTACACCAGGTTTTAGTTGTTGTTCAGCTCTGTCTTCCTTGCCCATCCCCCAATTCTCATGGTGCCACGCTCAAGGGATCTGTGCTTCGGCTCAATCAGTACCCACCCCAGCCCCCTCTTAGCATTCTGTACTCCAGAGGAAAGAAAGGGAAGCATTGTTTCCTAAAGACTCTCATTACCAGGTATCCATCTAGAGCCCAGATATGGATGATGGATGTTCTGTCATGCAGACACACTTCTCAAGACCTCATGAAGAAGAGGGTTCCATCCAGCATGTGTCTAAAGTGTCTCTCTGGTCCTTTTACCCCAAGCTCACATGTTCAGCTACACGAGAGGTCATGGCTCTAAGCAGTGGCTTGGTGGCATACAGCAGAGTTGGTTTGCTGCCTGTGATTTCTCCGGCTGGCTTCATATCATCAAAGCTCATTTATTGACTGTCTTGCAGATTCAGTATGGCTGTTGCTGACCACAACCAAGACCTCTGACTTATAAAAGATAGGATATTAAAAACCTCACGGCTGGCTTCTTAATTTACAATAGGAACCGAGTGTCCTGGCTTCCAAATGCATGCTTGCCGATCAGCACATTTTTTTTCTCCCCACCTACATGTGTGCCTGGACCACAAAGTCCCCAGTATAATTAAAAACTGCTTAGGAAGAATTACACGGGGTCAATAGGATTGTCTGATGCTGAGATCCAAGTGTCGATCAAAGAGTTTTCAGGAGAATAATAAAGCCTGCAGAATCCCCACCCCCACCCCTAAGTATTCTCTCCCCCAACCCACACCTGTATTCAAGAACCTTCATGTATTGTTGGATATGTAAGCTAGGGTGTTATTCTTGAGGGAGTAAATTGCTTTTTAACCTATATTCTTTTATAGATAAATCAGCAGACTAGGAAAACTATGATGCTGTGATAAAAAAGTAATTCCCTACAAGTGTGCATTATTTTTCTAATCACACCCACCATGTTCAAAGATACACCATGACCTGTCGGCATGCTTCCAGTGTTCCAGAATACAAATGAAAAGCCAAGAAAACTGGAAACTCAAGCCATGATCAGAGCATTTCAGTGTGAGCCATCTTAGATATTTTTAATGACAATGGTCCATTTTTATACATATACGATGGAGAGAGAGAAAAAAATCCAAATTAACATGCTGATCGGTTCTCTCTAAAGAGGTAACATACTTGTTCTAAATTAATATCTCCCATCTCTTGTTTACCACCTCATCTTCCCCGAGGGTAAGGCTATTTTAATTAGGACTGTTTTCTTAGGAGGGCATGCATTTGTATTGTCTAATATTAGGTCAGTAAACAGCATTCTTATCTCTGTGTCTTGGCTGGGTACCTAGAACCCAGAATTCATTTGCAGCTAGTCAGGCTGAGCTAATGATAATGGTAATTAAATCTCATGCTTCACTATCTAAAGATGATGATGCTTCAGGCAAATGGGGGGGGGGTTGGTGCTCCCCATCCCTGCCATTTTCCGACTAGTTAGGTGTGTTACGATGATTCCAGTGCATCTTTTCTCTCTTCATTCGACTGAGAACAAGGACCAGAGGTTAGACAATTGGTGATGATACCTGTGATATTCTGAACTTTTTAAATGTCCCAAGGTTGTCTCTAGTCCAGCAGATGGTCCCTTGGAGCCCGTCTGTCTTAGTTAGGGTTTCTGTTGCTTTGACAAAGCATCATGACCAAAACACAAGTTGGAGAGGAAAGGGTTAATTTGGCTTACATTTCCACATTGTAATCCATTATTGAAGGAAGCCAGAACAGGAACTCATGCAGGGCAGGATCCTGGAGGCAGGAGCAGATGCAGAGGCCATGGAGGAGTGCTGCTTACTGGCTTGCTCCCATGGCTCGCTCAGCCTGCTTTCTTATAGCACCCAGGACCATCAGCCCAGGGATAGCACTACCCAGAAGGGCTGGGCCCTCCTCCATCAATCACTAATTAAGAAAATGCTTTACAGACTTGGCTACAGCCTGATCTTATGTATGGAGGTGTTTTCTTCATTGAGGTTCCCTCTTCTCAGATGACTTTAGTGTTAGCATTTAAGCATTACCTGGCCAGTCCCTTAGGATCCTTGCTAGTAAGCAGGCAGTACCTTTGCCCACTCAGGGTCCTGATGCAGCCCCATTTGCATATCCCGTTTGTGCATGCGCCAAGCCCCCTTTAAGGGGTGGGGGTGGGGGTGGGTGGGGGTGGGTCCCGCCCCTGGGTCCCGCCCCTGCCCCTGTCCCCGTCCCCGCCCCCCCCCCTCTCCGTCTCTCACACTCCCTTCCCTCTCTCCCTCTCTTGTTCTTTCCCTCTCTCCCTCTCTCTTCCCAGAGATCACGACTGCACCTCCTCTCTTCCCCTTTTCCAGTCTTTTCCTCTCCATTCCTCTCTTATCTCCAGAGGTGCACTCGGTGGTCCCTTCTTCCCATCCCTTAATAAAATTCTATATGTGAGTGCTGTCTCCGTGGTGTGTCTCCCTCTCACCTCCCGGGGGGCGGGAGGGGGGCAGCTTGGCTCTAACCTGCCAAGGCCGCCAGCCGCCTTGTTTTTAAATACAACATTTAGCTTGTGTCAAGTTGACATAAAACTGGCCAGGACACTATCCAAAGAAGCTAAATGTGTGTCCACAGAGAGGCCTGTGAGTGTTCTTTTATAACAGCTTTATTCATGATGGCCAAAGCTTGGAAGCAACCAACATATCCTTCAGTGGGTGAAGGGATAAAACCCCTGGGAATCCGAATATTAAATATTATCCAGAACTAGAAAGAAAAGAGCTATCAAGGACTGAAGGAAACTTCAAGGCATATGGCGCTGTGATGTGAAAGGACCAGGTCTGAAAAGATTGCCCAGAAAAGCCAGTGCTTGGAGATTGAGGATGGGAGAGGGATCGATGGGCAGAGCTCAGCGGCTTTGGGGATGCTGAAGATATTCTGTGCCATCTAGTGATGGGATTTCCATGGTGTTTAACCCATAGAATATACATTACAAAGAGTGAGACTAGGGATGGCTGGACTCTAACTGATGATGCTGGGTCTCTGTGGGTTCAACTTGTACCCCCGTCGTGTGGGATGTTCATGAGGTGGGCAGTGCATGCTTGGGAAGAAGGTGTGTGAGCCATCTCCATACCTGTTGCATAATACCATTGAGCTGCAGACCATACTAAAGGCAGTTTATTTTAAAGCATGTGATCATGTAACTCATGTAACAGCAGATCCTGAGAGCAATAATGATTTGGCCAACAGGTCTATGCCATGGGGTATATGGTGGTTGGCACAGAATGCATTTTACCTTAATTTCCTCCCCCCTCCCTCTTCCATTCTTCATCTCTTTCCCCCGTCTCTTCTACTTTTCTTTGCCATTGTGTCCTCCCCATAGTTCAATCAAGGCAGTGGCTTCCCAGGTAACTCTTCTGCCCTCTTTAGGAAGCACAGAGGAGAGCTTCCATTGATAATTGTGTCTCTTAGCATCTGTGTGAGTTGTGTACTGTGCTGCTGCTCTGTGGGCTGATGCTTGCATGCCCTCCACACACAGGTGGCTGTGATCGCTGCACATGGCGTCCTGTGAGATTTGCAAATGCTCTGTGCATGGCTTTAATGCTGCACATTGCAATCCTGTGAGGTTTGCGTGGGTTCCAAGAGCAAGCGGTTGTGATTACCACATACCTTGGGTTTTGCATGCCCTCTGTACACAGGTGGCTATAATCATGGCACACTGCAACCTGTTCCACCTGATGGCTTCTGGAAACTGCCTATCTGGTGCACAGTTGCTCTGCCATTGGGGTCCCAACTCTGCTGGTCTCCGTGCCATATTCTGTACCAAGAGCAGGAGTGAGTAGACACCACCAAAGAAATAGTGTGGTCAAACTCAGATAATAATGAAAGCACAAAGACAGGAGGCCAATGAAATCCTTGAGTTATAAAATCCATGACCTCTACTGGCTCATGATGTGAGAATTTTTGTGGCAACGCCACTATGGTTCATATACAAGGACTTCAGAGGGAGGAATTATGAATTATGGCAAATGAAAGACATGTGTGGAGACAGAAATCATTTTGAACTTAGATCTAGCTTTTTAAAAAAATAATTTATTTTTATTTTGTGTGCATTTGTGTCTTGCCTGCATGTATGTCTGTGTGAGGGTGTTGAATCCTGGAGTTACAGACAGTTGTGAGCTGCCATGTGGGTGCTGGGAATTGAACCCAGGTCTTCTGGAAGAGCAGTCATTGCTCCTAACTACTAAACCCTTTCTTCAGCCCCTTAAATCTATCTTGTAGCTGGAGTTTTCTCCAGTCCTGCCCAGCCCCACAGACCACACAACCGCTTATAAACTAATCACTCAGAAGTTTATATTAATTAAACTGCTTGGCCATTAGCTCAGGTCTACCACTGACTAGCTCTTACACTTAAACTCAGCCCATTTTTGTTAATCTATATGTCGCCATGTGTTCCGTGGCTTTACCTGTTGCCTTTACATGTTGTTCCCTAGATGGCAGGCTGGCGATTCCCTCCCAGCCTTCCTGTTCCCACATCTCTTCTCTGGTTGTCCAGCCTATACTTCCTGCCTAGCTACTGGCCAATCAGCATTTTATTTATACAGAGCGATATGCACTGCACTATTTTTATTTGACTTGAAGGGAATTTATGTATGCTGACTACATAGCCACAGGTATTTAGAACTTTTGTGATTTAGGGCCCCATGTTTGTTATTATTTAGGTCTTATGTTGTAAAGCAAACATTTCTATGGCTGGAGAGATGGCTCAGGAGTTAAGAGTACATGCTGCCCTTCCAGAGGACCAGAATTTGGCTCCCAGTACCCATGCTGGGAAGCTCACAGCTACCTGTAACTACAGATCCAGGGGATCTGATACCCTCTTCTTGCCTCCATAGCAGGCACTTGAACTCACATGTGTACACACACACACACACACACACACACACACACACACACACACACACAAGAAATTCAAAATAAATATTTAAAGAAATACAGGTATTGGTAATCTACTTACCAAGGCTATATTAAAAGTGAATATGTTGAGTGACAGAACACCACTCAAGCAGAATTCGTTAAAAATGGAGAATGTATTTGGTTCACAGAAATGGGCATTCCAAGGGTGGTTTTGCCATCCAGCACAACTGGATTCAGACTGAGTCACGGCTGTAAACCTCGCCCACCTCTCAGCTGTTTTCCTTTGCACCCTCAGCTCGGTTCTGTTTTTGGTGAATGTGTGCCCGAGGGACTCGAGGCTTGCATTCTATCCCTTGGCCATTTCACAGTGGCAAGGTAAAGGGATACAGTCCCTAGTCACTTCTATGAGTCTGGGGAACTGCGATTGATTGTGTCAAGTGCCCATCTCTAAGTCTGGAGTGATTGGCCACATCTTGGCCATATCCCTACCTTAGCTTAGGCTAGAATCAATGAAGCCATGCAGCTGCCCTCTGGGTGAGGAAGAGGCATGAATACACCTTGTGGTACCAGCAGAGGAAGGAATGGACTGTGGGCACACAGAAAGACAATTGTCTAATGCTACAAACCTAGAGCTGTAGAAATCTAGGCAGTGCATGCCTAGGCAGAGGCATGACTTCCACATACCTGTGTTTTCTTTTCTTCTCTCGTATGATTACAGCACACCCTGCTCAACTTCTGTTACCCTCAGCAGAAGGACTTGGAAGTGAAGTCACAACCATGGGAGAGACAAGCACACACAATCCAGCTCTGGAGTTTGTGGTCAAACTAGGAGCCAAATGATAGAAAGAGGAATGATTCTGTCTGTAAAAAAAAAAAACAACTGAGGGCTTGGATTCTCTGCTGGATGCCAGGCACATCTGTCAGAGGCAGGCTTGCTGTGTGCATATGATTTGGCCAGACTCTTACTCCTGTCATGGCTATTTGAAAGGGAACCCTGGGTCACTCAGAATTAAAATCAGTCATGCCTTGCAAACCCTGAAAGGCCGGAAGAGAACAGAGGACGTTTTGTTGTGCACCTTTTCATGTGAGAAGTGCAGCGTGTGGAAACTTTTCCCAAATTGCATAAGAATCTGCCTGAGGATTCTAACTTTTAACATGCTAGCATAGTCTGTCCTTCCAGGTGTGTGCGCGGTGTATTTGTGGTTGAATTCCTCTGTAGGCTTTCTTTTTTATCTTTCCTCATTTTGTATTTTCTATCGTGTGTGTGTGTGTGTGTGTGTGTGTGTGTGTGTGTGTGTGTGTGTGTGTGTGTGATATGCATGCATGCATGCACACACACATGTGCAGGTACACATGCAAGCAGGTCCATGTGTATATGGAGGTCATAGATTGACACTGGGTGGCTTCTTCAACCCCTTTGCACTTTAACTTGAATCAGAAGCTCGTGGAGTGGGTTAGCCGGCTAGCCAGCCAGCCCCATGGATCTCGCTGCCTGCCTCTCCAATGCTGGCACTACAGACAAATGCCATCGTGCCTAGCTTTTCCCATGGGTGCTGGAGAGCCATACTTAGGTCTGCATGTTTGCATGGTAAGTACTTGGCTGAGTTCTTTGCCCAGCGCCCATGTCTCTCTTTTCTATAGTCGTGTGTGTGTGTGTATGTATGTGTGTATGTGTGTATGTGTGTGATATGCCATGGTGAGGTTGCTGCATTCTCTCTTCCTATTTCCCCATTCAATATTTTGGATTGAATTCCATGTCTGAGTCTAATGGCATTTTTTCAAAGCTCATATTCGAATGGGCCCACCCTCTGCCGTCAATAAAGCACTTCTGAACACAAAACCCAATTTGGCGTCCAGAAATATCTACAATTGTCTGAGCCCCACAGGTGGTCCAAGCAAGCCCATATGGGAAATGACCTGTGATGCACAATGGTCAGGATCATATTTGGGATATTTTTAAATCTGCAGAGAATGACTCACCCCCCCTCATAAGCTCTCACCCCCCTCCCATAAGCTCCCTACCATACCTGAAATTCCAATGTGAGCATGAATATTACATTTGGATTCCTGCATCTGTTTTTCTATTTTTCAAAGGATTTCTTCTGTGTCCCATTTAGGAGAATGCATGTTCCTCCTCAGGTTGCCTGAGGCAATATGCTTACATGATGTGTGGAAAGATGATGTTCCCTCCTCCGGGACTCTCCCCTCCCTGCTTGTACTGCAGACGCAGTATTTGCTTTTGGGGACTCCTGTGGAAGTGGTGGACTGTGGAAGGCGGGGGGGGGACCTCCATTCCCATATAATCATTTTACTTATCATGCTGAGAAGTGCCACAGCTCTGCTTCATGCAAATACCGGGTGTTCATTACAGAAGATTAGAGTATATTTTGTTTGTAAGTGCGTTCTGAGCACTTTGGGATCAGGAAAAAAATATCTCATGATATCTGGTCGCTGGCGTGTGCATAGAGATGAACCAAGAGTGCAGAATCTCTCACGAGGATTTCCCCATGCAACCGCACAAGGTTTGGTTAGTACATCAATCATATGTGTACATGGTATAACTACTTTCATGTGTGTATATTAAGTATACACGGGGGTGGGGTAGCATGCATGCATGCTGTGGCTCTTCTGGGGCTTGAGGAGTCTCCCAGTCACCACTTCCACATCTCAGCTTCTGTTCTCATCTGCCCCTACCTTAATACCCATCCACAAGGTAACCAGAGCCTGGCAGTTTATTACGTACATTCCAGTGTCCATTGATGTCCTGATACGGTCTCTAGGAGCGCCATTAGGACCACACCCACCCAGTTCCTTATGCACCAGTCTGTAGTCATCTGACCAGTTAGGCATCTGCATCTAACCAGCATCATCCACAACAGGCTTTCTGTTCCTTAACCTCTCACTTGTGATCTCTTTGGACCTTCACACCTACCATTTCCTTTTATGGAACACATGTTTTTCCAAAACGCTCCTCAAGGTTGTCAGTGAACTACGACTCAGAACATTCACAGACAATGCTGAACATGAAGCCATGGGTGTTTCCTTTATTGTTGTTGTTTTGAGCCCAGCCTGGACTGGAACTCACAGCAGTCTTCCTGCCTCAGCCTCTTGAGTGATGGGGTTACAGAATGAGCCACCATGCCCAGCTGCAATGCACATTTGTATGGCTCCCATTCCTCTGGGTGGCTGGGGATGGGGCTGTACAGGCTGGTCTCTTTTTACTAAGCTCACCTTATGTTTGTAGCCTGCTGGCTTCTGGCCAGCTCCATTCCATATACCTACCCAGTCTTCTGTCTCGCTCCTGGGAACGGCTCTATGATATGTACCTGTACACATGCATAGATTCCATAAGAGCAGCATGCCAGACCTATTCAACTCTTGAACCTGACCATATCCCAAGGGTTCAGGCTCTGTTCATAGTTAAAGGATGGAGACCCCTCCCTTGTCCCCTTTGTGGGAGGAACTGCCCAGTCACATAAGGAAGATTGTGACTATGGGAGGCAGAAAAATCCAACCAACGTTTATAGCATCCATACCGGAACTGGCTCATTCTTATCTGCAGTCCTTGGCTCATTGGAGACACCCCAGGGATTTTTCCCCAAGTCCCCAAAGTAGCATCATAGCAAAGATATCTGTGTTACTTCACTGCATTCAATTTCTCAGATTACCTATTTACATACACACTTCCTGTGCTCCTCCCCAATGCTAGCATCTAAGATCCATAAATCTCCATCCAGGATCTGAAGCAGGTACAAGGTAGACACTCACTATAAAGCAGGGGAATGAATGCTAAGTTTAAATACCAGCTTCTGTCATATTCACTTTTTTTTGCATATTATCAGATTCACTTAGAATTAATTAGCGGGTCAGGTTTCTGATCAGGATCTGGTTGTAACATTATCTGTGCCTCCGAGTGGTTTCCTTCTCGCTCTCCCCCTCAGCTCTGCCTCTGTAAAACAAAGCCATTAACCTATATAGATTCATGCTTAGCTCTGGGCTCTGCCTGTCTGTGATGATAAACCCGAGTCCATCGAACAAGGTAAATTTGCATTGCTTTCATTCCTGTGTGCCAGGGGGAGCGATCTGTCTACACACCCTGCTACACTCCCAGGCACGGGCCGCTTTTCAGGGAACGTGTCAATTAAGTGTCTGTTATGTACATAGGCTGTGTCAGAGATGGACAAGGCAGACAGGCTGTTCAGGAAGTCGGGGACACTGCCACAGGGAGCTGACAGAAGAGCAGAGGTGATGGCTGGAGCCTCAGGCAGAAGTAGACAGTTTTTGAGACATGATTTGCTCAGGATTTAGCAAGGCTTAGAACACGCTGGGAAAGATTTTTTTTGTGCTTAATGTGTGATATCATTTTAGTGTGTGTGTGTGTGTGTGTGTGTGTGTGTGTGTGTGTGTGTGTGTGTAGGGGCCAGAGGTCAACACTGGGGCCATCTTCTATCATCTGCATTGCTTTCACCCTCACTTCTTATGTCAGGGTCTGTCAGTGAACCCTGGAGTTCACTGTGTCCCTGACACTGGCTGTCTACCAAGCCTCAGGGATCCTCTTGTCTCTGCTCCCAGAGCTGGGGCTACAGGAATGTACCAGCTTTTTATGTGGGTGCTGAACCTGGGTCCTTGTGATTATATGGCAAGCATTTGACCCCCCCCCCTTGGTGTGGTTTAGATGGGAAATGTCTTCAAAAGGCAATTGGTCCCGGGCTGGTGGTGCTGTTTAGGAAGGTTGTGGAATCTTTAGGAGGTGGAGCCTTGCTGGGGGAAGTACATCACTGAGGGAGAACTTGAGGTTTATCACTTGCTGTTTCGTCTGGTGTCTTGACTGTCTGATGCTGTTAACCTTCCTGCTTCATACACCTACTGCCATGCCTTCCCTGCAGGATGGACTGTATTCCTTACAACAGTAAGCCATAATAAATCCTGCGTCTTTTAAGTTGCTGCCCTGGTTAGTTTTTATGGCTAACCTAATACAACAGAGGGTCACATGGGAAGAGAGAGCCACAGTTGGAAAGTTGCCTCTTTCAGGTTGGTCCGTGGGTCGTTTTCTTGATTGCTTACCAATGTAGGAGGGCTCAGCTCACGGTAGTTGGTCCCATCCTAGACAGATAGTCCTGGACTGTATCAAGAAAGCTGGCTGAGCAAAAGCCTTTGAGCAAGCTAGCAAGCAGCGTTCCTCCATGATTCTTGCCTCAAGTTCATGCCATGACTTTCCTCAAAGATGGACCGGGAGCCAGAAGTCTAAGTTGAAATATACCCCTTATTTGCTTTTTGATCAGGGTCTTTATCGAGCCAACAGCAAAGCCACCTGGAGAAGTTGCTTCGGCCATGTGTTTTGTCCCAGCCTGGTGGAAAGGAGCTAAGACACCCGTGAAGCCATCTCAGCCTTTCCTTTTTCACATTGATTTGGGAGATGCTTAAAGGTGACTCGCCGCGCCTGGCGGAGGTCCTCTTGATAATCACTCTTCCCAATGGCTATGAAAACAGCACAGTAATTTCCAGGCTTTAATGTGACACTAATGACGTCCCCTTCTCTGAACAGGAGTGTGACAACTGTCAAGAAAATATCTGGACTAATTTAAATGTGCAAACCACAGAGGGGCAGATGATTGTCTTAAATGAGGCCACATGGCTTATGGGGTTGCTAAGCTGAATCAGCTGTTAAAACTCCATTCTGAATGCCGAGGGAAGGAGCCAGCAGGGCTGCGTCTCATTGGCTGAACTTATTTTTCTGTCCCTCATTGTCTTGCCTGGGTCAGTGTGCCATATGTTCACATATTTCTGGCCTGACCGTGAACCAAGGAGGTCCACAGTCAGGCCTGTATTGGTGTTGGAAACTGGTTACAGGCCTTGGAAATCTGCCCAGGTGGGACCTCTGGAGACTCACCTGAGCCCTACAATAAATAATATGTAACAGAAGATTGCCAATCACTGTGGTGATGCCTAGGAAGGTGAAGGAAATAGAAAGCATGGGTGGATTGCAATTGAAGTCACCCAGACTTCCCCAAACCAAGGAGCTTTAAGGAATCGTGTTTACAGACATGTACATATACAGACACAAAACCATACACATAATTAAAAAAAACAACAACAAATAGTTAATCTTCATTATGAACCGGAACCAAATCACCGTGTAGACATACCTGTTGGCGTGACTGTGATGGTGTCTCTAGAGAGGTCTAGTTGAGATGGGAAAACCTACTTTGACTATGGATGGCACCATTCTATAGGCTAAAGTCCTGGGGTGAATAAAAGGGAGAAGTCAACTAGCCACTGCCCACCCCCCCAACTCCATCAAGAGGTGAGCCGGAGAGTCATCCGCTTTGTCCACCATGACAGTGCGTACATTGAAACTGCGAGCCAAATTCAACCTTCCCCATCCTTAAGCTGCTGCTTCAGGTATTTTGGTCCTAGCAATGATCAAAGTAATTAACACATCAGCAGTGTTTGACAAAGGACGTTTGTTGCTGGCACTGTTCTCTCTGACCCATTGTGCTGGCTACTTTTTGTCAGCTCAACACAAACTAGGGTCATCTGGGAAGACTCGGTGAGGAATTGCCGCCATCTTATTGGTCTGTGGGCGTGTCTCTGAGCGTTTTCTTAATTAGTGATGTAGGAAGGCCCAGCCAACGGTGGGTGGTGCCATCCCTGAGCATGTGGTCCTCGGTTCTATAGGAAAGCAGGCTGAGCAAACTATGAAGAGCAAGCCAGCAAGCAGTGTTCCTCCATGGCCTCTGCTTCAGTTCTTGTCTCCAGGTTCCTGTCTCGGTTTCTTGTCCTGGCTTCCCTCAGGAATGGGCTGTGACTGGGAGGTATAAGAGAAATAAATCATTTCCTCCCAAGTTGGTTTTGATCAAGGTTTTCTCACGGCAACGAAAACCAAAGTAGGAAACTCATTCTTCACATCTTCCTGTCCGTCTGTTCCCCACCCACTTTCCAGTACATCAAAAATCGGCCCCAAACCCTTACCAGCTTCAGAGCATTTCAACTTCATCTATCCCATTGATAAAAGAAACCTGGATTGGATTAGTTTTACTTCTCTCTCACCCATGGAATAAAAAAAAAAAAAAAAGAATGTTTAGGGTCTTCAATTTCATTTCATTGAGTTGATGTAGTTTTACACACATTAATGAGGTTTCTTCAGCATGAAGAAAAAAGCCACCCAGATTTCGGTAGCTACAACTTGTGAGGCCGAATGAGACCTTCTCCAACCTTCTCTGATTGTCTAACTTCCTTGGTGTCTACACAGTAGATCTCTTGGTAGTAGCTGTATACAATGTGTTCTTTGACTTTGAGAAGATCTGAACCCCAAAGGAACTTAAGATGTCTTTATGGCAATAAGCCTCTTGGAGTTTAACCAGCTCTATTCCCTTTTCCATTTCTCTATTGTCCTGGTTAGTTTCATTCTTAACTAGACACAACCAAGAGTCACCCGAGTGTAGTGATATATTGTGTACACTAATAAAATTTGCTGAAAGATCAGAGAGACAAAGGAACAAGCCACAGCCCACTCTTACCTCTAGGGCTCTTCAGCCTGAAAAAGCTTCAATTCCTGTCTTTTCAGGCCTTATATACCTTTCTCCGCCCAGCCATCACTTCCTTCCTAGTGCTGGGATTAATGGCGTGTGTGCTCCCCAAATACTAGGATTAAAGGTGTGAGATCTCAAGTGCTGGCATTAAAGGTGTGTGTCTCAAGTATTGGGATTAAAGGTGTGTGCCACCACTGCCTGGCTACTATGTTTAATCTAGTGGCTTGTTCTGTTCTCTGATCTTCAGGCAAATTTTATTAGGGTACAACAAAGTATCACCACACTCAAGTCTCAACTGAATAGCCCAAATCAGTTGTTGGTTGATTCAAGTGGGAAGACCTAATCCATTGTGGTCAATGCTACCCCTGGGCAAGGGTTCCTAAATTATATATGAAAGCTAGTTCATGGTACTAGAGTGATGGGTCAGTGGTTAAGAGCACTTGTCACTCTCGTGAAGGATCTGGGTTCAGTTCCCAGAAACTGCAAATCAGCTCACAGTCATCTGTAACTCCCATTCCTGGGGGATTCAATGCCCTCTTTTGATCTCTGTGTACATGCACCCATGTGGCACACAGACATGCATACAAGCAAAATACTCATCCACGTAAAAGTGAACTAATTTTTAAAAAAGTTAGCTGAGAATGAGCAAGATGAAGTGAGGCAGTATCTTCAGTAAGCAGTGTGTCTCCATGATTTCTGCTTCAAGTTCTTGGCTTGCATCCCTTCCCTGGCTCCCCTCAGAGATGGACTGTGACCTGCAAGTGTACGCTGAAATAAACCCTTTCCTCTGCGAGTTGATTTTGGTCATGGTGTTTATCACAACAGCAGAAAAGCAAAGCAGGACATCTATTCAGATTTGTGACTTGTGCTGGATCCAGATGATCCTCCCACCATCGCACACGTTAAGGTGGCACCCAGAGATTGGTTTGCTCTCTTGCTTTGTGTCTGTTGATGCTGTGACAGGGCTGAAGCCACTTAAGGGAGAAAGGGTTTATTGAGCCTCTCTTTGAAGAAGGGATATGTGTGGCCCATCATGGTGGGGAAGGCATGCAAGGTGACTGATCACATTGCATCACAGGCAGGAAGCAGACAGAGCAGACGGGAAATGGATTCAAGCTTTCAGATCTTAAGGTCTGCCTCGAGTAGCCTATTTCTGTCAAGGCTGTACTTGCTAATAGTTCTACAACCTTCAAAACAGCGCCACCAGTTGGGGACCAAGTGTTCAAACACATGAGCCTATGGGGGACATTTCACATTCAATGGAGTTCCTTATCAGAATAGGAAGAGGTTTTGTTTTTGTTTTAATAGGTATACAGTGTTGTATAGGGGCAAGTACACCATGATTTCTTTAACCAGTCCCCCAACTAAGGTATACTTTGCTAGTTTATGCCTCCCCCCAAAATATAGCCTTTATTCATGTTCTTTCTTGCACATAGAAACATATCTCTGTCTAATGGGTGCTTATAGCTAGGGCAGGGGGTGAGACATATATTATCCAATTGCTTAGGGCTGCTGCATTATCCTGCAATGAAAGGCTTTAAATATGAGAAGAATTTCCTCCTTGGAATTGGCAGGAGAGGTCCCTCAGCTTTCTATCATATGGGAGTCTCCGTGGATTTCTCCTTTACATTTTGATCCATCTAGAATGCAGATCAGCAGAATCCAGGTATATAGGACCCGTGCTGGCGATGAAAGTGGTCCAGGGCCCTCTACTCTCCATCCTCTGGGCTCTGTAGCACATGTGTATGGAAATGAGCCCTCCTGGACCATGAGGATGTGTGAGCACAAACCAGTAACCGCAGAAAAGTAAAGGTACCTACCTGTGAGCACCAGGCTGTCTATACCTCGGCAGCCTCCGAAAAGTAAACTACTGTCTTATTTAAGCCACTGTTATTTTTCGTCTCTGCTCTAACAGCTGAAACTTCATCCTGAGTGATCTACTCCTTACCTGTCACCCGCACAGCAAGGGAAGAAGGATGGGAGAGGACTTCGTTATCCTGGGCTCTGGACAGGCTGCCAGACTCTCGCCAGATTTATGAGAAAGAAGGGCAGAGAGTGAAATAGCAATTGTAGGGATTTGCAGCTTAGCAGTGTATGGGCACAAATGATGGGTAATCGGTCGGAAGAGAGATCTTGCATGGCAGCTGAATCAAAAGGGGCTTCATGGAAGCAAGTATTCGGAGACAGCCTGCATCCGTGAGGCTGTTTCAGGCCAGATCATGCTGACCCTGTGTCCAAGGAACACTGTGGTGTGGCTGGGAGGAGGAGGAGGGGTTGCTCATCCCAGACTCAGGGATGACACGGCACCCACAAAAGTGCATTTTGTCCCAGATACCTCATTAGTAAGGAGCCATAAACTGTGTGGAAGGGGCTTGAGGTGGAAGACAGAAATGAAAAATAAAACCAGCAATGTGTACTGAAGGAAGCAATTCACAGAGGGATGAAGGAAAGTAAAAAGGCTTCTCTTGGGCAAGTAGAATTGAAAGGCATGAAAATACAACACAGATGGAAGGGCAGATCCAAGAAAGCCCAAAGCTGGGGTGGGGTGGGGTGGAGAGATGGCTAAGTAGTTAACAGCACCGCCTGCTTTTTAAAAGGACCCAAGTTTGGATCCCAGCACCCACATTGCAACTCAGAACTATCTGTAGCTCTACTTTCAAGGGATATGCGCCCCCTCTGGCCTCCATGGGCAATACACTCACAGGTGCATACTCCTATACAGATATACACATATTGCATCATTAAAATAAATAAATCTTTAAAAAAAGAAACTTTTAAAGGGAGCACCATTTAATTCTGTCTTGGAAGAGACTAAAACCAATGAGGTTTAGAAAATAGATATATTTGATCTAAAAGTATAGGGGTAATCTAGGTGTTGAGGGATGCTGGGCTCCCTCCAACAGATGCTTCATCCTGAAACTGTACAAGTCGACTCTTGGGAGTGAAGGAGATGCCTTTGTACTGAGAGGCATCACCCTTCCCTACCTCCTGGGGACCATGGTAGTACATTCACCCAGCACCCACATGGTACCTCACAACTACCTGTAACAATAGTTTCAAAGGATCTGATGCCCTCTCCTAGGCTCCATGGGCACCTGCATACACATGGTACACACATCTATACTCAGGTACATATAACTGAAAATATACTAAATTAATGTAAAAAAATTTTTTTGAAAGTCCTTAGTTATAAAGATACGCTTTCTCTCTCACACAAATCCCAGTGGAATTTTGACCACAATGCATTGTATTTATACCTTCCTTGTGGATAAATGACAATATCTGTATGTATTCCTCTATTCTGCCAGTCACCTCCCCACTGAAAACCAAAAGCATGGTCACGGTCACAATTAGAAGCTGATGTTAGTAATTCTGGGGACATTCAATAGACAATAAAAACTAAAATCAAGAAACCATTTTTAAGAGCTGAGCCTGGAAGTTCACATCAGCAAAGCCCACAGTTCAGCAGCCACTTGGGCACTTAAAAGACTTGCTGGAGTCAGCTGCTGATGTATCCATAATCAGAGGAATGGGCCAGTTACAGCTAATAACACCCAGGGATGTGGGCCAAGGTGTGCAGAATGGTAGCAACCTCTACTGCTGGCTGTGCCATGGGTCCGTTTCCAAATGTCTAGAAAAATGCTGATTTGAGGGGATCATTCATTCATTCATTTACTTTTTATGCAGATTGTCAATTGTGGTCCTATAAGGAACCAATGGTAGTACATACTCCTTCCTGTCTTTGTAAAACTCCATCCTCATAAACATGAGAGGCCATGTTCTGGGGGACGAGTACATCTGGCCTGCCCTTCTAGTGTGCCCTTGGCTTTTATTTAAAAGTGATGGTGATATTTTGTCTGACTTGAGCTTGTGCAGTTCTTATGAATAGTGTTACAACCACCATGAGTACATACATGTATCCCCCCCCCCCCCCCCATCTCCCGTGTCCAGACTCTGGCTCTTAAAATCTTTCCGCCTCCTCTTCTGACATAATCCCTGAGCCTTGAGAGGAGGGTTGTGAAATCCCACCGAGAGCTCCTGGCACGTGACAGCTGCTAAGAAAGGGGGAATCAGTTTTCCTTTAAGGGCGTGGCGTCTGGTAGGTCAACCCTGTTCCAGTGGAAGACCACACATTCTAGTGTAAATGGGCAGGACAAATTAGATTCAGTGGGCTTTTTGAGAAGAGGACAGAAAGTTGGGTAGTGTGCTGGCTCCTTACCTGTCAACTTAGCACAAGCCAGGGTCATCGGGGAAGAGGAACTCTCCATTGAGAAAAATGCCTACATGAGATTGTCCTATAGGCAGATTTATGAAGCCTTTTCTTGATGACTGGTTGATGTGAGAGGGCCCAGTCCACTGTGCGTGGTGCTATCCCTGAGCGGGTAGTCCTGGGTTTTATGAATAGGCTGAGCAAGGCAGGGGGAACAAGCCAGTAATCAGCATTCCTCCATGGCATCTGCTCTAGTTCCTGTCTTCAAGTTCCTGCCCTGACTTCCCTCAGTAATGGATTGTGGTTGGAACACATAGATCAAATAAACATTTTCCTCCCTAAGTTGCTTTTGGTCCTGGTCTTTATCATAGCAGTGGGGGAGGTTGAGTAAACACGATTAAAATGCACTGTACAAAATTCTCAAATAATTAATTAAAAATGAGAGAGAAAAGTAACAGTAGTAGCTTGTATACCACACTTCATGTAACTGAATATCTTAAATTTTTTTTTCTTGCTCTGGTGATTTTGTTTGTTTACCGTGTTCACAGCACTCAGTTTCCTCTTCAGTTAGTAGCAGTCATATTAAGTGACTATTTATTGAGCTGCTATTGACGCCAACATGGATCCAGTCGCTGTGTTGGTAGCTGTTTACCCAACTTTCAAGTCTGTGGTCACTGTCACTGTCTCTTTCTTTGCTGTCATTGAAGAAAGGAGCCATGTGATACCTCAGTGGACTTCACAGGCTTGCTCTGGGTTTTAAACAGATGCAGCCCCCATGAGTGGCTCTGTTTGCAACACACGGGCTTGTTACTAGATCACAGAGACACTCTTTGGATGGCTTATGCCCCTACGGCCAGCTGCTCTTTCTGTTCCTGTGAGCTACTCTGCATGCATTGCTGGATATCTGGAGAAGTCATTCAATGCTCTCCTCTGTAACATCTCAGTGTTTGAGGTGATATCTGTCCTTGGGAACCATGCAAGATCCCAGCACACAGTGTGAAGGCAAGTGCCAGTGAGCTGTGTGTGATAGGTATCTTGATTGTCACGTTGGCAGCCTGTAGAATCATGTAGGAAACCCGCCTCTGAGAATATCTGTAGGAGACTCTCTAGATTGGGTTAGTTGTAGTAAGAAGACTCACTCTGAATATCCATCCTACAGGCGGGCATCCTGGACTGAGTAAAAAGGAGAAAGTGAGCTGAGCACCAGCATCCATCTCTCTCTGCTTCCTGACTGTGGGTGTCATGGGATCAGCTGCTTCATGTTCCATCTGCCATGCCTTCCCCACTGTGATGGGCTTTATCATCAAACTATCAGTCCAAATAACCTTCCCTACCTAAGTTGCTTTTGCAGGTGTTTTGTAATAAGAAGAAACATTCCTGGTCTTGTCCAGCCAGGCCACCCTCCCCGGGGTCATTAGATCAGTCAAGAAGTGTTCTGCATGGATGGTGGAGGTGCAGAGAGGAAGACCAGTCATAACTTAGGACTTGGCTCATGTCTGGTCATATCTTACTGGCCAAAGAAAACTATACGACTAAATCCTAGAATCAGGAGTCAAGTAGTAGCTAACCATCCATCCCATGATTAAATATGGCCTCATAGCCATGTTCAAAGACCATCAAGGGGGCAAGAACTTCATTTTCTTGATGTTTTGTCTGTGAGGCCTAGCCTTGAATGACTGAGCTGTCCCTCCGGCCCAAAACTGAGGTTTTTTTCAATAGAATAAGTGTCAAGAAAACGGTGTCGGATTTCCATCACTATGACAAAACACCCGAGATAAACAACTTAAAAGAAGAAAATGTTTGCTTTAGCCAATGGCTTTAAAAGTCTGAGTCTATTGCTGCTTGGCCCCATCCCTTTGGGTCTGTATGAAGGCAGAATATCATGGCATGAATGTCTTCCGGTGGAAACTGGCTCATGGCATCTATGTAGCAAAGAGTGGGGAGAAGGGACCTTGATCCAAATATCATGTTCAAGGGCACACCCAACGACTTAACTTCCTTTCCACTTGGCCCATCTCTACCATCTCCCTCCAGTGGCCCTCCCCTGTCCCCCAGGATTGTGATAATATTAAGTGTCAATTTGCCACAACCTAGAATCAGTCACCGGAGAAGAGAGTCTCAATTGAGGAATTTTCTTTCTTTTTTTTTTTAAACAGATATGTCTGTTGAAGACTGTCCTGATTGTTAATTCATATAGGAAGACACCGCTCACCGTAGGCGACACCATCCTCTAGATAGGGCATCCTGAAATCTCTAGAACAGGCGAAAGCTACACAAAAGGAAGCAGACAACAGGGTTTCAGTCCTTTCTCTCTGCTCTTGACTGTGGATGTGATGTGACTTGGTGCTTGAATTCCTGCCTTGCCTTCCCCGCTATCATGGACTGTAGCCTGGAATTAAATCCTTTCATCTCCTATGTTGCTATTTGGTGGTGTGGGGATGGGGGAGGGGAGATGATGTTTGTCAAACAGCAACAAAACCAGGAGGGGAGTGAAGCTTTGGCACACGGGCCTCTGGGGGTCATTTAAGATCCAAACAATCACAGAGAGTATACTTGTGAACAGAAGTCATTGTAAGTCAGTTGATCTACATTAAACTCCGTTACTAAGTGGGGGAAAAAAATATCAACAGAGACGAGAGAAAACTTATTAAAATTCATGTTCATAACCAGCTAGAAACACAGGCTGCCTCTGGGAATAAGAATCAGAGCAGGGCTGGGGCCAGTGATATGGAGAAGTAGGTAAAGGTACTTGCTGTCAAACCTGAGGACCTGGGTTCAATCCCCAGGGCCTACTAGTAGAAGACAGCCGTCTGCCACAAGCTCTCCTCTGACCTCATATACACACTTGTAGCATGTGCATAACCTCTGCCCATCCTAAATCAGTTGAAATTAAATTTTTAAATTAAAAAACAAAAACAAAACCTCACAATGGTATGTTGGGTGGTCACAGAGACAAGCCTTGTTTGAGACCTTGGAGACTCTGGTGACCTTTGTCCCGTGGCCCTGTCGTACAGGATGCAGTGACAAATATGTGCTCTCGATGTGAGACCCTTGCCATCCTCGTCCCTCTGAGGCCACCACGCACCCTGATGTTCCTTCTCCAGCCTGCTGTTCTCTTTAGTTTCTTTGTCACCTGGTGCCTGGTCCGTCCCGACTGTCCTGCAGGAGCCACGGGCCAGGCTTTATGTCCACAGTTCCTGCAAGGATGTATGCTCGTTACAGGCCCCCACTATTGTTGTTATAGGTGCAGAGAGTTCACAAACAGGAAACAGACACCAGGCTTTTTTGTGTGTGTGTGGTTGTTGAGTTTCTGCAGATGTGCAGGTCTCTAATGCCCACATCCGTCAAGAGATGATGGCTGTACCATTCTAGAACTATCGTCAGGCTGTCATCCATCTATTCAATCTTCTCTTCCTCTCTCTGTCCCCTGAAGGATTGGGAACCAGCTCTCTGTTTCCCAACTTTCTATAGTTGTTGAACAAACCATTGATCAGAGAGGGTGAGTTAAAACCACCCTAGGGGCTGCGGAGACGGCTCAGGATAAAGCGCTTGTCACTCAATTGTGCAGATCAGAGCTTCGGTCCCTAAAATCCACAGAAAAGCTGGGCAGGCAAAAAGCTGTTTGAGGGACTGCCTTTAATGTTTTTGTATACACACCCTTAGGAAGTTCTCCCCTCTTTGTGTTGTGTTCTGTCACCCATTATTTGTGCTGTGAGATCCCTTAGGGAGTAGGGCAACCTTAGATTGGTCACGGTGGGGTTTTCCTTTGGTTCTACCGCCTCATGGAGTGCCATGACTAACAGCTGACCTTCTATCCCCGACCACTCCAAGACAGGGTGATGGGTGTGACCTTTGACCCTCTGTCCCTGGCCACTGCAGATCAGGGTGATGCGTATGGGCTCAGAACCCGTATATATAAAGTGCCTTCTGCACTGCGCACAGTTGCTGATTTCACTGATGTCCCCTGGCTTACCTCTATGGAAAATGGAAATGCAAATCCTGGCCTAGGTAATGTTTGAATTTCATTAGTGGTTTTTTTTTTTTTTAAATTGGGTGTTTGGGTACCCCAATGACTCTACTTCATAATGGAGAGAGCCCTTGTATATTTTCACAATTCAAAAAATTTTTCTTAGTGCTGGCGGTGAAGCCCAAAGCCATACACACACGGCAAATAGTCTACCACTGGATAGTCTAGCACTGGGCTACATCCCAACCCCTCAATATTAAACTTACTTATTTTTAATTTTTTATATTTACTCTCTCTCTCTGTCTCTCTCTGTGTCTCTCTCTGTGTCTCTCTTTGTGTCTCTGTCTCTGTCTCTGTCTCTGTCTCTCTCTGTGTGTTCTCTCCTTCCATTCTGTGTGTTCTCTCCTTCCACTCTGTGGGTTCTGGGGTTTGAACTAGAGCCATCAGACTCAGCAGCAAGCTCCTTTACCTGCTGAACCATCTCACCAGCCCTCCCTCAGTGTTTCCTTCTAAGAACTTTGGACAGGCAGTCGTGCTGATCAAATTGTGTTCTTGGCTCACACAGCCCAGTGCTGGCGTCCGCACCTCGCATTCCACTCACATCTCTATCATGTGGCAATCGAGTCTCCCTTCTGTGCATCTATTAATCTAGTTTACTTTTGATAGACTTCAAAGTAACCTGCAAATGTAAGTGCACTTGAGGCAAAGCCTGCAATGTGCATCTCATTAACTAGACTTCAGTCCTTCTCTGTAGCTCCCAGTGTAAAATGGCCATGGAATGGAATGCAGAAACCTTAAATCTGGAGACAGATCATTGCATAGCCCCAGGAGGTCCCATTATGTCCCTTCCCAATCAATTTCTATGCCTTTGATAGCCACCAAGGAAATCGTTGTTCTTTTTAAGTTAATATAATTCTTTTATTAATTCTTTGAGAATTTCATACATACATACAATGTGTTTTGATCATATTTACCCCAACTCATCCTCCTAAATCTTTCCAGATTCATCCCCATCACCTACCCCATTGCCCGCCCTTCCTAACTTCATGTCCTCTTTTTTTAAATAACTCTTCAAATCCAATTGGCGCTGCCCATGTGCTCTTGGGTGTGGGTTAGCAATCGGAGTGTGGCTGACCTGCCAGGGGTCACACACTTAAAGAAAATTGAGTCCCCTTTCATTAGAAGCCATCAACCCTCCATGACTCCTCGGTTATGGATGGGGCTCATGCACCCCTCACCACTCCATGCTGAAATGGAGTGGCCTGATCCTGTGCAGGCAACCATAGCTGCTGTGGCTTCATAAGTGGCGTGGCTCTGCCATGTCCAGAGGACACCACTTCACCCTGGTTCTACATTCTTTCTGTCTTCTATTCCACAATGTCATTGTTCTTCTTTAAAATCACAGAATGGATTTTTTTCTTTTTCTTTTTCTTTTTCTTTTTCTTTTTCTTTTTCTTTTTCTTTTTTTTAGTATGTCTTAGCTAGGGTTTCTAATACTGGAATGAAACACCATGACTGAAAAGCAAGTTGAGGAGAAATGGGTTTATTTGGCTTACACTTCCATATTGCTGTTCATTGTCAAAGTAAGTCAGGACAGGAACTCAAACAGGACAGGAACCTGGAGGCAGGGCCTGATGCAGAGGCCATGGAAAGATGCTGCTTCCTGGCTTGCTTCCCATGCCTTGCTCAGTCTGTTTTCTTACAGAACCTAGGACCACCAGCCCTGGAATGGCACCACCCACAATGGGTGAGGCCTTCCCCCATTGGTCACTACTTGAGAAAATGCCTTACAGCTGGATATCATGGAGGCATTTCCTCAACTGAGGCTCCTTGCTCTTTGACGACTTTAACTTGTGTCAAGTTGACACAAAACCAGTCAGTAATGTCCTTTTGGTGGTTGCTGTTACTGTTGATTTGAGACAGGGTCTCTCTACATTCCAACTGTGGTCCCAAACTCTTGATAACCCTCCTTCCTCAGCATCCTTCCCCATCAAGTGCTGGGGTTACAGGTGTGGGCCACCACCCCAGCTTCTGCAGCATTGTATAGAGGGTGTCACAGGATGTATGTTCTTTGGTGCATCACTTCTTTGTGGAATGGTGTTGGGGACTCATTCATGTAGTTATGTGTGTTGTGTCAGTCCTCTGTGCTCTTTCCTGGTAATTTATCATCGCTCAAGCCATACCATCTACCCTTTGCCAGTTTTTCTTTGTAGAGGTCTGAGCTGTTTCCAAGGTTTGAAATTTTACAATTAAAGTCATTGTGAATATTTGAATAAAATCTGCATATGAATAACAATTATAAACTCTAAATAAGCATAATCCATAGTTATACCTTGATTTTGGGGGTGGGTGGGAAGCAGGGTTTCATGTAGCCCAGGCTGGCCTAAATTAACTCTGTAGACAAGGGTGACCTTGAACTTCTGCTCTTCCTGCCTCAACTTCCTGAGTGCTAGGATTACAGATATGTACCACCAGGTTCTGTGTGGGGGATGATGGGGATGGACCTCAGGGCCTTGTATGTGCCAAGCAAGCACTCCAACACCCAAGCCACACTCACAGCTCCCCTAGTTATAATTTTAATGTCTTGGTGGAGGATTTGAACTTGAGGCTTAGAATTGAAAGTCTCTGACAATCTATAGTTCACCCTCAGAGAGTCTCTTGGTCTTCCAAGTCATCAACTAGACTCAATAGTTAGAAACTCAGTAGTCAGGGTCCCTGGTGGATGTTAGTAACTGTTACCAGGGCAACAAAATCCCAAGCTCCTATTCTTCTAAGAGGGGTCAGGGTTATGGTTTGCTTGTCTACACTGTTAGGTGACGGAAGCTTTAGTCTCAGGGGCCTCTGGAATTGTGTCCTGCTTGGTTCTTTCTGTTGTCCTTTTCTCTTTCATTCTCCCCCAATGCACCATCTCATCCCAATGCTAAAGCTGGCCAGCTGGCTGGAATAGGATCCCCTAGGACAAGAGCTGACATCACCAGGCGCTGCATCTCCTCCATGGCTCACGGCTACCCCTGAGCTGTGTTTGCTCAGCCCCTCCTCCACACACCCGGGTTCCATCAGACTAATTCACTTTTGTATTTATAGCCTATTATAAATATTCCAAGAAACCGCTTCCACCAATGTGTTTATAAAGTCTTTGCAGCATCCGATACGTCCGCTGGCTGAGATAACCCTGTTCTCAAGCAGCGTGTGTAAAAGCAAGAGCGCCAAGAAACATTTGCTTTTTAAAAATCAATTTGACTCCATCTTATTTTACTTTCCATTGGGCTAATTTAAAAGAGAAAATATTTCACCAACACTAAATTGCTTTCCCTAGAGTCCCAGCACAAATATCTAGGGGGTGATTATAAATTGGTTCTCTGTATCCGTGGGGTCCCTGTCTGTGTTTTCAAGCATTTTAGAATACCTTTTTTTTCTCCCCTAAATGCAGACTTTTCTCTTTGTATTACTCCCTAAACAATATGGAATAACAGTAATTTACACAGCACACCGCCATAGTATTATAAGGAGCCACGTGTCATCTAGACATGCCGTGATGTGTATGGGGTAGGAGTGGGGGAGCTGTGCATCTTCTGTTACTTATCTAAGACTTGAACTTGATAGATTTGGGTACTTGTGTAGGAGGAAGGGGAGTCTCCAGGAACCAGCTCCTCACAGATACCCATGGATGACTCTGCTTCCAAGTGGCCATCCAGTGGTCGGTTCCAGTTAGATATGGAAACCTACCCACCTGCCCTCAGTTGCAGCCTGTCTTCAGGATTCCACTTCCAGGTTCCAGAGTCAGACTCTGCATGCATTTGTTTGAGGCAGTGTTCCTGATAGGAATGACACAGAATGTCAAGTCAGTTATTCCAAAGAGGCTGCTTAAAGCGGAGGCTGTACGAATATCTGGTCCTATTTCAAATGTGCATGGCTTGTATCTGGGTCCTATCTTAGTTGGTATTGATTCTACTCAAGGGTATTTCAGGAGCCAGGAGCCAGGAGCCAGGAGCTGGCTCTTCTCTGCCCTAGCCTGGTTCCCTGTCTTGCTCTTGGTGAGCACCGCAGCATGTGTGGCCTGAGCCCCGTGCTGCTTCCCCTTGCTGGACTTGACCAATGAACATCTGCCTGAGGTCTCAGTGACAAGGATTGACCTCTGGGATTGTACTGCCTGAAGTCTGTCCTTAGTGATGACATTTATTCATAGCTTCTCCTCATCCTTAGTGCTTTTGGAAAAATTAATTGGGGTCAGAAAGGTTGCTTAGTTGTTGAAAGCACTTACTGCTCTTATAGAGGGTCTGGGTTCAGTTCCCAGTACCCACATGGAGGCTTACAACTGTTTGTAACTCCAATTCCAGAGAACTAGACACCCTCTTCTGGCCTCTACAGGTTCCAGGGATATATGTGATGTATAGACATAAATGTAGGCCAAACACCCACAGACATAAAAATTGAAAAAAGAAAACTCAGGCTGCAGAGATAACTGAGTCAGTAAAATGATTACCCACAAGCCAAGGACCCGAATTTGGTTCCCAGAAGACATGTAGAGGCTCAGCACGGTGCCCTGCATTGCTAAAACCAACACTGGGGAGGTGAAGACAGGTGGGTGCTTGGGGCTTGCTGGCCAGGCAAACCTAGCCTACTTGGCAAGCTCCAGGCTGACAAGACCCCATTTCAAAAGATAAGGTAGACAGTTTCTGAGGAACAACATCTACATTTGTCCCCTGGCCTCTACATACACGCATACCCACTTACATATGTGCACCTCAGTGTGCGTGTGTACACACACACACACGCACACGCACACGCACACGCGCGCACACCTATCTCTATGTACCATTCTCTTATCAGATAATGGGTAGTGTCTCTCTTCCCTTTCCCACTACAGCAGGAGATTAAAAATAGTGTCATGTTGTTTCTGATTGGCTTCTCCACAGACACGGGAAGAATCACTGGCCTTGGCAATGGTCATTTTTCAAAGCGACCGCCAAGAGCACACACAGCCACTTCGTCTGCTTAGGTCCTGACCTCCTTGTGTTGTTCACGCACGCTCCAAATCCACGTTTTTATCAGATCCTGAAGAGTAACATGCAGATAACCACTGGTATTTACAGACAGGCAGTGGTCACTCTGCTGCAAGGAGATTAGATTTGAGCCAGCAATACCTCTTTGGGGACAGAAAAGAACACAGCCCCCTTTGGCTACACTCACATAGGATCATATATTCCCCAGTGTGGCCTAATTATAAAACAAGGTTGAGCTCCCATTAGCATCATCCTGGTTCAATGTGGAGGCATCCCCGTTCCTGAGTTCATTCTAAGTGTCATCATATGTGGGTAAAGCAACTTCCTCCCCTAGCTTCAAGGGTAAGAGTCTCAGGTAACTGGGCCAATCTCAGGCAACCATAGATCTGTGTTCAGAGATGGCTTGTTTGTGGTCATGTGACCTGAGAAATTTCTTGAAATTTTTAAAAACATCATTAAAAAAAAACAACCCTGTATTTTATGTGTAGAAGTGTTTATCGACATACGTATGTGCACCACGTGTGTGCTGTGCTCATGGAGTCCAGAAGGGGGCATCAGATTTCTTGGAACAGAAGATACAGATGTTTGTGAACCAAATGTGGGTGTTGGCAGCCAAACTCAGGTCCCCTGAAAGAGCAGCTAGTACTCTTAACCACTGAGTTGTTTCTATATCCCTTTTTTGGGATTTCCCCCACCCCCCTTTTCTTGTATAAATATCATTGATACTGAGCTAAGGCTTCCTACAGACCTGTGTACATAGACGTTACCAGTGTGGAATGGGGGAACATGAGAAAGAGCTAACCAGCAAGAGGCACAGCAGCTTTTCTCATCAGCCTGTGAAACCGTTTCTAGGGCTTTGGGGAGACTGAAGGACCTGAGAATGTTTTGTGTTTTGATTGTTACACACTGTGTGTCTTTCAATTTTTTTTTTTTTAAATTTTACTCTTGTAATCTCAACCAGTGCCTTTCACTCTTGACTGTGGTCTGTGCCACCCTCCAGCCGTGAACCTGAGGTTCAGTCTGATCTCTGTGTCTACCCACCTGTCTGTTTTGTCCACCTCTAGGTCCTCCTTAATAAGTCAGAGTTAGAGGCACTCCTGGGCAGTGCGTCCTGTGTGGTATTTTAACCAGCAGTTAGAAATGAGGAGATCCATTTTAAACTGTCTAGTCACAGAGAAAAGAGCTTACTTCCATTTGGATTTGGGCATTTCAAGGGAGGGAGCTGTGTGGAATGAGAGAAGAGAAAGCCCAGAGGCTAGTCAGTGGGGTACGGGGCAAGCTGGGCTCCTTAGCAGGTAGCTGGCAGTAATCTGCATTAGATTCCTCCCTCCACCATGGCTTTGGTGATCAGAGTCTCCAGAATAGCTCTTGGGTCCTGGCTAGATGCTCCTGGGTTTAAAGAAGTACGTTTTAAAATTTTTGAGCCCTGATCAGTCAATACCTGTAAGGAGGCTGTGGTCCACCCAACAAGAGCGACCACTAAGAATCATGGCCACGTGGAACAACAGTCCTCTGACAGCATGCCAAAGGAATAGCCCCCATCTCATATCCACTGCAGTCTCAGGTAGCTACTGCGGGCAGCGCTTAGCTCACATCCTGCAGTGAATCTCTCAGAAGGAGGCATAGGTTCCTGGCTGTTGGCTTTATGAAGTCCACTTAGTCTGCTTTCACGGGTGTAAGAGCTGCAGCCGTGAACGGGAGCCATGCTTTTTCATTTCATGCTCATTCTGTTTGCAAATGTAAAAACCCAAATTAACTTGCATTGATGATTTTTACAGTCAAATTTTATAAAATTGTCTTACTTCTGCATACGACACAGAGGGAGGTTTTCATACACCCCCTCCCCACCCCCGCAACCTCTCTGGCGTCTGTATAGTGTTGAACACCTACTAGGGTCTGTGTGGACAGTTCAATAACAGGTTCAACCCCAAAGTCAATGGCGTTTGTAGAATAGCTGAACTTCAGGGCAGGGACAAGGCAGTTCGAGAACCCTCTTGGATGATTCATATCTCTGTGCTAGAATTCTCCCCCATGCCCAGACTGAATCTCTAATTTGACTCTACCCATAAGCCCTCCATGGTGCTTTTCACCTTCCCTATGGCTACATGATAGCTGAGTTGAGCTCAAGGGTCAGGAGAGCTCAATTAATTTGTGAGCTAGATTATCCATTTGGACTCTTGACTGACGGCCAGGGTGTGGAATTAGGAGTGTCTTCTCTCCATCCCCTCACGTCAGAGCTTCTTATCATGCCAATCACTCCTAGCTTGCAAGCGTTTGAGCAACTAACAGCTGGCCACGGTGTCTCATTCTACGAGACTCTCGGGCAGTGATTGTCAAACTGTGGACCCTGGCTCAGAGGTTCTTCGTAGACAGGGTGATGTTCCATACTTTTTATACCTATTAACTGGGAAACTTGGAAGTGCCCGACGTTCTGTAACACCATGACCTCTAGGTGATCCCTACCAGGGCTGGGGGTGGAGCACCATTGCTTTAAAAGAGGATGTGGTATTCATGTTTGCACTGAGGTCACAAAGCTCCTGTCCCATGTGCCCACCAACCCGGGAAGAAGTAGTGAAGTACATGTGCAGGTCACCAGCATTTTTGTTAAGCCAAACAATGAAAGTAAAAATTACCAGGGCTGGAATGATGGTTCAGTAGCTAAGAGCACTAGCTGCTCTTTCAGAGGACCTGAGTTCAATTTCTGGCACCTACATGGTGGCTCACAACTGTCTGTAACTCCAGTTCCAGGGGATGTGGTACCTTCTTCTGGCTTCCATGGGCACGGTACACATGGGGTACACAAGCATACAAAAATTCATGCACATACCCTAAAATGAACAAATCTTTAAAAATCCAGATTTTTTTCAAATATACTATAAGAAATTAAAGATGTAAGTAGGATGCAGAAAATAAAGTATAATAAAACTGTGAATCAAACACAAGAATTTGCATTGTTGACTAATGTTTCAGATACTTAAAAAAATGCTTTAGGAAAATACCCTAAGAAATTAGCTGCCTTTCCACAGATCTTTGGTAGGGACATCTTAGGGAAGAAAACTGGTTGATTTGAAATTTCTTTTTATTAATTTTATTTATGTGTTTTATGTGCACCTCATGTGTACTATGCACACAGAGACCAGAAGAGGGCAGAAGATCCCCGGAATCAGCATTACAGGTAGTTGTGAACCACCCACCATGGGTGCTGGGAACTGGGTGCCGGCCTTCTGGAAGATCTTACCAGTTGAGCCATCCCTCATCTAGTCACATGTGACAGTTGTCAACATGGTAAACAGATAATGCCTGGGAAGAAACCAGAAGAAATTACATGATGAAGTCATATCTGTCAGCTGTGAATTTATTTTTTCACCAAGTGAGTTGTGGGCAGCAGAGTGGAGGGATTTCAGCCAGGGCTAATGTCTAGGCTAAGTTTCAAATAAACATACACTAGCTGTGTTGGTTGGTTTTAATTGTCAACTTGATACAACCTAGGATCACCTGGCACTATTCCCAGTGAGAGACCGTCTGGATTAGGATTAGGATTAGGCTGGCCTATGGGTGTGTCGGTGGAGGACAGTCTTGACTGTGTAAATTAGAGTGAGAAGACCCACCGAAAGCAGATAGCACTCCCTCTCTGGTTTTGCTCCTGAATTGTGTGAGGAGAGAGAGAAAACTGAGCCTTTGGGCCGGCATGCATTCCTTTCTCTCCGCTCTTGACTGGGCATGCGATTTGACTGGCGGCCTCAAGTGCCTGCCTTGACATCTCCACAGTGATGGAATGTACCCCGGAATTGTAAGCAAAGAGAAATCTTCTCCCTTCAGCTGTTTCTGTCAGGGTATGTTGTCATCTTAGCAGCTGGGAAGGAAGCAGGACCCTGCCCTAACAGCATGAGGTCATGAGCCTTATGGAACCTGACATCCCAGAGCTGGGGCTTGTGGGGAGACTGGGGTCAGTGCTTCAAGCTGAATTCCAAACACTCCGCCTTGGGGCTTAGCTGCTTCCCTGAAGCCTGTGCCAACTCTGAGCGTGCCCTGTGTCTCTCCTTGGAGTTTATATACCAGAGGTCTCCTTGAAATCCTACATGGAAGGAAGTAAGCTGTAATTACTTTTCTTTCAAATGTTCCAAGAAACCCCTTTAACACTTGTGTTCCAATCACAGGTTTGTCCCTTGGCCACCCACTCCAGCCACACATTAAGAGAGGCTGACTGTCCTAACTAGTCATCCTCAGACTGGGATCTCTGACTCATTCTATTCATTCCATTCCATTCCGTTCCGTTCTGTTCCGTTCCGTTCCGTTCCGTTCCGTTCCGTTCCAGTCCATTCCAGTCCATTCCAGTCCATTCCAGTCCATCCCAGTCCATCCCCGTCCATCCCAGTCCATCCCATTCTATTCTATTCTATTATTTTTATTTTATATGTTTTGCCTGCATGTATATCTGTGCATGATGTGCAGTGCCCAAACAGATGAGGACATCAGATCCCCCAGAACTGGAATTACAGATGGATGTGAGCCATCCTGTAGGTGCTGAGAATTGAACCCAGGTCCTTTGCAAGAACATCCAGGGCTCTTAACCACTACGCCATCTCTTTAGCCCCATGGCTCCTTTTATTCTCAAAAGTTCTTGTGAGTTCTTATAACAAAAAAGGAACTGGAATTTTTGTGTGCAGTTTTACTTATTTATGCTTACATTTGAAACCCAAACTGAGAAAAGCATTAAGGATTTTATGAAGTTTAAAAAAAATAGTCTTTGCCATCATTGCACATTAACATGAATGATATAATTTTCACTAAAAACCTGTATTTTTTAGAACAATGTGAAAATGAGTGATCAGGGTACTATCTGCATTTTTAAACAATTCTTGAAGTCTGATGTAGCAGATACCAGCTGAGTTCTCAAACTGGCTTCTGCACTTCTCTGTGGCCATAGCATTGATTTATTAACTGACAGACTATTCCACACTCACATATAGCTAGACCACAGGGAGCGATGTAATGGCATTCCAGAGCGCTGTACTTAATCTTTTAGCATGATCAAAGATTGTCATGTGGCGGTGGTAGTGGTATCGATGGTATTGCAATTCAAACTCTAAAGCCTGTTGATCAGATTTAAATATATCTTGAATCATTCTTACCCCAGACCGATCACATAACATTGTAAATTGGTCATCTGGAGTATATTTATTTGTTAGCAATGTAGGACTACCAGTTCTTGACCCATTTGATTATACAATGTCAAAATTTCATATTTCGAGGATGGCAGAGATGGCGCCAATCAGAGATCCTTGCTTGCTGCCTGTGCCCAGCCATTCTTCACTCTTCAATAGTTTAGGGCCCAACTTTTGAAACTGTGCCACCCAAATTCAGAGTAGGATTTCCCAATGAAATTAGCCACCAAGAAACATGCCCACCCCTGTCCCCCCTAAATGCCCACAGGCCAAGCTGATCTGCACCATTTCTCCATTAACACTCTCTTCTAGGTGATTCTAGGTCATGTCTAGTTGACAGTTAAAACTAAGCTGCACAATCAGCCACTCGGGGATCCTGCGCACTTTCCCTGTAGTCCTCCAGGGGAGGACAACACACTGCATGACTGCTGTTTGTGTTTCATTGCTGGAGTGATGAAGGAGGTATGCACTCAAGGGCAGATGCTTAGTAAAAACAATCCTTTTGCCGCTTCATAGATGACACCCTTAAGGGACCGTGATATTTCCACATCACAGACATGTGCCTGAAGGACTCCTGATCAACACAGCTTACTTTCGTGTTGACTCATGCTGGGGTGAGAGCAAGTTTATCCCGCCCTATTCCCCACTTTACACCATTAATGCACACACAGAGCATGGCTGTGCAGCTGTTCTGGATTGTTGGGTCTAATGGCTAAGTATTTCAATCACCCATTTTAGACATATGTGTGAATGACATTTAGCTTACTTCTGGAAACAGGTTTGGCTTTGCAGGCAAGACCTTGGGGATGAGCTAGGGGGTTCAGAGAGGATCCTGGGAATATCCCTAACGTAAGCCACCATGAACCTATGTGGCTTAGAGTAGGGTCCTGTTCACACAGCACACAAGCCAGGAGAGTGAGTGGGAGATGTGAGGTAGCCGCATGTCTAAAGAATGACACGAGATCGGTATCTTGTGGCTATTACGTATTGAATATAGACTATGAAAGCCTATTACATATCTCCCTGTGGTCCAGCTATATGTGTGTATGGAATATCCTATCAGTTACTAAATCAATGTTATGGCCACAGATAAATGCAGAAGCCAATTTGAGAACTTAGCTGGTATCTGCTAACAAGATCATCAACAAAAGATGACATTCACGGTGCTTACACTAGCTGTCCAAGGAGGCTTCATATTTCCTTCCACCACATTATGGAAGAGGAGAAAGCAAAGACCTGACTCCAGATGCTTTAATTATCAGCTCTCTAGAAGGCTCTACATTGTCACGTCGCATTCCTTTTAGCTCATTACTTCCATGGGCCTTATGATCACATTGCGGCACTCTGTGTGTCTTTTATTGGGACTTCCATCCCATGACCCATCAGGAAAGATCCACTTTTCTCCTAAAACCCAACCAGGCAAGGAAACTTGGGTTTCATGGCCAGTGCTGCTGAGGACCAGAGTTTCGACATCAGGCCTGTCCCCTACTTCTCCTCGTGCCTAAAATAAACCAGGTGGCAGTCACATTGCCAGTTACTCTAGGGACAATCTGGCAAGAAGGCATAGTGTTCTGAAGACTTTCCAGTGTGTGCTTGTCAGTGGAGACATAGCACTCACTTCCTGTTGGTGGGATAGTGTCCCTTCCTGGCCTCACTTCCTACTGTCCTGTGTTCTCATGAACACAGGGCTCATATCCATCCAGTGCACAGCAGAGTGGCTGTGTCAGGGTCCCCGGCTGTCTGATGGCTCCTACACTTGTCACCTGCTGAGTATTCTAAGTGTCATCCCTGGGTGCAAAATCTAAGCTGCAGATCTGCCGTGTGCCCGCTCTTTGCACACTCCTACATCCTTTTTCACTCAGGCTGTCCTTTCCCAAGGGACCTGGATCCTTCCGGAAAGGACAACTTTACTGACCTTTAGATGTTCAGTGTAGGAAGAGCCTTTTGGTAGTTGGAATTCTTCAGACTAAAATGTCAACCAGATAAATAGATCTCTCCGGTGTTGCCTTCTTTGTGCGTTAACCCCGACGCCTTGTTCTTTCGAGGACACTCCATGTGTCCCCGTGTGGCCTTGCCAGGAAGCAAGAGGAGGATCAAAGGAAGAAGGATGAAAGAAGATACCCAGAGATCTTCTCAGTTGCACACAGGTGCACATGTCCCCAAACCAAGATCACAAAGCATCAAAAATACATAAAAAACCAAGGAACAAGTGTGCATTCCAGAAAGGCAAAAAGCTGTGTCTCACGGGCCATCAAACTAGGTCTTGGAGGTCTCACAGAAACAATTGGACAGGATAGTACTGTATGCTGAAATGCTATTCTGGAGAATGCTACCTGGTGGTTATAGCATGCTGTGTAGCCAGACTTTTCTTGGACCACCCTCCCACAAATAATGACATGGAGATTTGTTATTAATTATGGAGGTTTGGCCTTCACTTAGGCTTTTCCCAACTAGCTCTTATAACTCAACCTGCTTCTTTTAATCTATGTTTTGCCACGTGGCTCAGTTACCTCTGCTCTGCACAGTAGGTCTGATATTTTCGGCATCTTACTGATGTCTCTTACACACCAGATTCCTTTTCCTCTTCCTTTCTCTCCCTGGAAATCCTGCCTATCCTCTTCTGCCTAGCTATTGGCCATGCAGCTGTTTTATTACACCAATCACAGCAACACGTCTTCATTCTGCAACAGTGCTGATTAATGCCAGACAAACTGAGGCACCCCTCCAATAATGAATTTCTGTGTGCCATTAGTTCTGTCTGCTGAGCACCTCCTCTTTATAGGTTCTGATAGAAGCTGGGAGGGGGAGACGAGGGCTAGGGAAATGACTCGGTTTGTAAAGTGCACGCCAGACATGAGGACCTGAGTTAAAAACCCCAACACCCACGTACAGCCAGATCTGGTAGCATGCATCCAGAATCCCTGTGTTCCTACAGGAGGCAAAGACAGGAGAGTCCCCTGGGAGCTCACAGACCCCCTAGTCAGCATACAGAGTGGCAAGCATCACACAGACTCTGTCTCACGAAGTGGAAGGTAAGGACTGTGACACTGAGGTGGTCCTTTGACTTCCACGTTGCGTGCTATGGTATGTGTATGCCTGGCGCGTATGCGTGCTAGCGTGCACACGCGCGCACACTCATACACACACACACACACACACACACACACACGAGTGAGATAAAGGAGCATGCTGGGGGTAGGTGTCCCATTTGGGTACAAGGGACATTTATTTGATTTAGGAAAACCTAAATAAGAGCAGTTTTCTCAAGTGGACTTTCTCTTGCAAGTGGATTCTCAAAGAAACTCCACAAGTTTTATCCAAGTGTGCAGGAGTTTAAGGACATTTTGGACCAAGGAATCCCATGAGCAGGGCATGTAGATGTGTCTGAAGGTGTGAGTGTGACGGGAGGGGCAGGGAGCACAGGGCTGAGGTTCACACTTACAGTCTCAGCTGATCCATGGGATGCCCCACAGGAGGTGGACAGGCATGCTGTTACCGTTTTCCATGTCAGAAAAACCAGTGCAGGTGTGTCATGGCCCTGGGATAGAGAGCTAGTGAGCACATGGATCTGGAATGAGGCCCTTCGTCTGTGAGACGGGAGTTGCCTTCCCCTTTGAGCTTCCAGAATTGATGCTATGACTCAGGTCTGTTCACAGCCCTCTCTCATCTTCTGCTCTCTGTGGTTGGCTATCCACCCATTCAGAATGTGTTGGATCTCCACAGGAAGTAAGCCTGCTTGCTGGTAGGACACAGCCTTCTTCCTGGGTAAATTGGCCTCAGCAGCAATCTCTTCCTTCCTGGTGTTGGGTGTGCCTTGCATCCATCCCATGACATCATTAAGATCTGTCAGTGGCAAGGCGACTTTCTAGTACATGGTTCAGAAGCTGAGCCTAGCAAGGACCTGGAGTACCCAGTGGCCACTCAATCTCAGGCCTTTTTATACCCAATCAGACATGGGTACATTTGGGCTAGATGTCTGGGATTTTAGTCAAAACTTTTCATTTTTCCGGAGCCCAAATCATCTGGGAATTAATAAATACCATTGTGTTCTGTAAAGAGCTGAGCTGTGATTGTGTCGATTATCAACTTGGCACTGTCTGAAATCACCTAGGAGACAGCCTCCAACTCACCTGCTAGGGATTAATCTGGATTATCAGAGGTTTGCCTCTGAGATTGTGAAGGATTGTGTTGATTAGGTTAATGGACATCAGAAGCTCCACAGTGGGTGGTGCCATTCCCTGGGCTGGGATTCCAGATGAACAAATGGAGACAGTGAGCCCAGCACCAGGGTTTGTCTGTCTCTGCTTCTTGCCATAGGTGCGGAGTGGCCAGCCACACCACGTTCCTGTTACTGTGACTCCCTCATCATGAGACATTCTAACCAGGAGCTGGAAACCAAAATAAACCATTTTTGTTTCTTCTGTCACAGCAACTGAGAAAGAAGGGAGGGAGGGAGGGAGGGAAGAAGAAAGAGAGAGAGAGAGAAAGGAGAAAAAGAAAAGAAACTAAGACATGGGTAGCTTAAATCTAGAAAATCAGATACTGAGTCTTCTGTCTCATTTGCAGATTCTAGCAATTAATTTTTATTTATGTGTATTTATGTGGGAGTGAGGTGGACAGAGACCAGGAAACTGGAAAGGAGTCCATGGGAGGGGTTAAAAGGGGCCTTAAGTGTAACAGATGGGAAGGGTAATAAAACCCAAAATGTATAAAAGTGGAAGGGGGCAAACTGGAAGCGGAAGGGGACAAATGGGGGGAGGGAAGGGGGTAAACTTAGGGGGGTAGGGTACAGCAGGATGGGGGAAAACAGGGTGGCGATCAACCAAAACTGAGTATGTATGAAAATACCATAAGGATGCTTGCTATTCTGCATGCTAATGAAAAAACAAAGGAAAAAATATAGAAAAAAATCCCTTAAAATACTTAATTGCAAAACACTTCTTAAGGAATACTTTAGAAATACAGAAGCTTTAAAAGTAAGGTGACAGCGTCCAGAGGGACACAAATTCACAAATGGCTCCAAATGAATTTACAAGGAAATGTCACCTTCCTCAAACGCTGTAGCTGGTGCTGCGAAGGCCTGATGCTAGCTCACAGCACCAGCACTGGTGGAGTCCCTCTTGGTCTCCTGCCCTTTGGATAATTAAGTTTATTCCCGAACCCCTCCTGAGATTGATATTTTTAATATCTCCATTTGAATGAGGGTTGTCCTTGTGTGTGCGCGTGTGTATATCTGGGGGTGGGGGTAGAGTGCTTTCCTTTCTGAAATGTTAATTGGTCAGAGAATCCGGAGATAAACAAATTGATTTAATTTTAATCTGAATTCCTGGAGATGCATAATGATAACTGGTTTCTGTCTCACAGGGCTGAAAACCGTGGTCCTTAATAAGAACTTGTGTGGGTATATTATGCAGCTTCAGATAGCGTGTGCGGGGGGGCTCAGCGGCTCTCCATGAATTATTCTAACTCCAGCAGTGTCTAAGGGACTCCCAGTACTTGTCTGAAGCAGGTTTTCAATCAGAAAATCTATAGCATGACACTAAGATACCCTGAGCCCTTTCCTTTGTGGCACCGAGTTAGTTCTATGCCTGGCGGCTCACAAACAAGGCCCATTCTAGAAAAACCAGCTTTAGCCACCACTGTCAAGTGAAGGCAACTGCCAAGGAGGATTCCATACCTGGGCCTTGAGCGGGAACTCACATAGCAGGTGCTCAAATAATGGTTGAATGGGTTGTTTGGTGTTTTCATCCCGAGCTAGGGTCAGATGGAAAGGTTAATGCTTCTTGTTGATGAGCTGTCACATCCTAAAAAAGCATGGCCTCCTTCAAGCCCCTCAACCCACACTGCATGCCTTGTTTACTCTCTCATGGTATCATGGACTTCGATATCAGGACACTTGCCTCTGTCTGTCATTATGAAGTCTTGTTGGATGTCGGCACCATGCAGTGGCCATTACAGCCATTCACCAATGCCTTCAGAGAAGAGAATTGACTTGGGTTCCCCATCCCTGAAAAGCAAGGCTTCCTTATCACCTTGAGGCTGAGTTTCCTCATTACCCTGAAGTTGGACTTCCTTGTCACCATGAAATCAGGTTTCCCCATTGCCCACGAAGTCATCTAACCCATCAAAGTAAACTTAAGTTTCCCCATCACCGTGAAGTTGGCCTGAGGTCAGCCATGTTCATACAGCTTTTGCTGCTGAAAGAAAATAGTGCATATGGCCTGTTACTTCTAAGTATACACAGGAGAACTAGGTGAGGGGTTCTACCTTCCTCTTTCAGTGGCAGTGTTTGATGACATTCCAAGTGGTGACTGTTCTGCACTTTGGCTGCAGAAAGAGGTCAGAGGATACAGGACACTGAGAAATATGCACTCACTGCTCATTTTCTAGCTGTTCTTAGTTATCAGGGTTTAACTCATCCTCACCTGCTCGGCTCATTCCTTTTGCAGAGGGGTGAGCAGGATCATTGAGTTCATTGCTCTTTCCTGAGCAGTCATTGCTGAGGATGCAGGCTATGTATTCGTGTTTTAGATACCCCTCTGGTCCCTAGTCCTGGTGTCCATCAATGTTCCCACTCCTGGGAATACGAAATTTGCTGCACACTTCGTGCGTGTGCCAATTTAAGCTTCTGTGTGGGCTGCCATTACGCACTGTGCCCTATGCCTAGATGTCGCTTCTGTGGATGTTCCTTCATTGCACCAGCCTCTCCGTTCCCCTCTCCACTTAGCAGCCTTCCCATTTGAAGCCAGCAATTCCTCACCACCCGCCTGTTGTCATATTTGTACCAGGAGAGAGTCAGCACGAGGACCTTCCTTGTGTCCGTGGGCTTCGATTAAATTCACACGGCAGGTACCAAGGTGCGCTTCTTCTTCACACATCAAAAAATACCATAAAGAAATCAAAAGCCTTTGAAGGTGGCTTCCACATGAACGATCCCGGCAAGCTGACTTTTTTTGAGGGGTGCATTCCAGAATAGAGTCCAAAGTGGAAAGGTTTCTGATAATCAGTTCTAACTTAGGGAGTAAGACTAATTCTAGGTTAAGTCATGACATCTGTTCTAGAAAGAGAAGGATGGAGTGGGGTGGGGGTGGAGGGTTGGAATAGAAGTTTACTGTCTCTGGACTTGGGAGTTACTGCATGGGATCTTTTAGGTGTATGAGATACTGTACATACAGAAGAAAGACATGTTGTGTTCGTGAGTGTTTGAAAATTAGAGCTGGTGTCTTTAGACTCGGGCTAGTGGGTTATGGTCTAGCTACACATCAATGTCCTCTTGACCCTGGTTGGGTTTTAAACTCAATGATCTTGAGTTTAGAGCAGGGTCTTGCATGGTGCAAAGCCAGTCAGCAGGTGCATGGGCATCAGTGGATTACATAGAATGCATTTTCTGAGTTCCCTTTATATATAATAATAATACATATAAACAAATAGAATATACATATATATGTATATATATTCTATTTATTAAAGATAATTAAACACCTAGTGTCAAAATCTTCACCTTCATCACGTCCATATGCCAACTTTATTTTAAATTTATTTATTTTTATTTTTTGAACATTAGTGTTTTGCCTTCATGTATGTCTGTGTGAGGGTGTCCAGTCCCCTGGAACTAGAGTTACAGACAGTTGTGAGCTGTCTTGTGGGAGCTGGGAGCTGAACCTGGGTCCTCTGGAAAAGCAGTCAGTGTTCTTAACCACTGAGCCATCTCTCCAGCCCCTTGACTTTTTTTAAAAGGGAGATGGGGAGGAGAGAGCAACATGGGGGCATCCTGCTCACTTACTGAGGTTCTTCCACTGATGCTGACCTATGCAGCTGCCAACCCCGTGGGCCATCTGCTAATCCTGGTGTCTGAGAAAGCAGATGTATGCTGTGACTGAATATAGACCCACTCACAGGCTACACAGTGTCTAATTATCTGCTTTCGTTGATGCAGAAACAGAACCCAATCAAACTGTCACATCCCCAGTCTTTGCTTTTGGTGACAAGTCATTTTTGTCATGGATGGGGTTTGAAGGCTTAAATGGCATTACAATGAAAACATATGCTCCCTGAGTGTTTCTCAGAGCGCACCCTCCATAACTTGAAGCCAGGGATTTGATCCATGCTGCCCCATGTCAAAAATGGCCTCTTCTAACTTCTCCACCCAAGTCCAAGCCAGGAAGAGCAGCCCTGAACTTAAGCGTGAGTCTGTCACCTGGGCATCATAATGCCAGTCCCTACTTGTCCTAGTTTATTTCTCTTGCTATGATAAAATACTCTGACAAAAAGCAACCTGGGAGAGAAAGGGATTTCTCTTCTATTACAATGCAAAGTTACAGTTCATCATTGTGGGGAAATCAAGACAGGAATGTTAAACAGCTAGTCACATCACACCTACAGTCAAGAGCAGAGAGAAGTGAATGTATCCCTGCTTGCTTGTTTGCTTCTGCTCATCTTGATTTCTCTACTCATACATTGCAACCACACTAAGTTTAGGGAATGGTGCCACCCACAGTGGAATGGGTCTTCTCACATCAATTAACTTGATTAAGACAATCCTGCGTAGACAGGCTGAGAAGCCAACCTGATCCAGATAATCTCCCATGGGGACTCTCTTCCCAGGTGAGTCTAGGTTATAAATAAAAATAACCAGCATACCTATAGTCTCTTGGGAAGCTGTGCTATGTTTTACACACTTCCTCTCCCTTGTTGTCCTTGGTTGGAAAAGTGGAGATGTCATTGTCATCCCGGTTCCACAGACATGGCTGAAGTTCCATGGTGTGGTGAGATTGTTGGCTATGGCTTTGTGAGTCCAGCTTCCCAAATACCATTGTCTTTACTTCCTATGTCAGATATCCTTGACTGGGAATATTCTAGCACCACTTTAAAATTTCTGTCTATTTAGGACCTGTGATTTTTTTTTTTTTTTTTTTTTTTTTTTTGGTTTTTCGAGACAGGGTTTCTCTGTGTAGCTTTGCGCCTTTCCTGGAACTCACTTGGTAGTCCAGGCTGGCCTTGAACTCACAGAGATCCACCTGGCTCTGCCTCCCGAGTGCTGGGATTAAAGGCGTGCGCCACCCACCGCCCGGCAGGACCTGTGATTTTTAATCCTGTCAATCTCATGAGATTTAGAATAATGTATGAGACACATCTGTAGGAGCGCGCGTGTGTGTGTGTGTGTGTGTGTGTGTGTGTGTGTGTGTGTGTGTGTGTGTGTGTGTGTGTGTGATGTTTCCAGAAAGGACTAACTAAAGTGGGAAGACCCATCCCAATGTAGATAGTACCAGCCCATGACCTGGAGTCCTGGACTGAATAGAAAGGAAAAAGCAGCTGGGTAGTGGCAGTGCACATCTTTAATCTCAGTACTTGGGAGCCAGAGGCAGGTGGATCTCTATGGGTTTGAGGCCAGCCTGGTCTACAAAGCAAGTTCCAGGATAGCTAGGACTAACTATACAGAGAAATCCTGTCTTGAAAAACCACGGAAAGAGGGATGGGGGAGGGGAGGGGAAGAGGCAGGGAGGGAGGGAGGGGGGGGAGCAAATTAAGCACCAGCATCTCTCTCCTTCCTGACTGCAGACTTGATATGAGCAGCTGCCTCATACACCTGTCTCCATGGCTTCCCATCATGACGGACTGCACCCTTGACATAATAATAAATAAACCCTTCCTTCTTTCCTTCTTTCCTTCCTTCCTTCCTTCCTCCCTCCCTCCCTCCCTCCCTCCCTCCCTCCCTTCCTTCCTTCCTTCCTTCCTTCCTTCCTTCCTTCCTTCCTTCCTTAAGTTGCCTTTGTTAGGTATTTTGTCACAGCAATGTGAAAAGTAACTAATATAGGATCCTAGTGCACTATTATGCTCCCTTAATCCTATACGGTAAACTCAGATCATGTGACTCCCTTAGGCCGAAATGACATGTGCCAGTTCTATGTCCTGACTTCTTATAGGTCTGCCTTCAATGTTTTACGCAGTATATGTGTTCTTTGACCTTCATGGCTGGGTCATGTGATAGTTGTATTTTTAACTTTTTGGGAAACCTCCACATTGACTTTCATGGTGATGGTAACAACTTACATCTTCACTAAGAGCAGACAAGGGTTTCACTTTCCCCACACCCTCTGGCAGCATTTACTGTCGTTTGTTTTCTTGATGATAACCATTGCGACTAGGGTGACATGCAGTCTCAAAGTCGCTTTCATTTGCATTTCCACAATGGCCGAGGATGTTCAACATTTTTAAAAAATTCTTGCTGTCATTTTAAATTTGTTTATTTGAGAACACACAGTTCAATCCCATGGCCTATTTTTAAAACTGGGTTGTTTTCTCTGTTTTTTCTTTTGATTTGTTGTATATTTGGTGTTGGATTTATGGCTGACAAAGATCTCCCTTTACATATAGCATTTCTTCATTTGGTTGAAAGTTTCCTTTGCTGTGTGAAAGCTTTTTTAGCTTCATGAGACACATTTATTGATTTTCGGCCTCATTTCCTGAGTGATCAGAGTCCTTTTCAGAAAGTCCTTACCCATACCTATATCTTGACATGTACTTCCTACTTTTTCATCTAGAAAGTTCAGTTTTGTTGAGGGTCTTAATCCATTGGAGTTCATTTTTTTGTGCAGGGTCTTTCCATATCAATTAGCAGTTAAGAAAATATCCTCATAAACGTGCCCATGGGCCACTCTGATGGAGGCAATTCCTCAGTCGAGGCTCCTTCTTTCCAAGTGTGTCCAGTTGACAGCTGAAGCTAACTCTGACACTCTGTGTCCCCAGCTCAGGTCTCTGGCAATCATTCTTCTTTTTATTTCTTGGAGTAACTATTGGGAGGCTCAGGATCACAAGAAAAACAAATCTTTCTATGTGTTTTAACTGCAGACAATGAGACTGATCGATAAAAGACATTCAGAGATCAGCATAGAATTGGGGGAAGTGTCTGTGAACAAGATAACAAGAACGGAATGGGGGAAAGAACACAAATAGAGAATTTAACTCTGGTAAAGAAGAAACTATATATGTGAATAATGGTGGGTATCAAATCACCCTGGTATTTGGAGTCTAGTGAATACTTCTAAAAGAAAGATGTAACAGTTAATTTTGAAATGTCAATAGTTTCAATATACTGAAAATTCCAACCTTTATAGCTTAGGAGAGAAAATTTTAAATGTCAACTTCAAAATGTGCCCAGGGATGCAGAGTTTTGTCAAAATTACTCTAGAGCATTGCTTTCCAGTGGAATTTCCTAAGATGTTGGAAATATGATAAATTTGTGCTATCCAATGTCAGGATCCTCATCCACATGGGCTGTGCATCTGTGGCCCTTATCCATGTGGGATATATAACTGTGGTCCTCACCCACATGTGCTGTATACCAGTGGTCCTCATCCATACAGTGTGTGCATTCATGTTCTTCATCCATATAAGTTATGCATCTGTGGCCCTCATCCACAGGGGTTATCCATCTCCTGTCCTCATTCATATGGCCTGTGTATTCTTGAACTGTTGGTATGCAACCAGGGAATTGAATTTATTTAATTTTGTCTCACTAATTTAAATTTAAATAGAGCCACATGACCAGGGGCTATCTGATTGGACTGTGCATTTCCAGGCTGTACGTGAGCAAGGTCACTGGGTTATTGGACCGTCAAATATAAAAGTGGCCCATGGAAAATTGTAAAAAATATTTTCATTCACTGCTTAAAAAGGAAGTCAACCTAGCTGTCATTTTTGAAATATTTTCTGCCAATTTGGGATACCCTGAAATAGCTCCATTCATTTTACCAGAACACCTGTGGAAGACAGAGTTTCATGGCATTGATGGAGAAGAAAGATGAGCACTTTGGTGTAGTAGAAGACCTGTCAGGGTGAGCTTGGGTTGAGGAAGCCCCATGCCAATCCTGGTGTCAGGTGTAGTTAGGAGAAATGGCCAAGGCAGAAATGTCACCTTTTTCTTTGAGGTTGGAGAATGGACAATGATTGCTGAGTGGTGTGGTGGCCGCCCGCCTTGAGTGTCTGCTAGAGGTTGAAGATGTCACAGAGGAGAGGGAATGTTCTTCTAAGAGACCATACCATCATATACACTGTGTGATGGCAACTTCAATATGCTAGAGGAGGAGGCTCAGAGGAAATTGGACTCTATTGGCATCTTCTGAACTCTGGATAGCATCTAATGAAGGTGTGTTTCCTACACATTGGTGTGCAATGTGAAAACAGAAGACAATTCGTGCACATCCCTGAGAATCCAAGAGTTAATCAGCACATTTTGATCCAGCATTCTCATACCTACATAGATTGTGTTTTTCTGACATCTATAATTAAGGAGTAAACAATGGAAAAATGTGTCAGAAGATCCGTTCACTTTGAGAAACAATTTTTTTCTTTTCTTTCTTTGTTTTTTGTTGTTGTTGTTTTTTTCAAGACAGGGTTTTTCTGTGTGGTTTTGGTGCCTGTCCTGGATCTCGCGCTATAGATCAGGTTGACCTTGAACTCACAGAGATCTGCCTGCCTCTGCCTCCCGAGTGCTGGGATTAAAGGCATGCACTACCACTGCCTGGCCAGCCCAATTTTTTTCTTTAGTTTTGCTGTTTGCTTGCCATTGGGTGCAGGTTCTGTAATGAATGATGAGGCTCACACCGTGAACATTGAAAGGCTTGGATGACATCATAATATCTCACTGCTGTGACATACTACCTGATGAGAATGATTTACAGAAGGAAGGGCTTATTTTACTTCCTAGCTCGAGGGTACGGTCCATCATGTCAAGGAAGACACAGCGGCGGGAGCATCTTGCAGCTGGTCACATTGCATTTCCAGTGAAGAAGCAGAGAGACGAAAGGACCACAGAAGAAGCTTTAAGACATCTAAAAATTTTTTACCTTTAAGGATTGTCTTGTGGCTTTTGATACATCAACATCTTTGAATTGCTTCTCTTGCTGCTGTGATGAAGTATAGCCAGCCTCTCCTTTTCTGTTCATCAAACCGTGCTCATGCCCAAGCCACCACAGTACCGGGAAAGATGTGCCGAGATGTGATTCTCTGGCTACATACCCAGTCACAGCCTGAACTTTGAAAGGTATTGCCCACACCAGACCTACCTTTTCATTAGGGCACTCTCAAATTCAAACACGGTCTGTGGTAGGCTCGCTCTCTTCCCAGGCATCCATTCAGGCGAGCCGTGCGCAGCCAGCTCTGTGCTGAATGCCCCTGGGCTGTTGGCGCCAACCAAAGACGAGACTAAGTTCTGTGAAATCGGCTTCTCACTCCTCGTTGTAAAAGAAGCGTTGGCAAGAGATTCTGCAGTTTGTTCCCTTCCTATGATTGCCATTGTCTTTACTGACAGCCCGAGGATTGGCAGGGTACTCGGTGCCTTGGAAGCATAGAGTGAAATACCTATTGAGATGGGTGAAGGTTCCAGGCCACAGTGAGATGAGAGGAAAGAATTATTCAAATGAGTAGAGCTCCATCAGGCACAGGGAAACTGGAGAGGAGGCATCTAATAGGCATGAGTGGGAGGACAATAGGCCTGTGCTCCTGGTGGGAGTCCCTGTCACTGGGGCTGAGTTTCTGTCTCACCTACCTGAGGTGAAAGACACTTCCTGTTCTGCATCTTGCAGTGTCCAGATGTCGTGCCTCAGGTGGTCCTTCCTGCTGAGAGCCTGTCAGTGTCCCTGGTGAGTGTCCTACAGGTGCCCTTAGCTTGGTCTGGGCCATTGTTGTGGTATCAAGCACTCCACATCCATCACTTGCCTACTCTCTGGGGTTCTTTGGTCTCCAGGCTTTTCTCAGTAGAGGAGAGAAAGTGATCATTATGTCAAATTCTTTTCTCACTACTAAAGACCTGACAGAAACAAGTGAGTGAAGAGGTTTTAGTTTGTCTCATGGCATTAGAGCACACAGTCCATCATGGCGGGGTATCATCAAGGCATGAGGTCTAAGAATTATATTGTCTTTCAAGACAAACCAAAAATCTACATTTTTTTTTTAAACAGAGAGCTCATCATTTTGAGTATTGAATCAGATTGTGAAAATGGAGCAGTACTATGAGAGAGAAAATAACACAGATCAGTGTCCTATCATGGCCTGCTTCTTCATGGCTTCTGAGAGCACACAGACCTTCCCAAGCTGACTGAGCCTATGCTGGGCATCAGGGAGAGGTGGATGGGTGCTGGGGCCTCCAACTTCACATCAACGTCGCGTTGTTAACTTTTTCCACCCAATCCCATGCTCTGTACCCCAGCTTAAGAAGCTGCTGGTTACAACTAGATTGGGGTTTGTGTAACTCAGTGTGTAAAGGCAGGCACTAGTATCAGATTTCTGAAAGGGCAAATGACAAAATTTCGTTCAAAATCAAATGTGTAGTGCATCCAAGGTGTTCCGCAGCGTTGCTAACCCGTGTTGTCCTCTGCAACTTCACTGTGGCCTCCGTTCCCAGCACAAAGCCTCCACGCTTTGCACCGAGCAGGCAGTCAGACCATCCGACTCCAGTGAGGGCTGCCTGCAACTCTGCAGCTCAGACACGAGCCACTGTACACAGTGACTCGAGGTGTTTTTCCAGAACAAAGTTTTCCGTTGTTATGGAAACAGAAGAGTTTAATAATAGAAAACAAAGACTTTTTCATATTTTAATATTTTCCTACCTTCGTTCCTCAGTGTGTCAAATTTGTATATCTTTGGATGATGCGGTGTTAGGATGGTTGATTTAGAAAAAAAAAAATCCCTGCTGTTTGAGTTGCTGACTTGAATTTCATAAGGAATGATGAAATAATTTTGGCTTCGTATTGGAAAAAAAATTCCCAATAATTTCTGATATGGCTCTAAACATTTCTTCCATTGTATGCTAGACGTTTGTATGAAGCAGAATTCTCAGCACGGATGATTATAAAATCAAATTATCGATCAGCTCTGGAAAACAGTGAAGGTGCTTTCCATCCTGCAGTATTGGATATTCAACCAAGATTTATTTACTTGTGTCAAAATGAGCAAGCAATCCATCTCATGAATATTCAAATTTGCTCTTGGCTTTAACAAATGGCAAAATTATATGCAGTCCAAAGAATTGTTTTAAAATGAATTTCTTTATGATTTATGATCAATATATGCTTGATTTGTACACTTGTATTATAGACCTCCATGCCCAGGGTCCTATAAAAATTTCTTGGGTATAGAGGTAAAACTTGAATCTGCGTGATATCCGTGTCCTGTTCATACCATGTATCCAGGTCCATACCATGAATCAGAAGATTGGAAGCTAGCTGGAGTATGTACATGTCCATCTCTTAATTTCTGTATGCCAGCAGATGACAACTGAGTTGTGACAAAAGCATCTGTTTTTGTCAACTGGACACAAGCTAGGGCCACGTGGGAAAATGCAACCTTAACTGAGAAATTGCTTCCATCAGATTGGCCTGTAGGCAAGCCTGTAGGAGCATTTTCTTGACTGATGATTCATGTGGGAGGGCCCAGCCCACTGTGGGCGGTCCCACCCCTAGGAAGATGGCAGTGGGCTGTGGAAGAAAGCAAACTGAGCAAGCCACAAAGAGCAAGCTAGTAAGCAGTGTTCCTCCATGTTCTCAGCTTCATTCCTAGCCTGAGGTTTCTGTCTTGACTTCTCTCCAGGATGAGAACTAGCTGTACATTAGATTCTTTCCTGCCCAAGTTGCTCTTTGGTTTATGATGTTTATCACAGTAACAGAAAATGACTATATTGATAAAAATACATGGGTTTCTTTGGACTGTTTGTTAAGACAGTACCAGAGGTGAATGAATTCCTGTGAATGCCTGCGCCTTGGTCAGGAAGAGCTGAAGGACGTGGGAAGATCAAAAACAAAACAAAACAAAAAAAAAACCTTGCGTCCTCTGAAGGCTGACCCTAAGTGTTCCATGTGGCTGGTCCTGGTTCTCACCTGGAACCACAGACATGGTCACCACACAGAACACTGGCCTGTGCCTACACTCTGAGGTAGAGTCTCCACAGGGTGTGGTAACCTTGAACTTTAACCTGGGGCTCTATAAACACCAAAGCAAGAGTTACAGGAGGAGCCCTGAGGCTGGTCTACCTGTCCTGGCTTTATTCTTCCATCCGAGAGAACCATGCCAAGTACCCAGCATGCCTTCTCCTCCTTGACCATCAACACCGGAGGATGAGACTGGCCATGTCTGCAGAACACTAAGGGGACTTAGAGGAGGAGATAGATGGCGGCAGCTGGATGGGGACTCGAATCAATCAATTAAAAGCGCAGCATTCCTTCTTGTTTATCACAGTGTCCATCTTCACCTGCCTGTGTTTTCTTTGTGGTTTACGGCTGGCAGGGCACTTAGCTTTCAGCAGGTGTCATTACTGAGACTGGTAATGGCTGTGAAATCTTTACTTAAGTGTGTGGGATGTGGAACGGCTGGCAGCTGGCAAATCAGAGCTTCCGGCAAGGGGTCTGCTAAGTGCCCTGACATGGGGGCTGTTGAACGCTGCCTTGGAAGGGAGCTGCAAGCGCTGTGCTCTGGTGTCTGTCAAGAGCCTGAAGCTCAGGGAGAGAAAGCCTTGCCAGAGGGGCCATCATGGAGAAGCCATTCCTCTTCTAAGAAGCCCTCTCTCTAGTCCCCGAAGCGGTGGAGATGATGCTGTCCCCCAGTTCCTGGGATGGTGGCTGTCAAAGGTTTTACACAGACACAGGAAAATTGATATGTAAAGAATAACAATTCACTTTGGCAGAAATCGGCTCTTGTTTAAAAATAAAATAAAAGGCAAGGTGGACAATACCTGAGGAATGGCACTTGAGGATGTCTTCAGGTATCCACAAACTTGTATACACATGCATTCATGCAATACACATTTCGTTAAATCAGGGTCTCTCTGTCTGAAACTTGCCAAGTAGTTTTGGCTACCCAACCACCGAGCGCCAAAGCTCCTCCTGTCTCTGTATCCCCAATGCTGGGATCACAAGCATTTGCTACTGTGCTTGGTTTTATATATGTGTTCCAGGGGCCAAATACCTACACCCTGCACTGTACTGCCCCAGGGAAACCTTCTCCTGCCTTTCCTGCCAACAAATAAACATAGAACCAAGAGCAAGAGCAAAAACCAGTGGGTGTCTACTTGGCCCTGATGATGGACGAGACTTACAACTTTCAGTACACACACACACACACACACACACACACACACACACACACACACACACACACCATTTAATGGGACACAAACATTGATGAACCTTTTGACATCTAAAGAGTTGCCTACTTGGGATGGAAATCATAATTTTCTCATTAAAATAATGATATTTTAATCAATATATGTATTTAAATATATGTGTATATTTAAGAGCATTTCACTTAGCAGTGAAGTGTCAGGGATTAATTCAGGTTGCTCCTTGGCTCATCAGACAATCGTAAGTAGATGAGAGAAGAGCTATGTTAAGTGTTCATGAAGTAAAATTAATAAATAAATGCATAGTTGCAGACTGCGGGGCTGACTGCTGGGCCTGAGAGAAGTCAGGCCAATGAGAGACTTAAGTTTGGGTCTCCGTGAACGCCCAGATTGCCCCAGCCACTGGCTTCACAGAAGGTTCTAGAACATCCATTGTCACACAGTGCTAAAAGAGCTAATGGCCAGATCAGACGTATGATCTCCAGCCCAGAGTGGATGTCAAGGGGTCAGGACTCTGCGTGTGTCTGCCTGGCCCTCCACCTAAGTGTACCTGTTCCTGCTCTCATGTTCTCGATGGATTGGAAGGCACAGAGGCAGCTGAGTGCCTGTCACCACTCGATGGTCATGCAGAGCATTAGTACCAGAATGGAGCTGCCCAGCTGGACCAACACTCAGTTCGTCAACATCACTGGCTGCTTAAGTGAGGACGTGTATGCTGTAAAAATGTAAAGAAATTGCATTAGCTCTGGCATCCAAGATGTCAACAGCAGATGGGACATAAAATGACTGAACACACAGAAATAGAGTACAAACTTGGTTACCTTAGCCAGGGGTCAGGAAAGGGGAATCATGGGTAGGTGGACACAATTTTTCAATTACACAAGGTGGAACAGTTCACAGAGCCTCTGGGCATTGCAGAGGCTACAGTGACTGTTCACTAGACCTTGTTAGAAGTGGGAATCCTGTGTTAAGTGTTTTTCTTAATTTGGGGGACTATCACAGAATGCACAGAACTGGTTAAGTGATCAAGAACAGAGGTTAATTAATTTCTTACAGCGCTGGAGGCTGAGAGATCCAAGGTCTAGGCCCTGCAGCAATTTGCAGGAAACACAAGGGTATGCAGAGGACAGATGGGAGAAGGCTGAAGGCATGGTTTCCTACCAGGAAACACTCCTGTGATTGCTAACCCATCTCCTGAGGGCAGAGCACTCCTGACTTTATCATTTCTTAGAAGACCCAGTTTCAACACCAGTGAATTGAGGATCAAGTGTTTATTATGGGATATTTGAGACCATATTCAAGCCCGAGCAGTGCTCTTACCAAAATAATATAAAAAGGTAAAAATTTAAGAGGAATACAAGATGATGAAGAGATTTACAAAGGTTAGATGCTCTCTCTAACCTAAAAGACAGTTGCTGACTCTGTTTCAGGCTTGGTTGGATCCAGAGCTTAAGAGCAGACAGCAAGACTTAGTTCCTTCAACTTGACAGAAATCAGAGTCCTGGGGAAGAGGGAATCTCACTGGAGGATCTGCCCACATCAGATTGGCCTGTGACCATGTCTGTGTAGAGCTGTCTGGATAGATGATTGATGTGGGAGGGCCTAGCCCACTGTGGGCAGCGCCATCCCCAAGGCACCTGGCCCTGGGCTGTGTAAGAAGACAGGCTGAGCATGAGCCAGACAGCAAGCTATTAAGCACTATGCCTCCATGGTTTTTGCTCCCAAGTTCTTGCTGGAGTTCCTTCCCTGACCTCCCTTAGTGATGGACCGGGACCTGGAAGCTTCATCCCAAACAAGCCCTTTCTTCCTCGAGTTGCATCTGGTTATAATACTTTCCCAAGGTAACAGAAAAGCTAACTAGAACCTTCTCCCTTCACAGAAGCTCACCTGATGCTTGTTTTTTCTTTGTGGTGAAGTCCCAAGCCCTCACAAATCTTAGGGGGTTGGAAGAAAAAGGCGGTGGAGAGAGGGCTCCCTCCTCATTTCTAGCTCCTGGGGACATCCCTGAGCTTCATCTCTGGCAATGTTTCTTAACCTGTGGGTTGCAACCCTTTCAGTGGTAGAATGATTCTTTCACAAGGGGTCACCTAAGACACAGATATTTACATTATGATTCGTAACAGTAGCAAAATTACAGTTACAGAGTAGCAACAAAATAATTTTATGGATGGGGTGGGGGGGTGGTCACCACAACATAAGGAACTGGATTAAAGGGTTGCAGCATGAGGAAGGTTGAGAACCACTGCTCTATGGGACTGCACCCCACCCTGAAACTAGAAAGAGAGAAAAGGCTTATGTCTGTGTTCATCCTCATTGGGGACAAGGGTGTTGCCGAAAGTGTGGAAAACCACCAGTGTATACCCTAAGCCCCCGCATCCCATTCTTTGTGAAGGTTGCTGTGTGTGGAGTATCCAAGACAATCAACTCCAGGCATCCCCTGGGTCCTCCAACAGCACACTTAACCACTTGCCTTCCTGGGAGAATGACTGCTGTGGGCCATCACCCCATAATTGACTGGCATGTGCTACTTTTTGACTGGAGGTTGGCGTGGCCCAAACCTGGGAATGATTTTTATAACACTCCGTGCCCTATTTATACTCCTTTCTTCTTTCCTATCTCCTTTCTTCTTTTCTAAACTCAAAGTGCCTTTGAAAACATGCAAACGGAAATGGTTCCTATTGAAATATGAGACATCAAAATAGCTTCACTGCCCCCCCCCCCCACCTCCTCCCCTCCCCACCACCAAGAAAAAGTCATAGGAAGAAAATGGCCCTGTAAGACACTAAAGTGTGTCGCAAGGCATCCGGAGTAAGAGAAGGTCCTCAGACCAGTAACAGGGAGTTGCAAGACCAACCATCAGCCACAAAGCGCAGGGCAGGTTTAATATATTTTTAATGATGGGATTTTGTGTCGCAGGTGCTGAATGGACAGATCATTTAGTAAATATACTGATAAAAGACAAATAGAAACATAAAGCTGCATCTACACTGGAATGAACTCTAGGAGGATCCATAGATTGATTTCCCTAAATGGGGGCATTTTTAATACACAATAAACCCCGAGCCAATGTGATAACAGAGAAACAAACACAGGCTGTGAAAGTTTTTTAAGGCCAGAAAGAGATTAAAGATAAGAGTATGCAGAAAGGTTGAGAAAGCCCTTTTTAGGCATGATGTTAATGCCAGTAAATGTGGAAATGAGCAGAATTTTGTTGAATAGGTGTGTAACGGTTGAAGTGAGAAATGTCCCCCACCGGTTCAGCTGTTTGGACACTTGTTTTCCCTCTAGGTGGCGCTGTTTGGGGGAGTGGAACCTTTAGGAGATGGAGGAAGTATGTCACTGCGGGGCGGGAGGAGGCTTTGAGAGTTTATAGCCTTGCCCCACTTCCTGCTTGCCTTTGCTTTCTGCATGTGGTTGAGATGTGAACTCTCGGCTTTCTGCTCTGACAGCCTGCTGCCGTATCTCACTCACCATTATGGATTCTCCTTCTGGAACCATAAACCAAAATATACTCTTTTTATCCATCCGTCCCTTTGGGCCATTGTGTTTTTATCACAGAAACAAAATGAAACTACTAACAGTGGCCATTTAGCTAGCAAAATTCCACCGAAAATGAACCTGTGAACCTGTGGGGCTGGGGGATACTTCAGTCAGAGAAATGCTTATAAGAAAGGATGCAAGTGAGAAAGATCAAAAGAAGCCTGGTGTGGTGGCACGAGATTATAATCCTAGCTCTGGGGAGGTAGCAACAGGTAGATCCCTGCATCTCCCTGGCCAGTGAGCCTGGTCAAACTGATGGATTCCAGGCCAGTGGGAAGGTAATTTCAGAGCAAAGGCAGATGATGCTTGAGGAACACCTTCCTCCATTGCACATTCAAGATCAGTCACACACATACGTGCACACATACATACATGCATGCCCACATGTGCAAAAGGCACCTTCACACACGTGTACTCCCTCCACATGTACAATTGACCTGTGCATCTCTTTGACATGGTAGTTCCTTTGCTTGCTGTTCATTCTGTATTAGGGTTTCCTTTCTGTTTCTGTGATAAGACATCCTGACCAAAGGCAACTTAGTGAAGAAAGGTTTACTGGGCTTAATTCTTTTTTGTTTTAAACCCATGAGATAAGGTTTCTCTGTGTAACAACCCTGGCTGTCCTGGATCTCACTCTGTAGACCAGGCTAGTCTCAAACTCACAGAGATCCACCTGCCTCTGTCTCCCAAGTACTGGGATTAAAGGCATGTGCCGCCATTGCCTGGCTTGGCTTACTCTTGTAGGTCAAGGTCCATCACTGAGGGAAGTCAGGGGCAGGAAGTCAAAGCAAGAACTTGAACAACAGGTCTGCTTGCTCTTCCATACAGCATTACCTCCAACCAAGGGACTCACTTCCCAGCATGGCAGGAACCACAGAAGAACTCTGCTTACTGATTGCTCCCAGACTTATAGTCAACTAGCTTTCTTATACAGGCCAGGGCAACCTGCCTAAGGAATGGTGCCACCCACAGTGGGCTGGGCCCTCCTGTATTAATTGACAATCAAGACAGTTCCCACAGACAAGTCTAATCCAGGCAATCTGGCCATTGATGCAGCCCACTCTGTGCTTCTTGGCTAGACCAAGTTGATAGTTAAAGTTAGAGCAGGCTACCCTAAAAAAATACTTTTGAAGTGCATATGAAGAATCCTTGAAGCACTTGGCAGAATCCAGGATTGGAAATCACCCATTTCTCCAGCAAGGTGGCCATTGAGTAGGCTTGGCTCTAATTTCTCGATACCAAGTTAGCACACACAATATGGTTTTTACTCTGTCAAATCCAGACATCTACATATCTGACTCTCAGAATACACATAGCAAAGGACAGAGAGGTCAAGGACAGAAATTTGCAGGACAAGAATAGTCCCATTCATTCTGATTTCACTATTTACAACATCCTGATATTATTTTTACTATGAAGATACTGAAGATACTTAATTAAAAAATTGATAGCTCCCCCAAAGACATCCTAGAACATGTGCTTTTGCTGGCTGGAGTCCTGCTTTTGATGTGGAAAATGTCCCTCAATTAAAGTATATTTAAGCAATTCCCTTCAAAAATTGGACACCTTTAGAGCAGCAGAAACCAACCTGCAGTTGTAGTAAGTGTGTGGTGAAATTAGGTTTGCGGCTCTTCACAGACAATGAAATTATGACTTACCCCAAACCCTGAACAGCAGGCGAATCTCAGCCCCCTGTGCACTGAGATGCTCTGAGATCTGGGAGGGTAGGCCATGTTATGAAATCCTGGTGCTGGCACCATCACCCGAGAGCTGTTTCTTTGTAAATATCTGTCCCGTTTTCTACGTGGAGATTATTGGCTTGGCTAAATTTGGAACGTCTGTGACAGACTGAAACTTCAAGTCTGCGTCTGATATCTGACGGAGTGCAAGCCTGGGTCTTACTTGGTTTCGTTTTGTTGGGAAGGGTCAGAACTGGTTAGTAATTATTTCAAGATGAGCGAGGAAGAAAGTGAGAATTGATTCCTCGAGGCAATCCTTGTTTCGGATCCAATCAGCCTCAGGTCCCTCTGCTGTAGTCACACAAGGATCATGAGTAGATGAGAAACTTTGCTAGGGTTGACAATCCCAGGCCCCAGAGTGTCCCAGGCCTGGGGACTACACTGGCAGACCAGAGACTCACAGCTCCAGGCCTTGAGAGCCAGTGGCCTACTGCTCTGGGCTTTAGAGTCAGACTCATGGCTCTCTATACTCAGCTTGGTGACTTATTGCTCAGGACATTAATGACCTGGCATGTGGCAGCTGTTGAATCTTCAGCCTCCAGCAGCCAACAGCAGTGCAAGCATTAGGATGCTGTAGCCACAGCTACTGAATATGGGCTTTGGTGGGGCAATGCGCTACTCCCTAGTGGCTAGCGTCAAAGCCCTCGTGCCTACAGGGATTGGACCTTTGGCCCTCATGGCCTGGCAGCGCCTGTATCTCTCCAGTGACTGTCATCTCTGGTGTGTGTCACATCTTCTGCCTTGACTGCCCTGTCTCACCTTCTGGCCGCCTCCATCCTCATCCCTTACTGTCCCCGTTGTAGGTGGTCCCCATCCTCTCTGCTCCATCCTTTCTGCACCTAGAGAAGGTGGTTTGCCAGGAGATGCTGATGATGCTGGTAAACCCATAAGCAGCATATTCACTTAAGACCTAGTGAGGAGCTGGGAGATGACTCTGGGGGTAGAACTCCTGCTGTGCAACCACAGGGCCCTAAGTTCACATCCTCAGCACTCATAGCAAAAGCTGGGTGTGGCCTCGGGCCCCTGTGTCCCTAGCACTAGGGCAGGGACAGGAAGCTTGCTGGGGCTTGCTAGCCTCCCAGCTTAGCCAAAACCCAGTGAGAGAACCCATCTTCAGGGAATAAAGCTGGGAGTAATGGAGAAGTGAACCTGGATTTCTCCACAGGCATACATATTCACACACACACACACACACACACACACACACACACACACACACACACACGCACACACACCTGCGTTTACATGTGTAACCACATATGTACACCACTCACTATACACATCAAATGTAAAGCTGCTAGTGGTGGAATATTTGAACAGTGTGGCAGTCATCTTCATTATACTCAGTTGCCTGGGACAAACACAAAGAGGGATTACTGACTTTTGGTTCAGGGTCTTGGAGGGTTCTGTCCCTCACAGTAGGCAAGGCATGATGGAGCATCTCATGTCATGGTGGACAGGAAGGGAACGGAACAAGACTTAGCTCCTATGCACACATCTCCTGTGACCTACTTCCTCCAACAAGTTCCTGCCTCCTTTACCACAGTAAGGCCTTTCTATTATTGATAGATCAGTGTGTTAATCTATCAATCAGGTCCTCAGGATCTGACTACTTCCCCAAGCCCATAAGCTGTCAGTCAAGGCCCCCAAACAGGAGCCCGTGGGGGCTGCTTTACTTTCAAGCAATAGCAAATAGCCTCCTGAACTGCTGGGGGGTGGTTTCCCGTAGGGACCAGGGCAATTTGTTTGTTTGTTTTTCCCTACTCCAGTCCCCAGACAGAGAGCGAATCAAATGAGAAAGAGAGCCCTGAACCTGTCTGCATGTTTCCCTCTGCCCACCATGGCTTCTAATGGCTGCTTGGCAGGAATGTAAGCCATACGCTAAGGACGGTCTCTATGGTACTTTGACTCCCAGCCCCCAGCAACAACCTACAGGGGACTTAATCAGCATCACACCTGTGTAGGCGCATACATGCACACGTGTCTGTGTGTCTGTCTTTCACTAGTTCTAGGATGGTTGGCATATGGCTTCCTCTCTGTGCATTCCCAGTGCAGTGGAAAGCCCTTGGAAGCCAGAGGGGACCCAGGAGGTGTCTGTTGAATGGTTCACGGGGTGACCGAGCGGAAGAGTCGCAGCTTGGTTCCTGACCCTGCTCCCACATGCCACTGTCCTCTGGAGACAGTGTGTTCTGTTGGGAGATGGGGTCACCCCTTGCCAGCATCTACACTGTGGAGCTGACAACCTTCTCCGTCCATCTCTGTCACATGTCCCCTGAGCTTAGGTCAGAAGGGAAACGGGCCTTTCTTATTGGCTATCTTATTTGCACTGAGTTGTGAAGCGGAAAGCTGGGCCCGGGAGCGGTAAGACTGCAAGAATCTCTAGGCTCTGATGCAGCCTGAAAGAGTCAATGGTTGCTATACTGGCAAAGGAAGCCGCTTAGCATGTGCTGGGGCTGCAGAGGCTCTGATACCCAGAGGACCTCAGGGGTCCTCCAAGCAGGCAGCAGGCCTGAGAGGAGACTTCATACCACACAGGCCCGGCTGCCATGCTCTGTGGCTGGGCCTCTCCTTCCCTAAGTGTTGATTGCCTAGGTTGGTTGGCAGCCCAACAGCTTTCTGAATCAGGCTGGGTGAGTTATCTTTGGAGCTGATAAAGAAACCCGAATCATCTGTGATCACAGCAGCATGCCTCATACACAGCCATCACATGTAGATGTCCAAAGTGTGCAGGGCTTAACTCAAGGAGGCCCCATTTATATTATACTAACTTGGACCAGAACCTCCCTGGATGGTGAGTTTTCCAATTAATGGCCATGTGTCTAACCTGGGTTTTATCCTATTTACATAACATTACAGATAGTACACGAATAAAGAAGTACGTAGGAGAATGGTTGATAAAATGTTGATAGTGAGGGTGTAGTCATGGACATCTGGCTGTTTTCTTACTTCTCAGTGCATTCATTAACTGGTTCAATCACCCATCTGACACATACTTGACACACCGAGGTCCTACTAACTAAGGGAGTCTCAGAAGTGACTGATAACATTAGGCCAATTCTCTCAGCATGAGTGTATTTGTGCTTGCAAATTTTTGGGACGTCGACACAGTACCTTAAATAATGTGAAGGTGGTCAAAGCAAAGCTTTAAGTGGCAGCCTGAACTGGGAATGTCTGTACAACCGCCTTGTGAATAAGGGTGTGGGTGGGCTCCAGCCTGTGCTGTCTCCCTGGATTTCACAGCACAGACTCTACCTTTATGGTCTCTTTGTGTTTCGTTAATCCACACTCTACCCACAAGTTGTGCAATGTGGGACTTAGCCAGGGAGATATCTTTGTGGAAGCCACACCCACCATAAGACCACACCCCCTTCAGAAGCCACCATCCTTTTCAGACCACACCCTCCCCTGATGACACACCTGCCTCTTTTGTTGGCTCCACCCCCCTCAGGCATAGGGTCTCTCCTTCCTTGTGAACAAATCCTTCTAGGTCTTTGACTTTTCCCTTTTTAATCTCCAGCAGGTGGCAGCTGTTCTGGAGACACCTACCCCCCCCTTCCCCCCCCCCCCCCCGCCTCCAACCCCATATCTTAGAGTTTCTATTGCTGTGAAGAGACACCATAACCACAGCAACTCTTATAAAGGAAAAACATTTAATTGGGGTGACTTACATTTTCAGAGGTTTAGTCCCTTATCATCATGATGTGACATGGTGGCATGCAGGCAGACACGGTGCTGGAGAAGGAGCTGAGAGTGGAGAAGAAGCTCCATCGTAATCCACAGGTGACAGGAAGTGAACAGCGTGCCATACTGGGCATGGCTTGAGCACATATGAGATCTCAAAGCTCACCTCCATAATGACACACTTCCTCCAACAAAGCCACACCTCCTAATAGTGCCACTCCCTATGACATTATGGGGGTCATCACATTCAAACTATCACATCTCCTGTCACACTTGCTGAGATTGGAATACAATCTGTGGGGGTTTGAGCTCCATGTCAGCACATACCCATGTGTCATATGTAACAGAACATCCCTCTAATGTGTGTGCATCCTTGGGTATGGAGGGGGGGGGGGGTGCCAAAGGGCTCATAGGACTGAGAGAATAGCCATCCCTTCTCGACATATTTATTTTTCATTTCGCCTGTGATGTGTTGTGTGTCGCACACAGTATTTCAATAGTGAAAGTGCCAGCTTCATCAACACATATGCCGGCGTCAACACGGCACGTTCAAATATGTTTCCTGCTGGAGAGCATGCTATCAAGTTGGAATTGCCTAATGTTGAACGCTCTGTTCTCGCTCTCCCGTCTGTGTCTGCCTTAGCTGCATGCACGGATTGGCATAGTCCTTATATTAGTGGGTTTTCTGTTGCTGTAATAAAACACCATGACTAAAATCAACTTACGGAAGAAAGACTTTAGGTGGGTTATGGTCCCAGTGGGGGGGGAGTCTCCATAATGGCGAGGATGGCATGGCGGCCAGAGCAGAAAGCTGACAGATGATTATCTTCAATCACACAGCAAGCAGAGATGGACTTGGAAGGCTAGATGCTCTCAAAACCCACCCCCGGTGAAATATTTTCCCCAACAAGGCTCTACCTTCTAGAGGTTCCTTAGCCTCCTCAAACAGGGCCAATTACCTGAACCTGTTGCGGAGATTTCTCTTTCAAACCACCGCTGTCTCAGAGTCAGGATGGAAGAGGCTTAGTAAAGACTATCTCTACAGCCTAAGGTCTGGTTCTGTGCCACTCCATGGGAACATGGGGGCATTACTCTCACAGGATGGACAGTGGTGTCTGGGAAGGCTCATGCCTGTTGACCAGTGTCAAGACAGAGCTAGGACTGAACATTATGTGATGTATAGACTTCAGGGGAAGCGATGTAGTCAGATCTCTCAGAAATTAGAAGTAGACTGATTATCAACGGGGTACCTGGCTATTACCCCTCAGAAAATGGGAATTATTTTATTCTTGGCCACAGTTAATGAGAGAAAACAAGCGACAGGAAACATTTCCAAAAATTCAGCATGATATTGACTGGTCTTTGAACTGAGGAATGGATGTGTGTTCTCCTATATTGATCAGGAGGCGTGTGCAGCATCCATCCCATGTTTGGTGTCCAGCTGTGAGCATTCCTGCTGCTTTGCAGACAGGAGAGCCTCATGCAGCTGTGGGTGATGGGTGCTGGTGGTTAGCAGGACTTGGCGCCCTGGGAGATGAGGCTCTGGACAAGTTTTTCTCCTTTGGAACTCAAGAAAGGATGCTCCCAGCAAGCCTTCCCTCTTGACCAGGAGACATCCCGGAGGCCCATTCCTTCCTCCCACTGTTGGATTCCAGGGAATCCTAGAGCAGGTTGTGGATTACGGACAATGGTAGGCTGTTCATCTCGGCTTGGCAAGTGATCGTTTCTAGTTCCAGAACATTCCTCTGGACACATATACTGTACTGACCACCCAAGGTTTTCCTCTCATGCTCTGCACTCTGTATGCACTAAACTTCCACCAAAGTCTCACCCCACCCCGTGCTTCTTTGTCCCAGTTTTCTCCATTTTTTCTCTTCTCCATTCTGTCAGATATATGTGCCCTCACAGATTTTAAATAAACCTCACAAGGAGCAAAGATATTCAAATTTCTCCTTTTGAGTCCAATTTATTTCTCTTTCATCTCTTTTAACTTCCGTTTTTTGGGGCACCTCTTTTCTTGAGCATGCAGGCACTTTTAATAACTCATGTGTCAAACCATTCATAAATGTGCCTGCACTGAATGCTCACTGGTGGCTGTTCACGTGGGGCTTCTCTGTAGTAGTGGACCTGTGTGCGATGGTGCAGGGGGATTTAGCTCTGCCCATGGGTCTCTAGGATGCGGGACACGTTTAACTGAGGTGGGAATCCTAGCTCTCCTTGGGAATCACTGCAGGCAGGTTCAGTAGCCAGGTGAGGACTGGCTTCCCAGAAGCCTTTGCACCTGTAACCATATGTGGCCAAGACAGTCAATTGCTTTCAGTAAACTGTGAGCGCACCTGAGTTTGTCCTTCTGTCCTGCCCGTTCTTGGCCACTCCTTTCCTCCCAATGGCTGGGGCGCTCAAGGCAGAGGTGCTGCAAACCATGGCCTGGAAATAGCGGGAACAGGATCTGCTCTGATCCTTGAGTATCTGAGTGGATCAGAGCCCCATCACCAAGGAGGCCAGCTGTGAGCTGCTACAGCAGAGAAATGCAGTGTCTTATTCCAAAGCAAGCCTATTTTAGGGGTCTCAGACAGCACCTCAGTCAGCCTTATGGCAGATGAAGTAATCACCTCTGGTCCCGTTTTAAAAGGCACTGGATGGGAGGCTGGTGGCTATTTCATAGTCTAAAGGACAGCCTGAGAGAGCTAGATTTAGAAATATTTGCATAAGCTAATATCAGGTGAATTTGTATATATGAAGGACAGGGGCTATTTGTACATGATAGTGCTTGGGAATAATTTGCATATTAATGCAGGGGTCATTTGCATATGTTAATGCCTGGGGCCTGTCACATATGGTAGTGCTAGGAGATCATTTGCCTATGTCAATGCTACAGGCTCATTTGCATATGTTAATGCAAGGGACAACCTGTATACGGTATTAGGGGACAGTTTGCATATGTTAATACTAGAGGACTGTTTGTGTGTGTTGACCTCAATGGCCTGGATCCTGGATCATTTGCATATTTTGAGGCTAAATGATCATTTGCATATGATAATGAATGTCTCATTTACATATGTTAATGTCAGAGACTAGAGAGAAAGAAGCAAGGTGGCAGGGAGGGAGAGAAATAGGGGGGTTACCAGGGTACAGTGCTTCGTAAATTCCCAGGAGAGAGCTTTTGGGTAGGTTGGCTTGGGTTAACTGTCAACCTCCTTCACAAGGTGGTGGACAGATACCCTGAATGTAGAATCTAGGATCTAGGATCGAGTTCAACATTGCCAGAGGGCAGGCTGCTAAGCATTACCCAGAGTCAGAGGCTGGGATGTGGAGGGATAGGTGGAGGCACAAACACAGCCACTATGCCTCTCGGTTCAGTGTCCAGGCTGCCAGCTAGTCCTGGCTATTTCAGGTAAGTTCCTGAGTCCTGTGCTTGAGGCTGTGGGTATAAATTGTGCATATGCTATGTACATAATATAAACATCATACATAGCGCATGTATGTAGACTTCACAGCTCATTCTAGTACATTTTAAAAGCACACCATCCCCTAACCCCAAGCAGGTTTTATCTCTATCAGCCTTCACCGCATGGGCATACTCTAGGGAAAATTATGGCTTTTCCACTCTCACCATGGTGGATGTGTTATTAAATGTAAATCTACGATAAAGTGTCTTCGGAAATCAAGTGCTGTGTTTATCTCTGGTAATGAGGCTGTCAGGGTAACCTGTATTTATGGAACCACAAGTGGGTTATAAACTTCCATTAATGACTGTAAGGAACCCGCTTGTCATAAACAAAAATGGAACTAGCATTTGGTTCAGACCCAGTAATGCCGATCTCCACAGGTTCTAAGCACTGCCTGTGTGGTGGTGGTGTGTTCCCCCAAATATTGTGCACCCTAATAAATTTATCTGGGGTCAGAGAACAGATAGCCACTAGATACAGAGGCTAGAAAATGGTGGCACTCACACCTTTAATCCTAGCATTTCAGAGGTGGAAAATCCCTCTGGATCTCTGTGAGTTCAAGGCCACATTGGAAACAGCCAGACATGGTGACTCACGCCTTTAATCCCAGAAAGTGAGCCTTTAATCCCAGGGAGTGAGGCAGGAAGCAGAAAGATATATAAGGTGTGAGGACCAGAAACTAGAAGCATTTGGCTGGTTAAGCTTTCAGGCTTCTAGCAGCATTTCAACTGAGAGCCATTGGGATGAGGACACAGAAGTTTCCAGTCTGAGGAAACAGGATCAGCTGACGAACTGTCGAGATGAGGAAGCTGTGGCTTGTTCTGCTTCTCTGATCTTCTAGCATTCACCCCAATACCAGGCTCTGAGTTTCTTTTTATGAATAAGAACTGTTAAGATTCATGCTACATGCCTGCCATGGGCTCCCACATGCCACCACTTGTGTCATAATGATTAATGCAGGCTCGCCGTGTTTGCTAAACACTATGGATCCATCTCCAAGGAGCAGGTAGCCAACCTTGCAGATGTTTGTAGGTAATACTCACACATGGCATGGGCCTCTACCACACAAACATCTCTTTCCCACTCCGTGTCAGATTCTCGGGCTGTGTGTGTGTGTGTGTGTGTGTGTGTGTGTGTGTGTGTTCTCAGGAAAGTCTGTTCTCGAAAGAGGCAAATCCAGTGTTCTACGGTAAATCTTAGAAAGAATTTCCTCTTCAAAACCACAGTGGCTATAGAAACTTCAGGTCATTCATGGGTTAAATAAAGAACCCTGTACATTGGAAAAACCACTCACCGAGAAACAATCATCCAAATTCTAAATGACCTACTTAGGAATCAAATCTAAGCAAAATATAAGCCCATTATATGTCAGCAAAGGCCTAGGTGCCAGCACCTTCCAGACAATAAAAAGATTGCCAAAGCCGGGCTGATGACCTATTTATTTCAAGCAAATTTGGTTCAATAGAATTCTAGCACACAGTAATTGGGACAGCCTCTATAATCCATTCTAACATATCTCGAAAGAATAGCTGTCCACGGTGAATGAAGTTTTACACTAGTAGATCTGTGTGTGTGTGTGTGTGTGCAACACTGCACAGTAGCACGTGGAGGGCACACGCTCATCCCAGGAGTCTGCACTTATTTCACCTTGCTTTTGAAATTGCAGAGAGACCTGGAGCCCATTGATTTGGCTTAGACTGGCTGGCAAGCAAGCCCCAGTGATCTTCCTGTCTCCTCTTCCCCAACCCTGGAATTCCAAGGGTTTCCTCTGTGCCCAGCTTTTATGTAGGCACTGTGGATCGAACTCACACTTGCTCAGCAAGTACGTTCTGCATTGAGCCATCTCCTCAGCCCCTTCACCAGCATGCCTGGCTGCCTATAATTTTAGTCGAGTTGTACAAAGCAGAAGCCAAAACTTATTTAGCTAGAAGATTATCCTGAGCACACAGCCTTGTACATAACTCCTCACCTGTATGAATGATGTATCCAAAACATCTGCTCGTATAGTCATTTGAAATACAAAACATGGGCTGGGGATGTCATCTGGTGATAGAGTGCTTGTCAAGCATGCCTAAGGCACTGGGTCCCATCTTCACACCAGAAGAAACAAAACTCCCACAAAGCACATTCGTTTCCCCCATGGAAGCAATGCTGTACACTACAATCCATTTCTAAAACTACTAGTGTTAGCACCCAGGGCTATCCTTAAGTGGTCAATACCCCCTGTTGTTATAGGCTAATGTGTGTACTGCGGGGGAGCATTATTATTATTAGGATTAAAGGAGCTGGAAAAGGCCAAAGGGGGGGACAGTCAAGTCTGACCTCTAGGCAGGACTATGTTTATTGACTGAAACACAGTGTGGGGGTTCATCTCAGATCTCACCTACACGTGTGGATGGGCTGTAAGTCTCATGTCATGTGGGTCGATGAGAGAGAATTCCCACAGGAAGAAACTGGCTGTAACCTTTATAAGGGAGGAAATGATTCATATAGACCATAAGGGTATCTGGGATGTGTAGTCTTTCAGCAGGAAGCTCCCAGCTCTCAAAACCACCTCCAGGTCCAACAAGTCACTAGGAAGATTCAGAGGGCCCTGTAGTCGTGTGTGCTGCTCAGCTTGATGTCTCGAAAAGCACACACACTATAGTCAACTTAGGGGGAAAGGACCGTGTCCAGAGGAAGCCAGGCACAACTTCCCAGAATCCTCATCCTGTGAAGCCATACAGCATGACCCTAGCTCCCCCCAAACAAATGGCTGTGCAATGTTGTGTGCAGGGTTGAACATCGAAGGAGGGGGTGTCCCTCAGCCCAGAAGTGCAGGATTCTACTGGGGACTTGGCACATGGTGCCCTCTGTCTGGCAAGTTGCCAACACTCCCGGCCCTCCTAGGTTACCCGGTGCTGCCTGTGAATCATGGTGTCTGCATAGTGTAAACCCAGGAGTCCCACTCTTCTCAGCTAAGGAATGCTGGGAACTCTCCCAGGATCCTGTTCCCAGTGCCACTGCCAGTCTTCCTGATGTCCTTCCTGGAGCATGGCGACTCCCATGTCCTCTCCTGCAGAGTGTGTGTAAAATTGTCCCCAGCGGAAGTAGAAATAGTTACGGACAGGCATGTCTCCATTTTCTTCTATGCCCCATTCCTTGAAGATTTCAGAGGTGCCGACAGGAACTGGGCAGAGCATGTGACACAGACTGCTGCGAGTACTTCCATCTTCTCCCCAGGAGAACAGATGCCTCCAAGCATCCCTTTGGGACTTTAGCTTCTAAACTCTTTATTTTCTCTCCCAAGCAACAGGAAAGGGAAGACACAGTGGGAAACACACACTTCCTTCAGATCTACAAGGCAGTTTGTAAATCAAACTGTGAAAATTACTGTGTTGTCCTTTTGCCTTTTCCCATTGCATGTAGGCTTTTTTTCTTTTGAAATTTCTTAGAAATAGATAAGGGCATGCGTGCAAAGAGGGCCTCCATCATCCAGCTTCTGGGCAAGGGCAGGGGTATTTGTACTTTGCAGAATAGCCCGTGGGACCATGTGGTCCCCTTCCATGATGGAGGGAAGGGGAAAGGGAGGGAGAGATGATAAATGGAGTCTCAGATGGAAGGTGAACTGCCTTGGTGAATATGACCTTGGCTAAATCATGAGTAGACATTGGGTAGCAAGCCAACCAACGCTGAGCGAGTCGCAGAAAAAAATGGTTACATTTAGTTTTATCAGCTCCAACAGCAGTTCACAGTGATAACAGGGAGAGCCCAGAGTGTTGCCCTACCTGCAGCTCAAGGCCTGTTCCTCTACTCTGGAGCCATGAAAGAGATACGATTTCCCATGGCAACTGACCTAGCAGGGTATTTGAGGATGAACTGTTATAGAGCCATAATGACTTTGCAATAGCATCCAGCTGATGGTAAAGTAATTCATAGGACAGAGGATTATGATGACGATGAAGAGGATGGTGGGATGATGAAAGAGATGGTAGTTGTGATGGTAATAAAGATGGATGTAGTGATGATGATGATGATGATGATGATGATGATGATGATGACGGTAGGGGTTGTGTTGATAATGAAGATACTGTAGTGTTGCCGATGATGTTGAAGAGGGCTTTGTGACAATGAAGAAGACAGGGATTGTGGTGGTGATGATGATCAAGATGGACATTGTGGTAATGGGGATGAAGAGAGAGGTTGTGGTGGTGATGACGAGGATTAGGATTGTAGTGATGGATGATGATAATGATGAAGTATGTGGTGGTGATGGTGAAGGAAAGCTTTGTCATGGTGATCATGATGACTGAGTTGTGGCGATGAAGAAGAGATGATGATGATGATCATGGAGATTGTGGTGATGATGATGATGATGATGATGATGATGATGATGATGATGGAGGTTGTAGTGGTGATGATGAAGATGGGTTGCATCTATGATGATGATGGTGGAGGCTGTGGTTATGGTGACAAAGATGATAAGAATGTCAGGAAGGAACAGAAACGTAGAAGTTGGCTAGCCCTGTTCAGCCTAGCAGCTCTATGCATGGACCCATGAACATCCCCTCACCTGTCTGAGCCTCAGTTCTCCTCTGTGGAACTCAGACACTGCTGGGAAAAATCAGGTGTAGTGCTTAGTGTTCATAAGGTCTGCTGCTCAGGACCCTGCCGCTGCAGATGCTCCCTTATTATGAATGTTACCTCTGTAAATTTGGCTTACTTCCGTTTCCCATTCAGTTTTCTCACTATGAGGGATTTCAGGTAGGTTTTATTGTTGTTGTTGTTTTGTGTGTTGTGTTTTAATTAATAGAGACATTCTGTTTCCATATGTAACAGATGTTTGCTGAAGGCCAGCACATTTCGCTAGCTCCTTCTGTAAAAGCAGCGATAACTGAGGGATGGGATGGGGGACTAGACAGATGGATAGGAAGGTGGTTGCAAATTTGTGTTTAAATCGAATTCCCCACGAGCTCATACCTGCAAGGCTACCAGGTGCAAATGTTTCACCACATCCCTGGTACCACTGCTGACCTGGACCTGGGGACTTCCCCCGGGCTGTCTGAAACATTCACTTCCTGTCTCCCACAGGGCCAAGGTTAAGAAAGGAGTGAGCATCATTGCGGTGAGAGCCAGCAGCCCTTCCCTCTGGGATGTCAAGCAGAGCTCGGAGTACACTGGGAAGTATGCACCAGCTGTCATCATTTGTCAGAAGGTAGCTGTTGCCTCGGAGAAGAGGTAAGTCCTACCTGGCCTGTGCTATGCTCAGATTCTCTGCCTCGGTGGCTTCCTATTGCTCCGAAGTTTGCTAGCTGACTTCATTGTGATTTGTATGTGGTGTGTGCAATCTGCCATTAATGTCTCTGGGTAAAATAGGTGAAGTCTTCCAGATGGGGGCGGTGGGGGGGGGGGTCCTGTTCATAGAGAACCTATATAGGGCCATAGAAACGTTATCATGTGCAAGGACCTCTCCATGTAGTGGCATCTAACAGTAATTGAAGTTGTCACTTCTTTCTAGTTCATATCAGAGGTGTCAGAATGGTGGGGTATCTCTTAGACCGTATTTCCACATGTGTTAAACAAGGTAGCGTTCATTCTTTTACAGGCAGGGTGCATGCAGCCCACCTTTCCGGATCTGATGTCAACGTAACGCATGTGATTGTATTTGTGCACAGGCACTTTCTGATGGAACAGTGAGCCACCTGCTGTGGAATTACAGGCAATCGTGAATCACTCTAGGGAGAAATTAAAACCCGGATCTGCCTCTGATAGCCACCAAATTAGAAACAGGCAATTCACAGCTGGGCAAAGAACGGCTTGGCGACTTAGGAGTTCTTGATTTATTCCTTTCTCCCGGAACCTCATTTGGGGCTTCGGAGAATTCCTAGTCTGGTCACATACATTTTCTTTGTCACTTTACATTTCTTCTGGATCTTCGTATTACTGAAAAATTGAGCAAAAAAAAAAAAAGAAAAAAATTCAAAGGATGAATCTAGGAAGGTAGCCCATTGTTCCTGGAGTGCAGTTTCAAAACTCAGTGTTTGGAAAATACATCAATTTCCCATGATACGGAGGTGATGAATCTCACTTTGTGGCTATTACTGTTTTGTTTGATTACCCTGCCCCCCCCCATTACCAAAAGCACTTGAAATCAATTCAGGGATCGTTTGGCTTCCGTCTGTCTCTGTGCTTCTTTACCTGGTGTTAATTGGAGGAATCTGGGTCACCTACAGCAGTCTGTGTCCCACCCTTTTTTTTCCTGACTGGAAAAGAAAATGAAAAGAAAAGAGGAAGTCGGTGTTTGAGCTCTGCCCTGAATGTTTGCGTGGTAGGAGTGGGTGACACAGAGGGACTTGTGAGTCTTACATGTGATCTTGGCCCAGTGTCCCCGTGCGAGAGATCCAGTTTGCAAAATGAGCACCATCCTCACGTAAAGTGACTTTGTGTCAAGTAGCCAATAGCCATCTGGGGGATAGATAGGCAGATGTGTGTAAAAATGGATAACGGTAGACAGAGTGATTGGTGGATATGGAAGTCTGGATTGACTTATCAATGAATAGATAGATGGTATTGTGGTTTTGATGTGAAATGTCCCCCATAAGCTCGCTCATTTGTTTGATCAGGTGAGTCTTCAGCTGGTGGCCTGTTTGGGAGGTTGTGGGAAGTTCTGGAGGAAGTAGATCACTAGGGGTGGGCCTTGAGACTCTGTTTCCTGCTTGTTCTTTCCTTCCTGATTGCAGATGCAATGTGCCTGCCCACCTCACACTTTTGTTTGTTTATTTGTTTGTTTTTTCAAGACAGGGTTTCTCTGTGTAGCCCTGGCTGTCTTGGAACTCACTTTGTAGACCAGGCTGGCCTTATACTCAAATATCTGCCTCACTCTGTCTCTCAAGTTCTGGGACTAAGGACATGTGCCACTATGTCCAGCCCATCTCACACTCTTGCCTTTTCTACTGTGATGTACTGTTTCCCTACTTAGGAGTCAAAAGAAGTCCTTCCTCCCTTAATGTAAGCAGTTTTCCGTCCCAAGAGCTTCTTCCAAATTACCACACACAGGCTTATATTAATTATAAATGCATGGTCCATAGCTCAGGCTTGTTACTAGTTAACTCTTACACATAAACTAACCCATATTTCCTATTTATGCTCTGCCATGTGGCAGTACCTTTATTAGCATGGCATGTTCATCTCCTGCTCCTTCTGCTTCTGGCTGGCGACTCCTCTGACTCTGCCCTTCTTCATCCCAGTATCCTCAGTTTGATTGTCTTGTCTAACTTTATCCTGCCTTGCTATAGGCCAATCAGCTTCTTTCTTAACCAATGAGAGTAATACATATTCACAGTGTACAGAAGGATTATCCCACTGCACCTTAAGGTGCTTCTTATGGGGTATTTGGCCTCAATTACAAGAAAAGTAAATGGTACATATTTAGATAAATAGATGATAGATGGAAGGATGAAGGATGGATAGATGGATATATGGATGGATAATGGACGAATGGACTTGGCTGGTAAGATATCTCTGCTGGTGATGAGGATGGATGGATGGATGGATGGATGGATAAATGGAAGACTGAGTAAAAGGATGAATGAATGAATGATAGATAGATAGACAGACAGACAGATAGGTGAATGGATAAATGAGTGAAACCATGAATGGATGATAGATGATGGAAGAATGGATGGCTAGATGCTTTACTAGATAATTGCTTTTATTCTCTACCACAAGAGGAGAGACAAGAAGGGGAAAGGGTCCCAGCCAATGTACTTCCATTTTTCCCTTGTGCCATTGTTTACAATCTACCATGACTCATTGAAAGCAGCAGTAATGCTGTCCATGGATACAATGAGATTTGAACTGCCGTAAGTTTTCTTTTATTGTGTTTATGCTATGTATTTTTCCATTAAACTTGGCCGAGTTCTTCTTGGGCACAAAAGAGAAGAGTAGAGTGCTCTTACGGAGGCCCTGTACAAGCTGCCCAGCTCTGGCTCTGACAAACTAAGCCTTCTAGTGCATTGCATCTCCAGGCCATCTCTAAGCACTATACTGTGTGGAGCAGCTCCCGTCCTGTGCCTCTGTCAATGTCTCCTTTAAGAAACAAGACTCTGGATAGACTACTCAGCTATTTCTCTCTGAAGGATATAGTGTCATGATGCCACCCATTTGGAGAACTTTTCTTATTCAACACTTGGTTCATATTTATGTGGACAGATAATGGAAATAAAAGCATGCATGACCCTGTGTATGAAGTACCCTATATAAGTGTGAGGACACAGTATATTAAACATGTGTCTATGACATGCTAGTGATATGCTTGTACAACTTGTTAATGTACACCTTCTATAGGATGGCAACACACCCACACACCCACACACACACACATCAGTTTAGGGTCCTAATGTGACAGGTCTGCAGATGGAGCTTCATGAAGAAGCCTAGACCAAAGGCTCCTTTGGTGTCAGAATCATGTCTTGCTTGCAGCTACGTCCCCAACTTCTGTGGCAATGCCTGGCATGTGGGAGAATGCCTATAACTGCTTGATAAATTTTAATCAAGTCTGGAATGAGACTGTCTCTGTTCACACATGCATTAGGATACAAGTCTAAATGCATACTTATGGAGTGGTCTCTGGTTTATGAGTTCAAAGATGTCCACTCAAGAAAAACATAGAAGGATACTTATCTGAGCAGATGCTGTCCCAGAAAAACTCCAGAGGAGCTTGACACCTGGGACTCCTGCAGGCAGAGCTGGGGACCTGGGAAAGGTTGAATATGAATTAATTTCTACAGTGAACCATTTGGCTGAGGTTCCCCCCCCCGCCCACTCTGTGTCTGTTTTCTACTTAGCAAAATGTACATAATGAAAATAGATATTTTTATTAGGTACCACATATTTATTGGCATCTTCCATAGTTATCTCTAACTAACCCCCTTCCAAACCTTTCATTTTATACTTCTGTCTTCACAGAGTGGAATCAGGGGAAACCTTGGTCCATTATTTCAGGTGATGCTGAAGTGAGGCAAGGTCCTTTGTTTCTTGAGGATAATTGGAAAAGGTTTCATTGAGTTAACGCTTTGATAATGTTGGTAGGTTTGGCTTGAGGGGCTGTTTGGCTTTATAAATCCTTCCTTCTCTCTGGCCATTTCTCAGATATCTTAGGACTTGGAGCTCAGCTGTTGGCAGCTCAGGAGAGGCAGTCTTCATTAGCTGGAGAGTCATAGATTGTGTGTTGCTGATAATCTTGCTCGGATCAGGAAGCCGCCTTAATGAAGTGAAGTCGCTGTGACAGGTGCAATTTCATGGGTAAGGAGCCACTTTCGTATCAGCGATGAACTCAGCGGGAGTTAGTGAAGATCTCTTATCGGCTTCAAGTTCATATTCCTTGTTTGAAGAAGTTTGTTTGCTGAGAGTCTCATCTTAATGCTGTTATCTCGGCGATCAGATCTGCTTTGATTTGCCTTCTTGGATCCTGAAACCACAGCAGAATAGCTAATTGCTCTCTGCCCCCAGATCCCATTCTGCATTTTCAGAGACTCACTGTCCATGGCACTGACTTAGATAAATATGTACAAAGCCTGATGTGTAAAATTCTCTCATGGACGGGGGTTTCCCAGAGGTTCCTATGGTGAATCTGCAAATGATGTTCTTGGCACACAGACTTAAGTCTGAATAAACTTGAACGATACCAGCCTGCATACTTCTGAGTTCCCTAGCATGGCTGAAGCCTGGAGAGGTGTTCACCTCCAAGAGAGAGAGAGAGAGAGAGAGAGAGAGAGAGAGAGAGAGAGAGAGAGAGAGAGAGAGAATACGAGAAATGCTATTCATTGGCTCACTCTTTGGCTCATGCTCAGCTAGCTTTCTGGTCTTAGGGGACTGTGTGTCTTTAAAGCCTTGGTTTCTTGATGACATCTTGTAGACAGGCAGGCATGCATCACAAGAAATCAATCTTGCTCATAATGATCTTATATTTATTCCATGCAATACTGATTTTCCACTTACTGTAGGTAATGTGTTTCATTTTAAAACAAATATATTTTAAGTGATAGAATGAGCTGCAAAAAAGAGGTAATTGATGTTTAATTTGTATTTTAGATATAGATAGCTGTGTTTGAATTTGTGAAGCTGTGCTAAAGTGAGACCTGACAGACACATATCAAACTGTATTTGTTAAGATTAATGTTCTCATTTTCTGTGATAAACACCATGACCAAAAGCAACTTGGGGAGGAAAAGATTTATTTGGCTTACACGTCTCAGGTCACAGTCCATCATTGAGGGGAGCCAGGGCAGGAACTCAATCAGGAACCTGAAATGGAAACCAAACCTTGGAGGAGGATGCTTGCTGGTTCATTCTCTGGCTCATGTGCAGCTAGCTTTCTCATACAGCCCAGAACCCACCTGCCTAGGGAATGGTGCCACCCACAGTGGCACCTACATCAATTATCAATTGATATAATCCCTCCCAAGGATGCCCACCAGCCAATAGGATTAATACGTATTTTCATTTGAGAGTCCCTCTTCCCTGGGTGACTCTAGGTTTGTGTCAAGTTGTCAATCAATGGCTTGAAATACGATAACCATTCACTTCTTAGTCATGTAACAGAAGCAATGAAGACGGCCAGTTGGGAGAGACACTGCCATTCCTGGTACTGTTGGGTTCTTAGGCAACTGCTATGCTTGCACACCCTATCAACTTAGGGCTTATATCCTCATAGATTAAGATAGCTGCAGGATTGCCAAACATTGCATCAACACGGCAGGTCAAGAAAGTGTGACAGGAAAGGATCACTTTTAAAAAGTGACCTTCCTGGAAACTTCTGCCAACCTCCACCCTCTCTCCCTTGTCAGAATAGGATGACATGGCTATGCCAGGCAGCTGAGAAAAGTCAGGAACTAGTTATTTTTGTTTTAGACCATGTGCCAGGTCAGAATCAGTGTTCTGCCCCACAAACAAGAGCAGTATGGGTGGCATGGTGACCGGCAAACATCTCAGTAATTTACAAAGAAGAAACTTAGTGGGAATTCCAGTGGATGTTTAGATGAGGAGAGCATGCCTGCTTCTCATTCACCATCCCCATCACTTGTCACATTTCCATGGAAACCTACATCAGCACTGAACTCGGAACTCAGGGAATGCTCTCGAAAGATCAGACTGGAGAAGACAAGAGTCAGCCAATCTCAGTTGTGCCTTAAAGAAAAAAAAAGAATGTAACAGAATGTGAGTAGAGACCAGTACACAAAACATATCAGGAGCATGTACACATGCAAACAGATATATGGGAATTATGATGCCTGAAAGAAATACAGACTCCAACAAATCAGATTTCCCCACATGAAACAGCTCAGAGCCTGTCAGTGTTCTCAGATTCAAACTGAGTACCATGTCACAAACACAAGTCAAGCCTGTAGGAAAAAGAAACTTCTAGAGTTCGGGAGGATGTTAAAAGATAAAAACATCACTTGCTAGATTCACTTCTACAGGAAGCAAATCCATTGTAGTGGAATAAAGAGCACCAGGAGATAGAAACTTTAAGAACTGGAATGAGAAATATATAAAAATAAGAAAGCGAAAATCACACATTAGTGTAAAAAAAGAAAAGAAAAATGACAGTGGTAATATGATGTGGCAGATACAGAGTGACAATTAGGGTCAATAATTCTTGTATTAAACAGATGCCCAGAACAGAAAACAAGCACCCACAAGAAATGTGTGCATATGCATGTTTGCAGAGCCAGGCACTATGCTAACCAAAAGCTGGAAATCACTCAGTGATCTAAAATCCAAAGATGAGACAGATAGAATGTAGTAGATCCAGAAGGTGAAATATTATTCAGTAGAGAAAAGAGAGGATTGGAATGTGATACAGTTGGGCAGGTCTTGGAAACCTTGTGCTATATGAGTTGAAGTGCGCACTTTAAAATGGTGGCATTTGTGGTGCTCATGGCCCCAGAGGTGAACCTACTACATTTATTCTGCTGAATGGATGTAGTATCAAAATTTCCTCTAAATTCATCTCTTCTACCTATAGATCAGTGATGCTCTCCGAGAAGTTTATTTGTGGAGAGGGAGGTGGTTAATGGAGAAACTTGCAGTGCCTTTAGACATGACTAAATCTACACTCTTGAACTCACAATAGCTGTGGTTGTCTGTGCACAATTGAGCCAGTCATCATTCCAGCATGGAGTGGGAAGGGCTTCATGAACCCCTCACCCCCAACTGAGGAGCTATTGGCTTTTGATGGCTGATGGGGGAGAAAAAGTCAGTTTTCTTTTAAGGGTTTGGGCCCTTGTAGGTTGACCATGCTCTAGTAGATGACCCCACGTCCAGGAGTATATGAGAAGCACAGATTGGACTTGATGGGAGAGAAAGAAAAGGCAAGGGACACATGAAATATTCGTCAGGAAATACAGAGAGTCTAGTTCCCTTGTTGTTACATGGCTCTCCTAAGGAATTCTCTGTTCTCTTCTTCATATTGTATCGAGACCAAAAAATATCACATTTGTACACACACAGAGAACCCTGAGGACCATACATTGAGCATGCCTACAAGGGGAGTGTGGGTCTTATACTCAGATCCTTCAGGCTAGATCTTTTCTCTTTACTCTGAGTTTAAATTCTCCAACGTGAGCATTGAAGTAAGTTAGTCATGTACAAAGTCTATGTTGAGGATGGATGGTGCTGTCTCTATGTGTTTAAACTCAGAGTCCACCAGGAGCCTTCCCAGCCAAATGTGTTTTTAGTAGATTCTGCTAAGAATTGTTTCCTGTGCTCCTGAATGGCATGATCCCTGGGTGTATTGGCAGAGAAGATATGGATACAATAAAAGAGATTTCCTAGGATGAGGACAGGGATGATGCTGTCTCATACATTGCTGGAGAGCTGTAAGAGGATCTGTCCACTGGAGATGTATGCATGGGGATGCTGTTGTAGAGGCCTGTGACTTGAAGTCACATAGCCTATAGTGGTGGTCCTGGGCCATGTCTGTTACAGATGTAGGTGAGAGACATGGGGGCCTTGTTCACAACAGTGCCTTTTGGAAATAGCAGAAAGTTAAAGACTAGTGACATGTTCATCAGAGAGCAATTAGTTAAGAGTTAAGAGGGGTGAGAGGTGACCCCATCCTGTTTATCAACACCAGGAAATACCTGAACATGTTGAGGCAGAGAAATCTTGAATAATGACATTATCTTAGTCTGCTTTATATTGCTGTGACAAAGCACCAGGACAGAAAGCATCCTGGGGAGGAGAGGTTTTAGTTTACAGTTTATAATCCATTAACCAGGGAAGCCAAAGCAGGAACTCAAGGCAGGAACCTGGAAGCAGGAGCAGATGCAGAGGCCATGGAACAGTGCTGCTCACTGGCTTGCTCCTCATGGCTTGCCCAACCTGCTTTCTTATAGCACCCAGGACCACCAGCCCAAGCTGGGCCGCCCCACATCAATCATCAACCAAGAAAATGCCCCAAACACTTGTTGACGGGCCAATCTTATGGAGGTATTTTCTCAATTGAGAGTCTGACTCAACTTGATATAAAACTGGCCAGCCCAGTCATATAAAACACTATCTCTTTGCCTCTGTGTGTTCATATCTGTGAGTAGACCAACATGTATGTGCCTGTTCATGTTTGTCAGGTGCATGTACACATGTGTGGGGGTAGAAATCAGGTTAACCTTAGGTATCATTCCTCAGGGGCCCATTGTCTTATGCTTTAATTACATCTATGAGTGTTTCCTCCATGTATGTATTCAGGGTCTTCAAAGGCCAGAATAGGGTGTAGGATCATCTGGAACTGGAGTCACAGACAGTTGTGAGCTACCCGGTGGGTGCTAGGAGTTGAACCTGGGTCCCCGGCAAGAATAGCAAGTGCTCTCTGAGCCCGCTCCATCTCCATCGACCTTATTTTTTGAGACCCAATCTCTCATATAACCTGGTTCACCCAGTAGGCTAGGTTGCCTGGCCAGTGAGTCCCAGGGAGACACTTGTCTCTAAACCCCCCTCCCGCCCCCCGCATGCACCTTAGATCTTTTATATAGGTTCTTGGGCTCAATCTCAGGTCCTCATGCCCTGGGGACAAGCGCTGTCCTGAGTGAGCTGTTTCCCAAGCCCCTACCTCGTGGTGCATCACCACCTTGTGAACAGAACTCCACATGCAGATGTCATTTGAGAGCGAGAGATACCCTGTCTATGAGAAGAGATGAGATAGGGTCACACCTCTCCTGGAAATACCCATGTTTAATAGATGCACCTTCAGGTGGGGAAATATTTGGGGTTCAGTAAAGGACAGGGCCTCAGATTTGGTGACCACAGCCCCTTACTTTGGCCGTGCAGATACAAGCATTTCTGCATTGGCCTGTGAGAAACAGGCCAGGCTAGGAGCCATCAGGAATTCATGCACATAGCTTCCACAGTTAAGGGGAGTTATAATCCCAGCTCTCTTTGAAGTTATGCCTCAGGCTGCTGCAGTTACCACGCCCTGACATTCGCTCAATCCTGTTCTACAGCTCGTGAGGGAACTCATGCCTTGCCTTAATTTACCCATGCATTGCCCTTTTATTACATCCATATATTTGGTGTTTAATATCTCCCATTTCCAAGCAGGGAACTATATTTAGAGCTAAATTATTTAATATCATTTTTTTTTCCCGGTGGGTAATGGTGGTGAGTTATTGTGTTCAGGCAGAAGCTACCATTGTGGGTTCACGGCTTCTCCAGGGAGCCCTAGGCAGAAAATACCATTTTTCCCCTGGAGCTATACCATAGTAAATGTGGCATAAATGATAACCTCATATCCACCATAATTATATGATGCGGCTCATCAGATGTTTTCCTGGACATTTCCATGCTGTGGATCATGGTTGACATTGTGTTGTTCTGAAGTTAGAATTTCACAGAAAGCCGGACAACTGGCCTTTGTACCAGGGCAAGATGACACTCTTTACTGTCTGACTTACTAGAAGCTCCTGCAGTCTCTGTTAGGACCAGTGTGACACCTAGGAAACTGTAGGCTGCTGTTTGTTTTCCCTTGATGTTTTAAACCCCTGGATGCTACCATGAGAAGCATACATGTCCTGTGAGAAAAATTATCAATGCCTAGATTTATGCCCGTGTTGATTTCTTCTCGTATCTCATTTTTTCCTTCTATTTTCTCTTTGGATTTTTGGAAAGTTGCTGGGTGGGGGTGCATGTGTGTGAACAGATGTGTGGAAGCCAGAAATCAACCTCGGGCCATCCTCAGTCACTGTCCACCTTGCTTTTGGAAGACACAGTCTTTCAGTGGCCTGGAGCTCACCAGGTAAGCTAAGGGGGACCGCCAAGTAAGATCCTGGGATCTGCCCGCTTCTTCTTCCTCAGCTCTGGGATTGTAAGCACACACTACCAGGCCTGGCTTGTTTTAAGTGAATCCTGGGGCTCAGATAAGGTTCTTGTGTTTGAACACCAAGCACTTGACTGGCTGATCCATCTCCTCTTTGGATTTTTGTACAAGTTCTCACCCTGTCACTTAGGCTGGGTATTAGCTCAGAATCATCCTGCCACAGCCTTCCGAGATCTGGGATTCTGGATCCTTTCCCCTAGCCCCTGTCTGTCTCCTGTGTCTGTGTTTCTATATAGCTATGGCTCTAGTCTCATATTGGCTTCTTATCTACAGCTATTGTGTGGTCTGTTTATATTTTCTCACTGCAGAATTGAAGAGGATGCTCTTATTGTTTGCTGGTAAATGCAACTTTTTGCAATCCATTGGGTCTGATGCCTATTGATTCTGATATGTGTGGTCCTGATGTGTGTTGGTCCTGATGCCTGCGGTCCTGATGTGTACTGTCCTGATTTATAGTGGTCCTAAAATGCATCTGTCGTGGAGAAGAATGTATTCTGCGTTCCTTTTGAGGAGCCCAGCTCTCTCTCAGAGAGGGGATGCTACCTCACCACAGCCAGACCCAGCTGCCTTTGGGTCCCTTCAGTGCTCAGTGCATTTTGTCACTCTACAGCAGCCTGCACTGTGAGCATCACCTCACAGACCCTGAGCATCACCTCACACACTGTGAGCATCGCCTCACAAACTCCATGATCCAGGATTCCAGCGAGTTCAACTGGATGGAGCTAATGACAGATTTGGATCTTTTGCTTCTGGAGGGCCTGGGGAACAAGTTGGAATGTAACAGTGGTTCAAAGGGATATTGAGAGTTAAAAGAAAAGCGATGTGATCCTTTGAGAGAGGCTTGCTCAGAGTCCCACTGTGGGAAGCCCCACCTTGTCCCAGCATTCTGTAAAACTCACTCTGGTGACATTCTCCTGCCTGGCTTCCTTTACTGCTGGCATGGATGGAGTCTGAGGAATTGTTTGTTTAGGACTCTCCTTTTCCCTGATGGGTGCCAGCTGGTCCAAGGATGCTCTGGGTAACATCTGGGCTTGCATGGGGAGAAGTTGGCACTGGGGACATGAGACTTTCCATTCCTGCTGAGATCTTTACTTTCAATTCTCTTCGTATAAATCACACGCTATGACACTAGCCCTCTTCCAGTCTGTAGTCATGAGTAGTGTGGGGAAACGTAGTTGATTGTTTCGTTTAACGGAGAGGAAGGGAGAAAGAAGCAGAGACAGAGAAAAACAGAGATTCTTTCTTCCATTTTTTTTCTTTCTTTCAAGATAGGATCTCATTATATAGCCCAGGCTAGCCTGAAACTCACTATGTAGCACGAGCTGACCTTGAACTCTTGTTCTTCTGTCTCTGCCTCCCAGACATTAGGGATTACAGTCATGAATCACTATCCTTGGCTTGACTACAGTTTTATATAACATTTCACTGAAGAAATCTCCTTCTGTCTATCTGCACCGAGTCCCTGAGTTTACCCCAATTCTAGGCAACCAGGGTTCTCTTTCTATCTCTATAAATTTTCCTTTTCCTTAATAGTGCTTAAGTGAACAAAACCAATGTCTAGCAATGGTGAGTGGATAAACAGACTGTGATGACCTAGAAAAGGAACAAACTAGTAACTCATTAAAAAGCAGTGGTTAACTTCAAAGGGTGCTGAAAGAAGCCAGATCTTTGAGGAGACACAGTCATGACTATAGTTAAATTCAACCTCCAGATCTCATTTTAAATGAATAGATATTCATTTCTCATTTGGACCCACTGAGTTACCAAGTGCTGGGTTGCTATTATTATTATTATTTTTTTGGGGGGGGGGTGTTTGAGACAGGGTTTCTCTGTGTAGTTTTGGTGCCTGTCCTGGATCTTGCTCTGTAGACCAGGCTGGCCTCAAACTCACAAAGATCCTCCTGGCTCTGCCTCCCAAGTGCTGGGATTAAAGGCACGTGCCACCACTGCCTGGCTGGGTTGCTATTATTGAGGCAGAGTTTCATGTAACCATAGTTGGCTTCAAACTTCCTATATATCTAAGAATGACCTTGAACTCCTGGCCCTCCTGATCACCTGAGTGTGATCACATCAGTGTATGGGTCCTAAGGTTTGAACCCGGCACCTCCTGCGTGCTAGGCAAACATGCTATCAACTGAGCTACATCCTAGCCTCAACTTAAATGCTTTGACAGCAAAGTTGGAAGAAAGCCTGCTCTAGCCTGCCACCCTAACCACAGCAGCACTAGAATTTTCTCATCCCACTATTTTGATGAGGTCTGTTTCTTTTAAATTAAACTTTGGTCAAAATAAATGCAAGTGGCTGCTGGGCACTTAATCTTTGTCTCAAAGGTAGGACCAACTGTATTCCCATGGTAATAAGATGCCCGATGACCTCAGTCTCCATCGAAAGGTGAAGGACTTCCTTTCCAGTGGTCTGAATTCTCAAACGCTTCGGAGCAAACCAAGTTTCTCATTTGTGTGCAGAATACCAATATGAAATACAATCCCATCAGGTTCAATTTCAAAATGTGCGGAGGAAATCGATGGGGGACTTCCTCTGTGTGAGAAGCCACCTTGTGGGGTCAGTTGGCACCAGGCATGCTCTCTGGGATTGCTTTGTCTACGGTCACTTAGTATTGAGATTGGACAGCTCCTGGATGGGTACCAGTGAATGTGGGTCAGCTGATCCCTCACAGAGACACACACATAGCACTGGATAAAGGAACATTGTGTTTGATTTGTGGGTCGTTCTTCTAACATGGAGCAGAGCCAGGTGGATGTCTAACAAGTCTAAGGATGGAGCTTGATTGATGGAGTGCTTGCCTAGCATGCATGAAACCCTGAGTCTGGTCCCTAGTACCATAGCAATCTTCCATGGTGGGGCATGTCTGTCATCTCATCCTTTGGCAGGCAGAAGCATGAGGATCAAGAGATGAAGGTCATTTTCAGCTACCTAGAGATATTGAGACCAGCCTGGACTACAAGGGACCTTGATTTTTTGGTGGTGGTGGTGGTGGTGGTGGTGGTGGTGGTGGTGGTGGTGGTGGTGATGGTGGTGATGGTCATGGTTGTGGTCGTGGTAGTGGTGGTGGTAGAAATGAAAATCCATGTGGTGCCCTCAAGAGACAGTGAGCCATGGTTTTACTTATTTGAAGGGGCCAGGTAGGGAGCATGGCTTGGTGTTTAGAGATGGTTTTTAGCTTAGCTAGCTAAGCAGTTGTATGTGGTCATTATTTACCTGACTTCTTAAGGAGATGGCTTATGTATCAAGAATGGTTGTGATGGGTTCAAGTATCCCTATGCTCTGACAGCAACTTCATGCTTTCACAGAATACAGTATCTTAGCCCGTGAGGTCACTTATTCCTCTAATTGTTTTTCCATTTCAATGTAATTCCAAAAAGTTTATTTTACCACAAAACAGAAGAACTAGGGCCCCCTGAACTCGGAAGTTAATCGTTAAAAGATAAATCAAACAATAAAAGCATCAGTATGATTGAATCCCAGGAAGAGGCTGCTGCTGTAGCATGTTCTGAGCGCAGGGCTGTGCTGTCTGGGAGGGAGCAGATGGTCAGCAAACCTCTCAGGACTGCAATGGCTTGGATCTGAAATCCCCACCCCCACCACAAGTTCACATATTGGTGCTTGGTCCTCAGCTTGCGGCACTATTTTCTAAAGTCCAGCGACTTTAGAAAGCAGAGCCTAAATGGAGAAAATAGGTCCCTGGGGTGAATACCTGCAGGCATATTACCCCAGGCTTTTCTCTCTCTGCTCCCTGTCCACTCTTGCTGCCCAAGTTCCTTCCCAAGTATATATGGCCAAGCAGTCATGGGCAGAACCCTATGGCACCCTCTCTCCATTAAGTTGTGTTACGTATTTGTGTTACAGCAGCAGAAGTAACTGGCACTCCAGACTGTAGGAGTTTGTGTGTACAGGCCTGAGCCTCATTATTTCCCAGAGTTGAAGGACAGAAGGCCTGGTGGTTGGGATGAAGTGTTTTGCTGTGTGCCATTGGTTCCGTGTGAAATGACAGTTGGAGTCAGCTGAAAAGGACATCATGGGAGCTCTCACGAGGTGCTATCCTGAGATGGGACAGGTTGGGTCCCAGAGACAGAAGCAAGAAGGCCCAGTGGTCAATCCAAGGCATTTCTAAGGAGCATTGCACAGGATGGATGCAGTGCAGAAAGTCGGGCAAGAGCCCCGGCGCTGGGTATCCACAGGGAGGGTTTGTAGAATGTGACTCAGGGCCAAGGTGAGTTTTTGCAGTTTTAACATGTTGGTTCTGTCAGCATTTTGGACAACAACCTAAACAGCTTCATCACTGTGTGGAAAGTTCCCTGGTGACTTCCCTGCCCTGGCTTGGGTCCAAGCTTGCAGGGAAAACACACAGCCAACCCAGTCAGTCACAGAATGGGCAAGCCACCATTCCCTCAGCCAAGACGAAGGATGAAAACCGGGAGCTGGGGGCTTCATTAGTGAATCTGTGTTCTGTTGGACCCCTCAAAAACTCATTAGGTACCACCTGAGTCTTGCATAGTGACTATGGCACATGGTTTGTGCTAACAAAACAGTAATGAAGGAAAATGAATATATATATATATATATATGCATATACATATATAAATGGATATACCCATGTAAACATATATATATATATATATAAGCATATATGAGTGTGTACATGTGTTGCCTCTGTATGGAGGTCAGAGACCAACTTAGGATTTCTTTCACATGACCCCAACTGCCTTATTTATTTAGACAGGGTCTCTCACAGGTCAGAAACTCACTGAATTTGCTAGGCTGGTTGGCTGTTGAGTGAGCACCAGGGGTCCAGCTGTCTCTGTTAGTTTTACACTGGGATTACAGGTATGCACCACTGTGCCCAGCTTTTTATTATTTATTCACAATACATATGTCCTGTATTTCTAGAATTTCTCATAGTTTGCAAAGTGCTTTCTACCTGGGAAACATACATTCTCTGGTTACGGCTTCTAAAGACCTGTCACTGCATCTGGTTTGAGTGTGATGGGTACTTGACAGTTCTGTGATACTTGTGACTATTTCCTCAGAATAATATTTTTAATTTCCTCAAAATAAAATTCATAGACTGAGGGATATGATTATAGTGCCACTTATGTGTCCCTTAATAACAACATGAAAACTAAGCCTCTTTGAAACAGTTTTATTAGCCCTGTTATACTTTTCCATGCAAATATGTTGAAGATATTTAATCATCCTCAACCACTAAGGGCTAAGAGTCCTCAGATGGCATCAGTCCTATGAACAGTGTGAAAACTGGGCTCATGTGTAATATTTATATTTTGAAGATAAATCCCTAGAATAGAGGAGCGTGTTCTGTTCTTTATCGTTGCTGTGATAAAATACTAGACAGAAGTAGCTTGTGGAAGGGAAGCTTTGATTTGGCTCCTCGCTTCAGAGATGTTTCGGCCTGTCCTGATGAGGAAAGCATGGTGGGATTCATACAGCTTGAATTTCTTCTATCACAGCCTCGGGCCAGAAGAAACAGTAAGCTCTTTGATAACCAACGGCCATGACAGTGTGTGTTGGGTGCCAGATTCATTTTGGATGCTGAGCAGTATGGTATAGGAACTGGTGAGAGTTGCCCATCTCAGTGGCTCTTCCATAGGAGACTGTGCTAAATTTCTGTTCGAGGCTAGGAAACTGAAGGATGCATTTTTTCCTCCAATCCATGTTTATATCCCCTGAACTCTGAGTTCATAAACTTAAGACTGATAACCCTTGCATTAAAGGTGGCTCAGGGCTCTTGAAATGGTATGTGACCTATTATTCAAAGGGAAAGAGTGTTCTTAAGCTAAAAATCTCCAATCACTTTACTTTGCAACTGGGAGTGGTAGCCTGTGCTTTGGGTAATCATAAACAACAGAAAACCTGCAGGGAACTTTCTAGATAGAAGAGCAATGTGGTAGCAGGGGGAAGAAGCATCCTTTAACCGTTCAGTAAACCCTTGGTCCTTGTTATGCTCTTTATCTGAAATGCCTTCCCCCCAGGTCTTGTCACCAAACACCTGCACTCCAGTTGTTGGTGGTGTTTGGGCAAAGTTTGGGGGAACTTTGGGGTGCAGGGTCTGGCTAGCAGGAGTATATGGGGGATGATGACCTTGAAGGTGACACATCTGTGTGTTTCGGGCCTCTACTCCCTTCTTCTGGCCCGAGGCTGTGATAGAAGAAATTCAAGCTGTATGAATCCTACCATGCTTTCCTCATCAGGACAGGCCGAAACATCTCTGAAGCGAGGAGCCAAATCAAAGCTTCCCTTCCACAAGCTACTTCTGTCTAGTATTTTATCACAGCAACGATAAAGAACAGAACACGCTCCTCTATTCTAGGGATTTATCTTCAAAACCTAGATATTACACATGAGGGCAGTTTTCACACTGTTCATAGGACTGACGCCATCTGAGGACTCTTAGCCCTTAGGGGTTGAGGATGATTAAATATCTTCAACATATTTGCATGGAAAAGTATAACAGGGCTAATAAAACTGTTGCAAAGAATTACTGGCCTGAGGCCTGGAGAGATGGCTCAGTGGTTAAGAGCACTGGAGGCTCTTGCAAAGGACCTGGGGTTCGATTCCCATCACCCACGTGGCAGCGCACAGACACCTGCAATTCCAATTCCAGAGAATAGGTTACCCTCTTCTGACTTCTGGAGGCACTGCATGCAAGTGGCCCATATATATAAATATATCAATATATTATATATATATATATAATATATATTGATATATATATATATATCAATACAGGCAAACACTCAAACACATTAAATAAAGCAAATAAATCTTGGAAATAAAAAATAATCACTGGCACATGAAAAATGCTTCCCAAGACCTTGGAATACTTCATCCCGAATGGGATGTCTCCGTCAAACCCCTCCCCTCGGGGCTCAGATAGCTACGGGGAAGAGAAGGCAGAAAGATTGTGGGAGCCAGTGGGGATGGAGGACACCAAGGAAACAAGGCCTTTAGACACAACAGAACTGACACATAAAAGCTCAGAGACTGTGGCTGCATGCACAGGGCCTGCACAGATCTGAGCCAGATGGATTTCCAGTACTGAGAAGGAAAGTAGATACAAGCCCCATCACTAACCCGGAAGCTTTGTGAGTGATAAACACTCACAAAGGAGAATGTAGTTTTCGCCAATGGAGATCTCACTGGGTATCTGAACCACACTTAAGGGCAGACCCTCTACCCAGCAGTAGACAGCCAAACCAAAACCAACTCAATAGTATTTTCGAAGTGTTTTTTTTTTTTTTGTCACAAAATGCTTTGTCGAGGCATTTTTGTTTCGTTTTACCTGGCAGATCTTTTGCTTATGTATATTATGGTCTCTGACTTGGTTTTTACTGTTTTCCTGTATGTGTGAATGTGTGTGTCTCATGCTTTTTCTCTGGCTCTGTTTCTTCCTGGTTGTTTGTTCTGCCCTATGATAGCTCATTTGTTTTTATTTTGTTATTAATATTGTTTTAGATTTGTGTTTGTAGTCTAGTGAGAGAGAGAGAGACAGAGAGAGACACAGAGAGAGACAGAGACAGAGAGCAAGAGAGAAAAGGCGTGTGTTTCAGTGGGTGGAGAAGTGGGAAGGATCTAGAAGGAGTTACAGAAGGGGAAGCTGTAATCAGAATATATTGTATGAAAAAAATACTTTCAGTAAAAAAGAAATGAAGGCTAAAACCTCAAACAAAAAATGTTCATCTACCAGCATATTAAAGTAGCATAGAATAAAATACATAGATTAGCAAGCTCATTTCCGAACGACTGTAAATTATGTAAACATATATGTGTACACACGCCACATGGTTATGTGAGTGAAAGTGAGAAATAACACAATGTGAATGACAGAGAGACTAGAGTAATACATGTTTTCTCCTCAATCCAAGCCTTGAGGCCTCTCAAGAGCCCGTAGTGTACCAGGCTCTGTATTGTGCATGGGGGAAAAAAAAAGAAAGAAAGAAAGCTAAAACAGAAGACCTGAGTGTGCTCCTGATTGTAGAACCTTGTTTTTTTTCCATTTCTGGTCCCGTGACGCATCCTGTCATAAAGCCCCAGCCAGCTTTATCGCATACAAAATAAAACACGTGTGGAGGTTTTAATTCTTTGATTGTCCCTACAAACTTACCATGGAAAGATGCAAGCCTTCCTTTCAAGTGTGAAATTGGGCTTGGCAGTTGATGGGAAGCCGTCCAGATGGTGAGGCCGAAATCGTTGGCTTTCTATATAGATGAAACACTTTCTTCGAGGGGCCCTGCAGTCTGAGGATCTTGTCGCAGCAGATGTGAAACGTAGGGGAACACGGGACCAACTTCTCTCCCAGTGAAGAGTGAGAGGTGTCCGCCAAGCTTCGGGTGGGGGTGTTGCATGGCTAGGGATGACAACCTGGAGTGAAAACTAGCATGACTGTAGCCTCGGATTCAATCATCTGAGCAGATGTGTTAAAATCACGCAAAAAAAAAAAAAAAGAAAAACGAAAAATCACTACATTCTAAAGGCAGCAAACTTGCTTAGAAGTTGGGTTTTCTTTAAAGGAACCTATGTCATCAGAAAGAACAAAGTATGGGTCCTCCGGCCCCTTAGTCAACTGTGGGTGCTGCGTCGCAGATGGCCTGCAAACTAATTTCGGAGTGACCTTGTGATGGGGTTATGGGCCTGAGAAATTGCAGTGGAGGCCTCAGGCAGGATTTATGGGATGACTCGAATTGGATTTTGCATGAGGAAGGGAAAATGTCATTTAGCATTTATTGTCCGGTGCTGTGCTAACACCAGGCGAGGAGATGGCCGGACACTGTTGACACTGCTGTCCCCTGCCCACTTCCTCCGGAGGGCCTGTTGCTAGTCAAGGGGAAGAAAAAGCTGCATGACTTCACACCTGCTGGCCAGGACTTCTTCCTGCCCCTCCTTTCTTCCATCTCCAAATGTTACCTTTTCCTTAGGGCGTACACGAAGACCGCCACATTTGCTAATGTCAGATACCGTGATGTCCTGGTGCCCGGAGGATTGGGAACTCACACAAACATCTCACATCTGTTGCCAGCCCCTTCGAAGTCTTTTTTCTTATTCCTCTATTTTTAATTAATTAACTGCTTATATTTCTCATGTGTGCGTTCATGTATGTGCAGAGCTATATGAGCACTTGTGTGCAGTCTGGAGGCTCAAGATTGACGTCATGTGTCTTGCTCAGTAGCTCGACGCTTTGTTCTTTGAGGTAGGATCTCTCACCGAACCAGGCACTCATCTTTTCAGTTCGCCTTGCTAGCCCCGAGGAGCTTCCTAGCTCCCAGTTCTCCAGTGCTGGGATTACAGAAGCACGCTGCTATGCCCAGCGTGTCTATGTGGGCTCTGGAGGTCAAACTCAGGTCCTCATGCTTGTGTGTCGAGCACTTTACCGACAGCCATCTCCTCATCCCCCCACCCCACTTCTTCTGGATTTAACTCATTGGAGCCTCCTAATTTTAACGTTGGATAAATTCAAATTCAGGAAGCTGAAATCACTCCTATGGAAGAATGAGTAATATTCCCTATCCTACTTTGACCTTGACCTCTGCCCTTTGACCCTCCAACCCGAGAGTCTCTTCTTTACATTGTAACAGGGCTTTGCAAGTTCTGACCTTGGTGGTGAATGAAAGAGCAGGTGAATGAATGACTGAATGAATGAGCATATTTAGGACGGGCGATGATCCTGGGTGCCACCTTAGTCCCAGAGCGTGAAGCAGCTGTTTGGGGTGCAAGAAGCAAAGTACTGGGTTTGCTCTCGACGTTTCCAGTCCTTGTAGCATGTGGATTCCATCCTTTTGCACCTCCAGAACTCAGGAGAATCCAGATGTGAGGTTCTAGGTCCCTGTGTTTGTGGCAGTGGGTTTTAGCAGCCAGAGGAAGGCAGCTCTCCTTCCCAGCTCCTCCTACTGCTGTCCTGGGAGACCTGGGTTTCATGCCCCAGGAAGACAGTTCAGAGCTCCAGCTCTGGCATAGTCTGAATTTAACACCCATTTGAGGAGTGAAGTCCTTACCAAAACTACGTCAGAGTAATTAGGTGGCTCTATTGGAATCCACATGACCAAGGTCTATACTCCCCATCACTAGGCATTCTGGAATGTCGGGATCAGCATTGCGATTGGGGGTCACACTCCTGTCTGTGGGGGCCCCAGGTTCAAACAAATCATAGCCATCAAAAGAAAGTGTCCTAAAAGCAAAATGTCTTATAATCCCAAACATGAGCCATTCTTTCAAGTGGAGGGATCCGTCAGATCTGTCCCGCTCAGCTAATGACAAGAGGTGACTAATCAACACTGGGCCCTTTGTTTTCTGCTGAAGATGCAGAGATAAATAAAACAGGTTCTGTGTGTCCATGCAGCTCACACACACAGAGAGAAACCGTTTCATGGTTCTGAGATGGGTGTGATGAGAGGTGAGTGCTTGCTATTGATTTTCTGAGACATTTCAACATTCTACATATAACAAGCTCGGCTTTCAGTGTCGAAAAAGAGAGAGGAGAGAGAAACCACAGTTTGACAGCAGAGGCATACACTAGGAACACGATGTGCTCTGTGGAAAGTCTTGCTTTGTATTTCTGGATCATTCACAATTCTATCTATTAAAAATGACAGAAAGCCTCCAACTTGTTCATTCAAAGGGAAAGAGGGGAGAGGAGTAAAGAGGTTTGATTGAGATGTGGTGGTATTCAAGTTATTGGTTCATGAAAGAAAACTAGCCCCTTGTGAGTGATTGGCAGTGGTTTAAATGTCTTCGTGGAGTCTTTGAACACCTGCCGTTGACAGGTAGAGTCTAATAAACTTCTATAAGATGTGACTGGATTGGCTACTTGCCTGAAGTGAATGGGACAGACCAGATGCGTAGCCAGTGGGAATAACGTCTAAGGTGCCTGTCCACTCTGGCTTCGATCTCTCTAGAGACTAACACTGAAGTTAGTGGCCGCTACGACACAGGGACATTTGGAGACACACTGAGACCTCCTACAATGATAAGCCTTACCAGACTAGTAAGGACGCCTCCTCGGAGACCTTCCTACAGCCTATACCAAGTGACTGATGCCTGCAGTCCTGATCAATTAGAAAGGAGATTCGGAGCTCAAGTTACCAACCCCAGGTGCAGCTAAGTGTCCGGACTACAGAGGCACAGGGACAAGCCAACAAACTGATTTTCCTCTACCAGATAAAGATGGATTTGCAGCTCCAATGTAGGCTACATTTGCTGTTTGTCTGGCTTGCCTACTCCCTCTGCTGACTAGGTTCTTGGAAGTGCTCTGCTCTCTTGTGATGAATGGACAACAAGGATCCCAGAGGCAGCCCATCCCATTTTCAAGTCTAATTGAAAACACTCAACAAAGCCTGTCTCCTACAGTCCCTCTAGAACCACAGGACCACTGTGCTTTCCCCTAGCTTTGCCATTGAACCAACCCCACAGCCAAGATGGAGTCTAAGTGCTGGAGATGGAGGGGTAAGGTCAGGGTCACTAAGGCACAGGAAGAGATTTGGGAGAGACACGTTCTTGTTTTACAGCACTATGGTCTCCTTGGGAAGGGAGAGAGACATTTAGTGAGCTGTTACCTGAGTCACTGCTCTCTGTCAGGTGTGGTCGTAAGCTCTGGGTTTATATCCGGGAACTGTCAAATCCTGGACCAGTGGCTTCTCAGGTCATGCCCATCCTGCACCATGTCCCTCTCCATCCTCAGAGCTGATTCTGCAGGCTACCAGACTCCCTCCATCCTCCTACCACTCAGGAATCAGAGACTGACTGTGAGCAATTATGGACAATTGACCAATCACATGACAAGAGAACCCAACCTACCTGCAACACCTGTAAAAAGGAACCCCGCTTGGTCATGTGAGCCTCACATGTCTGTCCATAGTGCTAATACTTCTAATAAATCTCTTACCCCTAAGGACAATCTGTCTCAGTCTTCCCCTTTAATCCCAAATCTGAAACAGCTCACAATGATGTTGTGACTCAGGTTTTCCTACAGGAGACTATCCTATGGCGTGTGTGTGTGTGTGTGTGTGTGTGTGTGTGTGTGTGTGTGTGTGTGTGTGTGTGACTGGTGCCTACAGTCTTGATCAATCAGAAGAAATCACTGAGCCCAAGCTACTTACCTCCCAAAGCTGCTTCCAAGTGCTAGGTCTTCAGAGACATGGGGACAGTCAACAAATAGTTTTCCCCAAACCCTCAACCAGTGGTTCTTTACCTGTGGTTTGTTATCCCTTGAGAGTAACATATCAGATATCCTGCATATTAGATGTTTCCATTACGATTCCTAACAGTAGCAAAATTACAGTCGTGGAGTAGCAATGAAACAGTTTTATGGTTGGAGAGGTCACCACAACATGAGGGACAATATCAAAGGGTTACAGCATTAGGAAGGTTGAGAACCACTGACCTAAACCCTCCGTAATGGTGCAGTGACTTGGATTTTGCTCTTGACACCTAAACCCTAAAGGTTTCAGGAATGAAACAGCAAGAGAGCCAAAGCTGACCCTTTGCAGGGTTTAGATCCCAGTGAGCAAACTTGGATGGTGCAGACGCTGTGAGGCCAGGGCCTGGAGCTCAGTCTGTAGCGTGCTTGCTTCGCATGCACAGAGGCCTGGACTTGATCCTCAGCATTGCATGCAGCCAACTGTGATGGCGCATGCCAGAATCCCAGCATTCGGGTGATAGAATCAAGAGGGCTAGGAGCTTGAGGTCAGCCTTGGTGACAGAGAGTTCGAGGCCAACTTGAGCTGCATAAGACCCCGTCTCAAAGCAAAACAAAAACAAAAAGGTGAAAAAGAAGGGAATGGGGGGTGGAGGGATGGGAGAATTCTGAAGGGTTGGGAGGAGGGAGGAGGGGGATCTATGATTGGTATGTAAAATGAATAAAAAAATTCTAAAAAAGAAAAAAGGAAGGAAAGAAAAGAAACAAAGCGCAAACACTAGAAGCCCAGCTGGTAATGCTACCCTGCTCATCCGACCGCTCCGACATTAACTGGGACACTTTCTTCTAAGTCTTATTTCTCTCATCTGAAAAATTAAGATATGAAACATCTCTCTTTTCAGAAAGTTTTCCCCCCTGCCGATAAAATGGGGTGATTGATGTGTGAATGGCGCATAAACCACACAATATTATTGTTTTCAGTCTTAAAACCGAGAGGAAATACGTGCAAATCATCGTTCTGACAGAGGGCTGATGCTCGGAACCGAAGACAAATGACCCAGTTTAGAAGAATGGGCCGCGTGTTTGAACAGAGATTTCCCCAAAGAAGATATGCAGATGGTAAATGGCATGACAGACACTTGGCACCGTGAGCTGTCGGAGAAACATAAATTTCAATAGAAGATGCCAGGCTACAACCTGGAGTAGGGCTGAGTGCAAAACAAACATAAGCCAGGCATGTGGGCATGCCCCTCTAACTCCAGGACTTGAGAGACTGAGGCCGATGATCATTTTCAGTCCAAGGCCAGTCTGGGTTGCACAGTGAGGACCAGGCAGACGGTGCTACTGAGTAAGACTCAAAGCTAACGAACCAACAAAAGCAAATGAGTAAACAGGAGCTCAAGATTGACATGATCACAGCAGTCCTCCCTCCCTCCCTCCCTCCCTCCCTCCCTCCCTCCTTCCCTCCCTCCCTCCCATGTGTATGAGTGTTTGCTTGCATGTATGTTTATCACAAGCATGCAATCCCAACAGAGGCCAGCAGAGGGCATCAGATTCCCTGGAACCAGAGTTACAGATGGTTGTGAGTCACCGTGTGGGCGCTGGGAATCAAACCCGGATCCTCTGGAAGAGCAGCCAGTGTTCTTAACCGCTGAGCCATCTCTTGAGTCCCAGTTACAGCAGTTTGAATCATACTTCCCCACATGCCCACACTACATGAGAAAGACGTAAACGTACAAAGGAGTTAAGTGTTAATGTGCAGAGGTGAATCACAAAGCCATGAGAGAGAAGGCGCTGTTGGGAGATGGCTCGGATAGGGAAGGGGACAATGTAGAACACTGTAGGTCATCGTGAGAGACCCTATCAAAAAATAACATGGGTGGCTCCTGAGGAGTGACATCAGCACACACATGCACCTGTGTACATGCATACAAGCAATGCCCCCACGCAAATAATCAGACAATGAAAGAAGATGCTGGGCCAAGGAAGCTTAGCACAGAGGAGTTTGTACTGCAATGTTGTAATTACATGAAATTCCATAGAAGATAAAGCTAACCTATAGTGAGGAAAAGCATATGCAAAGCTAACTCAGGCAGCCAAGGACTGGGATCTAAGTATGCAGATGCTTGAGGGTCACAGCATCAGGGTGTGTGGACATAGTCCATATTTTGATCGCATAGACATTTGTAAAAAGTCACCCAACTGTGCAAGTGGGTGAATTGTGATTCAACCTATTTTATTTATAAATAAATTTTAATATTTTAATTTTTATGCATGTGTGTGCCTGCTTGTGTGTTTGTGCACCAGGTGCTTGCAGTATCTGTAGAGGCCAGAAGAGGGCATTGTATCCCATCGAGCTGGCATTACTGAAGATTGTAAGCTGCCATGTGGGTGCTGGGAACTAAAGGCAGTCTTCAGTCAGAGCAGGCTCTTCACTACTGAGCCATCATCTCACTAGCCCCTAGAATAAATGTTTAACTACAGCCTCACTGACCTTCCAAGGACTTAGAATGACACTTTGGAGGAGGTGAAAGAGGCTGAGTTCTTCTAAAAGTGGCCTCAGAAGTTTCCTGCTGGCACGGCACTCTGCCTTTCTAGACAGCAAGCTCAGACATTCTGAATCATCAATTGGCTTGATTGCCCAAAGTGCTGGTTCATAAATAATGAGTGTAATCAGGGTTTGCGAGATGGCAAGCTGCAGTCTTGATGTGGACTGTGGCTAGGATTTATTTCCCCCACACGGTGTTTGAAATTGGGACATTTCACATCCCAGTGTTGACGTCTGGGTTGTCACACACAATGATGAGGTCTGCAGCCCTGGGTCTGCCAGGCTGGTAGCGATCATGGAATGTCATGGATACCCTTTGCATGGAAGAACTGTACTTCAGTCTGTGTCTTCCATCTAGCATCTGTCACTCGCCTTCTTTTGAAGACAGGCTTTTGAAGTGCGATCCTGGATATCAAGGGTGAAAGCTGCAAGATCAAGAAGCAGAGCAGCTAGCTACCAGAGACTTCTTACCTCTCCAAAATCTCAAACCAAAAAGGCATCCTGTCTCTAGGCATCCTCAGACTGAATGGGCACTGTCTCCACCTGTCTTACATTCCTGCCTCCACCTCCCTAGTCCTGGAATTAAAGGCCCGAGACTACCCAATACTGGCAACAAGGCTTGAGCCTCCCATGTCCTAGGATCCAAGGTGTGCACCACCACCGCCCGGCTCCGTTTCTCTTTTAGACTGGTTCAAGTTCATATAGCCCAGGATGGCCTTGAACTCCTGCTCTTCCTGCTTCCTCCTCCCAAGGGCCGCCTGGCCTCTGTGGTTGACTAGTGGCTAGCTCTGCCCTCTGATCTCCAGGCAAGCTTGATTTGTCAGAACACAAACAAAATAGCATACAACAGGATTTCATGGAGCCCATGCTGACCTCAGCTTCTTCTATAGCCAAGGATGACCTTGGATTTCTGGTCTTCCTGCTTCTACTTCCTGGGTGTTGGGATTGCAGGTGTGTGCCACAATGCTGGAAGTCAAATACATTGCTTCCTGCATGATTGGCAAGTAGTAAGCCACACCCCCAACCTGTATCATTCATCTTTAACACTGGCTCCCTGCTCGTTGTCTAGGAGACCTGTTCTTTGAGTGAGTGTATTTGGGGAAAATTATTTACAGCTGTTTTGATCTATGCAGCACCTCTTTTAAAATTTCTTTTAGATTTATTTTACTTTATGTGTATGAGTGTTTGTTTACTTTATATGTATGATGATTTGAATGAGAATGGTCCTATAGGCCATATTTAAATACGTGATGCCCAGTTGGTGGAACTGTTTGGGAAGGATTAGTGGGTGTGACCTTGTTGGAGGAGGTGTGTCACTGGAGCAGGGCTTTGAAGTTTCAGTTAGTTCTCTTTCTCTGCTTCTAACTTGAGCATCAGGATATACTGATCCACTGCTATGCCTGCCTGCTGCCATGCTCCCCACCATGATAATCATTGACCACTGGAACTGTGAGCCCCCAAATTAACTGCTTTCTTTTGTACGTTGCCTTGGTCATAGTAGTTTTGTTATGAAAGTAGAAAAGTAACTAAGACCATGTTTTACTTGCATGTATGTATGTTCATTGGGTGCATGCCTGATCCCCATGGAGGTCAGGGGAGGGTGTCAGATTTCCTTCAACTGGTGTTATGGGTGGTTGTGAGCCACCATGTGAATGCAGGTAACCAAACCCAGGTCCTGCTCAGAGCAGCAAGTGCTCTTAACCGCAGAGCCCTCTCTCCATCCTCCTATGCAGCATCTCTTTAATTTTTTTTTTTTTTTACAACAGTTCTGCAGCACAGATGCCTTTATTGCCTTTTCCCAGGGAAGGGGATGTAAGGTAAAGGAAGGAAGCAACTTCCCCAGGGATGCTCAGCTAGAACCCAAGCAGTTTCTTATGCAATTCTTCCTAATGATGAAGAGGAGGAAGGAGAGAGGGGATGGGGACCAAGGGAAGAAGGGACAAGAGAGGAGGAGGGCAAAGAGGAGGGGATAGAGGGAGAGAAGAGCTATTATTCTGAAGAAGCCAGGCTGATTATCATTGTCTGGCTCCTTTGTTCTCCCGAACCTTGGATTTCCCAATGCTTCAGCTGGCAGGGTTACTGCCTAGTTGCTATTGTTATTGAACCGAATACATTCTGTCCTCAAATATTATCTGTTTTTTTTCTTTTTTCTTTTTAAAAAAATTAAATATTCCCTCCATGATATCTGGGGGGGGGGAGTCCAAAGTATTACATTGTCAGCACATTCTATTCTGTTATATTTTGTATGCGTGTGCATGTGTGTGCCTCTGTGTGTTCCTGTGCAGAAGTCAGAAGTCGATGTTGGATGGCTTCCTCTTTGGCTTTTTACCTTAGCTTTTGAGACAAGCTCTCGTTGTACCTGTGGCTCACCCATTAGTCTAGGCTGGCTGGCCAGTGAGCCACCAGGATCTGCCTGCCTCTGCCTCTTAGCTCTTGAGTTGTATGTTTGTGCCACCATGCCTGGAATTTTACGAATGAATGCTGGGGAGCTGAACCTAGGTCCAGATGCTTTGTTACTGGCAGTTTATCCACTGAGCCATCAATCCCACAACCCCTGTCTGTACTCTTTTGTTACCAAAAAGTCACATGATAAAAATTAAAGTCTTGGACTGGAGAGATGGCTTAGCAGTTAAAAGCATTGGCTGTTCTTGCAGAGGACCTGGGTTCTGTTCCCAGCATCCACATGGCTGCTCACAACCATAAGGCCATCTCCAGGGTATCTGATGCCCTCTTCTGGCCTCCATGGGCAATGCACGTAAGTTTCAAAAGCCACACCAGGCCCACTGTCTTTTTTTCTGCCTGTTGCCTGCAGATCAGGATGTAAAGCTCTCCATTACTGCTTCAGCAGCATGTCTGCCATGGTGGTCATAAACTAACCCTCTAGAACTGTAAGCGAGCCCCCAATTAGATGCTTCCTTCTATATATTGCTTTGGTCATGGTGTATCTTCGTCGCAATAGAACACTAAAAGGATGGTTTCTAAGAGTGCCTCTGCATTTGCATATGCAAATAAAGTACCCTTCTTCCGTGGGGCCTTTCTCTTCCTGGCCCCCCTCTCACAATCCATTCATTATTTTATTAATTAGTGTAAATGTCCCTCTATCTGGAAATCTCCACCTTCAATGCGTAAGCAATGAGGAAATCCTGTTTTCTCCCTTACACTGACCTATCTCTGGTTTCCTTGTTTATTTTGTTTTGTTCCTCACTCTCTAGGTTCCTGGGCTCTTTAGAGTTTTTTTGTTTTACATTTGACACATAAATAATAAATAATATGGTTCCAGCTATGAAGCAGGAACCATATAAGATCCTGTTAATGTAGCTTTGGTTAATGGAGAAGGGTGTGTGTGTCCATGAGATGTAAGCAGAACCTTTGAAGTCGTGACATGAATGTCCCAGGGAGCAAGGCCTTGTTGCTTTGGAAGACTGCTGTCAACACCCCCCCCCCCTTTTCTTTCATTCACCATGGATTTACTGAGCAGCTGTAATGTAGGGTTCAGTACTGTAGGAATCAGGGATTGAACAAGGAATTACAGGTCCCTACACATGGTCAGGTCCATTGACCTTACAAGGTCAATAACAAGGAATTGAGCAAGCCTTCTGGAATGGTGTATTCCTTCATAAAATGACAGACTGACTGATAAATGAGAACCTGGGAGCCGCTGTTCCCCCATGTTCAGATTCTTTGCTTAAACTGGCATTCATCCTACCTGCTGATCCGTGGGAAGGGGAAGGAGGACCCCATCTAGCTAATCCTCCTGGCCATACAGACTAATATATGGACCAATGGATGATGTATGGAGGTCTGATGAGTGTCCGTGCCCAGACTTGTACCCCAAGATGCTGTTTCTCTTTCTGTGTAGGTGAACTTGGGTACGCTGAGGGAAGTGGCATGGCCCCACCTGAATGTACGGCACACGGGACAAAGAGTCCAGCAGGTGCAGCAGTGTAACCATGTGTACTTGGGATCCAGCTAAATCTGGAGTCAAGACTTTGCCCTCGGTGTGAATTAATAGTATCTATTTGTTTAAAACAGCTGAGTCTGGGCTTCTTCTGTTTGCATACCTGCTGTAATCTCCGGGAAACAGTTCTGACTCTGAACTAGGCAAATAGCATAAAAATTTCAATTTTATTTCAGAATCCATATTACGATATTGCAGACTTGGGGCAACCAATAGAGGCTCTGGTTTCAGCCACTGAAGCAGGAAGTGAACAGAACTTGGGATACCTAGGCCCTGAGAGTTGACTGTTGTTTGTGACTTGGGGATGGGTTCCTGTAGGTCTTTGGAAGGCCTCCCTCTGGATGTCTCTTCATTTGACCCAAGTCTTCAAGTGGGGTTATATTTCTCCATTCTATTTTGATTTTCCTTCCCCCCATTTTGTCCTGTGGGGTTTTTGTTTGCCTGCATGTTCCTGTGTGTGTGTGTGTGCGTGTGTGTGTGTGTGTGTGTGTGTGTGTGTGTGTGTGTGTGTGTGTGTGTACCTATGGAGGCCAGAGTTCGACATTGAGTATCTTTCTTAATCACCACTTTTTTTTCATTTCTTAAATCTTTATTTATTTTTATATTGTATGCGAGTATTTATCTGCATGTATGTATGTATGTGGGCCACATGCATGCCTGGTGCCTGGAAGGCCACAAGAAAATGTTGGATCCCTTGGAACTGGACTTAGAGATAGTTGTGAGCTACCATGTGGGTGCTGGGAACTGAACCCAGGTATTCTGCAAAATTAGCCAGTGCTCTGAACCACTGAGCCATCTCTCCGGCCTTTCCATTTAGTTTTTTGAAATGGAATCTCTCAGTGAATCTGGGGCTTGCCAACTGAGCTAGGCAGGCTAACCAGCAGGACCCAGGGGTGCTTCTCGTTCTGCCTCCTTAGCTCTGAGATTCCAGGCTGGAACCATTGCATTGCGAGGGCTAAGGAATTGCAGGTCCCCTTAATTGTTCAGAAAGCACTTGACAGACTGAGCCATTTCCCCAGCTCAGTCCCCTTAATGAACGTCCCTGGTGGTCCATGTGTCTGTGATCTGTGTTTAGAAAAATCACAAATACTGAAAGGAGAGAGATGTGCTTGCAATGTCTAAAATGCAGTACAGATTATAGCCTGGAAAAATGATGAATCCATGACCTATGGAGGGTTTTGCTTTGAGCAAGATTGTTAGAAGTTAGGTTGTGTGACAGTCAAGGTGGGGATGATCACATGTGCTCATGTGGGTGTCAGTCAGTCCTTGTTGAGTTTACAACCAGTCTCTGCTCGTGCTACTAATTACTCTAGACTTGTGAGATCCAGTGCTCCAGACTCCACAGACTGTTGAGACCATTCATTGCCTTCCTGTGCCAGACACATTGCATTCATTGACCTTCAAGTTCAACCGTGTTTCCATAAAAGGCTGAAATTGGTTCTTTTCATGGCTGAATAGTATTTCACAGCGTAGACGTACCACATTGTCTTTATTCATTGAGTTGTCCACAATGACTTCATATCTTGGTTCTGATGCTCTGCAGCACTAAAGGGAGACTCTGGTTGACTCTGGCTCAGTGTATTTTATGGTGCTTAAAATGGGCGTGCAGATGAGCTCAGCATAGAGGAGTTAGTGATTGACATTTGTGGTGGCTACATGAGCGACCACGATGAGGTCATACCCAGTGTCTCCATCTTACTCTACTTCATTAATGAGCACAATCACCATAAATCAATTAAAATAAAAAAGACTTACAACGTAGAACCTGCCCCTAGGTTTTACCATGCTTTCCATGTATTCTGTGACAATTTTTGAGAAATCTGAAAGGTTTTAGATGAGAAATGAGTTTGACTTTCTGATACAATCAGTTTTTTTTTTCTGAATAAGAAAAATTGCTGGGTGTCTCCCTAAGCCACTTTCTTAACAGCCTTGGAAACCATGCGGTGTGAGATTATATTTCAGGGTTGCCCGTGTTAGCTCCCAGCTCTCCCCTCCTGCCTCTTCCTTCTAATCAGAGTCCATACATCTTGAGTCCCTCCATCTCGGTGAAAAGCTTCTCACTTGGTGTGTCATTTTAAGGACGTATTCTCCTCTAATCCTGCCAGCTTTATTGCATTTTCGCCTTCTGAGATAGCCTGGGAATTGAATTTGGGCTTGAGACTGCAGTTTCTAGGCTCCATTCTTTATGGATGGTGTTCTGCTTTGAGGTAGACAAAAGGCGCTCGAACAGTAAGCAACCTTGCTTACCGAGGAGAGAGCAGATAGAGAGAGAATGGGAGAGATGCAGATACCGATGTCCCTGACGTGGTAATGTTTCCCACCCACACCTGTTATCTGCCCAATTTTCTCACCTCTAGTATCCATTCTAAAAAAAAAAAAAGTTTATTGCAACTCTAGGTGGTATTTAGCAAATGCCCACAAAAGATGGGGTCTTTGGGACAAAAAAAAAAAATGAAATATGAAACAGTACACATGCAATTAATTAAGCATGCATGCCATTTCCACTGTTCACAATTTGTAGATTTAAACTTTTTCTTTTTCTTTTTGGTTTTTCGAAACAGGATTTCTATGTGTTGTTTTTGGTCCCTGTCCTGGATCTCGCTTTGTAGACCAGGCTAGCCTTGAACTCACAGAGATCCACCTGCCTCTGCCTCCCAAGTGCTGGGATTATGGGCGTGCGCCACCGCAGCCCAGTGAGGGCAGTACATTCTTAATGACCTGTAACCGACATTCCCTCTGCTTTGTGAAAGGAAGGACAGTTAGGTGGTGGATCATTGTATGGATGTGGAGCCCAGTCATACCTGGCGGCAGCGTGTTTTGTTGGTCAAGACTAGGTACAGACATATCCCACTGTGTTCAGGGAAGACCCTTACCCTGCTCCCTCAGGGCAGGTTTTTACCCCCTGTGTTTGCAACTGAAGGTGGAGATGATGTTTGCAAATGTAGGCTGTGAAGGCCACCCCTGAACCCTAACCAGAGACAGAGCAGTTGATTGGATACGAGAGGGCACCCCTGAGCCACACGGAGGATGGAGGCTCAGTGAGGCTCTGTCAGGTGCTCTCTGCCTAGATACATATTGCCATGGCATCCCAGAGGAGGGGCATTAGACCGCACTACCGCGGCTATGACTGGATTCTTTTCTTTGTCCTTTATTTTCAACTCAAACCCCTTTCTCCTGCTTGCCCTCACGGTTTGCCTAAAGCGGAACCCTGCAAACCACATATCCAGTGTCACGGGACACCTAGTCGTTACTGAGTTTCATTTCCGGTTCCTTGTGAGGTCACCAGCATGGGGCAGCGGCCTAATCAATATCTAGCATTCGGGGGTGGGGGTACCTGATCTGGGACTCTTGCCCTCCCTGTGTGTGCTCAGTCCAGGTGTTCTCTGAGCTACAACGAGTGGGAAACTGTGTTTGCCCTCATCAGTCACCCGGCTGACCCACATCAACAGGCAGATCTGGGAACACAATCACATCTTCATATATTCTCATTCCGTGTGCTAATTACTACCCCTGTTCTGTTCTGGCCCCCAGCCCCTCTTCCTAAACCACTTTTACAAGGTGTGCGGCGCACACCTCCCTCTAATTATTTTATTATTCTGCTATCTACGTATATGATGGCAAGTACAATTTGCAGCATGGGGCTAGTGAGATGATATAGTAAGTGAAGGCACTTGCTGCCAAGTCCGATGACCTGAGGCTGATCCCTGGGTCACCCCATGGTGGAAAGAGAAAACGGACTCCCACTAGTGGCCCTCTGTCCTCCACATACCCACAACAGAGGATCCCTGCATGTTTGTGAATGGACGAAGAATTAGCAGGCAGCTTACGCTTTACAGTATCCACCAGGCAGATTATCCTAAGGTCCAGGGGATGGTAGGGAAACCATGAGGGGTGGAGGCAAATGCCCTGGGGAAACAGAGGTGAAGAAAGTAAGAGCCCCAGGCATTTGGGGTTGATGGTTTTAGTTCTTCCTGGCGCCCCTTAACATGCCGTCCTTAGATTCCTTAGGCTAGGCCTGAATTCCTAGCTTGGCCTTTTTTTTTTTTTTTATCTTGAGCAACTTTGAACATAATTCTCTTACTTGCCTCCCATGATTTTTAGCTGGCGAAAGCACCCGGGAGGGTCTGGATACAATGATACCCCCCCCCCAGCTGAGTAGAATATTCTATTTCCTTCCATGTTCATCTGGGTTAGATACATGAATCTGAAACTCTTCATTCTGACCCATCTCTGCCAGCAGAGCCTTGAAGAAAGACATGGAGAGCGGCAATTAGCTTTGCTTGTATTCATTGCGGTTTTGGACAGCTATACCCCTTCTCCAAGCTTGTAGAGCAGCCCTGCCATTATTCATTCTGACCGTGCCTGGAGATGCTTATCCCCCAGAAGTCATTGAAACATTTTATTATCGTTTCTCTAGCCTGCTTGCTCTCTGGGCATGAGGGAAGGTGAGCCGCAGGCAAATGGTATTGATGAAGCTTATTTTTATCTTTGATTTTTCAGTGCTCAAAGTAAGAGGAGCGACTGAAACTGGAAATTTGTCGTTCTGTAGTTAAATAAAAAAAAAAAGATTTTTTTTCAAAGAAGAGGATAGTTCTAATGCATTTTCTAGAAATCAGTCATTTTCTGTTTAATCCTGGTTAGACATTTGGCAGGTCTCTAGGGAAGAGAACCTGGAAGAGGTCATCCTTATGGGTTATCACTGGGTGCCAAGGGGCTGGAGAGGCAGGCCTGGGGGTGCACACCTCTAATGCTAACACTTGGGAGAGGTAGGGAATATGAGAGTTCAAGATCACCCATGGCTACATTGTAAGTCCTAGACTAGCCTGAGCTACATGAAACTCCATCTGATAAGATCACCTCTCAATCTTCAACAAAAGAGAAGCTTCTTTTGTTGGTAGACGGTGAATAATGCAGAGGATCACAATTTGTCAAGCTGCAGAGAATAAGCATCTATGGAGTCCTCAGGCCTAAACAGGCTATCTATATCACACCCCCTCTCTCCAAGGCTTAGGAGACATCACAGAAGAGGAGGCTGGAAAGATTATAATAGCCAGAGTCATGGAGGGCTGTTATAATATAGTGTCTTCTGGAAAAGTCAGGTCACTGCCATCATAAACTCAAGCCAATCAACATCCAGCATGGATGAAGGCGGGGCTTCCGAGCTCCACCCCTACCTGAGGGGCTATTGATGGAGTCAGATGGCTGGTAGAGGAGGGAGAGTCAGTTTGGAGGCAGGGCTCCCGAGCTCTACCCCTACCTGAGGAACTATTGATATAGTCGGATGGCTGGTAGAGGAGGGAGAGTCAGTTTTCTTCAGTGGTGTGGTCCTTGGGTGGGTTAGCCATGCTGCAGTAGATGGCTTCACACCCATGCACACTTGAGCAGCTCTGAGTTTGGACTGAGTAGGTATCAATGCAAGGAATGAAAAGAGATGATATTGGAAGAGAGGCCCAGGGTGGGGGATCCATGGGAAGCGGATATGACCATGTTGTGTACGTGTGTGAAGTCCTTAAAGAATAAATAACTTTAGAAAGATATGAATAGAAGATGAATCTTTGGGCAAAGAAAGGGGACAGGTGACTTGGACCTTGACTTTCAAGGGTCTTCTCTCTTCAGGCTTGGTCATCAATAGTGTCTACTCTGAGGATGCCTTCAACATCTTTTAGGTTTTATTTGACCTTCATTTCTTCTGGCCCTTTATTGTATTCATATTTTTAAAATTCATTTTATATCAATTTCTGTGTGTGTTTTATATAAATCCCCCTTTGCCTCCCCCCCACCCTGTGTGTGTGTGTGTGTGTGTGTGTGTGTGTGTGTGTACACAAGACCAAGGACAACCTCAGGTGTCATCATTAGGAATGGTGTCCATTTTTTTTGAGCCCGGGTCTCTGGTTTTTTAAATTTACAGGCATTCACTCAGTAGTAGATTTATTCCACAAAATATAATTATTCACACAGACTATGTCAGAGACTGTGGTTAACCAAGTGAAGTGATGTCTTCATGAACCAACTTCCAGTTGGACGCCTTCCTCCTCATTCAAAATGAGAAATATCTGGGGTTTGGGGTGCAGCTCAGTGGTAGAGCATTGCCTAGCAGATATGAGGCAATGGGCTCTGTCCATTTCACCACAAACGTGTGTGGGCCTATGGGTGCGTGCATGCGTGTGTGTGTGTGTGTGTGTGTGTGTGTGTGTGTGTGTGCGCGCACGCGCGCGCGTGTATGCATTAGTGTACCTGTGCATGTATATGTGTGCATGTGCATGTGTGCAGGTGCCTGTATCCATGTGTGTGCAAGTACATTCCTCTGTTTGTGTTCACCTTAGCTTTCTGATCCTGGAAGCCTTGGGAGTTTGCTACTTAATTTATTCTCTAATGAATCTGTAACAGTGAAAATGGATCTCAAGCTTCATGGTTGCTCCCACAGCTGCTCATTGGAGACTGCATTCCAACCTCGGGCCGAGTGGGATTGAAAGATGCCCAGACATGGCCATCGGCCCACAGAGCCACAACATCTTCCTTTCTTGAGCAGACTCTACAAGCATCCCCGGAGTCAGTTCCAGTCCATGCCCCTCCCTCCCAAAGTCTTTCATTCTATCACATTTAGATTAACAAAGGAAAGACTGTGCACAATATCCAAGGAGGATGGAGGGGCGTCATCATAGGGAAGGAAAAGGGACAGGGGACTGGGTCTCTCTAGCTCACGTCTGGTGTCTGTTGGCCGAGTGCCCTGTCTTGGTTGCTCCTCCAGCAGGTTGTACCTGGTTGATGGAGATAGCCTTGGTAAACAAACCTGTATGCAATTCATGCTTTTGTAGGTCTGGCGCCCAGGAAGAGCAGCTTGGCTCTGTTAGCACCTGCCTAGGAAATGGAGATGTAGATGGCTGTGACAGCTTCCTTCCCTGCCCTGTGCACTGTGGGCACAGGTGGGAGGCCTCCAGGAAAACCTGGTCCAGGGCTCTGCAAGGTTAGCAGAGAAGCCTTGGATTCCTGCCCAGCAGCGCTGAAACAGACAGGCTATTGATCCTTCAAACCTTGAAATTAGGACTGCAGCCTTCATACCTGAGTGAACCTGACGGGGCCATTCCAATGCTTTTTTTTTTTTTTTTTAACCTGAGAGTTGAACTCTGTTCTGAAGAAACGAGGTTTTGCAGACAGGACACCAGCCTGCCTCTCCTGACTCCTCCTCCTCCTCCTTTTCCTCCTAACCAGGCAGCTGAGGCAGTGGCGGTGGGCAGAGCCTCTGGCCGACCTGCTCTCCCCAGGTTACCTGGACTTTGCCCTCAAGCCTGTCGCTGCTGCCTTAACGGACATCTTTCCTGCTCCAGTATCTTGACTTGGGGCTGCATTTCTTGAAGCATGTGCTTGGTTCCCCGAAGTTTTGCAGATATGGGGTGATTATCACTGAAAGCAAGGACACCTCTAAAGAGCTTGAGTGTTTTCTGGCATGTTTGCACAGCACATGAGTGCAGTGACTCACAGAGGCCAGAAGAGGGCATCAGATCCTCTGGAACTGGAATTAAAGACAGTTGTGAGCCGCCACCATGTGGGTGCTGGGAACTGAGCCTGGATCCTCTGCAAGAGCAGCCAGTGCTTTTCAGCACTGAGCCATCTCCCCAGGCTTTTCAGTAGCACACTTGGGGTTTTAACTTTCTGACTCTTATGTCAGCGTCTCATTTTCTTACAAACCCAAGTGGAGAGTTGAGATGTTACCTATTCCCGGTCCAGTGTATCAACGGAGCCGAGTGGCTGTTAAGGATGTGTGCTCTGACGGCAGCTGTCTGATTTGGGTCTCAGTGTGATCCTGTTCTCCACCCTGCTTCCTCATGAGTGCAGTGAAGACCTGATAAGGCAACAGAGGCACTGGATGGAATCATGACATGGAATCATAACCGGTTGACCCATGCCTTCTGGCCTTTGTGTTTAAAAAAAAAAATCACTCAGTGAGGCTGGAGGGATAGTGCAGCAGTTAAAAGCACATATTACTCTTCCTGTAACTGAGTTCAGTTCCAAGCGCCTACTTCAGATGGCTTACAACTACCTGTGACTCTAGCTCTGGGAGGTCTGTCTCCCTCTTCTGGTCTCTACAGGGACTTCACTCAAGTCCACACACCCATACACAGATACACCTGTACACAAAGACGCCCATACACAGACCCACCCATACACAGACACACCAATACACAGACATACCCATACATAGGCATATCCATACATAGGCACATCCATACATAGGCATATCCATACACAGACACACACATACACAGACACACACATACAAGACACACCCATATACAGACATACCCATACATAAGCATATCCATACATAGGAATATCCATACACAGACACAAACATACATAGGCATACCTATACACAGATACACCCATAACAGAAACACCCATACATAGTTGCACCCATATACAGACATATATACCCATACACAGAAATACTCACACAAGACACATCATTAAAAATAAATCTTTAAAAAAAAACCCACACACTCAAATATGTGAATCTTCACATTTAATAATGCCTGTTTATGTTGGTAGACTATTTCCAAAAGAACACAGTAATCAGTGATGGAAATGAGATACAGAATGGCAATGAGACGTTTAATTTTACACTGTTTGTACTGCTTTTTTATATATTTTTTATAGTACATATGTACTATTACCATACAAATCACTTAATCAAAGCCTCATATATAGTAATCACCCAATAAATGCTATTTTCATCCCCAATGCTACTTTTGATATTAAAGCTGGTCGCATTAATTACTTCACTATGTGTGATGCCTGTGAGAGATGAGACAGAGATTGCTATAAGCAAAGCTTTCCCCATTAAGTGATGGATTAGTTTGGACCCTGGTTGCCGGATACAGAATCAAACAAGATTAGACAAGACATGGAGAGGAATAGAGTGAGATGGAGAAGCTGGATTGATTGGCTTAAGGATCGGGAGGTCCGTGGGGATCTTTGGCTTCCGAGTCCAGCCGAAGGGCACAGCTGGGGTAAAGGGGATTGGATTGCACTGCACAGTGACCTAGAAGTTCCCATTCTGTTCTCTGAGCTGGCTTGGCACATGACTGCTCTGAGCCTGGGAGCATGGGACATGCTGAGCCTTTCAGCTTTGCTGGTAGGAGATCTGCTTGAGAGTGGGGCACCTTTACATAAACCTTTACTTGAGGGTGGGAAAGATACTCCCCAAAATACTTAGAGCAGTATTGCCAAAATGAGAAAAGGTACTGTTGTTGGATTAAAAAAAAAAAAAAAAGGAAAACTCTAACCAGAGTCTGACATAAACGCAACATGATATTTTCTTTTTTACTTAATAGTGTGTGTGTGTGTGTGTGTGTGTGTGTGTGTGTGTGTGTGTTTGTGTGTGTGTGTGTTGGAGTGGGTATCTGTGTCATAGCTTTCATGTGGAGCTCCGAGAACTAATATGGCTTTGTGGAATTGGTTCTCTTCCACCTTTATGTGGGTTCCGGGAAATCAGACCTCAGGCCAGCCGTTTTGCTTAGCAAGGACCTTTTACCCCCCGAGCCATCTCACCAGCCCCTCCACTTTGCCCTTTTGAAATTTGTTCATTTGGTACATTTTCGTATGAGTTTATCTGTGTGTTGACCATATCTCCCATACATCCCCTGTCATCCACAAGACAGTTTCTCTCCTAGTTTCGTGTGGCGTGTACATACATGAGAGGCACATCTGGTGTTTGTCATTCTGCATCGGGTTTAATTCACCTACTGTGGTTATCTCCAGTTACATCCATGTTCCTGAAAATAAGATGATTTATTTATTTATTTATTTATTTTTCCGTTTTTCGAGACAGGGTTTCTCTGTGTAGCTTTGCGCCTTTTTGGGACTCGCTCGGTAGCCCAGGCTGGCCTCGAACTCACAGAGATCCACCTGGCTCTGCCTCCCGAGTGCTGGGATTAAAGGCGTGCGCCACCACCGCCCGGCCGTGATTTATTTTTTTTTATGGCTGAGAAAAAAAATCCATTTTACACACACACACACACACACACACACACACACACACACACACACACACCACTTTTCCCATTCATTCCTCTGTTGACGGCCCCCTGGGTTGGGTCCATAGATCACCTACTGTGCATAGAATTAGAATGAACATGGACATGCAGGTGTCGCTCTGATGCATGCATTCACTTGAAGTCCATCTTGGGGTTTTATTGCTCTAATGAAACACCATGACCAAGAGGAACTTGGGGAGGGAAGGGTTTATTTCATCATACAGCTTATAGTCCAATATCCAGGGAACTCACGGCAGGAACCCGGAGGCAGGAACCGAAGCAGAAGCCATGGAGGAACACTGCTTACTGGCTTGCTCAGCCTGACTTCTTATAGAACCCAGGACCACCTGCCCAGGGGTGGTGAGCTTGGTCCTCTCATATTAACCCTCCATCAAGAAAATGTCCTACAGTCTTCCTTACAGGCCAATCTGATAGGAATGTTTTCTCAACTGAGGTTCCCTCTTCCCAAATGACTTTAGCCTTTGTCAAGTTGACATAAAACTGACCAAACACAGAGTCTTTTGTGATTAGCCAGGTCATTTTGCAGAATGACAGCATTCAGAAGAAAAAAAAAAAGTAACAAAAATCCTGGGAAGGATGTGGACTCACAGGTTGTTGCTGTGGTGCAATTTAGTCCAGCTACCACAGAAATCATGATGGAGAGCTCTCAAAAAAAACCTGTAAGTCAATGTTGAGTATATGCACGCTGCGTTTTCTCTGGGCTTCTGAAAAAGCAGAATTGCTAACCAGCAAAGCAGAAAAATAAGATTATGAGATGTGATAAGGCCACACCTGTGTGTAGTGTGCTGGCTTTATGTCCCCAAGACTCACGGCCACCATTTGCTCCTGGTGTACTATAATTAAATGTTCTCCACCCTGAGTTTAACAGTACTTACGTTCCCCACACTGTACAGACAAAATTTTTCCTTGATGTCCTTGCTCTGTAAGGAAAAGCTCCCTCTTGTTTTCTTAAAACTTGTATTAATTGCTTTTCTACAAATCCTGTGAGCAAGCGGATGCCATCTCCCAGGAAGCATTTCGTAACTGCCCAGTTTCCAAGTGCCACATGGGTAACCAGACGTCTCCATTGGCTTGAAAGTGACACCCAGTACTTTTCCTCACTAATTTTAACTTAAATAAGAGATTCTTGAGACAAATCCAGGAAGTTTTTCAGTCTGGTGTTCTCTTGGATGTTATAAACTGTTACTATAAATGATGCTGAGTGCATTGATGGATCCCAGGTTGATCGCAGCTCTGCACCATTGAAAGTTCCTTTTTACAGATCAACTCCAAAGGTTTTGCTCTTGATAACTGACCGTTCCATGAAGGCTTGGGACCCCAGTTCCTTCCAATGGTGGTTCCCTTGTCTGCAACAAACACATAGTTCACCAGGAAATCAAAGTAATGGGCATCCAATGAGGGGACAGGAGATCAATGATGGGCTCCTGTTTGCTGACAGACCTGGAGGGGACATGGATCATTTTATATAAATCCATTGGCTGGACTGAGCACAAGGTTCTCTCTGTTGCAGGATACCCAGGATGTTTGGTCTGGCTCTATACTATGAAAAAAAAAAAAAAAAGAAATGGGTATTGCTAAATATCTGACACATATTGGAGGATTTTCAGTTTTCGTAAAACTTTCAACGTGAATTATTGCACTTGATATTTACAAACTGCAGACGATAGCCCTAGATAAGAAAATTCAGTTTCCAAGACACTCAGTTTCCTGAAGTTTCACTTCCGCTGAGTTCAGAGTGGGAACTCCACATCTTGGCTCCAGTCCTACAGTACAAAAATTGACACGTCCGTCACTGTGGATGGAAGCATGCCTAGAAACCAGCAAGGCTCCCACAGAGATACTCAGGTGAGACAGGCAGAGGCAGAATGGGAGCCCAGAACTGAGCCCCTGGGGGATTGCAAGAGAGACCGTGGCAAACAGTGGTGCCAACTAAATGTGAACAGAGTCTCAGATCCCATTGATTGTTGCCATTTGGAAGTGTTGGTCCCTCCAAGGTTGTCATAATTCTTTACCCAGAATGAAGAAATTCAGGCAAAATGTTCAGGCAGCGATTAATGTTATCTATTTGTTATTGTTGTTGTTAATGTTGTGGGAGCAAGCCAGAGCTTCATGAACACTCGGCCAATGCTCTTACCACTGAGCTATAATACCCACATCACCTCGAATATTTAAAACATCAAACCAGGCACACCTGCCAGTGGTCCATTTGCAAACTCCAGCTCCGTGTTTGAGTGGCTGATTCTTGGTGTGCTTTAGAAACCCAAGCAGATCTGCCAGGTCTAAATTGGTTGGTTTGTCAAACTACACTGAATGCACTCAGGTGTGTAGAAAGGTATTTATTTTGAGAATATCATATGTAATAGTTTGGGACTGGAAATGCTCAAATATCTACAAACAGAGAGTTAAGTCAATGAACTGTAGTAGTCATAGTTAACAGACCATCACGTGGCCATCAGAAATTACAGCATGATTTGGGAAAGGCGCCCAAGATTTCTAGTCATACCTAAACATTTTAAGACAGCATGATTATTACTATTCCATGAGGCATATGGATTTCGTAACTGTCTCTAACAGGACCTGGTGCCTGAACACACACACACACACACACACACACACACACACACACACACACACACATACCCTCACACACCCTCACACACCCTCACCTTCACTCAACCATTATATTTTCCACAGAAGGACTTTCATCACCTTTCAGTGTAATTATCTTTGGTGGAACTATATGGATGGTGATTTTCCAATCTGACTTACCCTCTATATTTACAAACTGAACTACTGATTAGGGTCCCTGTAAAGGTTCAAAAAGGGACAAATGGCCTTCTGAGCATAAAGAACCTAAAATCCAGCATCATCTGAAAGGCCAAGACCAGGGGACACTTAAAGCTGCAACCCTCAATGCCATGGAGGGAGGGGGGAATCAGTAACCATGTGCCACTTCACATCTGTAAACATTCTTGGACATTTATTTATGGTCCTGAGATTGAGCACAGGGCTTTTCACCTGTCGGGCAAGAGCTCTTTCAATGACCTGCCTCCTCCCCCAGCATGTGTGTGTGTGTGTGTGTGTGTGTGTGTGTGTGTGTGTATACACACCACCCTAAACTGAGAGACTCAGGCTCTGTGCACACCAGTCGCAAAGTGAAGGTGTAGCCAGGTAAAGCCAGAAGTCCAGAGTCCAAGAAGGGTGGGAACTGCAGTGGGGGATAGAAGGGGCTTAGGAGGGTGACGCCAAGGACCATGAGATGGATGCCAGCAGCATCGGCTCCACATGGCCTTTCCTGAACATTCCAGAGTTATAAATGAAGCTCACAGCTGGTAAGTGAACGGTGCTCTGGTCTCCCGTGGTGACAAACACACCTTCCGAGGCATCTGGATTGCCAGGCAAGGGTGCAGAATTCTCAGAGTCTACCCACGACGTGGCTTTCACAGCTGCCAGCTCAGTGAGAGCCAGCCTGAGCCAAAATTTCTCTCCTGGTCTCTTTCTGCCCTCAACTGCTCCCTGACCTCGAGACCACATATGCCATTGGGAGACGGGCCCTTCGAGGGGAGTTCCCTGAGTGCGCTGCAGCCCCCTCTGACTTTACCTGTTCCAGCAGTGGACGTCTTCAGAAGATAAAAAAAGGGATGGGGATACACAGACCTGAGCTGGGTTTGCCCCATCTACTTCGCATGTTTTGGGACTCAGCTGCAACGGATACTGATGCTCCCCCCCCCCCCAAGGTAGCCTCACAGTACCCATTATACACTGGGAGGCCTCCCATGAACAAAGGCCAGAATGGGTGGCTTTTCCTGGGGTTGCTTTGGTTGTTGGGATCTCAGAGTTCAAGCCTGCCAAAGAGCTGCGTGCCTGACAGGGGTCAGCAGGGAATTCCATGACAGCCACTGTTGGGTTTTCTGGAGCCTCTTCTACACCATCCTCTGAGGTCTCCAAAGGGAGAAAGCCCCAGCCGTCCACAGTGATTCACATGCTCAGCCAGGCACCACTTATCCGCGTCTCTCTTCCTCTGTCAGTTCCCTGTCTTCTCGGGTGGGTCCTGTGAGATGGCTGGAGTGCTGTCCATAAGGGTGACGCGCTTCAAGTGATTGTGCCTGTCTGGCCCAATGGACATTTTGCCCTGTGGGAATAGAAATGGGTCCAGACCTCTGAACGGTCTAGCCTAGGACAGCACCTCCTGCAACTCAGCGAGAGCCCCACAAGTAATACCTGGATTAGTGTCATATAAAAAGAGGTAATTTGAATTTTCACAAAGTATTCTTTCTTATGAACGGCAACTATTTTTTCCCCCTAAACAAAAGTAATCAGTGTGTAGACATGATTATAGATGAGGTGTGAACACCACACTCGCTTCTGACTTGCACAGAAATGCAGCAGAGAGGAGAAGGGGGAGCAGAGGGATTGTCATGTTCTCTCTCCGTGCTTAGAGCTAGAAGAAAGCATGGTAGATGCTTTTAGAGAAGCAGTAATGGGAGTCAGCTTTGCCCAGGACCCAGGCAATAGACTCTGCTCAAATCCCTGGAGGACAAGGCAGAGCCTCCTCAGACACATTGGAGTCTGTGGACTTTGTGAAGTGGGAGGTCATGAGAGGATGGAGCTAACAAATTCAGAGCAAGAATTTGAATCAGAAGAGGAGACAGGGACCTCCTGTGTGGAGCCCTGTTGCAGGTTTTAGAGAAGTTCATGCACAGGCTGCTGAAGCATGCATGGGAACAGGATATACCGAGCGAGGCTCAGTCCTGAACAAGTGTGAGTTGTGAATAGTTTGCGTGCATATGGACCGGCATGTGCGAGCCAAGTTAGAGCTAAGGTATGGAGAACTGACGATATCTTCAGGGAGGGTTTCTCCAGGGAAGGACGCTTTTCCATGGACCTGGGTAAATCATCTGAAATTTTCCAGCCTAGCCCTGGAGCACCAGCCCCTTTTAACCCCAGCCCTACGCCAGTGTTCTTCATCAACATGACGTGAGTGTTGACAGGGCTGTTTTGGCAGGAAACAGACATGTCTGCTTCCATACAAAGCCCCCCGGTTTTCATGTTTATACTCATCTCAAGTGTCATACCAGGCTGAGCGTTTGAGATGAAATGGCATTTTTAAAACCAATTTTCAAGTGTTTCAACTTCAGTAGAGTGCGGTTCACATTCAAATGATGGGGAATTTAATTTGTCACTGATTCAGATGTCACAAGATCAGAGAATCGTACGTGTTCATTGAGAATTCCAATTAGTCCTGCTCCTCAGGGATCAGCGGTTCTTATGCAGGTTCCCCATCCTTCTGTCCAGGATCCATATAGATTAAATAGGATTCTTAGGGTGGGAGCCAGGCATCTGGATATTTTTTCAACCAATATCAGCATAGGGTAACAGAGAGGATGCGGAGCACATTGGGATGAAGTTATCCTTCAAAGAGGAAACATCATGATGGGTACCTGAGAACATTTTTTTTTTTTTGCCCTTTATTTAATGAGGTTGAAGAGAGAATCCATTTTTTAAGCTTTCAGGTTATTTGAACCTCAGAGTAAAGGGAATTTCTGGAAATTTGAGCATATGAGGCACCCTGTACTATATTCATTCATACAAGTACACATATACATACATGTATAGACACACATGCACGCACACACACATATAGTCATATACAAGCATACACATGTATAAATGCACTCACGCACCCACATGTGCTCACACACATGCATACTTATGTGCATATACAAGTGTGTTCCCAGGCATATGCATGAATGCACATGTGTATATGTTTACACACACATTCATACCTCCTCACTTGCACTCCCACACACTCAGATATATGAATACACACACATACACACACACATACACGTGCTCCCACATATATACATACATTCTCATTTACACTCATACATGCACTCAGACATACGTACACACGTGTACACACATATACACACACATACACAGTGTATTTGTTCTCAGCGATAAGATTGGATGTCTGTTCTCTCAGTAAAATGTGCCTGAGAAGGAGCCACATAACCAGATTCAGTCTTAGATATGAAGGATAGCAGATAGCGAAGGCCCCTGAAACTTTCCACAGAATTTACCAGGTCTAACACGGCAAACCTGAGGTTGCATTTTAAAGTCAGACAGAGAATCCTGGGAGCACCACAGAGTTCTCAGAAACAGGCGGGTGAGCTCCCGGACTGATCTCTCTTGTCTTGCTGGACATTCACTGCATCTCATTTTCAAGAGTGTTGCCTGAGCTGAGGGAATTCCTTTCAAAGTGCATATAAAAAGTCAGCGATCTGCACTGACTCCTCCCATCAGCTCAACTCCGCCCACCCCGAAAACCATTGCAGTCCGCCTTCTAGTTTCTGAGAGGCGCTTAGTTAGGTACGTTGCACGCATCTCTGCATTTGACTGTGTCTCTGGGAACTCCGGAAGCCTACGCGATACTTCTGCCTGCTCTTCCGCTTCCTGTCACGTGATCGCTCTTCCAGGTGGGTGGACAGAACACTCCCCTCAGGGCACGCCTCACGCATAGCTCTACTATGAAACCAGTGCTATGAATTCCAGGATTTCTCGGTGGATGGACATTCCGGCTGCTTCTGGATGTTCACTCTGCACACGGTGACAGACTGTCACTGGAGATGGCTCCGTGATGGAAAGGGGCTCAGGTCAGATAGATGGCTTGCACGACTGGGAGCTGGCCAGAACAACTAAGCCATGGTCATGTGTCTGGGACTTGGTTCTGGGTATCCCCTGGGTCTCTCCGTTCTCCCATGTGGCTAGGGCCGCAGGGTCATGAGGGTCAAGGGGAAAAATAGGCTGGTGTTCGGCAAACCTCTAGTCTCCCATTGGCCAGAGAAGATCACATGGCCAAGTTCAGCTCCCCTGTGTGATGGAGGGTTACGCAAGAGTGGGTTGTATTTCACAGCAGCCTCCAAAGAGAATGCTCCCCTGTTGGAAGACTAGGTGAAGTTCAGATTTTTATAGGCGACACCAATTTAATTTCCCTGGAAGCTGCAGCAATTAACATTATCCCTGCTAACAAATTCAAAACCTCATTTCCCAAATCAATGCCCTAGTAAATGTTAATTTTATAAACTTGACAATATTATGGCTGAAAACTGTCTTTTAAATCCCCATTTCCTTCATCACTAGTAAGACTAAAAATCTTTTCCTATATCCATTTGGCAAATCATAATTCATCTTCTTTATTTTTTTTTCAGTATTAGGATGGACCCAGTATCTTACATGTGCTAGGCAAATGTCTCCTGCTGACCTGCACATCCAGCCCCCTTTGTGCTTTTTGAGACATGGTCTCACCAAGCTTCCTTGAACTTACGTTGTAGCCCAGGCGGCCTTGCAATCCTCCTGCCTCAGTCTCCCGCTTAGCTGGGTTGGCAGGCCTATGCCATCGGCCCTGGCTCTGATTTTTTTTTTTTCAGTATTGTTTTAATTATTTTTTTCTGTTCTGGGGCAAGCTCGTTGCCTAGTTTTCTAGTGTCTCTTTGTATAGTGAATTGCTCCTAACTTCTGCTTCCATAAACATCACCTGCTCTGGGTTTCCAGACGTGGGATGTGGCCTACACCTGGGTCAGCCAGCCTCCTCTGCTCTTCATCTGCTCCTGCCACTTGCAGGCTGACCCATGTTTCAGAGTGTCACTGGCCAGTTGTTTCTTGTGATTCCTGTAGTGTCCCCTGCTGTGTCCCCCAGCACCTTGCTATATAAATGATGACACACGGTCAACCATTGCCCACGTGCCTCTGTGGTCCTTCGTGAGAACACTTCCAGAACGTGTCATCTCGGAAGTGACTATGGGGACCACAGGAGATTTGAAGCCTTGATGTGAGCACCTCCTGACTGCTGCAGCATCCTAGGGAGCACCACCTTCTCTATGTCCTGGCTTTCCTGTGGTGTTTGCTCACTTTTCTCACATTAGCATACCCGGCCCCTGGGAATTCTGTTCTTCCACTGTCCTGCCGGAGATGACTGACTATGTATTTTTCAGGAAGGTGTGAATCAGAACCAGATGGCCATGTCTCATATAACAGTCCCTTCCCTCCAGCGAGGCTCTTTGCTGGGCGAGTATTTAGGTGTCCACAGAATATCTCCGACCTGGGTGGCTGGATAGCCAATCTCCCTCCTATCAGTGCTCCTTCTCAGTGGAGTGCAGCAGCAGAGGGACTCTGCAAAATGCTGTGACACCTATGTTTCCAAGCTCTAGTGGCCCCTCACCTCACGCCAGAGAATTATCAATGCCTCTCTACCTGCCACACTGATTAACCTGTGAGGCGTTCTCAGTTTGGCTCCTCACTCACCCTCTAACTCTGCTCCCTCTTGTGGGCTCCCTCATTCCCTCTCGGGCTTAGCTCTCTGGTGCATCATGCCCCCTCTCTGAGCACAGAGTGAGAACTTTCCAGATCAGTCTCAACTCCACCACACCAGAAACTCCTTGTGTCTCACATTCTCTGTTCCAGGATGCGTTCTTCTTCGCATTCACTTTCTCATTTTCCCCTTTTAATTCAGTCTGGACTCCTAGCCCTTGGGATTATGCCACCCACATTCAAGGCAGATCTCCCTCTTTACTTAATCCTCCCAGGAAAAGCTCTCATAGGTACATACCAAATGTGCCTATTAATGACCCAGTGTTTCTTTTTTAATTTATTTTTTTTATCCTTTTGAGAATTCTACACTGAGTATTTACATCATTCCCCCCTCTCCAGGCAACCCCACCCATGCCTCCTACTCCTCCCAAATTATGACCTCTCCTCTAATTATTATTATCACATATGTACACGTGTATGCATTTTCTATTTTGTTCATTATATATCCTAAATACTCCAGCATCCTCAATACCCATCATATGACAGGAACTCAGTCAGTATTCAGGTTAAGGACATCAGCAAGTCCCACCAGGACCCCACCTCCCTGGAATTCTAGATTCTGGTCTTGACTCTTGGGTATTCAGCCAGCAAGAGTCTCCATCTCTAGCATTCTGAAATCAGGATACTTCTACAGTAGCTAATGGCCTTAGAATGAAAGCAAAAATTTAAAAAGACAACCTAAACCTTCCCATTCTGTTCCTTTTAATAAAAAGGGAATGGTCTCCAGCAGATCTGACAACTGAAGTTGTTCATTCTTTTTTTTTTTTTTTTTTTTTTTTTTTTGGTTTTTCGAGACAGGGTCTCTCTGTGTAGCTTTGCGCCTTTCCTGGAACTCACTCGGTAGTCCAGGCTGGCCTCGAACTCACAGAGATCCGCCTGGCTCTGCCTCCCGAGTGCTGGGATTAAAGGCGTGCGCCACCACCGCCCGGCAAGTTGTTCATTCTTAATAGTGATTGGTTGTCACAATTAGGTGTTTTAGATAAGATAGTTAGTTGGTTTAGACAAATCAGCTCATACTGGCTTTAGAAGGCGGTTTAAGTTTTGTTTGTGATTATCAGGCTTTTAAGAGGGATGCTGACTTTGTTTCCCTTGCAACTGAGATATAAGATGGGTTAAATTGTATTCACTTGTCTTAAAGGATGGTATTTGCCTGAGTTTCTCAAGCCCAGTCTCCCTTTAATTGTGTTGGGACATCTGTGGTCATTTAGAAGGCCCAACTTGAAAACTTCCTCATGGGATATTAATGTGGCAAAGTTAGACGTGTGCTATTCCTAGTTGAGAGAGTGCTAACTGCGGCCTGGAACTGAATAGAAAGTGTCCTAAGTCATGCTGGCAACCACGTCAGAGTGGCCTGGCTCAGGGTCCCACTCACTTCTTCCATTCTCATTTCTGTTGCTGGGATAAAACACCCTGGCCACAAGCAACTTAGCAAGGAAAGGGATTGTGTGGGGCTTAGAATTCCAGGCTACTATCCATAATTGAGGGTAGATGAAGGTGGGAACTCAAGCAGCCAGTCATATCATATCCCCAGTCAGCAGAGAGAAATAGATCCTCACTTGCTCACTCTCTTACAGCAGTCTCCTGCCTTATGTAGATCAGGACCCCCTTGCCTGGGGGAATGGAGCCTCCACAATGGGCCTAGTTGTCTCTTCTTATACCAGTTAACAATGAAGACAGTCCCCCCACAGATGTCCCCACAGGCCAAACTGATGAAGACAATTGCTGACTGTCATCTTAGGTGAGTTTAAGTTGTGGCAAGTTGACATTTAAAACTCACGAGCACAACACCCAAGTGACTGTCACCTAAGCAAGGTGTGGAACACACAGAGGAGAGAGATAGCCTGTGAGGAGTTGTATGGGACTTGCGTAAGGGACCCATGATTATATTGAAGTATAGCCTTGATCACTTGATTGGGAGTGTCCTGTGTCCTTCACCTTGATTGCTACCAACAGTACTTCGCACCATGATGATTCCTGACAAAAAAGAGTTAGCACACACATTTCCAAAAGTATTCTGCACACATGTAACATGGACATGTTCAGACATGCATGCATGCAGATATGCAAATCCAGTCACCATCTAGGGGATGCTTTATTAACACAGAGTCATTCTCTTTGCTTCCCACATTTACTGAGATGTGTCAGTTAGTATTCATGGGTTGGAGACCAGAGATGTTAGATGCCCTGTGATTATGAAGGGCAAATTCAGTCAGCATAGAAAGCAGTCATGCATCCCACACATTCTCCAAGTATCCTCCCAGGAAACTGGTGAAGGATGAAAAGCTACCTATAGATAGATGCTTCTCAAACTCAACTTCGTTTCATTCCTTAGTCAGAAGTATGTCAACATAGCTTTAGTATAGATGAAAGCGTTTAAGGACTCCAACCATTGGTTAAGTCAAGGAAAGGTACAGGCTGGAGAAGTGGCTCAGCAGTTAAGACCACTTGCTGTTTTTTCCAGAGGAACTAAGTTTGGTTCCCAGACCTCATGTCCAGTGGCTCACAACTGCCTGTAATTCTGTAGTTCCGGGAGATCTGATATTCCCTTTTGGTCTCTGTGGGAACCCACATTCATGTGTACATTTCCACACATAGATGCACACATACGTGTAATTAAAAATAAAATATTTTTTTAAATGAAGAAAAGTTTGCATTTGGTCTTTTCTGGATGTTTCAACAATTGTCCAGCATTCCAGACAATCCTACCAGTTCACATAAAAACACACTCCTGGCTCTCTGCATGGTAAGAAGTCTCGATTGCCTTGTTATATCTTTCAGAGCAGTTACACGCTCATCTGCATATCAAAATCTATGCTGTCTTATTATGACTCTTTCCTCCTGTCTTTTCATCTTTATTATGAGACGTTATTATATTTCCTTTGCATTATGCATGCAGATAATTGTGTCATCTATGAGTTTTGTCTTAGAGATGAAAGAGGTCAAAACAGAATCTTTATTATAAAAGGGTGGCCCTGGGTCCAATTAGTTTAAGATGAAAGTTCAATGACTGTCTTCAAGCTCCGACCACATTATCTTCCTTTTCTCCCCTTTAGAAACATCCTTCATGTCTTCTCTAAATTGAGGACATAATTTGTGGAAAGAAGCTCTTTTCTTTTTTTCAGTATTTTGAGTGTGTGTGTGTGTGTGTGTGTGTGTGTGTGTGTGTGTGTATCATGTTTTTGCATTTGTGTGGACACACACATTTGTGGAAGTGTGTGTGCACATGCATTTGGAGGTCTGAGGTTGATTTTAAGAATCACCCTCAATGGCCCTCCCCTCTTATGCATTGAGGAAAGCCAACACTCCTGACCTGTGTTCTACAGGCCATTGTTATTGCTATGGACATCTGAGTTGACATAATGAGAGGCCAGGCCAAGCTCTGGATCCTGACAGTGGTCAAGAGATCTCAGCTTGAGCCTGTACTAAAGGAGTCGGGTCTACAGACTTCAGTGTCAGGGACCTTGTTTGCCACCACCAGTTTCTCTGCTGGTCTGTGAATAATACTTATCTCCGAGTTTTACTGTGTGCAACCCTAAGCAAAGAATGATTATAGTCAGGTCACCCCACTGATGGACTGATGTAAGCACCTAAGAGAAATAAAATATCTGAAATATTGAGCATGCTCATAGTGTCTTTGTTCATGGCCCCGAGCAAGTACTGCTCAGTTGATACATTCACTGTCTTAGGAGAGGCTACAAGCATTCAGGCATCTATCTATCTGGAGACTCTGTCCCAAAGCACTCTGTTACAATGCAGATGCTTTTAGAAAGCATTATTCAGGGGGCAACAAGATGGTTCAGCCTAGTAAAGGTGCTTGCTGCCAAGCCTGATGACCTTAATTTTATCTCCAGAACCCAAAGAGTGGAAGGAGAGATGAGGGGAGAGGAACGAAGAGTCTAATTGTAGCCCAAGTTAGGAAGACAAGCAAGTGGTTGACTTCACTACCTGCCCAGAGTGAGTAGAGGCTAGTCTAGCCTAGACAACTGGTTGACCTTATTTCTTAGTGTGTGTATTGGGGGAGATAGAGGAAAAGAAGAGATGTCCTCTAACCTGTATATATGCCATGGCATGTGTAAATTGAGTAAATGTACGTACACTGGTGAGTTACATTTAGTAGAATTGTTTTAAGAGAAGAAAGTAAGACAGGATGGTCTACCTTGTCAAGCAATGCATTTTAAAGGCTAAATGCCACTGTTGGATTTCCCAGAGTTCCCCCCAGCAAGCAGAATTCATGGGCCAACATTGGCTCAATGGTTGTCAGTTCAGATGTGTGATTCAACATGTATCCAACAGGTTGATCTACCAGCATTGTAGTCATGTATCTCAGGACTGAACAACTCAGGATTATTGTTGTTTATCTAAGGGGTTGACTCACTCAGTATTAGAGCTATTTATCTAACAGGTTGACCCACTCAGGGTCATGGTCATGTATCTGGGGCATTTGACCTTCTCAATGTCACAGTCATGTATCTGAGGAGCTGACCCACTGAGGGTCACTTGTCATATATCTGAGAGGTTGGCCCACTCAGGGTCACTGTCATGTATCTGAGAGGTTGGCCCACTCAGGGTCACTGTCATGTATCTGAGAGGCTGACACACTCAGGGTCACTGTCATGTATCTGAGGGGTTTATCTACTCAGGGTCACTGTCATATATCTGAGGAAATGGCCCATTCAGGTTCACAGTTCTATTTAGGAGCTGCTTTGTAATGGACAGGGAGAATGGACAGTGCTGAGTGAACAGGAAGTAGCTCTAGCTTCTCTGCACTCACCGATCAGGGCTCCATCTCCAGTGGGCATCTATCTGACCATGAGCTGGAGAAAGTTACCTTTCCTTTCTTATGTCATAAAGATCCTGATAATGGCTGGATAATGGTAGTTCAGCAGTGAAGAGCTCTTCCTACTCTTCCATGGGACCTGAGTTCTGTTCCCAGCACCCACATCAGACAGATCACAACCACTGTAAGTCTACCTCCAGAGGATCTGATGCCCTCTTCTGAGTTCCTGCGTGCGCGCGTACACACACGCACACGCACACACACACACAGTCCAGATAATGATAAGCATTAGTCAGAGATGATGGTTTGCACTCATGGGGTGAGAACCCCAAGCCACAAACAAATTGCTTTTATAGTCAAAACTAAAAATTTGGCCCCTCGATCAATAGTCCCTCCTTATGAGCTGTCAGTAGAGAGACTGGAGAAGGTACCTTGCTTGATTGCCTAGGAATAACAATTGATTTTCTAATATCAGTCCACATTTAGATCTGGACTTGAGTCACATACTAGACTCAGGCTGGGCAGCCATACTCCATCCCTCTTCAAAATGACATAGTCAATACCTTTTCCACTCACCGGGTCTTATAAAATGCAGGAAAGGGAACATGACCCTGGTCAAAATACTGCCAGGGGGCAAGCCTTTCACAGAGGTTGGCTTTGTATCCAGCAGACACCCTGGGGTCACAGTTCCGAGCTTCTAGGTAGCACAATGCGAAATGTTTCCCATGACTCCACTTTGGCGGTGCACCTGCCGCTTTGATCATCCACAGGGACAATAAATGATAGCATCGAATGATGTAGACACACCGGCCAAAGTTTGCCACTGTGCTTTTGAAAACCCGCATTTCCTCCTTACACCTGATTGCCCAGGTGGGAAGCCAAGCCTTCGGCTCTTTGTAATTGAAAGCTTTGTGTTACACTTCAGAAGCACGCCAGGGCTGCTCTGGAGTTCCAGACAAGGAGAGCTATGCCAGGGCAGGCATGCTGAATAGTGCCTTCCCTCTTGGGGCTTTGAGGCAGATGGATGCAGTGTTTGGGACAGACAGAACAGGTGCACCAGTGGTTGCTTGAGCCCTGGCTGGAAGGAAACATTCCATTCTCTTAAAGACTTGCGGATTTTACATTCCCACTTACCTGCATAAGCGGCTCCCAGGGTTTGGCATTGTCTTCAAACATCTGGAAAGCAGTTTGAAACACAGACTGCTGGCACCCCTGGGACATTAAAAATAATTATTAGTACATATTGATTGTACAAAGTGATGGGTACCATAATAACATTGTCACTCAAATATATCATACTCTTTAACAATAACCCCCTACTAGCCTTTCTTATCTTTCTACCTCTTTTGCTAGTTTTCCTCCCAAAAGGTCCCCCTCCAATTTTCAAGCTGTGTGTGTGTGTGTGTGTGTGTGTGTGTGTGTGTGTGTGTGCATGTGCATGCATGTGTGTCTGTGTGTATGTGTCTGTGTGTGTATGTCTTTGTGTGTGTTTGTGTGTGTTGTGTTGTGTGTGTGTTTGTCTGTGTGTGTATGTCTTTGTGTGTGTGTGTTTGTGTCTGTGTGTAAAATCTCAGATTCATGTATAGGAGAAAACATATGCTACTCGGTGTCCTGGTTGGTCTGTAACTGTCAGCTTGACACAGCCTTGAGTCACCTGAGAGGACAGCCTCCATCAAGAAATTGTATAGATTAGACTGGAGTGGAGGAATGTCTAGGGTGGATTGTCTTGACGGTTAATTGTTGGAGGAGGGCCCAGCCCACTGTGGGCAGCACCATTCCCTGGGCAGGTGGTCCTGAGCTGTGTTAGAAAGCTAGCTGAGCATGAGCCCGCGAGCCGGCAAGCAGTATCCTTCATGGTTCCTGCTGTACTTCCCTGGCTGTGAAATGAATTCCTCAGTCAGAGGTAAGGCTAAGGAATAGCAAGCAGGGCTGCCATTGGGTGCCTACTTTGAGTTCCTAGCCCGACTTCCCTTCAACAATAGACTATGACCTGGATGTGTAAGCCAAGTACACCTGTCCTCCCCTAAGTGGCCTTTGACCAGAGTTTATCACATCCACAGGATAAATCCAGAACACTTGCTTTTCTGAGTCTGGCTAATTTCACTCAATAATTCCCAGATCCTTCTATTTTCTTGCAGATGTCATGATTTCATTTTTCCTTATATCTGAGTAAAACTCCACTGTACGTGCATACAGCACATGGGTGGATGGATTCTATAACTAGGCTATTGTAAAAAGGGCTGCGGGGAACATGGATGTGCCTTCTCTGTGGTATGCAGACTTCAGAGTCCTCCTGGAGGACTTCAGTGTACTCTGAGGAGGGAGAGAACTGGGAGACCCGTGCATGGGATGGAGCATTTGTATTCCAGACAAGTTTCTAGTGCCAATAGGGCCTCACCCTGAGAACAGTAATTATGTAGCTGGCCTTGCTTTACTTAGTCTGGGGCCTGAGGTATCCAAAGTAAAATCTAATAAGCAGTGAAACCGAAACAGAGAAGCATCTTGGTCTCTTCGTTTGAAGCACCGTGGACAGAAGAAGGAAAGGACCCTGTTGTCTTGGTGTCTCGGCAGGACAGATTCGAGATACCTTCGGGATACAGAGCTGGGCTCTCTCTTCAGTTCTCTGTTGGCTGTTTGTTTATGAGCCAGTTATCTCGATCAAGCTGGAAAGAACAAGTTTTGTTTTGTTACCCTGGCAGCCGCTCCCGTCTCAGGTGATTGTGGGTTTGGGGCACAGCCCAAGAGAGAGCATTCTATGAAGCAGCCTGTCCTTGCCACCTCAGCTTCCTTCAGAGAAGCCACGTGGAATGAAGCAAGCCCCGTCAAAGAGGGCAAGCCAGCTGCTTCCATCTGGGAGCAGCCAGATTTTAAAAGGGAAAACATTAGAATTGATGTATCTTATCATAAAGAGCAAGTGAAATAAAATGCAGCCAGCGCCCTTGGCCTGGGGTAATTAGAAATACATGGTTGTTGGGAGAAGTAGTTTATGAAATATTTTATGGAAAATATTGCTTTATGAAGTGTGAGTGGAGAAGCAGCTGCTTGGGGTGACTGTCCAGAAGTATAAAGACGGAGATAAACGTGCAGAATTATTTATGTATCAACTTGTGGTTTTGATTCATCTCTTATGCTTTTCAATGAGGTTAAGACAAACAAAATCCCCTTGACCAGGCTCTCTGATGATTGGCAGCCTGGCGGAGCCTCCTCTAAGGCCAGATGTGGGGACGAGATCTTTCTGTTTCACTGTCCACCCGTGGATGACTGAATGGCATTGGCCTGCATATCATCCAAGTCTCCCGACCCACAAGCGCCATGTGGAGAGGTGTGCGCTGGCAAGGCAGTCAGGGCTGCGCTTTCCTGACTTCACTATCTGTAGGCACCCTGGCTTGCAAAAAGAATTGGCCACCAGTTGGCTTCACCGGAGCTCAGTGTTCAGGGAGCCATGAGGCTTGCTCTCTATGCTCCCTGCCCTCCTTTCTACAAAAGAGAAGAAGCCCAGCCAAGGCGGCAACCAGGCAACAGAAACCCAGTACCTTGTGATGACAGACCTTGAAAACCTCTTTGCAGGGGCCAGTGAGATGGCTCAGTGGGCAATGGAGCTTGCTGCCAAGCCTGATGACCTGAGGTTTGATCCCTGGGACCTGCACAGTGGAAGGGGAGAACCAACTTCTGCAAGTTGTCCTCTCATCTCCACATGCACAGCGGCACAAACACAGTCAAGTGGGCAAGTACGTGCACACACACACACACACACACACACACACACACACACACACACACGCTAAATAAATCATGGTGTGATAAAAAGGTTTTTTTAAGAAAAATTTAAATGTCTTCACTTTATCTCAGAAATGGCAGCTGCAGATGCAGGTGGCTGAAGTGGTCGGCCACTACTCCTCATCTCTCAGCTCAGCCACAGCGCCACCCTCTCTATAGCACCTAGCATGGGTGATGTACAGCTCCATGGTTGGGATTTCTTTTTTTTTTTTTTTTGATACAGGGTTTCTCTGTGTAGTTTTGGTGCCTGTCCTGGATCTCGCTCTGTAGCCCAGGCTGACCTCGAACTCACAGAGATCCGCCTGGCTCTGCCTCCCGAGTGCTGGGATTAAAGGCGTGCGCCACTGCCGCCCGGCCTGGTTGGGATTTCTGTAACAAGACTGCTGACCTGTGCGGGTGATGCGTAGCTTCCTGGTCGGGCTTTCTGCGACACAACTGTTATCCTGCTTCATCCCCAGGGAGAGAACATCAGAGGTCTCCTTCCTTCTTGGCCAAACTTGGCTCCTGCAGCCCGGAAGGCCGGTATATTTCCAAACACGGAGCCCACTGTGACTGCTCTACCACAGATGACCCTTCTTCAGCCCACTGCGTCTTTCCCAGTCCCCAGCACATAGTTCAGTTCTTCATGGGCTTCCAGACTGAATCCAAGACCCTTGATGCTGCAGGCTGCTCTGTTACTCATTTGCCTCTGAGGCAGCCTCATGTGGCTCATGGGCTCTGAAGTTAGACCCTAGAACTATCATCCCAGAATCCTTTCTTCCTCTGTTGAAAGCTGCCCACTGAGGGTTGCCTTCATTTTTCCCATCCTACCCTAGAAACAAATATAAACAGGCATATATGTAACCCAGCCTGGCCCATCAGAACATGCAGCCCACTGAGATATGTGATGCTTGGCTGAGGATGGTCACATGAGTCGAGCGTGGAGCCAATGAGGTTCCATCTGGAATGAGGAGACTGGGGCTTCCTGGGAAGTGGCTTATTACAGAAAGCCATGGGAGTTGACGTTGTGGAAGTGGTGGGAGAAGAAGCTGAGACATTGACATTTGGATGGCAGGCCAGGGACGTGTCCTGAAGACAGAGTTCCCTCCCCAGATGCAAATGGGTGGGTGGGCTTAGACCTAGCATCTAAATTTCCCTGGCAAGCTGTCCAATGAATTATTATTTGTTAGGTCTGTGCAAAAATTCTGTTCCTAGCCGGGAGTGGGGGTGGTGCATGCTTTTAATCCCAGCATTCAGGAGGCAGAGGCAGGTGGATCTCTGAGTTCAAGGCCGTCCTGGGCTATAGAGTGAGTTCCAAGAGAGGCGCCAAAGCTACACAGAGAAACCTTGTCTTGAAAAAAAAAAAATTCTGTTCCTTTCTTTTCTTTCAAACAGTATGTTTCCTTTTGCAATTATAATTATGGGTACATGCTTAAAATTTTATTCCTATGTATTTATTAAAGCGTGTATTCATTAAGCACCTACCGTGTGTACCTACCATGCTAAAGGGAGTAAAGTAGTTCAGTGTACACCTTGAACAACCTTCTCTGCTCTTGCAGCCTTGGATCTGTTTGAGCAGGCATCTCAGAGACGGTGGCATTTGAATTGGGTAGCGAACGAGGAAATGGAGTTCTTCCTATGTCAGCTTCAAGGAAAAATCCGAAGCTTATGAAATAGAGTGTAAGAACAGTATGAGCTCAGTGGGTCTGGGGTGGTGGCAAGTATTTTGTCATAGCTGAAAGACTGTCCAGGGTCTACTGTACAGGACAGGGCACCATGAGGGAACACACTTTGTGGATGTTTAGTGAATATGCTAAGGTGTGAATATTCTAGGCAGTAGATGACTCAGGACAGTTGTTGTGATGAAGAATGACAGGGACAGAACAGAAGAACCACTAGCTGAAAAGGAAAAGTGGAGCCTGGGTTGTCGCCCGGTGGCTAGGTGTTTGCCCAGCACCTGTGGGTTCCTGGGTTTCATTTCACAACCATGTCCCGAGCCAGGTCTGGCCACCCACCTTCAACAAGCTAATTAAAAATCATATTAATAGTAACAGCAGAAAAAGGAGATTAATTCATTTTGGTCACATTGGGAAGCAGGACAAAGAGATCCAGTCAAGCCCCCAAGTCCATCTTTGGGGTTGTGAAATGAGGTTGAGATTTAAAAATATAGGGCCAAGGATGTACATATCTAAGCAGTCCCACTAGGGTGTGATCCTGCCCACCATGGACCATCACTGTCTGGGCTTCAGTCTCTTCCTACAAGGTCTCTGACAATTTGCTAGAACTGTGTAAAATCTCTTCCTGGAAGACAAGTCACCCCTCTCCGGCTGGTGCCTTTTCCTTCTCTCAACACAAGACTCCTGGGGGGAAATTCCCATTTTGGGGGGCTGTTGTTTCAATAGTTTGAGAGACAAGTATCTCGAATACCTTCATTTCCTCCAAGTTGGTTACAAAGTTGGTGCCTTGTAATTGTAATTCCAGCACCCAGGAGGTGAAGACAGGAAGATCAGAAGTTCAAAATCATCCTTGGGTACTTAGTGAATTTGAGACCAGCCTGGGCTATGTGAGTCATTGCTGACGGCAAGGGATGAAGAATTGAAGAAGTTGGGAGGGGAGGAAAGGTCTATTCAAACAGCTAACCTTCAGTCAGCTCCTCCTCACAACACCCACTTTTTTTTTTTTTTTTTTTGAGTTCTTTATGAAGGAGAAGACATACCAGTTTCTGTTACTCAAAGATTTACCCTGGGAAAAACAACAGGGATGCTAATGTGATATGTTCACCGAGAGCAGTCTACCATGGTCTGCACGAGCTATTGTGTACATTGTATCGACTGTCTAAGGCTAAAGGGTACCACATGGCTTCTTGCTGAATCTAAGAAAGAGAGAAAACCAGAGTTCCATCCCAGGCTGGCTGCCTGTGCTCTGTGGTTTTGTCCAACACCATCCAATCCCTTAGACTGTGTTTTGGAATCTGCCTGGACTCACTGCATGGGAGGCTGGGAATTCACGGGTTAATCCCCGGGGGCTTGACCCCACATTTACACGGTCCCACTTGCAATCAATTTGAAATCATTAATTGGACAAAGTAACTCTTTATTACCATATCCCAAGGGTGGCCAAAACAGAATTGCCAGGCCTTGTTTGTGCAGGCAATTTCTGTTTAACAAAGAAGAATATTTAGTGTCATTGTAAAATTAATTGGGTGTGTTATGCTCCGAGCCCCACCATGGTAACAGGGCTGAGAGTGGATACACGTGCAGTATTTATTAACCATGGCGCTGTCGAAACAGTTCCTTCTACAAGGGCAGTAATAAAACTGTCCAGGGCTCTGTGTTATTTCTAGCCTGGAAGTATGAGAATGCAGAAGTAGGACACTTTTTAAAATCGTGCCTGGTGGTGCAATGGCAGTGTGGAAGGTCTGCCCAGCATGAGATGAGAACAGGCTTCCTTCCTGGTCTTTGGGTTCGTTCTATGTCTGTCTTGCTGGTTTTCTCCCTGGGCCTCCTTCTGTCTGTCCCTCCTCTGTGTCACTCTGTCCTGGGAGTGTGTCTGCCCCGCATTTCTTTCCTCCTCTCCCCATCCTGTGATTGACAGCGGGGTGCTCAGGATAAGAAACTCTTACTGCAACCTCACTGTAGAGATTCACACCGCCTCAGTTTCTCCGTTTCTCCTATTTCTCTACCTCTGGCAGTAAGGCTTACCTATCTATACTTGGTCATTTCTAAGTGGTGATAAAGAGTTCATCATTGCATTGTGACTCTGTGGCTTGTTCTGGGTGGCTCTCCTGTTTTCTTTTCCCAAGCTCACTTAATCACACACAGACTGATCCCACTCCTACAAACACCACGGACAGCTCAGAGAGCCCATGTGCTGTGCCGAGCTCCATCCCCAGCCGCTCGATGTGGTACTCAGATGTCTCCGGGGCACCTTTTTTTTTTTTTATAAGATCCAGTCTTGCTGAGTAGAGTGGTCCATGCCTATAATCACAGGACTTGAGGAACTGAGGCGAGTGAGTCACCAGTTCCAGGAGTTCACAAAACCAAAGCAAAACAAAGCCAAGAAACAAACAAAAAATTCACAAAAGAGCTTGCATCTTTGGAATGTAACCAAATCCTGTTAAAAGGTTAGAATGGCTTTAATATTAGTTTTTAAAGTGTGTGTGTGTGTGTGTGTATGTGTGTGTATGTGTGTGTGTGTGTGTGTGTGTGTGTGTGTGTGTGTGTGTGTGTCTGTGTCTGTCTGTCTGTCTGTGGGCATGTGCATAAGAGTGCAGGTGCCTCTAGAGGCCACAGGTGTCACATCCTCTGGAGCTGAAGTGACAGGCACTTATTAATGGTTCGGTCTGGAAACAGAACTTAAGTCCTCTGCAAGAGCAGTACATGCCTGTAACTTCTGAGCCAGCCCCCCACCCCCAGCCCCGAGAACTGCTTTATGGGAGCTGTAGGATCTACAGCTGCTACTTAGCTACAGGTTCTAATTTCAGTCTTGGGGCTGCTTTCCAAGCAAGGAAGTGGCATGATAAAGCAGTTCGGCACCTTCCCCAGGCTCACAAGACAGCTAGTGTTAGCGCCGTAAAATAGCCAGTGAGATCCGTGGTTGCCACTCAGACCTGGGCAGTGTGGGTTCCTGTTCCCAGGGAAGGATTCCTCCCTGGTATTTCTCAAGAGGTTTTCCCTGCGTTTAAAGTCTCCAATGCAGAGGTGAAGAAACCGTGCAGAAAAAAAAAAAAAAGTACAAAGTGGGGTCACTTGGGCATGGTGGGACATGCCTTTAATCTCAGCACTTGAAAGGCAGAGACAGGTAGATCTATGTGTTCCAAGCTAGCCTGGTCTACATCAAGAGTTCAAGGACAACTGGGGTTATATAATGAGGCCATGTCTGAAAATAAATAAATAAATAAATAAAATAGTACAATTTCCATGAGAGAGATTATGCTTTGTACACAGAAAAAGCTTCTCTGCAATGGCAGCCATGTAGAGACTCAGAATCAGTCAGAGGGCCAAGAATAAGTAACCGTGGAGTGCTCGACCCTCAGTGGGACGTCTTTATCACCCCTCCCCTGCCAAGGCTCAGGGAACATTGTGGTGGGAAGAATTCAAGAGCTGGAGAATGGGGAAGAGAGCGAGCGGTGAAATGTTGTCTTCTGGACATGGCGCGGCCAGTGCACTCATGGGCTCACTGCAGTTACGGTCACCTGCACGGGATCAGGTCAACCAGACCAGTCAACATTCCAGCAGGCGGCACTCACTGGACTCCGTGGGTTACAGAAAAGAAGAAAAGGAGAGGGCATGAAGGTGGAAAGGGATGTGTTGGGAGGATGTCTGGGGGAGTCAGAGGAGGAAGGTGGGGATGGCTGTGGCTAAGATAGATTGTATGCCTGTATGACATTTCAACGAATGAATATAAGGTATTTAAAGGGAAAAAAAAATGAAGCTTAATCCAAGCAGAGATTGCCCAGGGTGTGAAGCCTTCACGGAAGTCAGGGGGAATGAAGGTCGAGATGACGGAAGGCATTGAGGGTCCAGTCGGACTTTGGCGATGCTGGCACAGTAGACCATGGCCAGAGCTCCCATGAGCTCACCTTGCTTGTAGCCTGACTGTGTTGTGACATTTGCTTGTGGCCCAGTCTCCTGCCAGCCATGAGTCATTTCCAATGATCAGAGTCTACAGAAGTCCTAGGAGTGTTCTTACAATAACGCACCCCTGAAACATTCCCATTCCATCTACTTCTGCTCATTCTGACACAAAAACCTAATACAACTTTACCACGACTCTAACCAGTAATGCTTGCAGGGCATTGGCAGTTCTTGAGTGTCATGTGCACTCCATAACTTGTGGATACAACCGAAACCAGAAAGAATTTCTTACATTCTAATTAGCTTTATACATTATCCATCACAGCTAGTAAAAAGATATGAAGGATGTAGAAATATTTTAAGAAAACCTTTGCTTTTTAGAATCTTTGAGGAGCCTTGGGGATTTCTCTTTTCCAAACACAATATATTCATGCATATGAAGAATCCAGGAAGACACTCAGTACCTGTGACTGTACCCTGGGACACACTTGGTGTCCCTTCTCTTGTTGTTGCAAGTGTGGTTTCCATCTGCAATGGAGAGGCTTTTCTTTGTGTCCCTCCTGCCTTCTCAGAAGAGATACACTGTTCTCTAGTTGCCCATGAGGGTCAACACCCTGGATAACAAGGGCTTTCCCACCTCATTAGCCTTCTAAAGGATAAATGGCTGAGAATCAACAAGGAAATCTTAAGAGCATTCAAAGACAGCATTCCAGGAAGGCTAAGACTGAGCTGAACATGGCTATTCAGCAAAGCAGACGCTTTCTTGATTTTTGACTGCAGGAAGCCGCCTGAAAAAAAAAAGCCTGAAAGCTTCTGGGCCTTGGCCTGCCATCATCCTAGATGCCCTGCCGGGCTGCTGCCCCAGAACTGTCATTAAGCAGGGCTGACTATGAGCCACGGCAAGGAAAGTCATGAAGACCTTCAGGGAGCATGTTGGGAGTGTTATGGCTGCCATTATAACCCAGCCAGCAGAATTCAGTGTGTTCATTCAGGAAGCATGTGACAACCAGACCCAGGTCAGCAGGGAGTAGCCTTGGGATCTTTCTGAGTAACTGAAGGGGAAAAAAAAAATGTTTTCTGCACATCAGAGAAAGTAGAGTCTGAGGTGTTTGAAACTCCTCCCAGCTCTGCCAAGATTCTGTGGGTCTCAGATGCCCCTCTGAGCTGGCTACCCTCTTTCTCTCTTTGCTACCTGGAAAAGCTATGCCAGAAGTGGAGATCAGGGGCTGGAGGGGGTAGCTCCGTGGTTAAGAGCACTTGTTGCTCTTGCCGAGGACCCAGGTTCAATTCCCGGCACCCACATGGCAATTCACAACCACCACAATCACATGGCTCTAACTCCAGTTTCAGGGGATCTGACCCCCCTTTTCTGGCCTCCACAGACACTACACACAGGTGGTGCACCTATGTGCAGGCTAAACACCTGTACACATACAATTAAAATGAATTAAAGAAGCAGAAAGCAGATTCCTACCTTCCATGGCAGCTCCTTCTGAATGCCAAGGGTAGTGTCAGCCTGCCTGGGATGCCATTAGCACCTGTAAGGGACCCCATCAGAGCCCTGCTGTGGATTCTCTCCCAGGTTCCCTGCCCTCACTGAGTCCTGGCTGGAAGGTTAGCAGCTACCTTCCATCTAGTTCTCTCCCTCTGCGTGATTCCTGGAATCTTCCTATGTCATTATCCTTATCAGATGCATCTGATTAAGCCACTGCAGAGGCTCCTTTCACAGAAAATACTGCAAATTGTCGTGATTTCTCTTGTGTCTCGTGTCTCGCTCATTATCCGTGGGCACCAACTTCGTCTAACAAGACGAAACTCTCTGCCCACTCAGATGCAGGTAGACACGAGCCCCACATCCACCGACACCAATATTCTTTTCTCTCCCTTTTTCTTATCCACTGCCGTGAGAAGGAATATGATGGGTCAAAAGGTCAGCAGCCTGGCTGAAATTCTGTCCCGGGCCTTGCTATTCTATCCATGGAACCACCTGGAAACTAAGGGACAGGAAGCAGTGTCAGAGAGGGGCCGTTTATAAAGGTGTGAGTAGGAGGTCTAAGGAGGCTGCAGAGACTGTCGCTACTGCCTCCCCAGATCTGAAAGGATGAGGAGAAAAAGGAGCAGCATCCTGTAGCCCATGAGCACCATGTACCTGCAGAAAGGGGTGTGGACAGGATCTCTAAACACGACATCCATACAACTCATGTCAGATCCGGTAATCAGGGAGAAAGAGAACACACCTGCCTCCTCCCCTTCTCTACCCTTCTCCGTGCAGATGGTACTTCCCTTAGCCTCAAGCCAACCCAGGAAATAAATAAGGGCCCCCCCCCCCCGAAGATGTGGTTCGTGGAAGTGAGAGTCGATTTGGAATTGTCATTGGGTGGGAGCAGGAAGGGCATTCGGGACCAGCAAGCCCTTGGGTCATTTCTTGTTAAAGAAAGAAGATAATGACCTTTAAAAAAGGATGTTGTGGAGCTAGAATGATGGCTCAGTGGTTAAGAGCACATATAGTTCTTGCAGAGGACCTGGGTTCAGTTCCCAGCAGCTACATGGAAGCTCACAACCACCAGTAACTAGTTCCAGGGGATCCAATGCCCTCTATTGACTCCCAGGGGCTCCTTGCTGGTGAACACCGTGTAGGAACACACACAGTCACATAAATGAAACATAAGTAAGTAAATCTTTTCAAACAGAAGGGAATATTTGGTGGCTCATGTAACATGAATAAAATCAAACCTGAGGCCAGTTATTGGGGTGAATGCTGGAAGATCAGAGAAGCAGAACAAACCACAGCCACCTCACCTTGCCAGTTACTCAGCTGATCCTGTTTCCTCAGACTGGATGCCTCTGAGTCTTCATCCAGAATGAATCTCAGCTGAACTGCTGCTCAAAAACCTGAAAGCTTAACTGGCCAAATGCTTCTAGTTTCTGGTCTCCAAGCCTTATATACCTTTCTGGTTTTGCCATCACTCCCTGGGATTAAAGGCTCACTTCTTGGGATTGAAGGCGTGTGTCACCATGCCTGGCTGTTTCCAATGTGGCCTTGAACTCACAGAGATCCAGAGGGATTGCTGCCTCTGGAATGCTGGGATTAAATGTGTGTGCTACCACTGCCTATCCTCTATGTTTAATGTTATGGCTGTCCTGTTCTCTGACCCCAGATAAGCTTATTAGGGTGCACAATATTTTGGGGAACACAATACCACCACAGGCTCATCCGTATCATACTTCAGGAAAAAACAGGTTGCTAATTTCATAAAGAAAATTGCTTGTGTTGCAACCGCGACAAGAGAGCTGTGTAGAAAGCCAGGTCCCTTCCTGATGGAAGAATCTGGATGTCTGGATCCCTAGATGTCAACATGGGAAAGAAAGGATAAGGTATGGGGTTCGAGTTGGTCCATCTTCAGCCAGAAAAATCTATTAAGCACTTGGAGTGGACGACTGGGGGGGGGGGGGGGGGGTCCTGTCACCTCTATCTTATTAAGGATAACAGCAGTCATCTCAGGGAAGCCACAGGTATTGTTTGCTGAGTGGTCAGTATATATTTAGGACTCTGCTCATGAGTCTTTGTGTGTTCTTTTAGCTCGCCCTCATGATCGTCCCAAGAAAGCCATCTAAATCAGCTCTAGTTTACAGCGAGAGAGCAGTGCTGGTGTGCCTGAGGACAGGGTAATGCAGAGTTAGGAAGCAGCAGTGTCGAGATCTGCTATCAGGTCTTTCAGGCCAGAAGCCTTTGCTTTCAATTTCTCTGTTATCCTCTTTGATTTCAATCATGAGCTGTTCTGTCTGCTCATCAGGTGTTTAACCTGCTGCCTTCTGCTTTCCTAGCATCTGCTCTTATCTGGATTATTGTAGTAGCCTGGGAAAGAATCCCCCCACTGCCACAGCTCCTCCTCTAGGGTTTATCCTACACAGGAAGGGGAAAATCATCCTTTAAAACATAACAAGTCAGTGTGCACCTGCATTAAAATTGCTGACTCTCAGCTCCCTGGAGAACGTAGTTCTCTTTACTGTTCAGACTGGACAATGTCCTTTATGGCTAGTCTACAGCCCCGTCTACTGATACTGCTCCATGCTGTGCAAGCTCTCCTGTCCACTAAGCTTCCAGAATGCACAATGTTTTCTTAACCCGTGTGCTTTTGTAGATATGGCTTCTGCCTCCATTCCCTGCTCCTGCTCCCTTTCCTCTCCATTGGGGAATTCCCAATAGTTCAACACCTGATGACATGGTGCTCTCATAGATGACCGTCCTCAACCCCCACAAAACTATTTTTCTCTTTTCGTGTTCTTTCAACTTTTTATACATTGTCATCAAATTCTTTGTAATGGGAACTGGAGTGGGGTTATGGGTTACGAGCAGACCACCCTGGGTGTCATTATTCATGAGATGTTCACCTTTTTTTAAAAAGCTGGGTTCTATCACTAGTCTAGAACCCTCCAAGTAGGATAGGTTGGCTGGCCATTGAGCTCCAGAATATCTGTCACTTGTCTAGAACACTCCAAGTAGAATAGGTTGCCTGGCCAGTAGCTCCAGGATATCTGTCTGTCTCTGCCTCCCCAGTGGTAGAATTATAAGCACATGCTACCATGCCTAGCTTTTGTACATGGTTTTGGGGGAATCAAACTCGGGTTCTCATGCTTGTATGGCAAACACTTGACTAACTGAACGGTCCTCAGTGCCATGGGTTTCTTGGGTTCACATTTAATTGTTCTTCACTGGAGGATGATTGCCAACCATAAAGTCCCCAAGGAAGGCATGCTGCAGCCAACAGTCATATATACCTGGTTTCTCAGTAGGATTGGATGAGGTTAAGATGTGCAGAAAACTCAAGGCAGCATTGCTAAAAGCAAGAGCAGTGGGTACAAACAGCATCGCTTCATGATCATTGCAGAGCAATGCAGCCCCTGCCTCCTCAGAAATGGCCCCGGAGAGTAACTGACCAATTCCATAGCAAGTTTGATGGTCTGGTTCTCAATCTGCTGATGCCAGGCTTGGTTACTGCTCCCGTCACCATTAACAGGGGCACGCCTTTATCTTGACATTCGGCATGCCATTTATGTATAGTTTCCCCCAAGGCAGGTACTGTTACACAATGTCCCTTTCTCAGGCAAAATCTAATAATTAACTGCACGGGTCTAGAAAGTGGACCGAATGGGATGAGAGGGAGGGACCATCCATCATGCTTCTCGAACAGAGTCTGGAAGGAAAGGAGGAACCGGTCCAAATGCATGGCATCTCAGAGACTTCACTCTATCTCCCTAGCCTGACCTTGGAGGCCAGACACAAGATAGATCATCCCCTCCCTGCCCCCATTCCATGACATGATGCTGTGTACTTCTCTAATCTCCATTGTCCCTACAGACCATTCCAGCAGCTTGAGTCAACAGCACTCCAAGTCACCCTCCGGCAGCCTTTGTGCTGCAGCAGTAACATGACCAGATCTTACGGTGCAGGTGGGACTTTCCGGGATGGTTGTTCTAGGAGAATGCTACCAGCATCAATTTTTCATTCTTTGCCTCTTCCTTCCTTCCTGCGTACCTGCCAGCTTCAGGAAGTCTACATCCCACACTTGCCCTGTAGGAGCTTTCTCTGGATTCCTCCTTACACAAAACCTGCCCCACTATGTGCATGCCTCTGTGGACAGGCTTCTGACCATGACACTTTAATCAACCCTACTTTATACAGTCAAGGATAGGGGGCTTGTTCATTCTTAGTGTGCTGGTCAGCCTCCTTCGTAACATGTCAATCATTTACATGATTGATTTCAGCAGGCTTGCTACCTAAGCCCGATGCCACCCAAGCACACAGTAGCTGTAACTGTCACTCAGTCCACGCCAGATAGGCAGCCAAAAGTTCACACGAGTTGCTTAAGTGGGTTCAGCTCTGCCAAGTGGGTCTCAGGTCAGTGGGTCTGAGTTTTAGCAATGCAGTGGTGAACACTGCTTACCAGAGTGGTGGTTGATGGTCGTCTGTGTTTTGGCGGGCTTTTCTGGTGGGTGTGTATGGAAACCTTCTGTCCAGCATCAGAGGATCAAGGCTGACTGGGGCATGCTTCAGCCTTGCTGTGGAAAGCTTGTGAAGGGAACCTTTTTAAAGGTTCAGATGCTTAAGCCACCTTGTGAGGTTTGGGGCATCAGAGCCCAAGTTTTTCTAGTGCTCAGGAGAAACCTAGAAAGAAATCAGGTAACTTCTAATTGCTGCAATTCACATCTGAAGGCAATGCCAGTGTTCTGATGAGTTCAGATGGCCACACCAACTAGCAAGTCCCAGTTACGTGGCCAAAACTACCGTCTGTGCACTGAGTATCATGCTGTCTGCAAATAGCATTGCTTTTTGTTTAAAACAAAAAAAGAGGTTTGCTTCAGGGGCCAGGGAGATGGTCCAGTGAGCAAGGCACTTGTCATACAAGTGTGAGGACCAGAGTTTGGATCTCCATAGTCCATGCAAAATCAGGAGCAGTAGCATGCATCTTTAACCCTAGAAATCCAATGGCATGATGGAAGACAGAGACAAGACAGAGGTTCTCTCGAAGCTCAAGGACCAGTGAGACTTCCATATTCAATGATAAATAGCAAAGAAGATATCCTGTTCCAAATATGGGGGAAGGTGAGGACCAATAATCCAGGTTGTCTTCAGATTCACCACACACAGGTCCTGGCACCCACACACCTGCACACAGAAACATGCACACACATCTCTCACACACATACGTGCAAAGATAAATAGGAGTGTTTCAGTTGGGGAATAATGATGCATTTATTGTATTACGTATCCAGGAAAGTCTGGTCACCCCAGTGTCCCCCAAAAGCAGCAAGCCAGCATGCGCAAAGGGGAGCATAGTCATACAATTCCATCCCTCTCTCTGTTTTTCCTTTTATATTTTGTAGAAATGTACATGCGTGTGTGTAGATACATGTGGTGTTCATGTGTGAGTGTATGCGTGTTTTTGCACTTGTGTGTACATTCATGAGGAGGCTGGAGGTCAGAAATATTCCTCCATTGTTCTTTCACCTTATTCAATGAGTCAGGGTCTGCCAATCAAATCCAGAGCTCGCCCATATGGCTAGTCTTGCTAGCCCGCTTGCTCTGGGGGATCCTCTGTCTCCATCTTCTAAGGCTAGAATTACAGGGGTGGGGAGTCACACTCCCCTGTAACTGATGTGGGTTCTGAGGATTTGAACTCCAGGCCTTAGGCTCACATGGCAAGCTCTTTAAAGGGGAAGTTCTGTGGGATATCTTTTTGTGTGCTGTGAATACTTTTGCTCTGATTGGTTGATAAATAAAGCTGCATTGGCCTATGGCAAGGCAGCTTAGAGGCAGGCAGGCAATCCAAGCAGATATACAGAGAGCAGAAAGGAGAGGGAGAGAGACACCAGCCGTTGCTGAAGGAGAAGCCAGGTGCCAGGAGACCGGTAATGCCATGGCCACTTGGCAATTTATAGATGAATAGAAATGGGTTAAGTTATAAGAGCTAGCTAGCAAGAAGCCTGCCATAGGCCATGCAATTGTTAATTAATATTAAGCCTCTGAATGATTATTTTATAAGCAGCTGAGGGACCGTGGGGCCAGACAGAACCTGAGAAAACTTACAGTTACCACTGAACCATCCTACCAGCCTGCAATGATGTACCTCTACAAAGGAAGTTTCATTTTGCACTTCTAATGCAGTCTTATCTCAAGGAGAATGGCTACTCATGCGATTGTGTCTTTAAACAGTATTGTTTGCTCATATCATTTTTGCACACCCGAGCACCAGTCTAGATACGGCACCGTTGGCAGGCGGTAGGGTGTGGATGGACTCAGCGGCGTGGCTTCCTTCTCCTCCTGCATGTTTGTGGCTGCCTTCTGTTGATAGCAAGTGGTACCAGTTTGTGCCCAATAAAGCTTCCTTTCAAAAGGATGTGTTTTAAGTACAGAAAGAAAGTGTGTTTAATCAGTGTGGCGTTGCATAATAGAGCTGGTATCTTGAGCTGGAGCAGGGTGCTGGATGACTTAGAAAGAAGCTTCGGACCCTAGTATGTGAGATTGAAATCTCTCAAATAAAATACTACTGAATAAAAATACTAGTGCTTTTTGTTTTTGTTTTTGTTTTGAGACAGGAGCTCATGTAGCCCATAATGGCCTCAAACTCTCTAACTAGCTGAGGATGACCTTGAGCTCCTCATCCTCCTGCCTTCACCACCTAAGTGCTGGGATTATGGTCCATGTGATTCTGGGGATTGAACCTCCAGGGCTTCATGCCTGCTAGGCAAGAACCCTACTAATTTAGCGGCATCCCTAGTCCCGTGCCCTTTGAGACTGTGACGATGCACTAACTTCCTCACACGCTTTGATGGCCTCAGAGGAGGAAGAGGGGTGGGCGGCACAGAGGTGGGGGCGGGCCCCCCCTCTCTCAAGAAGAACAGGTGCTTTGTGCTTTGAGGAATACCAGCCAGCACCAGGGTAAGAACAGCCCACCCTGGACCTGAAGTGGTAGATAAAAGATGCTGAGTGCTGTCCACTCGGGGACTCACTGCCGCTAACTTCCTTAAGACAGTGGGCACCAGCTGAGTCTCACAGCCAGGCATGTTGATTAAAACTTGGCTGGCACAACTGCTGCTCCCGGTAAGAAATCTCCACCATACCACCCCCCCTTCCTTCAAGTCACAGAAGAAATTGTAAAACACGGACGCCTCAAATGTATCATTAACGGCGGCATTTAATTTTCCATTTTAAATCAGCTTTGTGCTGCACCTGCCTTCTCTGTGACCCAAGATGCTATCATGCTGTGACTGTTTTCATTCAGTATCATCACTCAGGATGCTGGAGCCCTGAGCTCTACAGAGCAGAGATGTGAGTAGCGGGGAGAAGGAGACAATAGATGTGGGATATCAGTGAGTAAAGATGGAATTGTGGCATGCTGGTTGAAGGTCTTCATGGCCCCACAGGGCATCGATCTTGCCTGTTTTATGTACAGCTTTCCCATTAGGTCCGGGACATCATATTCTCAATAAACACTGTAAAATTCGTAGCAGCCAAGACCTCTTTCTGTGTAGGACTCAGCAGGGAAGATCTGGTGTAGGGTTCTGTGGGGCACTGGCGTGGAGCAGGGTAATAACTACACATCAGTGTGTTGCAGAGATGCTCTGCATTCCTGGGTGTGAGGGATGGATCAGAGTCAGCCGCATTCTGCAGGTGTGTGTAGGGAGCAAGGGTAGGTCACTAGCCTTTCCAAATAGAGGCATGCACAGTAAGAAGGAATCCAGATTGCTCTGGATTCTCAGGCTAGATGTAGGGACTTCCTGATGTCAACAGGCATCTGGGAAGGGGGAAAGAGTCATACAGTGAAAGGTTGATGCTGAAAACATTCTCCTACAAAATCTACCCAAGAAACTCCCACCTGCACTGGTTCACATTGTTATTGCAGCATAAGGGTGATGTGGGTGTAACCAACCACTTTCTGACTGAACCACACTTGCCTGGTACTGTACATCTGACCAAGAACCCATAGTCGGGGAGCTCACAGGCCCCAGGGTGACCCTCCTACCATTATTCTGCCAAATGGACACAGTATCAAATGGGCTTCCAAACTCAGCTCTCTAGACCCATAGAACAGTGGAGCTCTCAGACCTCAGCAGAGACATTTCTTTGTGCAGAGGGCAGTGGCTAACGCGGAAACACACAACTGGTCCATGTGCAGATAGTAGGAGTCACTGGAGTGCTCAGCTACAGTGGGGACACCTGTATCACATCCTGAACATCATGGACCTTTGAGGAAGAGGGAACAATGGAAAGATGGTAAGAGTCAGCAGTCAGCAAAGATCAGAGCAAAAGTGTATCTTAGAGATACAACAGGACCACTTCACTCATGAACTCTTAGCGGCTGTGGTTGCCTTCCCAAGATCAAGCCAGCCAGCATCCAAGCATGGAGTGGGAAGGGGTTCATGAGCCCCAACCCATAACCAAGGAGCTATGGACAGTTGATGGCTGGGTTGACTGGAGAGCATTAGATTCCAGGCGTCCCTTACTCCTCTGGGGGAAAGAAGAATCAGTTTTGTTTTGTTTTTTTTTTGGTTTTTCAAGACAGGGTTTCTCTGTGTAGCTTTGCGCCTTTTCCTGGAACTCACTTGGTAGCCCAGGCTGGCCTCGAACTCACAGAGATCCGCCTGGCTGTGCCTCCTGAGTGCTGGGATTAAAGGAGTGCACCGCCACCGCCTGGCAAGAATCAGTTTTTTTAAAGGATCCCAGCAGATTCACCATGCTCCCGTGAATGGCTCACACCTGTGAGAATATTGGGGCATGGGCACTAGAGTAGATATGTTGGTAAAACTTTTAAGGGGCATGGAATTGGGGGTAGGGAGGTAGAGGTGAAGGGATTATGTGGAGAAGGTGGGGCTGAATATGATCAAAATACATTGTATAAAATTACCAGAGTTCATCTAAATATTTTTTAAATTATAGACATTCTGATTAAGATCACCCGGGTCACATGTTAAAATTACAGTCTGTCCCTGTGGATAGAGAATGTGAAGCGTGTGTGTGGCCAGGCTGGATTGGGGGCTCTTTTCTAGTTCAAGGAGGGAGGCATAGAGTGGAGAGAAGCTGGCCTTCCGAAGGGTGGTTGGAGGTCATAAGCAGGAACCCTGAGGGGAGTACAGTCAGGAACTAGTGACTTTCACCTGCTTGCGAGAGAAGAGAGAAAGCCAGATAAGGCAAGGTTGGAAGAAGGGATAAAGAGAGGGAGAACATGAGGGGTCAGATCTGGGGTAAGGATGGACAGGCCACTGGGGTTTGGCAATGATTGTTGCCCAGACACCCTTGAGTGTGGAATCCTTGGCATGAGTCACCTGCGCTCACTGTACGGCTTGATCTCACATTTATCATTAGATTAAAATGCATATAAAGCAGGTTTTGATGATACCAGAACAGGGCTGAATGGTTCAGTGGATCCCACCGATGGCTCAGACCTTGAGGTGAGCCCAGCCAGAGGCAGATCACCTTGGGAATCTCATTAAAAACTGGCAGCCTCCCCTTAAAGGAGGGGCTCACTGGAAGCTGCTGTGTGATGGTAATGTGTATAGAGGAAGCTTTAAGATCCAACCCTGAGGAGCAGCATGGGGAATAAGTAGGAGTGGGCAGAGGAGAGGATGGGGCTTATGTGGTTCCAACAGAGGCTGGGTTGACTGGAGAGCATTAGATTCCAGGCGTCCCTTTTGTCCTGCTACGAGGAGGCACCCTGCTTCAGCAGTGCGCTGACCAGCCTTGGATGAGGGAACACAGCCCTGGGAGGGAGGCTCACTTCAGCCAGGGAAATTTCCATGAGTTTACCACCCCCAACTCCCCAAGTAGCTAGGACCCTGCTTGCCTCCATCCTGGGGATAGATAATGGCCATGTCAATGTCAACAGATGCCTGGTAGGAGGACTCAAAACTTAATGCTGGAGGGACCTGGGGTCATGCTTGTGGTGGTTTTGACCTTTTGCAGATCCTATTCTGGCCTCTTATTCAAACATGTTTCTGTGAAGTTGGTATGATTAAAAACATTTGCCATTAGGAAAGTGTATGTTCATGTTTGTCTTGGGTTTTTTGTTTTTTGTTTTTGTTTTGTTTTGTTTTTCAAAACAGGGTTTCTCTGTGTAGCTTTGTGCCTGTCCTGGAACTCACTCTGTAGCCCAGGCTGGCCTGGAACTCACAGAGATCCACCTGGCTCTGCCTCCCGAGTGCTGGAATAGAGGTGTGTGCCACCACTGCCTGGCTGTCCTGGGTTTTAAAACTGTGAGCGTTCCTGGGATCCATTCCATGTTGGTCTACAGATGACAAGGTAGAAGGAGAAAGTTTCCCCCTATAACTTGTGTTTCATGCCTTGGCAAATGAGGGTTCTTGGGGAGGGGGGAGTCATGATTATTACACTAGGAGAACCGCACACCTCCCCCTCCATGTTGGGCTGTCACACACGACCATGGAACCTTCTCCTGGAATGCCCATACCAGTTGCCCTGCAGGATACAGACATACCACCCTTCTCCATACTGCCATTCCCCAACTAAGCTCTAAATCACAGGGGCTGGATCATTGCAAACTCCCCTTGGAGCTTCTTGTTCCTCTGCTTCTGGGAAGACATAGCCAGTGGAGGAAACAAAACAAGACAAAACAAAACAGGTATTTTGAGAGAGAGACTAAAGCCATGCCAGGTTATTTCTCTCTCCCCATTTCCGTTCTCCTGTTCTCCCCCACATCACCTCTTTCCTTTCTCTTTCTTCCTCCTCACCATTTTCTTCATCTCTTTCTCCCACCCTCCTCCCTACCCCTGATGTTTCCTTCCCATATATCCAGTGCCCAAGATTTCAGCTTCTACCAGGGCTGCAGTCTCTGGCTTGGGGAGATCCATCTTCGCGGCTGTAGCTGTATCCTTTCCAGATGGCCTCCTTTGATGGACGCTCTCTCCATGCCTCACCTTGACAATCCCCCTGTGGTCTCCAGTTCTACCAACACCTTTAGGAGGTGTTTCTGTGATTGCTTTAATGACAGTCGGCATTTTGAACATCTTGGCCTACATCTGATGTCTTCTCAACTACCTTGATGCTGATGAAACTTGTCTTCCTGGCTGGACTCTGCTCAGTACCACCGACAACGTAGAAGTGCCAATCAAAGATGGATAGATAAAGACTTTGAAGATGAGAAGCGACTGCTGATACAAGTCTGACCTAACAGCCATGGGATCCGAGTACAGGGAGGGGCAACTTCCTTCTTTAATTCTCTCCTTTCTGCTGGCTGAATGCTCAGCATGCAATCAAATCACACCCTCTCTGCACCGTTATTTACAAGTCTGAGTAGTTTGCAGGGGCCATAGGTTTGAGAAGTGGGTGTTGGGGCCCTGAGCCTGGGCATCATGGAGCCAATTGACAACCCCTGCCTGAATGAAATCTACCAGAGGCTTCACCTGTGGGTCTGCACAGGATCCTCTGCCGTTATCAAGACATCTTTCTATATATCACCTTGAAGGTCAGCAACCTCTTAGCCACGCCCTTGCTTTCTTATGGCACATTAAGAATCTTATTTTACTCACAAACCACAGAGCTTGGAAGAGGTCACATGTGTACCTCTCTAAGATGATTGCCCATGACACACGGCACAATCATCTAGTCTCCGGAGTCTACTACCTGTTCAAGAAATGCATTCTAGTTGATATCTCTCTCCTTGGTCTCTGGCATCCTCTCCCTGAGGCTAAGTAAGGCAGAACTGGTCCTGTCTTAGTCCACACATAGTCTATCCATCCCTGGCTGCTTCTTGGAACCACACAAGGATCCTTTAAGCATCTGGCTCATGGGCTCATATCTCACTTGTCTTGTGCCCCAGGTACACTAATGTAGGCCACATGCCCTAACCTGAAGTTAATAAATAGGGACACACAGTCCATCCACCCCAAAGGGACCAGAATGCATTTGAAAAGAAAATAGTACAATCCACTACACTTTAGAATTTTAGTATTTGGAAAACAGCTTGCTGAGCATTCAGAATAGAAACACACACACACATACACACATGAGAAAGAGAGAATAGAATAAATCTTAAAAATTAATTTTTTATTTTAATAAGATATTTTATTTTAATAAAATAAGAAACTTAGCCTATGCTTTCGTGATAGAATGTAAGCAAGGAGAAAAGGGGAAGAAATTAATTTAATAGTTGTGTATTAATTTGCTATGCACTGCAAATGGGAGTTAAGCTATTATTTAGAAGTATGGACTCTCTGAGAATGGTGATGCCTGAGTTAGCATTGGAAAAAACAAAAATGCTGACTCACTCTGAAAAGCTGGGCAGCCACCCAGTACGCAACTGGATTACCCTGGGTAGATTTGCTCGCCACCAGATGAGGCTTTCAGCCCAAACAGCAGCGCTCTAACTGCGTTCCAGAACCCCACAGAAGAAGTCCGCTGCCAAAGGGAAACTTGTTTCCCTTGTGCATTTCCGGTTTGGCATATGTTGCCTTAATCCTCACTGATGCAGTCATTCCCAAGCCTCAATTTCCTCTCTCCCTGACTTCCTGCAGACAGTGTATTTGAGGAACCCCTGCAGGGACTATGTGGCTCATGATCCCAAGCCGAGCATCAGATCACCAGCTCAAGAATGAGGAAGTTCTGGCTGGCAAGGATATTCAAGAAAGACTCTACATGCTGTACTGTAGACAGGCTCCATGAATTGATGACCCAGCGACCCTGCCGCCCTGCTCTCCTCTGCACTACGGTTTCTTTCCTTCTCATACCTCACTGGTGGTGTAGGGATATTTAACAGCTAATCCCCACTGAATTAGTTACACATGAGAAAAAAAAATATAAAAGCCTAAAGTGGATGCCAGTCCAATCCCCCACATCCTTGCTCTAGGCCTCCACCAGCCAGATGTAAGCATGAGAACTTTCCTAAAATGTGTTCTCACACTCTTGCTTGCTCATGCTTAGTCATCCCAAGGAGAAGAATCTCTCTGTCCTTCACAACCGCAGGCTGGGGCTTCCTGAACCAGACGCATGTGAATAAAGCCATATTGCTTTCAATTCTTTTTACCAAACTAATGCCAGTGAGACTCATCTCCGAAGTCATGGGACATTGTTCTTGGCATCCATCATACAAACACCTCTTCTCTTTTATTCCTCATTCACTTTCTATTGTGCGAGCCTAAGATACGCTGGTCTATTTTAATTTAAAATCTCTTCTCTCTCTCTCTCTCTCTCTCTCTCTCTCTCTCTCTCTCTCTCTCTCTCTCCCTCTCTCTCTCTCCTGTGCGTGTATGTTCATTCTACTTTGAATGTTCATCAACTTGTTTTCTAAATACTAGAAAAATTTTAAATGTAGTGGATATTGTCCTTGGCATCCATCATACAGACACATCAAATGTTGCGCATGCATCCCTTCAAAGACTAAGTAGGTGGTTTGCAGTTTGGGACTCTGAGGTGTAACTCCCCTTAGATCACTACTGCACCCATGTTTGGTGGTCTTGAAAACTTGTTTTCTGAACATATGAACCCAGGAAAGCAGTGTTTGTGCTCCATGCTAGGTCTGTTGTCGGCTCTGTTCCTAACAGGCATTTTTCAAAGTGCTTACACACCCCATGTAGGAGTACTCCACCAGCAGAGTGTGAGAATTCTGTTCTCTTTCATCTCTTCAATAGAAGCCCGTTGTTATCAGAAAGTCTTGTGTGATATTTGTTATCAAAATTTAAGAGCTACGAAAAAGTATAAAAGAGACATGAATGCTGGCCATATTCCTTTTAGACTTGACTTCTAACAGCATTTCAGGGATATTTATTTAAAACCAGCTGAACTGTTACACACCCAAAGGTTGTACACACAGTGGCTGGAGTGCAAAGTGATGGTGACACACATTGGTTCCATATATTTATGGAAAATACTCACAATAAAAATAAATTTGCTATACAATCCCGGAATCCCACTTCTGGAATGAAATGAAATGAACACCTGGAAGTAACCCATTTATAAAACACAATAGCCAAGGTACAGAAACAATCCAAATTCTCCTCAGTGAGCCAGGGAAGAAAAATGGAATACTGTTTACCCTTTACAAAAGCAAGGAAGGTCTGTCATATATGACAGCATGGGATTCTCGTTTCATTTCTATGGCTTTGATTAAAATAAAAAATACCCTGCCCCAAAGCAACTTATGGGATAAAAGGGGTTTTATTTCATCTCACAGTTTCCAGTTACAGTCCATCATAGCAGGGAAGTCAAGGCAGGAACTTCAAACAGCTAGTCACATCACATCCACAGTCAGGGGGGCAGGAGAAATGAATACATGCATGCTTGCTTGCTTTCTTGTGCTCGGCTTGATTTGGCCACTTTTATACAGGACAGGATTTCCTGTCTAGGGAATGGTGCTGCTCAGAGTGGGCTGAGTCTTCCCATGTCAATTAACTGTATTAAGACAATCTCCGGTGGACACACGCACAGGCCAGCCTGATTTAGATGATCCCTCCCCCAGTTGAGACCCTCTCTCAGGTAGTTCTAGGTTGTGTCAAGTTAACAGTCCAAGCTAACCAGCACAATAGTGTGTCCAGTGTCTTTTCATGATTCACGTGTCTGGTCCACATCATTCACTCAGGCCGCTGTCTGACCATTGTGGGTAACTTCATGTCATGCTCTGATAAACACTGAATATGGAGTCTTGGCCCTTTCTCATACTGGCTACTGTTAGGTGTACTCTCGCGATGAACCTGATTAGTTAGGCTTGCCTCTTCTGTGGGAGCATCCTGGGAGTCCTTGCCTGTAGGACTCTAGAGCAATGTTTAAAGAAGCATGCCTCACACTGTCACAGGACAGTCTATGGCTTGTGTTGCCTGCTAAACTCACAGCTAATGCCTGTCATGAAGTTTGCCTTAGAACGTATTAAATATCCATAGTCACCCCAGAGAAGGGTCACACTTACCCTTCTTTACGTTTCGGTAAACTGAGGCACAGGGACTTAAGCGACCAAGTTCATCCACCTAAGGGACTGAGTCAAAATGCTATCTCCCCTCACTTATCACCTGATACTTCCTCTGAGCACCTAGGTTTATGTAACTGTCTCAACATTAAGAGGATGAATCTTAGAAGGGAGAGAATTTGTGGCTCTTGACCTCCTATTGCTGAATCTTCTCCTACAACCTTTCTAGATACGGTTCCTCCTCAGGTAACTCAACTGGATTACAAAGGAAATCTCAGAGTGCTGGTTTCTTTGGAGTGTTCTGCAAAGATGATGTGATAGTCAGTTCTGGCTGTCAACTTAACACACCTGGCAGGGGGTAACCTCAACTAAAGAGCTCCTTCCATCAGATTGGCCTGTGGCCATATAAGAATTGCCTTGGCTGATGATTGATGTGCGATGGCCCAGCCCACTGTGAGCAGCACCATTCTTTAGGTAATTGGCCCTGTATAAGAAAGCTAGCTCAGCATGAGCCAGTAAGCACCATCCTCCATGGTTGCTGCTTTAGTTCCTACTTGGGTTCCTGCCCCGATTTCTCTCAGTGATGAACTGTGACCTGGAAGTATAAGATGAAATAAAACCTTTCTTCCTCCCTTTAAGTTGCTTTTGATCATGGTGTTTATCACAGCAACAGAAGGGAAGTGAGGACAGATGGTCTGTTGCCCTCAGGATATCTTGTTCTTTAGATACAGAGGATGGATCGTGCCCCAAACTCAAGTGTACAAGAAGTATCACTTTCTGTAGCTGGAGTTTCTCCAGTCCTGCCCAGCCCCATGGAGCCCACAACTGCTTATAAAATAATCACTCAGAAGCTCATATTAATTAAACTGCTTGGCCATTAGCTCAGACCTACCACTGTCTAGCTCTTACATTTAAACTTAGCCCATTTTTATTAATCTATACCTTGCCACATGGCTTGTGGCTTACTGGTAACTTACATCCTGCTACTCACTGCGGCGGCTGGCAACATCTCCTGACTCAGCCTTCTTCCACCCAGCATTCTCCTCTCCCCTTGTCCTGCCTACACTATTCTTCCTGCCTGGCTACTGGCCAATCAGCATTTTATCTATCAATCAATCATAACAACATATATTTACAGCATACAGGACATCCCATAGCACTTCCCATTTTCTGTTTCTGCTTCTCACAATCCTCATTATTGTGACTCCAAACTCCATTTATCTATCTGTTTGGGTGTCAGTCAGTCCATACCCTCTGACGCTCAGTTGCGTTCTTGCTAGGAGCACTCATTCCCCGAGACTAGGAAACCCATTCCTCATTGAGTTGCTCTCTGGCTTCACCTCAGTACTACCCTCCCTGGGTGGCCTCTCCTGGAACTTCTGGAAGTTATGCACTTGCTTTGTCTTTGGAGATGCAGGCTCTTCTCTCCTCACTCAGTCCTAAGATTTCTAAAAAAATGCTATAATTTATCTAGATGTCTCCTATAGTGGTTCATTTCTATAAAACTCAAGGTGGAAGAAACAAGTAAGGGGAATTTTAATCTTGCCTTCCTCTCTGTCTCATTGCAATCCCCTGTATACAAGGGAGCATGGCTTGGATGAAAGGAAGAGGAAGAAGGAAACAGAAGAAAACAAAAATTGATCAAAAAAGATTATTAATTTGTAAGATTTAGTAATTTGCTCAAAAATGCTTCTAAATATCTAAATTGGTACCAAAATTTAGAAAACTACAACACTTGTGAATATAGCATGAAAAAAATGTGAAAAATACTGCCCATATGAAGTTCATATTACAGTGAGAAGAAATAAAACCCACTTATCTGTGCATCCATCTATCCATCCATTTATTCATCCTTATATCCATGCACTCAGGCTTCTAGGAACGAATCCATCCATCCATCCATCCATCCATCCATCCATCCATCCATCCATCCATCATCCATCAACCTACCAATCTATCATCCATCTACCTGTGCATCTGTCCATCCATATACCCACCCATTCATCTATCCACCCATGTATCCATGCATTTATCCATCTATGTACCCATCTACCCATCTATGTACCCATCCATCCATCTATCCACCCACCCACCCACCCACCCACCCACCCACCCATTTATGCACACATCCCTGCATCCCTCTCTCCCTCTTCCCTAACTCATTTTTATCTCCCTTCTTCCCTCTTTAGGTAATGTGTTAGCTGTAATGAGATGGGTAAAGCTAAGTTATGAGATGGTGTTGTGGTCAAGGTATGACTTTCTGTCCAGTGGTAGAGGGAGTTTACTCTGGCATAGACCCAAGCAGAGATCCAAGAGATCTATACATGGAAGAAGAGAGCTGAAGACAGAAGGCATGAATGTCCAGGGCACCATTCATGGGGCAGGAATGTACGTGGTGTGCAATGGATACCTTTTAACCTATGACCTTGAAGTACCAGCCCCTGGGGCGTGGCCTTGGGGCTACCCTTAAGACCTGAGAGGCAGTATGGCAGCTCTCTTCTCTCCCTCATGGACTTGGATGGTACAGACTGACTCAGGCACCAGAATAGCATGGGACAGAACCTCAGCCTTCTAGGACCCTGCGACGATTCGCCTATTCTGTTTAGAGAGTTGTCTTTTCCAATTTATGTCCTAATAAATTCATTATACCCCTTAAGCAGACTCTCTTGGATTTCTTGCTATACATGGTGTGCTCATGGGAAGGAAAATCCAGTGTGGGTTCAGCAGAAGAAAAAGAGGGTGGCATTGGAGATGGGCCAGAAAAGTAGCCAAGGACCAGACCATACAGCAGTCGCTGAAGCAAGTGACAGGGACCTAAGCTTTTAACCAGAGGGAAAGCAGCAGGTTTCTGCTGCATGCTTGGCATGATCCAAGTCTATATGACTGGTGAGTGTGCAGTGAATGATAGAGGGCAGAAGCAGAAGCAGGCCAGCCATTGGGTACTGATAAACCCAGGAGGGCAGATGGTGACAGAAGGTGGTGGCATGTCTTAGGACCTGGGTCCACTTTGTCAAGTAGAGCCCTGGATGAAAGTTACCCACAAGGCATCTGGCATTTATGGCACTCGAGGATAAGAGCCGATCCAGCAGCTGGCACCTCTGTGCTCAGCCCAGGCGTGACAGCTGTGAGAGGTAATACAGAACATCTGGCCTTGGGAGAATCTGCAGAAGAGGAGCTGGGGGTGGAGGTTAAAGAGAGAGAGGCAGGCAGTGTTCTGGGGGGAGCCTGTGCCAGGCTCAGGAGACCCTGTAGAGCACATCCTTGGCTATAATGAAAGGCAATTGTTGTTTGAATATTAAATGTTCTTATAATAATAATAATAAAAAAACCAAAACAAAAAATGAAACACCAGAGCCAGATATTGGGGTGAAAGCTGAAAGAGCAGAGAAGCAGAGCAAGCCACAGCCAACCTCACTTCACCGATCCTGTTTCCTCAGGCTGAAAGCATCTGAGTCCTCACCCAAAAGGGTCTCATCTGAACTGCCTTAGTTCCTGTTTCCTCAAGCCTTATATACCTTTCTCCACCCTGCTGTCACTTCCTGGAATTAAAGGCATGTGTGCTTCCCAGTACTGGGATTAAAGGTGTGTGCCACCACTGCCTGGTTTTGTTTCTAGTGTGGCCTTGAACTCACAGAGATCCAGAAGGATCTCTGCCTCTCGAGTGATAGGATTAAGGGTGTGTGCCACCACTGCCTGACCTCTATGTCTAAACTAGTGGCTGGCTCTGTCCTATGATCCTCAGGCAAGCTTTATTAGGGTACACAATATATCACCACAGGTACTGTCCTTGACCAGTGATGGGGACATTGCAAGAACTACCCAAGGACTAAATGAGACAAGCCAGATGACATCACCCCAGTCTCTACCATAGATAGAGTTCCATACTTGCGTCCTTCCTGGAAGTTCCTGGCCTAAGACAAGAGGCAGCAAGGCTGGGCTATGGGGTTGTCCTCATCAGGTCTGACAATCACTGGTGGCTTCTCCCTCTCTGAAGGTGATCTTCTTGTCTCCTCTCCTACAGGTGGCAAGTACCGAATCTGCCATTTTCTGATGAAATATCTTCCTCAAAAAATACTTACTGTATTGCCTGAGGATAGCTCAGGATTTGGATAGCATGCGTTTGTTTCTTCTCATTGAATTTGATTGTGTGTGTGTGTGTGTGTGTGTGTGTGTGTGTGTGTGTGTGTGTGTATGTGTATGTGTGTTTCTAAGAAAACTTATATGTAAAAAACAAAAGTGTGCCAAAATGGAAACTTTTGATGTTTAATAAGTGAGCACTTGGGGCTGGAGAGCTGGCTCAGTGGTTAAGAGTACTGACTGCCAGAGGACCTGGGTTCAATTCCCAGCACCCCCATGGCAGCTCACAACTGTTTGTAACTCCAGTTCCAGGGGATCTGACACCCTCACACCAATGCACATAAAATTAAAAAAAAAACAATACATTTAAAAGAGAGAAAAAAATAAGTGAACATTTGAGAAACACATACACACACACACACACACACACACACACACACACACACACACATGTCCTTAGTCACCTGTCATTCTTCATGACAAAACCTTCAAAACCCCTTTCTCTACTGCTTTAGACATATAGAATGTGACAGCTAATCTTAAGTGTGAACTGGATTGGATTGATGGTGTGTTAGACAGTGGAGAAATGTCACTCACCCTGGACTTGTCCGTGGGGGCGTTTCTAGAGATGAATCATGAGCGCTGTGACTTATGGATGGACCAATCCTTTGATAGATTTATAATATGATGGAATTGTCAGGAGGTGGTAAAAGGCCAGACCCAGTTAGGGAAAGTGTGTTACTGGGGGGTTGTCTTGGGGCTTTATCTCACCCTCACCCCTTCCTGTGTGCCTTCCTTTCTGCATCTTGGCCACCATGGCGTGAACTGCTGTGTTCTTCCAGTGGCTGAAGCTTCTTCCATAACTGTGATCTCAAATACATCTCTCCTCCCTTGAATTGTTCTGTTGGGCATTAAGTGACGGCGCTACAGAAGAAGTTGATACACAATACTTAAGTGTAACCACCCAGTGCTCCTTGCTCTTGTCTGTAATTTAGAACATATCAACCCAGCTTCTTCCTCCCTCCCTCCTAACACTCGTCCTCCTTGTACCCTCTGGTAACTCCTCCACTCCCAACATTTATGAAATCAACATTTTCATCTTTCTCATTCAAGTAAGAGCCTGTGGATAGTCTTCCTGTGCCTGGCTTCATTATTAATATTATTATTATTATTATTATTACTTTTAAAGAGTTACCCAATTCATTCCATGTCATTGCAAATGGCAAGATCCATTCTTTCTGGGGCCGAGTGGTATTCGGTTGTACACAGTGCATCCCGCAATGTCTTTGCCCATTGATCAGGTCAGTCAGTGGGAATGTTGAGTCTGTATCTTGGTCATTGCTTGTGAATGCTACTGTAGTGAACACAGAGAGTTGGTATCATTTCAACAGAAAGATTTTACTTCACTTGGCTATAGACCCAGTGTGTGTGTGTGGGGGGCTGCTCATTGTACCCCAGCTCTATTTTTCCCTCTTGGTATGTGTTCTTATTTAATAAGAAATTATCATTTTATTAATTATTAATTGTATTAATTATTATTAATACCACCGAATTATTAACAAATTTTATCAATTATTAATAACATCACATAATTATTAATTAATTCTATTAATTATTATATGATTGTTCATTAATTTTATTAGTTATTAATTCTTTGAGAGTTCCATACAGTGAATTTTGATCCTACCCACTCCAGCTCCTTCCAGTTTCACGCCTACCTCCCTACCCATCTGACTTTATGCCCTTTTTTTTTTCCTTCTACACTCATGGAGTCCAGTGTGTGGTGCCCACATATTCTTGGGTGTGGGGCCTTCCCTGGAGTGTGGCCAACCTACCAGGGGCCACACCCTTAAAGAAAACGGACCCTCCCTCCTCCAGCAACTGTCAGTTGTGATTAGCTACTCAGCTGGGGGTGGGACTTCCTGCTCATCTCCCCTCTCCACGCGGAGAGTTGGTCTGGCTTGAGTTTGCACGGATCTCCTGCACACTTTGCAGGTCTGCCGCGTGTTTATACCTCACGGCTTTGAAGAGCCTCCGTTCTGTTTTTCATGCTGGCTATACTAATCCACACTCCCCCAACACAGTGTGGGTTTCCCTTTTCCTGCATCCCTGCCTGCACTTGTCAGTGTTACTCTTAGATGACAGCCATCCCCCCTACAATGAGATGATGCCTCACTCTGAGTTTTTATATGGTCTCTGAGGCTTGGTGATTTTGAGTATCTTTTCACATACCTGTTGATTGTTTTGTATGTTTTTCTGAGAAGTGATGATAATTTCTTAGGTCTATTGGTATTTAGTTTTAGGGGGTTCCCTGTACTAGGCCTGAGTAGAATTCATATATTGATCAGTTTGTCTGAAGATTGCACATCTCCATAATTCTCCTGAGCTTTTCCATCTGCTCCCTGGACCATGGCTGTATGCACAGGAGCATCCCTCTCTCAGCTGGCACACATCTCATCGACTACACTTGCAGAGCTGAGACTGAGGATCTGTCAATCATATCTTCTTATGGATTTTCTAGAGGACTGGGGATCTGTTAGTCACATGACCCCATGACCAGATGGGAGTGGGGATCTGCTGCTAGCCCTTGCAGTCATACACCATGATAACTCCATCTGGGTTGACAAGAATCAAGTGTTCTTGCAACTTCACATTGGTGTGGCTATGCAGAGCCACAGTGAAGAGGCACTCCCAAGATGCGCAAAGGTGGATTCTGAGTCAGCCACAGGAAAGTGGCGTCCTGATGTCCCTATGTATTTTTGTTAGACCCAGCAGCAATATGGTTGTCCTCTTCAGCAAAGTTTGCCTAGAAGTCAGTTAAGATTTATTTATTTAAAATGTGTGTGTGCGCACATGAGTGTCATACCCACAGAGGCCAAAAGAGGGCATCAGATCTCCCAGAACTAGAGTTATAGATGGTTGTGAGTTGCTTGACATGGGTGCTGGGAACGAACTCGGGTGCTGATACAAGAACAACAAGCCCTCTTAAACACTGAGCCCTCTCCGTCCCCCCTAACCTAAGCCCCCCGCCCCGACCAAGCATTCCTGAGTCTGTGTCAGCCACAATACTGCAGAGCAGAGAGGAACATACATTATTTGTTCCTGTGTTTTTGAATGTTCTGGTGATTAGGATTCTATTGCATCCCAAGGTATTTGAAGAGTCTCACCTGGACATGGAATTATCCAATTTAGACCATGATTTAAAAACAATCAACTGAAAAGAATCACTTTGTAAATAATTCATAAATTGCTTCTTTTCCTCTGATTACATCACTCACACCCCTTACCCCCATCATCTCATTTCATTGGTTTGTTTTTGTTCTCACTTTTGTCTGGGTGGACTTTTGTGGTTTTGTAGGGAAGGTGAAATCATGGGTATTATGTACAGGTACTTTTACTGGGGTGTAAGTGCCCTATTGAGAAATCTCAGTTAATCCTGCAGAGGATTGAAACAGTGTAACTAGAGAAGCCATGCTATAGAGACCGAGCTTTGGGGCCTCTCAGTGGAACTTAATACCTGAAAACTCTGTTACTGCAGCAATTAAAGCCAACTGTCCCTTTTAGTAAAATCAAAGTCTTAACCCATTATTTCCTTTTTCCTCCCATGAGAAATTTACAAGATTTACCTTTTCCTAAGCATACTAGATTTTTCTTAAAAAAAAAAAAACAAACAAACCACAGTTTAATTTTACTGCTTTCCAACAAAAGTGGGAATGTACACTACATCTAAATAGTCAGGATCTAACACAATGATTCCTTTACAGACACTTCCTCAATACTAAGTTCCATATTATGAGAAAGCCAAGAAACAGTGGAACATTGTTGGTCTCTTTGCCATGATGCCTCAGCTTCTCTCTTTATCCAGCTTCCAGTCTTTGGGTATTCACTTACCTTTGATCTTTCCCTAAAATTCAATCCACACAGCTAATCAATGAGACAGCAAGAATGTATCTACATACTGATATATTAGTCGGTGCTGCAGTATTACTGCCGCAAGATACCTGAAGTGGATGATGTTAGGAAGAAAAGGGGGCCGCAAGATACCTGAAGTGGATGATGTTAGGAAGAAAAGCTTAACTCACATTTTAGAGGTTTAAGATCTTGGTGCCTACATGGGTTCAGGGCAAAGGGCAGGCGAGAAGAGCAAGCTTGTAAGTTAGAACAAGTGGTATGATCTTGAGCCTGGAACCTAAGAGCCTGGGTTCCCTCAAGGATACACCTCCAGTGACACATGGCCCTCCCACTAGGCTTAACTACCCAGAACTTCCACCACCTCTCAGCAGTGCCATGCAAGCAGAGTGTTTCCTATTGAGGGGATTTTTGTCATAATCTCCCTCAGTTACATTTACAAAGAGCTTTTTGGAGAGCGAGCCATCTACACACATAGATGCTTTCTGCATCTCCTTAGAGTGGCGGGTATTGATTGAGTGTTATGATGCTGGACAATACTATTTCACTCATAATACTCAGCCCCCATTAGCATACATACATATTCATGAAAATGATGAATGGGTCTTTGTGGAAACTATAACAAATGGTCAGAATGACTTTAGGCAAAGCCCTGAAAATGTTAACTATCTTCTCAGCCAAAGTCACCCAGGAGATCTGCCCTCAGCAACTGATGGAGAGGAAAGGAATTTGGGGCTCACAGTATTTGTTTCTAGTGGATTGATTTCTGTACTCTTAATCACTCTCATCCAAATGTGCATATACTCACATATATGTGTATATGTACTAGTTAGTGTGGGATGTGTGTATGTGCATGGGTACACACGCACATGTGTGTGTTTGTATGTGGAAGCCAGGAGTTGATAGTAGGTATCTAGCTCAGTTGCTTACCACCTTTATGTTTTGAGTCACTGTCTCTCTCTGGCCTGAGTTCACCGTGCAGGCTATACTGGCTGGCTAGTGAGCCCTGGGGGTTCTCCACCACCTCTCCGTCCCAGGACTTGGGTTATAGACACACTATCACACCCAGCTTCTTATGTGGGTTCTGGGGATCTGAACTCAGGGTCTCACATTTGTGCAACAGACACCATATTGACTGAGCCCTCTCTCGCTAACCCCAGAAGATATTTTTTATACATAAAGATGAGGATGCAGGAGGCATTTGGAGTCCTTGTCCAAGGCTATGATGCTGAGTGAAGGCAGAGGCTGGCATTTACATGCTGTCAGTGTCTGACCATGTTACTGTGCCCTAACTCCTCACTGGTGGTCACAGACCTCTACTTCCAATCTCAGAACACATCCAAAGTAGCATCTAGAACCAGGTGAGTGACCTGTGGAAGACACTAGCAATCAACTATAGTGTCTCTTTCCACCCAGCCTTGACATGGCTTCAGGCAGCCAGTTGTAGTCAGCCATGTTTGGCTTTTGAAATGACACCCACTTGCTGACCACATGCTTGAGGACCGGGTACCCAAATGAAAATCCCATGCAGATAATGCTAAGGCACAGTGGGTGCAGATGTTGGCCACAGTCAAGGGATGGTTTTGTGGCAGCCATTTATTTCATGGCCGCTCCCTCCAGCTTTGGTTTTAATTCTAGTTGTTGAGAACACTGTTTATGTCGATGTACAGGAAATGAAAAACAAAAGAAGGAAATTATCAAATGATGTATTTCAGGCTGAAAATGTCATCCACATCTGTCTAAATGAGGGTGAGCATTCTTTATTTTAGTAAAATGAGATTGACTCATCTTTGTTGCTTAAAAATCTTGTGTGTGTATCCCTCCAGATGTGTGCATGGGCTGAATTTTTTCAAAAAAAAAAGAAAGTAAGAAAAGAAGAAAGAAACGCTACATGGAAGTCATCAATGTAGGCTTTACCATAATTCATTCAACCATTCACCCATTGGAAGGCTATTTCTTCCTAATATTTTTATAAGCTTAAAATAATTCTCACATACTATTTTGTATGTGTGATTGATTTTATTTATGTGCATAGATACCCATGTGAGACTCACAGTACAAGGAAAAAGTCTGTTTTTTTATAAATTTATTTCTTTTTTTTTTTTTTTTTTCGTTTTTCGAGACAGGCTTTCTCTGTGTAGCTTTGCGCCTTTCCTGGGACTCGCTTGGTAGCCCAGGCTGGCCTCAAACTCACAGAGATCCACCTGGCTCTGCCTCCCAAGTGCTGGGATTAAAGGCATGCACCACCACCGCCTGGCCCTATAAATTTATTTCATTATGAGTTTGTGTATGTACCCATGTGTGCCTGTGTGTGTGTGTGTGTGTGTATGTGCACATGGGTGTGCAGTTGCCTGCAGATGAGGGCATCATATCCCTTGGAGCTGAAGTTATAGGCATCCATGAACCACCTGATGTGGATGCTGCCTTATGGTTGCCTCTTGCATCAACTCACAACTACTGAGCATCTCTCAGGCACTTATCCCCCTCCAGCATCTCCTCTTCTGAGACATGCCTGTCTCCAACCTCCCCTGAGTCTTTGTTTTGTGGAGTCACCTGTCTCTTCCTCAGGACTCTCTTCCCATCCTTGCAAAGAACCACCCATCCTAAAATAAAATCTTTGATTTTGCTTATGGCAATTTCCACCAACAAAAGTAATTTCATTTATATGGATATTGCTTTCTAGATTCCCACTTGTGGAATTTTCTTATAACCAAATAGGTACATTTTCTCTTAAAGTACAGAAAAGTAGGGGAGAAATTTTTTGACTTGCCTGTGTGTGTTGGTTCACTGAAGTTAGCATGAATTAATTTTATAAGTAAAGTATGGCTTAACATAGAAGATGGGTAATTGGTCATGAAGGAGTAGGCAAAGTGATGGGGAGGGCAGTGGAAATCTGTTGTGTCTTCACTGTCTGGACCACATAATTGTGTTTGTGAAACACAGATGCATAGCAAAAAAAATGGTAATTTAAAAATGTGTTTAAAAAGGAAACTTTTCCACACTTGACAGTAGCTTAAAATTAAATGACAGTACTTGCTAAGTCAATTCTGCACACAAATACAAACATCACATGTAAAAAGTTAGCAAGTCGGATGTGAGCGTGTGTCAAAAAGATGGTGGTTTGAGTTATCTTGGAATGTCCCGGGCCATGGTTTGCTTTCTACTGCTGTCATAAACGCCAGGACCAAAACCAACTTGAGGAGGAAAGGGTTTGTTTGGTGTGCATGTCCTGACCACAGCCCATCATGAAGGGACATCAGGACAGGAACTCAAGGCAGGGACCTGGAGGCAGGAACTGAAGCAGAGGCAGTGGAGGAGTGCTGCTTACTACCTTGTTCCTCATGGTATACTCATCCTGCTTTTATTATAGCACCCAGGACCACCTGCCCAGGGGTGGTACCGCCCAAATGAACTGGGTCTTCCCTTATCAGTTGTCAATCAGGAAAATGCCCCAGGGGCCAATCTGATGGAGGCACATTCTCATTGAGCTTCCTCCTCAGATGACTATTTTATATAAAATTCACACACACACACACACACACACACACACACAGAGAGAGAGAGAGAGAGAGAGAGAGAGAGAGAGAGAGAGAGAGAGAGAGAGAGAATGAACCAGTTGGTATTCAGCAATAGAAAATATGGGTCAGTGCCAAAACCAAACAAACATATAGATCCGGGTTCCAAAGCCTGGGCACTCTTGTGGTTTGAAATCCATTGTTGGTGGAGGCTGTGGAGGGTGGAGTTCTGGAAATGTTACTGTCAGAGGACATTGCCTGGGGGAGGTACCATGGTCCTGAGCAAAGCAGATCCCACTGTTAAGCCAAGAGTAGCCAGTGGCTAGCCAAAAGCAAGGAGGGCTGACCTTCTGGTCCTCAAGTCCCTGAGAGAGATGAAGGTGTGGTAGACACTGCTGTCTCTACCCCTTTAATGTCTGGTCACTAGATCTCACAGTAGTAGTTCTGTATCTGGACACAGCTTTCTCCTGCCATCCCAGTGAGCTTTGGTTCTTGGTTTTGTTTTTTTTTTTTTGTTGTTGTTGTTGTTTTCGTTTTTTTTTTTTCCAAGAGAGAGTTTCTCTGTGTAGTTCTGGTGCCTGTCCTGAATCTTACTCTGTAGACCAGGCAGGCCTTGAACTCACAGAGTGCCTGGCTATGCCTCCTGAGTGCTGGGATTAAAGGCGTGCGCCACCACCTCCCGGCTTGAGCTTCAGTTGTTGACTGGAGCCTGTCACTGCAGAGAGGCTGACCATGGGCACCCTTGTTTTCTCTCTTTTATGTAGTCTGGGGACCAGCCATGGAATGGTGCCACCTCCATGCAAGAGAGGTGTTCCCTCCCCAGTGATACCTTTCTGAAACCCTCATAGTTATACCCAGTTGAGTGTCTCCATGGTGATCCAGTCAAGTTGACAAGTTCTAAATCCAGGCAAGTTGACATTGAGACTTGGCCATCACAAAGGCTGTTGTCAAGAGGATGGGAGTTAACTGTTGGAAAGTATGTAGGAATGGGAAAACTACTTTGTTAGTGAGACCGGAAACAGTAGAACTACCTCATGGTTCCACTGTTCCCATGGGGAGAACACACAAAGAGGAGACACTCAGGGTTTGTGTATTATTTACAGGCACGAGACAAAGAAGCTACCTATGAGCACACTAATGAATGAATGGATATAAAAAAAAGTGACTGTATGAGATGAAAGACTTTCCATCCTTAAGAAATGGGGAAGGCCTGCCTCCTCCTGAAATACCCCAGTTGAACCTGAGGGACATTATATTAAGTGAAATAAGTCAGATGCAGAAAGGCAAATACTACAGCAGACTCTGGACCTAAAAATACTGATGTCACGAAAAAGAGAGTGGAATGCTTATTGCCAAGGAGCTAGGGTGGGGAACCATGATGGTTTAAAATGGCAATCACAAACTGAATCAGTTCTAGACCTTGTGTGTCCGTTGCTGTGATTGCATTTCGCAAATCCCACTGTCCGCTTGAAAACTACTGGAAGAGTAGAGTAGATCACTGGTATTCTTATTAAGTATGTACACACACACACACACACACACACACACACACACACACACACACGGATGTAACCAGCCTCTTCGTTACAAACACCTATACTTGAGAATATGAAAACGCACTGTGCATTTGAAATCTATGTCATTTTTGTCAGCTGAACTTCAGCAACCCTGGAAGACACAGCTTCTACTATGGAGAATCAGACCCTCGTTGCTGTCCAGGGAGTGACTGCAGTGAAGTTAGCAATGATCACCACAGCCTTGTGGTGTCTTCACAGGTTCCTTCTTCATGTAACATGGAGCAACTGATAACTTACAACCTGCTAGATACTCTGAAATTATAATGATCCAGGAGCCATTTCTTCCTTCACAAAGACATCTACATAATGAGGGCCATAACCACAAAGCCTATGTAATACATATTAATATAAGAAAGGTATATGGTATTAGGTAGAGTACCCTGGCGTCTTGCCTTATGCCTAGATGTTCAGAGGGTCTTCAGGGTGAGGGGATGACTCAGTGGGATGACTCAGTGGGAGTCATCCCAGTAAGCAAGATCCTCCCCCAGACTTCTCCTGTCTTCATAATAAAGCATAGCAGTGGGGTGTGCCTATAGGTGTGTGTGGGTTGTGTTCCAGCTCAAGGGTGCTATCAAGTGTTTTGATTTCATTTAGATGCTCTTGTGTGAATAACTGTGGAGTGGGTGACATTGTGGATTCATGGCTGGCTAAGATGTTAGTTATGATAACTCAGGCTGCTTTCTATGCAAGCAGTAATTATTCTTTTCTGTGTGTCTCAACAATGCACCGCCCAAACCTCAATGATAGATTTTTCCATATTGTTTCAATGCCGGCTTCTTAGGGTGGGTAAGCTTTCCAAGGTCAAGATTTCTTACCCACTTTGCACTTAGCCACATACTTGGCAGGCAATAAATATTTGTGAGACTCACAACCTTGAGGAATGAATCACCACCCTGAAGACAGTTGTCCCCAGGAACTGTGACTACTAGAAAGGAGGACAGATTTAATTGTAGTCTAGCATCAACCTGTTTTACTCCAGGGCCAGAAAAGAGCTCCAGACTTCCAAACTAATTGCATGCCCAAGGGATGGGGAATGAGATACCTTAGATTCTATAGGAATTTTCAGTCTCAAACTAATGACTTGGAACAATTCTATAGAAAATTTCCATCTTCAACTACTGAATATTAAATGAGAGGCAAGGAGTGTATTGGTTGGATATCATTTGGTTCTCTGTGGTAAAAACTGGATGGTGATAATTTGTGCTCATTTAGACTATGTTCTCATGATTACCAGGCTGAATCTACCACCAGTGTCTGAAGCTGGCTGTGCTGTTCTTGTCTTGCATCATAAACAGGCGAAATCCCTTCCCAGGGCATGAAGATAGTTGTTCCCTCTCCTCTAGAAAGAGCAGGAAGGAAGAGATGCCCAATTAACAGGAACACAAAATGTCTCCAGAAGTTACAGAAAGCTCCACTACATTTTTATTTATTTGTTTCTATTTCATATGGATGAGTTTGTCTGCATGTATGTCTGTGTTCCACATATGTGTCTTGTGTCAGTGGAGGCCAGAAGAGGGTTTCAAATCCCATGGAACTGGAGTTTCAAATGATTGTGAGTCACTGTGTGGGTGCTGGAAACCCAATCCAAGTCCTCTGTAAGAGCAGCAGGTGCTCTTAACCACTGAGCCATCTCTCCAGCCCTAAACGTCCGCATTTGAAAACTTAAGCAGAGCCATGTACTGGCCACTCTTAGACACGGGTGGAGTTGTTATCTGCTTCTCCCCACCCCCTGGTTCATTGCCAACCCCACCTCCCAAAAAAACCAAAAACAAACAAAAACAATCCCAAACAAACAAGCAAACAAAACCCCCAAAGTTCTTTTCATCTGAGGGAAAAGGAGAATAATGGATTTGGGGTAAACAAGTAACCATGTCCTTACCAGAGAGTTCCTGAATAAACAAGTCAATTCATTGTATCTGGGTGTGTTGACTAGAGCCCAAGAATCATGGGGAATTGGACTCTACATTAGCAGTGAGAGTTCAGGGTAAGTTTTAACAACACAGATTCTGTCTTGGCTCCTTTAGAATGCCTATGAAATGAAGTCTTCTGACATTTCAACGCATTGTTCTGTCTCAAATAGGCTGCTTTTAAAAACAAAATTAACAACAGCAAAATGTTGAGTGATCATGATACTGTATTTGGTTGAAGTGCACATTTGGTAATTTCTAGATTAAGGGGAAAGGTTGAACACATGTGTTCACATCCCACTCTGCAAAGTGGACACTTAACATCAGGAAAGAAATGAGAAAGACAATAAACTGATGTGGGGAGGAAAGCTGGAAAAGGCAGAAGGGTCTGTGGCTGAAGAGAGGGGAGCCAAGCAGGTAAAGCCTGGGATGGAGCAGATGCAGTCACCCCCAGAATCTCAGAGCAGCTCTGGGCTCAGATATGCTGATCTGGCTGGAAGCTAGCAAGGAAAAGAACTGCTGGACTGAAGGAGAAGAGGCTGCCAGAGTCGTGAGGAAAACAGAGGAGCCCAGTTGCCCACAGCCACCTTACACTGCACAGTGATATGGCAACAGTTAGACCATTGAGAGCAATGAGAGCACAGATCTGGGGAGAAAGGAGTGAGGTATTGTGTGGCGATATTTTATTTGTGCTGAAATGTGGTGATATTTTATTTGTGCTTTAATAAATAAAGCTTGCCTGGAGATCAGAGAGAATGGCAAGCCATTTTAAGTAAACAAAGAAGTCAGACAGTGGTAGTATATGCCCTTAATCCTATCACTTAGCTGGCAGGATCTCTGTGTGTCCAAGGCCACACTAGGGAACAGAGCCAAGTGTAGTGACACATGCCTTTAATCCCAGTACCAACCATAGAGGTCTGGAGGTCTGTACAGACAGGCAGAAAGTGGCAGAGCTATGTAGGAAGAGGAAGTGATGGAGCTGGGTAAGAGAGCCAATAGAGAACAGAACAGAAAAGGCATATAAATGTGAGTATATAGGAAGAAGTTCTTTGGAAGCTGCCGAGTTGGTGAGGTGAGGTTAGCTCATGGTTTGTTCTAGTCCTCTGATCTTTCTCTCAGGCTTTACCCCAAATTTCTGGCTCCGTGTTTTTTTTTTTATTTATTAAGGCCATTTAGAAATTCGTCTACACTGTTGTCTTACAGATGACGTAACTGTACTCTGGGAAATCCAGGAACTGATGTGGGAAATGAAGAAAGAAAAATTAAAGAAATAATGGATTTATGAACCACCATAAAATTCATAGCTTTTTGGCAAAAATAGAACAATATATTACTTTTAGAATATCAGAAAGAAAAAGATTCAAGTATAAACTCTTATTATGGAAAATTACTTAACACCCTTAAATATAACTCCACTAAATTACTAAATAGGAAAGACTTACTATGCCCTTGAATAATGTACTAGTCAAGGTTTTCTAGTGTAACAGAACTTATAGAATAAATCTCTCTCTCTCTCTCTCTCTCTCTCTCTCTCTCTCTCTCTCTCTCTCTCTTTCACACACACACACACACACACACACACACACACGCATACACACACAAACATACACACACACAACCACACAGTTTATTAGAATGACTTACAGGCTGTGGTCCTGCTAATCCAACAATGGCTGCCTATGAATGGAAGGCCCAAGAATCTAATAATTGCTTACTATTCTGGTCTTCAGCAACACTGGAATCCCAAAGGAGTAGACTCAAATGCCAGTGAAGTAATGGACTTGCTGGAGAGGCAAGTGCAAGGAGGCAAAGAGCAGAAGCTTCCTTTTTCCATGTCCTTATAGAGGCTTCCAGCAGAAGGTATGGCCAAGATTAGAGGTGGGTCTCTCAAAGATCCAGATTAGAAGTGGATCTTCCCACTCCAAATCAAGCAAAAACCCCTTGCAGATGTGTCCCTCCATTTGGGGGATTTTAGTTATTTCTAGATGTATTCGAGTTGATAACCAAGAATAGCCATCATAAATATTCTTAATATTGAGGCTGGAGACACTGCTCAGTAGTGAAGAGTGTTTTCTACTATTGAAGAGGACAAGATCAGTTTCTAAAACCCATATATGGAGGTCACAACCGCCAGTTATTCATGGTCCAGTGTTTCTGATGCCCACTTCTGGCTTCCACAGGCCCAGCACTTACAGGTACATACTCACACAAGCCCATAAGTGAAAATTAAATAATGTCTAAAAGATGAGAATGTATTTCTGGAAAGCAAGTGACTCCTAAGACTTAAGTGTATTTATAAGAGAAAATGTGTTCACAAATGCAAGAGCTAGCAGGTAAAAACTAAATCCCTTTATTATCTGAAAGTAAGGAAAATGCAGTCAATTGTGACTCAGAGTTTCAGAAAGAAAATATCGCACCAATGTGTGACATAAACAAATATGGGTCTTGAATAAAACCATGTTACAAGGGCATAAAACACATAAAAGCTGGAGAAATATGTCTTGCCCATCAGACAGCTGCAGCCGATCCCACCACATTAGCTGTTATGGATCAATAACTCTATGAGAAAAGGACCAGAGATAAATAATTTGCAAAAAAAAAAAAAGTAAAGGGAGTTTTGAAAGGGCTATTTATATTATTCCAAACATGAGAAAAATATTTTTAAAAAGTGAAAAAGCAGCTAAAGGAAGTAACTGTGACCAATGTCAGGAAACAGAATTAATTGTGGGAAGGGAGGGGTTGTTTTCATATTATTTTATCCCTTTATGTATTATTTAATGTCTTAAGCATTTACCTGAAATTGCTTAGTAAAATATTTGAAGTAAAATTTAGCTGAGTAGCTAGGGGTATAACTCAGTGGCAGAGCACCTGCCCATTGTGCTCAAGACCCCACGTTCTACCCCCAGCAGGAAACCCAAATTGTGTACAAATAGAAATCTCAATTTTAATTTTTTGAGGGCTGGAGATGACTCGGTGCTTATGTACTCTTACTGTTCTTGCAGAGAACCAGAGTTTAGTTCCCAACACCCACATGGTGCCTCATAACCTCCTGTAATTCCTGATACCCTGGTCTCCACAGGCACTGCACTCCATGTACACACACAACACACACGCACACAAACACACACACGCACACATACACACACACACACGTATACATTGATTAAAATAATTCCAAAAATCTTTTAAAAGAATATTATTTTTTCTTTGGCAACTGAAAAAGACATCACACTCCCTTTTGTTGAGATTTATAATGGCGTATGCCAATTATATTAAAGGTTAATAATGTACATTAATTAAAAAAAAAAGCAATTGTTAAAAGTTAATAAGAATCTAAAAAGAGATGCATATAGAAATATAAATAAATATGCATTCTTTGTTAAGTAAAATAGTGAGCCTGGAGAAATGGCTCAGCAGTTAAGAGCACTGACTACTCTTTCAGAAGACACAGGTTCAATTCTCAGCACCCACATGGTGACTCACAGTTCTGGGGAATCAAATGTCCTATTCTGGCCCCCATGGATACCAGGTCTGTGGTGCACAGAAATACATGCTATCAAAACACCCATACACATGAAATAAAATAACAAAAATTTAAATAGTTAAATATTTCAATAAGGATTAGGACTCTCCGTTTAAAAAAATTCTTCAAATTCATTTCATCTAGTATTGGCTTTTCTATTTCTAGCTACAAAAAAAGACCCAATTTCTTCTATTTTCTTTTCTTTAATTGTTAGCAACAGCATCTAACTAAAGATGCTTATTAAAAGAATATTTTTACAGGAAGATGATGAAGCATTTGTCTGTGGTTATTGCTCTGTGGACCGGCAGGGAGAGAGACTGCAAGTTTCCTTTGTAAAGTGGTACTGGAGGATGCTCTCTTGTAGGTCAGTCGGGTTATTCCATTACGATGCCTATAAATCAGATCTGCGTTCTGTGAAATTAATACCATCTGTTTTGTCACGGCCCCTGAACGTTTGAAGTCAGGAGAGTAGGATGCAGACAGTGCAACATATTGTCTCTCTCCAGCTTATTTTTTATGAGGATTGAATACCAATATTTTCCCCTAAACTCCATGTTAAAGGAGAATACTCATCTGCAGGGAACTATATCAAAGGAGAAAAATATAACGAGAGTAGGAAATGTAGGGCTGGATGGGGTAGTGCATGCTTATGAATGCAGAACTCAGGAGGCCAAGGCAGGAGTATTATCACGAGTTCAAGGCCAGCTGGGAGTAAGTAGGAAGTTCGGGCTAGCCTGGGCTACAGTATAAGACCCTTCCTCTAAAATGAAAAGAGCCAATGTTTAAAATACAAGGCCCTGCAAGAACTCAGGCCACACGAATTCTCAGCATTGAGAGGGGAGGTGGACATGAAGTCTCCCACTCCTAGCGGCAGAGCTATTGATAGCTGTTGGGATTTTCTGTTTTCTTTAAGCATGGGACCCCTGATAAGTCCACTACACTCCGTTGGGAGGCCACACAGGATGGGCAGCACACACTGGACTCAGTGGGTTTAAAAACGAAAAAGAGGACACAAATTTGGGTCAGTAGGGGAGGGTCCAAGAAGAGCTGGAGGAAGGGGCCGAAATGATCAAAATGTACTGTCCGAAATTTCAAAGAACTAACAAAAACAAACAAAAAAAAACTATCTTTTCCTAGGCAACTTACGAATATGTAAGCATGCCGTCCTGCACAATACAATACCTCATTGTGTTAATGCTACTGTAATGTATCCATCACTGAGATCTGTGGTGGCACAAGACAGAGAGGAGCTATAAATGCACAGGGTTTCACCAAGCAGAATATGGGAATCTGGCTAAAGTTGGGGTTTGCTGAGCCCTGATTATTTTACCTGCATGGGCCGATGAACTCACAAGGGGCACAATTCTATGAGAATGGCATAATAAATTAGGGAGAGTGCCACCTGGGAAGGGGGCTGAGAAGGTTGGGACATGCTGGGGGAGAATGTGTAAGACCCAGTCAGAAGGATTCTAAGAGTTGAACTGATAGGAGCAAGAGCACCTGTGTGCTGGGAGATGCCAAGGGGAAGGTGCCTACTTTCAGTCTTCCCCACAGGCATTATGTATGATCAGCTTGATAACCGGTATTAACAAAACTGAGAGGTCCAAGATTCACATGACTCCCTTCACTAATCCCTCACTGTTGCACACAAGCAAACTCTGTGTCAGTGTGTCCAAAGCTGAAACCACTGGCTGGCTGGGATTGCAGTGAAAATACACTAGTCACACTTGGTGCTCTATATTCACCTGTGGCTTATGCCATCCACACTGAACCATACAGATGCTGTAGACACCAGTTCCTGAGAAAGTTCTACAGGGTAATGAGCCCTGAGGCTCACAGTCTGAGTATCCCATGGTTCTTTTTTAAAACATGAATTCTTTGAGAATTTCATACATGTCTGCAATATATTTTGACCATGACCACCCCTTCCCCCTCCAAGGCCTTCCAGACACCACTGGCCACATCCCCCTCCCAACTGCATGTCCTCTTTTTGAAACCTATTGTGTCCAATCTTTATGTGCATGGGTGTGGGGCCATCCCCTTGTAACATGGGCAGTATACCATGGGCCATGCTCCTGAAGAAACCTGACTCCCTCCCCAAGAAGCCAACTACTGCCAAAGTTCCTCATGGGGGTGAGGGTTGTGATCCACTCCCCCATTTGTGCTGGGATGTTGAGTAGTTTGAGCTCCTAACCACACCTGCTGGGAGTTCATGTGTATAACAGCTATACCACATCCAGAGGACACTGTTTCTGTCCCTCCAAAAGCTGTAAATAGGTCTACCATATAACCCAGTTCTCCCACTCCTGGATATCCATCCCCAAAGACTCTACAGCCTGTTACAGAGATAACTGCTCATCCATGCTCACTGATGCTCAGTTCACAATAGCCAGGAAAAGGAAACAGCCTGATGTCTATCAACTGAGGATACATAGTGTCATTCAGTTGCCCATAAAATTCATTCTTCAGTTGCAAACAAAATTGAGTGTACAGTTCTAGTCTGGAAGTGTTCTTTCTTGTGGTTAACGAATATGAGAGTGTGCCTGCATGTCTGGGCACCATGTGCATTCAGCACCTGCAGAGGCCAGAAGAGGGCATCACATCCCCTGGAACTGGAATGGCAGATGGTTGTGAGCTGTCATGTGGGTGCTGGGAACTGAACCCAGGCTTTCTGCAAAAGCAGCCAGTGTCTTTAACCGCTGAGCCATTTTTCCACACCCAGAGGGTACATCCTCTAGTGGAAGACTAAGAACTTGAACGTGACTTCCTAAGGAGGCTAGAATTTAAACACCTATGTTACTAAATGGTACTCTTGAGGCAGGAATCTTTGCTAGGCTTGCACATGAGACAAATCTTACTGTTCCTTACTATAAACTTGCAGGACAAACAGAAGAATTTGCAGTTGCCCCTCTGGGCAGTGGGAGCTCTTTCTTTTTTTTATTGTTCTTTTAAGAAATTTTCATTAACATATATATATATATATATATATATATATATACACGTGTGTTACATATAATGTATATAATGTATTTTGATCACACTTACCTTCTGTCATACTCTCTTGTTCCCCCTCTCACTCCTACTGATCTCCATCCTCTTCCCAACTCCTCCTCCTCCTCCTACTTCCATGTTATTGTTTTTGGTGACCCTATCAATTTACCTTGAGTCTCCTACAGAGTCACAGAGTCATGTCTGAGGGGATAGTCACAGAAATGTGGTTACCTTATCAGTAACTTGATGAGGATGCTGTTCTGTATGTTATGAATATGTGTTGCTCTGATTGGTTGATAAATAAAGCTATTTGGCCAATGGTGAGGCAGAATAACTTTCGGCAGGACATTCTAACTAGAGAGACAGGAAGAAGGCAGAGACAGACTCCAGCCAGCTGCCCAAGGAGCAACATGTAATGTGATGCAGGTAAAGCCACAGAAAACGTGGCTAAACATAGATTAATAGAAATGGGTTAATTTAAGATATAAGAGCTAGCTAGCAGGAAGCCTGTCACGGCCATAGTTTAAAAATAATATAAGCCTCTGTGTATTTACTTGTCTCTGAGTGGCTGTGGACTGGGCAGACACAGGAAAACTTTTAACTACAATAACTACACCTTTGAAAGACGTGCCTCTTCTTGCTTCAGCAATTAACTGCCTATAAATTCTCAGGATGAGGCAGAGCCTTGTGAGCCTCTATCCTTTTACTGTAGTTTGCTTTTTCTGCTGCTGTGATTAAATGCAGACGAAAACCAACATGAGGAAAGGATTTATCTGGCTCACACTCCCATGACACAGTCCATCACTGAGGGAAGTCAGGGCAGAAACTCAAACAGTAACCTGAGGCAGCAGCTGAAGCAGAAGCCATAGAGCAACTCTGATCTCTGGCGTGCTCCCCATGGCTTGCTCGGCCCGCTTTCTTGTAGCACCCAGAAAGACCAGCCCAGGGGTGGCACCACCCACAGTGGGCTGGGCCCTCCCACATCAATCATTAATCATGAAAATGCCATACAGATTTGCTCATGGACCAATCTGATGAAGGCAATTTTTCAACCGTGGTTCTCTCTTTCCTGGGTGACTCTAGTTTGTATCAATTGACCAAGACTAACCATCACACCATCCTTGACAGGCTGTTGACATGCCCCCAACTTGTGCAAGTCTTAGTCCCAGGTACTGGGAGTTTAAGAGTGCACAGCTGTGTCATGACTGGATAATAGCATTTCTTAACACTTCCCCCTCCCTTTGACTCTTAATGTCCTACAGGATGAATAGCATGAAGATGCTGGAGTTCTAGGAGGGACTGCCTTATACCAGGGCATAGAGCAGAAATGGGAGGCTGCGAACTGACTTCTGTCCTTGTGGTATAGTAAGAAAAGCACAAGTTTGGAGTAAAATAAATTCTTAAAGAAGAATTAATGGCCCTGGTTTACATGAGCAGGAACAAGGTGCACACTCCATAGTACCCTCCCTGCAAATACACACACACACACACATACACACACACACACACACACACACACACACACACACACACACACACGCATAAATATGGTGTGTGTGTCTGTGTGTATCTCTTCCCAGCATTAGAGGGATGAGAGACTTTACTTCCTCTAGGTTTGGTTTGTGTGTGTGTCAACATCTCCAATATGGGCCACTCAGTGTTTGGGTGGCATTTCTGCATTCATCTCTAATCAGCAAGGATGCTTCCTACTGTATTTGTGGTATTAAGCTCCCCAGTCTTTGCTCCATAACAGACGAATGCATGTTTACTGTTTATAGGCACCTGATGTTCACACTGCATATGTAAAGAAACACTTCTGTTTGTTTCTAGGAGTAAGAGCAACACAGGAGGCTTGTAAAAGGTTGTCGAGGAATCAGCTTTCTTAGTTGGCACAAGGGGCAGAAATGATTCATGCAGAGATTCACTCCCTAGGTCAGGCATCCACAGACTGGGTGCCTTTTTACCCAACTTGTTTTATTGCTAAAATAGCAATGACTCAAAAGTATAGAAATGTTTTATACAACACCAGGAGTCTTCTCCAAGAGTATCTGTGAACACTCACATTCCCACATTTTGCTCTATTGTCTTCTGAAGTGTGAGTGGAGCGTTGTGTGAGTGGTATGTTGTGTGAGTGCCCTCCTCAGCTACATAGCAAATTTGAGGTCAGCCTGGGCTACATAACAACCTTAGCTCTCCTCTCAGTCTATCAGAGTAGATCGGAACATAGGCAAATGTACATTTATGATCTTGGTTTTACATTAAAAGTTATTAATTGATTTTGTGGTGGGGCTCTGTGTATGGAGATCAGAGGATAACTTACAGCTGTAGTTTCTCTCTTTCCATCATGTGGATCCTGGAAATGCAATTCAGGACTCTAGGCTTGTCTAAAGGTGTCTACTTGATGAGTCATCTCACCAGTCATGATGATCTTTTGGAGTACATAGAATTGGCACATAATTTGACTATGGAGCAGCTACCTAGCATGTACTGATTATTAGCTTTGAGCTCCATCTCTGCAAAATGAATTAGTGAACAAATCAATAATAAATAAATGGTAAACAAGTAAGACTAGGCATTAAGTGTATTCATTAGGCTTTCCTAACTTGTGGCCATTGAGCAGTGCTAGAACCCATGAATCTGACTCAGTGTGGTCTGCCCACAAGGTTGTAGGAATCCATGTGTGTATATGCGGAGATATCTGCATCCACTTATCTTCACATACTTTTGATGACTGTCACAAGCAATCACATCCCCAAAGGCTCATTATCCTTGAAATTCTGGAGCCTCTGACTCAGAGCACATGCTATTATCTCTCCCAGCTCTCAGTGTTATATGCACACTGCACTGTGTAAACATCCAGTACCCAAGAGTCTACAGTCCCAGCCTGATTGCTCTCAGCCTCATCTAATGCACTCAAAAGTAAACTCAAGAGGCAATCAAAACAATAGAAGAAAAGTTCCAGGCTTTACAGAGGGGTGGGGGGAGGGATGGGAGCAATTAGACTGGCCTTCTATCACATTAGCAAGAAAGGTAAAAATCAAACATCTCCTCACCACAGAGGACTCCAAATGCAATACTGCACTCATACAAATTCTCACAGTTCAGTGTTCTCTCCGTAATATAAGGAGAAATGCTAGAGAGGTGTTTAGAAAAGTAACAAGATAATCCTAAAATCCAGCTACATGAAGAGCTGCTTAAAAATACCTAAAATAGTTAGGAGAAGAGAAGTGATGAAAGATAATCCACCAGGCAGACACAGAGCCGTGAGCCTAGGGCAACAAGTGGTTTGTGGGGAGATGAGATATTAAACATCCAGCCAAGTGTGCTTGGGGGACTGGGGGTGGGGGGGGAGCTTAGGCTGGTGCTGTCCGAGGTCCTGACACCAAGCAGATGTACACAGCAGCTGTTTGTGGGTATCTGAGGTTTCTTTCCACAAGTCATATATAAAGAAAAATTTTGTTTAGTTACTAGGAGTTAGAACATTATTGCTGTTCTATTTTAATTAATGGTATGGTGGAAACACCCTGGCCAAAAAAATAACAAGACTGGGGAAAGTTTTTATTTGACTTACACTTCCAGGTTTCAAACCACCCTTTTGGGGAACTTAAAGCAAATAGTCACTTAATATCCATAGTCAAGATCACAAAGAAATAAATGCAATTGTGCTGCCTGCTTTCGGCTCAAGCTCAGCTCACTTTCTTTATTTGTACGTAATTCAGGGCCCTGTCTAGGGAATGGTGCCTCCCACAGCAGGCTGGATCTTCCCACATCAATGAACAGTCAAGCTAATTATCCACAGCCATGCCTACAGGCGAACCTTATCTAGATAATTAACACTCTCTTCCCCAGTGATTGTGCATTGTTTTCAGTTAATAGTTAAGACTAACCAGCACAGAGATTTTCATAAAACTGGTGGCAGTCATTCATCAATCATGTAAGGGGCTCATTCTCCAAGCCTCAGCATCCACAGGGTGAAAATTTCTCACTGCCTTGTTCTATTGCTGGAATGAAAATGACTTTTTAAAAAGCATAAAAATCTTTCATTCATTTTGTTTGAACGTTTTAAGTTTCCACAACCACAAGGGATAAGTTGCTTTTGTTTAGTGTACTCAGAGTCTGGGATTGTTGGTCTAGCTTCCTGGGCTAAGATATGAATACATTTATGTTTAAGACCATCAGGATAACCTAAACAGATGTACACTGAGTAAGTGTGTGGCTCCCATTTTATTCACACCCACCCATCATTCTCAGTTTGTTCTTATTTCCATTTTTTGGCAAGTGTATGTATATGTGGTATGGCTGAGTACGTGTCTGCAGGTTGGCGTGTGTGTGTGTGTGTGTGTGTGTGTGTGTGTGTGTGTGTGTGTATGTATGTGCATATGGTGATCAGAGGTTGACACTGGATATCTTCTTCAGTTGTTCTTCACTTCATTTACCAAAGCAGGGTTGTCTCTTTCTGAACCTGGAACTTTCCAATTTGCCTAGTCCACCTAGCTCTCTTTCCCTGGAGATCCCCTGTGTCTGTCCTCCGAGTACTGGAGTTTCAGGCATGCCAGTTTGTGTAGTGTGAGGGATCAAACTCAGGGTTTGCAAATGCTAGGCATACACCATTGCCTGAGCTACAGCCCTAGTTCCTAGATGATCTTTTTAGGTTTATTTGTTTTATATTATATGTATGGGTGTACGCCTGCATGTATATCTGTGCACTACATGTGTATAGTACCCACAAGGGCCAAAGGGGACATCTAATGCCCTGAAACTGGAGTTACAAAAAGTTGTGACCCACCAATGTGGGTGCTGGGAATTGAACCCAGGTCCTCTGGAATAGCAGCCAGTGCTCTTAACCACAGAGCCATTACTCCAGCCCCTTAACCAATTTCTTAAACATGTAACTTGAAGGCTCTCCTAGTTACTCCCCATTTAGGATAAAATCCTAACTCTTTAATAAACTAATCAGAAACTCCCCTGATTCTTGACCATGACTCTCTGGTCCCCTCGTATACTGACCCTATCTTTACTTACGCTTTCCACCTACACAGGTGTCTTCACTGTCCTTCAACATGTCAGACATGTGCCAAGATCAAAGTGATTGTTCCAGTCACTCCTTTTGCCTGAAACTGGCTTCTCATTGGTTGTTCAGGTGACCCTTCCACTGTATCCAGGACTTTGCTCAAATTCACCTCCACAGATGTACACCAGGCCCCTTCATTGGCTCTCTACTATGTACAAGCACCACCAGCATGAATTAGCTTTGGTCATTTTTGTTGTTGTTGTTGTTTTTGGTTTTTTTTTTTTGAGACAGAGTTTCTCTGTGTAGTTTTGGTGCCTGTCCTGGATCTCACTCTGTAGCCCAGGCTGGCCTCGAACTCACAGAGATCCTCCTGGCTCTGTCTCCTGAGTGCTGGGATTAAAGGCATGCACCACCACCGCCCAGCTAGCTTTGGTCAGTTTTATAACCCTGTCCCCGAAACTCAGTACCCGTCACAGGAGCTCATATCTCTCACCCTCCTCTTTCTCCCCTCAGTCCATGTAACAGGACCCTGGCCTGCCTCAGACAAGGGCTCTGGACGGTCCTCACCTTGTCTGATTTACATATCTCCCTGGAACACATCACCCTGCCTACAGCAGACATTGCTCCTTAGACCCCGTTTTTAAATTACAAATCTGCTTTTCTACCTGAGATTTCTCATTCCGCCCAGATGCTCTGCATCACCCAACATCTAGTTTGTGAATTTAGTCCATGTTCTGCCGTCTTGTTTTGGGGAGTTTTGTGTGGGTTCTGAAGTGATGGTTTTGCTCATCCTTAAAGAGTCATGCCTGGGCTCTTTGCCATTTCTCAGCTCCACAGATAAATGTCCTAACCATGATGGTCTGTGACAACATCCCTGCTTGACAAGCCTTTGGTAACAGGCAACAGAAATGAATCAAGTCATGTGACCTTTGTCCTATAGGGACTGAGCCTGTTTGTAAAGTTTGTTATGGGCAGATCCTTCTGTTTACATGCAAGGGACTCTCTCTGGTAATTTGCCCCTACCACTGAGTCTGAGTTTATAAGGTGCCAAGCACAATCCTACGGGACATTCCAACTAACTGGGCCTCCTTTAGTGTCCAAGACAGAGGACAGCCCCTAGAGAGAAAAACAAGGCAGAATTCAGTGTAACATCAGGTTCTGTAGTGAAGCCAGCTGTCTGTGCACAGACAATACCCCAGGTCTCAGCTCTTCATCTCAGGTCCACTCTTCATCTCGGGTGGGTGCTTCCTGCTTCAGGGGCCAGTGTCCTGCTGACTGCCTACCTCTTGGTATCATGCCTTTGAGCAAGAGAGACTCCTCCTCCCTTTCAATTAGCAAATTGACCCTGCTCTGTGGTACCACTCTGCCAGCAGAGGGTCTCGGTATGTTGGCTACTTCCTATGGAATGCTGCCAGGTGAGCACAGAAGGGGCATGCTGGCATGCCTGGCTGGAACAAATGTGAGAGTCAGAGTTTGATTTCTTCTGAAAACCTTAAGAATGGGGCTTTAGGTTAGCTCTCAAAGCCGATGGATGCTCCCCAGAGTGTTTCTCTCTTTCCCTCCCTGTAATTCGTTACCTGTGTGCTAAAGGCAACTCTTCAATGTATGGATGGGGAACCTGACCCTGTAGCTAGCATACTCCCCACAGTCTAAGGGGGGGGGGGGGACTGATGTCTTCTGAAAATCTGGAACTGTGGAGATGGATATAAATGTAGCCTGGGAACCTGGCTTCCCTGTAAACCTGTTTCCTTCCCTCTTCTTCTCCAATTACTCTGAAACTCAGGTACTTACTGTCATGGAGCTGGAGAAGGGAGAAAAAGCATAGACTGGATCCCATAGACTGGATCCCATAGACTGGATCCCATAGACTGGATCCCATAGACTTGGAGCTGGAGTTACAGGCAATTGTAAGCCACCTGACCTGGGTGTTAGGAATCAGACTCAGATCCTCTGCAAAAGCAATCATTGGTGCTGTTAATCACTGAGCCATCTCTCCAGCCCCTAAAATAAGCCTTTAAAAAAAAAGGTAAATTGTGGTCAAGCAGCAAACAGGTATGGCGTGCTTTGAACACTATAGCTGACAATGGCATTGGGTGAAATCCTTGGGGTGTTCCAGAGGTAGAGCACCAGCTCAAGTCCGAGGATGGGGGGATACTTGCCAGATCTGGGTGGGTGAGGGCTAAGTCTTTACTGTTGGGAATGCAGGCACAGACATATGATGTGGCATAGTTTGTTCACTGAAATGACCAACCTGGTGACTCACTCACTCCCCGCTGAGGTGTTGGTAGTTTTCCCACTCCGCATGGAACAGCTTAGAGTTAATTTTGAAAAATATTATATATTTCGCTTGGCATTAAGATTATATATATTTTCCCCAAGAACCATTCTTCCCAAGAAAGTACGAATTATACCGTTCCCTTTTCATTGTGGTGAGTTGAAAACATCAGTGTGTAGATTGGACCCTGTGGTCCATTTGTCAGATCTTCAAGGTTCAGATGGGATGGTTTCTGCTGTCAAAACAGTCCAGGGTGGCTCTCCTTAAGAGGACAATTGAACACAAGGGCCTGCTGGCAGGCCACAGGTGTACAGAGATGGAAAATCCGGGGTCTGCTCTGACTCTACACTCATTGCATGCTCCTGACATTGGGTTGGGCATCTGACCGATAGTTTTGAAGTTTGATGATATGCATCTATTCTAGTTACTTTCTGTTGCTGTGATTAAAAACACAATGACCAAAACTAACGTCTGGAAGAGTTTATTTTCACTTAGGGTTCTAGAGGGAGAATCAACCGTGGTGGGAAAAACATGACAGCAGAAAGTGAAGAGATTACAGTTTTCTCCCCATGCAGAAAACTGGGGTGGGGGGACAGGAAGTGGGGTAGGGCTACAGTCGCTCAGAGTCTGCCTCTAGTGACTAACTTCCTCCAGCAAGGCTTCACCTCCTAAACAGCGCTACCCGCTGGGGACCGAGTGTTCAAACCCATAAGCCAGTGGGGGATGTTTCTTTCTCAAAAAAATGCAGCATCTTTCTCCTTCACCTCCCTACTGTGCTTCATCTTGAACCCGACGTAATTCCTGAGATACCAGCTTGAGCCCTGAGACCTCTCCCACCCTCATCATCTAACTTAGTTCTCAGAAAATAATTATTCCCTATTTGGAGTTGTTATTGTTTATGACCTGAGAGGACTAAAACTTTATTTTCATATAATAATTTGCCATCACCAAAGTTCATTCATTTTTTTACCATGGATTTTTAGGTCCCTTCTTGATATGTACATGTGTCTACATCTGATACCTTCCCCCCTTATCCCCGTGATGGTTCCTCTGTGCCATATTTTTGCCTATGATTGATCTGTGGTGTTGTGAGTCCCTCTTTGCTCTATTTCCTAATCAGCTGTCATTACAGCTCAATTTTTACATTTAACTTTATCATCACACTGTATACATTGTTTATTAAAATGTACTAGAATTTTGTATAAGAGATCTGATCCGTTGCTAGACAGACAGATGAACTGGTGGTGAGAGGGAGGGAGACAGACAGAAAGAAAAGGAGGCAGGAAGGAGATAGGTCATAACATGGTAGAAGATGGATAAATAGGTGGAAGTTGAGGAGATTATGTAGATAGATGTTAGAAAGATGATTGATAGATGGTAGATAAGATAGATGATAAGATTAGATAAATAGATGATGATAGGTGATTGATCATGATGACAGATGATTATAATAGATAAAGATAAATGGATGATAGAGATAGATAGATAGATAGATAGATAGATAGATAGATAGATAGAATCCCCAGTGATCCCCCTGAGCTGAGGACCATTTACCCACAGGCTCATTTGAATAGCTCATATCTTTCAGCCTTAACTTCATTTGCAGACTTCGTCTTGCTTGCACCCTAAGTGTCAGATATGGGCAGGGTCCTTGTCAGTGTGCCTACAAGAGTGTCTTCTCTTCTCACCATTGTGCTTTTCAATGTTAGAGCGTAAGAACCATGAGAGTGGTCGGGGGCAATTGAGCAGGCACATGCACAAAACTTCTGGGTCCTGCATATACCTGCTTGCTACCTCAGGGCTTTGTCATATGGCAACTCGGAGTTTACCACCCCCAACCCCCGATGGTTTTATCTATCTGGTAGCTCTTGGCTTCCTGATGGCTCTTTGATTGCACAATCTGAGGGGAGCAAATATGAACCTCAGAACAGTGAAGTTGCTGTGAGTTCTTGGAACCAAATGCTTCCTGAGTGCCGCTTCCTACCTTGTTTGCACAGTTTAGGGGATGGAAATCATGGGAAAATAACAGGCTGTGGTGTTATCTGTAGAAATCAGCAATCAATAGCAATCCCTGGTTATACCAGACACTTCCCTACACCCTGGGAAAGCGTCAAGGGAATAATAATGTCTTTAGCTTCCTGAACCCCCAACTCCCAGCTCTCGCTGTTTATCTTATTCTCGAAATAGGTTTTCACCATCCCTGGTGACATAGGTATGTCATCTCAGCTACTTGGAAGCCTGGGGAAAGAGGACTACCATTTCAAAGCCACCCTGGACTACAGAATAAATCCAAGGCTGGTCTGGGCAACTTTTTGAGAGCGTGTCTCAAAATAAAAAGGAAGGGCTGGGGGTCAATGGTAGAGTGCTTACCTAGTGTTCACAAGGCCCTAGACTTAATCCCCAGCTCTGCAGAAATCAAAGATGAATTTCTTGTTAATCATGTGCATCAAAAGGAGAGGGAGTTTGGTTTTCTACAGCCACCCCTCAGATCACCTCTCAGGATTATATATCATTTAGTTTTATAGAGTGAGTTGGAAAGGTTAAGTGCGCACCGTGATTTAGAATGGGCATGCTTTCAAGACCCTGCAAGTCAAGAGCACTGTGAAGGCAGATTTCTGACCCCAGGTGATGGCTACACACCTGGTGAGTGGCAGATGATGAATACTCCATCTCCCACACGAGCATGAGTCTGGGAGCTCCTGGGTAAAAGGAGATTTGTAGACAGCCATTTATTTGGAGAGGTGGGTAAATACCTGCTGAGATTCCTGTTCTGAGATACACTGTGAAGGGGGTGGGCACTGAGAACAGCAAGCCTACTCTGTAGCTTTGAACCAGAGGCAGGGACAGCATTGCTAATGTCACTTTAATGATAAGATGGCTTTTTTTCCTACTTGCAGCTCTGGAGAAGATATAAGACATTAAATAGAACAATAAATGTGTTTATATGGTGTGTGTCCAGCAGGAGCAAATCCAAATTAGGGACTATCTCCATATTTTTTGCATATATTTATGTCTTAGGAAAATATAAAAATGATGTAAAAGTAAGTATACAGACAGCTCTATACAATAACCAGAGAGGTGATTTATCAACTAGCCCTTGCATGTTGTTTTAAGAATTAAAAGGTCCATATTTAAAGTCATCTTTAAAACTCTTCTGTCTTTGGGCAGAATGTCAATGTACGTACTATATGGAAAATCCATGGGGCTGGGGAGAGGCTCAGCAGTTAAAGGTATATAATGCTCTTGCAGAGGACCTAAGTTCAGTTCCCAGTACCCACATGGTGGATCACTCTTAACACTAGTGCCAGGGGATCTGTCGCCCTCTGTTGGCTGCTGTAGGAACCTCACGCACATGCACATACAGACACACATACATACATACACACAAAACAAAAAAGACAGATGTTCTCTTAAAGCTCCATTAGTAACAAATAAAGATGACAAGTGGATTTTCCCATCTCATGAAAGTTCATACTGCTAGGCACCCCAAGGCAGATGTGTGTTCCTCAGAAGATTCTCATTCTTGTGTCTTACTGCTCACAATTTCTGGGGTCCTTGTTCCCAGGACCTGGGAGATACCATCAAGCCTTCTCTAAGCCACAGAAAATGGAAGAAGGGGCAACAAAGAAGCAGCTGTCTCTTATGGACGTGATCTTGGAATTGTACAAATGAATTTTTCTCATTTTCCACTGTGTTTCTTGATTATATGGAATGCCATGGAGACCTTGAAAGAAAGCCACAACTGGATTAAACTGCAGAGAACAAATGGTCGTGGAGTGCCCAGCACCAGTTGATACATCTGCAGTACACCGACACTTAAGGCTCAGGGAACATAGTGGAAAAGGGGGGGTGGGGTGGAAAGATTGTAAGACCCAGAGGACTGGGATGGCTCCATGACAATGTTTTCTATGTATGATGGGGAAGCTGCACCATGAGTTCAAAACAATGTGGTCACCAGAACAAGACCTGAACAAAGACCACACAAATCAGGTGGGGTAACTGCATAAGGCTCCATCCCTAGATGTAGAGCTACATGCAAGCAGTGGTTGCTGGGATGGGAGGATCAGCATTTCCTCCCCCTCCTTTGATACTTCTGAGTGGTTAGGTATACATTGACCTCAAGCCTCCTTTAAACTCCATAGTCAACACAAACTTCTAGTTTGCATTTCCCACTCTTCCTGGAAGAGAACTTCCTGGGGTTAAGGCATGCCGTGGCGCCCTCACCTGGGGGCTGGCACAGTGGAATGCGGGGGGGGGGGTGGTGTGTCATCCATGGACAGAACGAATTTCAGTTGTTTTCGCCCCCATTCTCTTCCCTCATCTCCATCCCTCTTCTGCTTTAACCCTTCTCTTTACCAAGTCTGCCTTTCTGTCTACTTTCATGTCTTATAGTTGCGCATGCCTTGTTGAGTTTAGTTAAGACGTCCCCTGCCTGAGCATGGGTGTGAGGTTGTTTACTAGATCAAAGGCAACTCATCAGTACCGACACCACTGAAGAACACAACACCTGCTCCTCCTACAACCATTAGCAGCCAGTAGTCCCTCCAAGGAGTGGTGGGACCTCAGGGGCCCTGTCTCCCCCATGGATCTGATCTTGCACAGATAAGTTCATGAGTAAGATGGCTACCACTTCCAGCTGATGTCTTTTTTTCTTTTCTGCACCATCCTCTGGCTCTTACATCCTGTCCACTCCCTCTTCCATGATGTTCCCTGAGCCTTGAGGGAAGTGACACAGTTGTCCCATTTGGGGCCAGGCATTCCAGCACCACCACCGATTCTCGTCACGTTGGCCAGTTACGCGTTTCCTCATTGACTTCCACCCATTGTAGCCTTATGCCAGGAGAGTCCATAAAACACACACGCCCTCTGTGCACAGCTGAAGAATACCTGGTGTATTTACCAAGTCATGTGACTGACTATCACCACCGTTCATCACTAGAACATTCCTAACCCTATATATTAGCTAATTTTCTGTTGTTCTGGTAAAACATCATGACCAAGGCGACTAAAATAGAATTTATCTGGGCTTACTGTTCCAGAGAGGGTCCATAATGGCTGGGGAGGCATGGCAACAGGAAGCTGAGAGGTTACATTTTTAACCTTACGGGGGATGCCGAAAAAGAACAGGAAGTGGGGTGAGGCTGTGAACGCTCAAAGCCCACTCACAGCAGCACACATTCTTGAGCACGGCTCCACCTCCTAGATGTTCCATAACCTCAGTCAGCACCACAAACCAGGAACCATGTGCTCAAATACACGCAGAGCTTATGGGAAATGTTTCTCACTTAAACTACTACATTCTAGAAAGTTCCCTTCTAACCCCCAAAGCCCATCCCTGCCACTAGCCCTCAGAAAGTGCTCTCTCTCTCTCTCTCTCTCTCTCTCTCTCACTGTCTCTATAGATTTAGCCTTCTGCAAACATTCTAATGTGAATATCTTCTCAGCTTTGCTTGGCTGGCATGGTGCCCAATGTCAGTACACACAGTTGTGAGCATCCCCTGGGCACAGAGTAGCAGGGCCCCCAAGCCACCCTTGTCTTTACCACCATCCCCGAAGCCCTTCCTTAGTGATGTCCCTTCTGCCTTCTCATATCCAGATGGCCAGTATTTGAGAATCCTTCATCTTATGTGTCAGAGGAACCTCATCAGATAGAGTCCCATCCATAGATGGTTGTTTCCTTAGCAGAGTTTTGGCGGGGGTGGGGTGGGGGGGGCACTTAATATTTCTTCACTGATTGGTCTCAGTAATTTTATCCCCCAGCTGGGTCTGGCCCTGGAGGTCTGGGGTGGGGTCATAATTCAACAGGAAGGATCAGGTGATCTCCCATGTTCCCGCTTTGCATTCCCAGTTCTCACAGAAGCGTGCCGGGAGAAGCGGTACCAGGCCGGGAGATCTCCCCAGTGTTGCTGAGCAGAAGCCGTAATTGACAGTAATAGCTACAACCGCTGGCTGAGAAGCCGCTTTCTTTTCCTTTCCTCCCCCTGTCATGGAGAATCACACAGCTTGATCAACGGCTTAGGATTCTCAGCTTCTTACTGAAAAAAAAAAAAAATATGTGTAGTGCCGGCAAAACCACTCCGAGTGTGGAGTCATTTAATTCAATTTGTGATTTTTGCCTTGTTGCGGAGAAGACGGTGATCATGAAAGACGCTGTTGCTCTTTAAAATTGTAAATGAGGCTCTTGCCAGGAAAAATGTGTCTATTCCCCTAGGAAGTGGAAGACTTTTCATTACGGGGGCCCTCGCAAGTTGGCTCTGAGTGCTGGGATTATGCCACAAGGAAGAGGCCCGGTGATGGGGTTTTGGTAGCATCCCCTGTTCTTCATTGTATCCATGGCTTTGCAAGTTGTGTTGATGTTTAGGAGTGATGACCGTCACCTCCAGGAAAGAACCAGTGTCCACCTGCATGAGCTGCTTGCCTCTGGGTTTTAGCCACCCGGACTCTCTGTCTTCTTCAGAAGCTGCTGAGGCCTTTTAGGAGGGGAACGAGAAAGTGAATGATGCTCAGCAAAGCTCCTGGTGTGTAGTGGAAGCAGTAACAAAGTTTGAATGGATTGAAAAGGGAGGAAATGGGGCTGATGAGATAGCTCAGTGGTTAAGAGCACTTGCTGCTCCTGCAGGGGGTTCAGTCCCAGCAACCCACATGGCAGGTCACAATCTCCTACTACAGTTATGGGTTATCTGGTGCTCTCTTACGGACTCCATGGCCACCTACACACACATGGTACACATCCACATACGTATATGCATAAATAAAAGTAAAGTAAAAAGTGGAAAGAAACCTGTAAGGACTGTCTGGTGAAGCCCAAACTGAGAATGAGAGTACTTAGTATTCTTAGTATTCTCCAGGCCTGCTTCAGCATAGCCCTCCCCCGGTCCCAGAAGGAAGCAGGAACAAGTCTCCAAGAAGCCGCTGTATCTGCATTTTGGTCACTCAACAGTTACCCCATCAGAGATTGACTTTTCAAATCTCTCTGGAACCCAGAGCCCCATTGGTGCTAGGAAAGTGATTGTCTAGCTGAACCACGTGCTCTGCCCTGTGTTGATGTTGCTAATGAAAACCGGGGTGCTTCCAAGTACCATTCATTCATTCATTCATTAATTCACTCATTCTTCCATGTGTGTGTGTTCTAAGCCTCCACAGTCACACATGGCATGTTGGGCAAAGTAGATGACCCTCGCCTCCATGGCTCTGAGATAGAATTGTAAATCTGTAGGCAGAGACAGAGTCTATTGGCTAGATAGAGGTTAGATTGGTCCATATGCTATGGATCCAGCTTTAGGTTAACATAAGCTCCATGCCTTATGGAAACAACAGGCTATCACTTACAACTCTGAGCTTCTAGCACCCTAAGTCTCTGAAAAACTTATGTGTATGTATACATATAAACATTAATGTACGTATACATGTGTGTTTATAGATGATGCATTTCTTCTACACTCCACGGGCTCCTGCCTCTAACACTCTAATATACCATTGATGGTTAGCAGTTATCCCCTCAGGGGGACCACACCCTAAAGTCCACCATCATCCCATCCTCTTACATTCATCTCTCCAACACCAAAGGGTAACAGGTAGCACTCATTGTTGGTACTGTCTTGAAGTTTATTTTTTGTTTTGTTTGTTTTAATCTGACTTAGTCTTTTTTTCTTGGGTTTTCTGCCTACCTGGTCCTCATAGGGTTTGAATTTTCTCACATTGGGTATAGGGGAGATGTTCTTAAATGGGTGTGGGTACCTTCCCAAGGACCTTCAACTCTATAGGCACCCAAATCACCAGGGTTAGGGTAGAAGGGCTTCCCCTCATACACTACAGATGGAGGTGGTTTCCTTGGAGTTCCTGGCTCATATATGAGGCAGGGACCATGGGCTTGGATGGCTTTGCAAGTTCCCAGGCTGGCCAGGAGACAGCACTTGCTTAGCAAGCCTACGCTGCCTGTGTGTACATACACAGACCTGTGAGGTCAGAATCCTCTAGAGAAAGAAACATCAGAGGTGGAGGAAAGAGACTCAGGTGTGCATCACCTGACAGCTTGACTTCCAGGTACCTGGGACTTCTACAAAGTGCCACTGCCAGAACTCTACCCCAGGATGACTTCATCTAAATCACTCTGAAAAATCCACCCTGAGCATCTTCATGTGTGTGTGTGTGTGTGTGTGTGTGTGTGTGTGTGTGTGTGTGTGTGTACACACATATGCCTAGAGTGACTGCTTTCTCGGATTTGATAAAACCTTAGTCCACAGGGTCAAGGGAATGCTGGGTGCTGGCCCTTCATGGAGCTAATCCTGTTTCTGCCTCTATAAGACAAGCCTGGCTAAGGAAGGAAGCCTCCTACCCCACCCCATCACTCTCAGTCTCTACCTGAGTGTGAGCATTTCATCAAGTTCAGGAACCTAGTCTTCAAATGTCTCCTCTCCTTCTAGCCCTCTAATTAGAGATGTCCCCACTCAGTGTTCTGTGTCTCTCTCTACACTCTAGCTCAGTCTCCCACAGCGTGTGTGAGACTTGAGTCAGTTCTGCATCCAAAATGTTTAGGATAGGTATACCACAGATCTAAGATGTTATCTCCTAGTGACCACATACTATGATAACATCATTGTTGACATTGTGACAGTAAAAGTCAGGCCTTGGGAATAAATATGCATACCTAAGGAAAATTGTGTATTGGTAATACCCTCTCAGCGATGATAGAGAAAATGGGAAGACGTTACCATGAAAAGAGCAAGGAATGCTGGCACAGAGGCACACACCTGCTGTCTCAGCTTCTCGCGAAGCAGAGGCAAGAGGATTGCTTGTGGGGCTGGAGCCATGGTTCAGTAGTGAAGCCGATTCCAAGCATCCACATGGCCACCCACACCCCGCTGTAACTCTAGTGCGGGCATTGGTGTTACTGTGAGTCTTGTGGTCAGTTGTGGTGTTGGTGTCTGTGGTTGTTTTGGATGAGATATCCCTTGTTGACTCTGGCGTTTAAACACTTAGTCCGAAATCGTTGGCACTGTTCAGGAGGTCTAGAGATGTAGCCTTGCTGAGGGATGGATGTCATTGGGGTCAGGGTTTGAGGTCTCAAAGCTCCATGTCAATCCCAGTCACTCTCTCTCCTTCCTGCTTAACGTTTGCTATGTGAACTCTCAGCTACTCCCCACCAGCCTGCCGCCACACTTCCCCACCCTGATGGCAGTGGACTCTTATCCCTCTGGAGCTATAAGCCCAGATAGGCCGTTCCTTCTGTAAGTTGCTTCGGTCTTGGTGTTTTACCACAGCGATGGAAAAAGAAGGAAGACAGCATCAATCCTGGTGTTTGTGTTGGTATCCCCAACATGTTAGTGCCACTGTATTCACACTCCCCTGAGCCTGAGAAGCACAGTCACTATGTTTCACTATGTGCTTTCTTACTAACAGACACTTTTCCCAATGAGTTGGAACATAGATGGCTCCTGGTTTCATTCCAGTATCAAGGATCCCAGTGTCAATAGACTGACATGTGTGTGCCGTCCATATGCCAGGCCTGTATACTAATAAGCTATCTAGAGAGTGTGCCTTGAGATGGAAGAGACAGCTCAGTGGTTCAGAGCACTAGCCACTCTTCTAGAGGATCTAGGTTCAAGTCCCAGCACTCACATGGCAGCTCACAACCATCTGCAGCTCCAGTTCCAGGGGTATCCAACGCCCTCTTCTGACTTTCAACCATATGCACGTCTGTGCACCATGTGGGTGCCTGGTGCCCTCAAAGGCCAGAAGAGGGTGCTGGATCCCCTGGAGCTGGACAGTTTTGAGCTGTGCTGGGAGGAATCGAAGTCCAGGTCCTCTGGAAGAGTAGCCAGTGCTCTTGTCCACTAAGCTGTTTCTCTAGCCGCCACCACCCCTTCTGACTTTCAAGGGCAAATGTATGCATGTGATGCACAGACATACATGCAGGCAAAAATACCCATGTACACAAAATAATAAGTACATCTTTTAAAAAAAAATAAAATAAGAGAAATGTCATGTGCCTCCCAGTTGGCCAGTCTGGAAGAGTAAGTACTCCAGAGGCAGAGTCCAGGGCAGCCTGGAAACTGTTCCTTGCTAAGTACCACGACTCCAGGAAAAGTTAATTGGGAGGGTCTGAGGCTCACCCTCGGGTGCTGATCCCATCTGAGCCTCTGCCTCGGGTATCAGGATCGATCCCCGCCTCTTCCCTAATCGCTCTCTCCAGAGAATGGTTAAGTATGCACTGGCGGTTGGCTGTGGCTTCTTGCGCTCTGAAACGCAGTCATAAAATATGCAGCACAAGATATTGTTTGCCTTCTGTGTAAACAACCCAAGCTCTAAATTATTGAACCTAAAGATGAGATGGAGAGCCATCCCGGCAGTTAATCTTGTCTTCCTCCCGTCCTGTCAGAACGTCAGAGGTTTGATTTGTGTTCCCAACTAATTCCGGCTGCATATTTAAAAGAAAAAGGAGTTTTTTTTTAAGCCTTGTTCTCTTAAAAAATCAACCAGACAGTCAGATAGCAATTACAGGGCTGGCAGGTGGGTGGGAGGTAAAGGAGCAGTCTGCTTGCTTTTGGGTCACTGGGAATAAAGGTACAAAACTCTCCTTTCATGTCCATATAAGTCTACGGTGCAGGATGCTTCCAGAGCACCCTGGCAGTTTTAAGTGCTCATTAGGAAGATGGGTGGGCAAGTCTGTATGTTGGAGGGTGTTTACCTATTAGGGAGCACTTTGATATGCACAGATCTGCCTCAGACTGGGGATAACCAGAGCATCCTCCTGTAAGAAGCCTGATTACCTCCAATCTAGTAAGCTGGAGAGCTAATTTCTTTTTAATATCCCCAGTTCTTAAATAGGAACGAGGCACCGTGACATATGTCTATCCCCCCAATACTCCAGAAACAAAGGCAGGAGGGTCAAGTTCATCCTCGGCTGCATAGAGAGTTTGAGGCCAATGTAAGATACACGAGACCCCCGTCTCAAGCAACAGCAGTGACATAATTCTTAAATAGGATACTTCATTTTAAAAGGCCAGCATGCACACAGATGGTCTTACAGGACAAGGAAGTCAGGGAGGCTCTGGCTGGGGCTTATGAGACCTCAGTGAACACACAACACAGCTGGATGGAGTTGCTCTCAAAATGTACATCTTCCATCAGGAGGCCCAGGGCAGGCCAGCAACCCCGAATCCAAGACCTCCATCTTTGCTTAAGAAGCAGGTGGATCTTGTACTTCAAGTAAGAAGAAGTTAGGAAAAAACCATCCCAGAAGCCCTTACTCTCCAGAAACAGCCAAAAAAAAACAAAAACAAAAAACAAACAAACAAAAAAAAAAAAACCTTAGTGATGTCATTTCATTTGTCCAAAATTGGTGGCTTTTTCTTGGGGGGGGGGGATCTGGGGAGAATGGATGAAGCTTAGAGTCAGCTTCTCCTAGTTTATCCTATCTTATTGGGGTGAGGTTTGCTACCAGCTGTCTTTATTTCCACTTGTTGGATTCATTTTAATTCATTTTTTGAGACAATGTTTCACTATATAACCCTGGCTTTCCTGGAACTCACCACATAGACCAGGCTGGCCTCGAACTCACAGATTCCCCCAGCTTCTGCCTCCTGAGTGTTGGTTATGAAAAGCGTGTACCACTATGCCTGGCTTGGTTGATTCACTCTTAAAACTTCCAACAAACTCTTCTAAATTTCCGACACGGACCTGGCACTTTTATTTCTTACACAGAACTCTCTGCTTTCATTTATTTAAGATCAGGTTTTGCTAATTAAAATATCCCCTGGGCACTTTCAGTACAAATCCTATCAGCCCTTCCCTCTGCCCCTGTGGAATAAGTTGAACAAGACTTGAGAACCTGTTCTCAGATCCCTCTTTCTATGTGGAATTTGGTGCTGGGTTCAATGGGAATTTCCCACACAAGAGCCTACGGTGTGCATCTGTAATTTTGCTACTGTTATGAATCGAAATGTAAATATCTGATATGTAGGATATCTGACATGTGACCCCTGTGAAAAGGTCATTCAACCACCCCAAAGGGGTCACCACCCACAGGTTGAGAACCAATGATCTAGACCTTCAACACTAGATTCAGACTTGGAGGCACCCAAACTCATGAATTGAGCAGCGACGAGGTTCTCAGTCTCTTCAGCGTGCAGATGGGCATTGCAGGTGTATGTGCATGTGTGTGGAAGTTGGAGGACTACTTCAGCTGGATTCTCTTGTCATTTGAGACAGGCTCTCTCATCTTTATCCAACACATTCTAATTCACCTAGTCCAGAGAGTATCAAGCATCTATCTGTCACTTCCTACACAGAACCGAGATTTTATTTATATATATATATATATATATATATATATATATATATATATATGTGTGTGTGTGTGTGTGTGTGTGTGTATGTGTGTATATATATGTGTGTATATGTGTATATATGTATATGTATGTATATGTGTATATGTGTGTATGTATATATGAATATGTGTATATGTGTATATGTGTGCATATATGCATATACATATATGTATATGTGTGTATATGTGTGTATATGCATGTATATATGTATATGTGTGTATATGCATGTATATATGTATATGTGTGCATATATGTATATATGTGTGTATATATGTGTGTGTATATATGTATGTATGTATATGTGTATATGTGTGTGTATATGTATATAATACACACACACACACACACACACACACATATATATATATATATATATATATATATATATATGCCACTGTGCTCAGTCTTTTTAAACACAGATTCTGGCCTTGACCTCAGGTCCTCATGCTAACAAAGCAAGCCATCTTTCCTTTCTACTGATAGAGCCATCTCCTCAGGCTCGATATCTGTGTGTGATTTTAGGTTCTGGGCATGAATATGCAGGGAATCATTATTCTAATGAGAAAAATATCTCACCTTCAACAAAGGGTGTGTATAGAATTGATGATGTTAAAAGAATAGGGGTTTTCAAGTGTTAATAAGCGATCCTGTTTTGTTGATCGTGTACTGAGAGCTTACATGCTTTGTAGAGTCAGACCCTTCCAGACTATCCCAGTTTATCAAGGTGATGTGGATGGGATGGTGGGATTGGTATTCTTACATCCTTCTTGTGAACAGCTGAGACTCACACTTCCCAGAACCCCCAATGGAGAAGATGCCTAAGTGTGAATTGAGGTGCCTTAATCAAATGCACCCATGCAAACTTGGACTTGGGTTATCCATTTGGACATAGGCACCTGGGATTGCTGGTGTGGACTAGAGTTGATGGATGTCATGGATGGTCCCTGGTCATTTTATATCCTGCTGAACTCCACAGCTCTGAGTTGAGACCAGGGCAGGTCTGTAGTGTGGTTTGAGCATTTGTTCCTAGAGGCTGGTGACTCAGCTTCAAGTCTACTGTTTAGCCACTTCAGCGATCTCAAATGTTATTAATTCTCTGCAATAGATGGAGGAGCCCTTGGGAATTCAGCCTTGACCAATAGAAACCAGATCGAATAAAACTTATACAAAAATCCCAAGAGGGTAATAGATTGCCCTGGGGCTGACAGCTATAAAAAAAAATCCAAACATCTAGCCATGGATGGCTCTTGGGAGGTTAGAGGGTGATGTCTGAGCATACGTTCACCATGATTCTCATTTTTACTGTTTCAAACCCTATAGATAATTTTCAGCAAGAGACTTGGGGACATCTATATCAGCCAGGGTTCTCTGAAGGGACAGAACCAACAGAATGAATATATCAGGAGGGATTCTCTCAAATGGCTTGTATATTACAGGCTAGGAAGTCCTACAAAGGCCACCTGAAGGTTGGAGAGGCTGAGTAGTTTCTCAGTTCATGAGGCTGGGTGCCTCCACATCCTAATCTAGTGTTGAAGGTCCAGAGCTGCCTCTGGGTTGCAACCCCTTGGGAGGGTGAAACCCTTTTCTTAGGGGTCACACATCAGGTATCCTGCGTATCATGTATTTATATTACAGTTCATAACAGTAGCAAAATTCCAGTTATGAAGTAGCAACGAAAATAATTTTATGGTTGGGGGGAGGTCACCACAGCTTGAGGACCTGTATTAAAGGGTTGCAGCATTAGGAAGGTTGAGAATCACACTGACCTAGAGGATTCCTAGAGAGGGGTTGATATTTAGTCCACATTAGAAGGCCAAAGAAGTTGGGTTCTATTGTCCGCTGAGGACAGCAGCAGCAAAAAGTTAAAGATGGGGCCCCCAAAGTAGGAGATCCTTCTTCATGTTCGGGCTGCTGCTGGAAGGTGCCTCCCACCCTGGGGGAGGGTCTTCTCTCCCGCTTAATCCTTTCTGGAAATGTCCTCACAGACCCACCCAAGGGTACATCTCTTAGTTGACCCCAGATCCCTTCAAGTTGACAGGGAAAGGAAGCTATATCAGCATCAGAGTGGATTATAGAAGTGCTGGGCTATAACATCCTACATAGAAGTGACTATTACCAGTCTTTGAACATTCCAGAAAGGTACTTTGACCATGAAACAGATGAAGCATGTTTATATGAAGTCTGTGAAAGAAAAACAACAGTTCTTTTAATTAGGTTTCTGTTGCTGTGGTAAACACCATGACCAAAATGTAACTTGGGGAGGAATGGGGTACAGGTTACTTCCAGCTTGAGGTCCATCCAGGAAAGTCAGGGCAGGAACCTGGAGGTAGGAACTGAAGCAGAGGCCATTGAAGAATGCTGCTTAGTGGCTTGCTCTCCATAGCTGCTCAGTCTGCTTTCTTATAGCACCCAGGACCATCAGCCCAGGGTGGTACTGACTTCAGTAAGCTGGGCCCTCCCACATCAGTCATTAATCAAGCAAATGCCACACAGCCATGGACATAGACCAAGCTGATGGAGGCAATTCCACCAGTTAAGGTTCATTCAAGTTGACGGTTGACGGTCACTGTGACAACTACCTGGTTACAAAAACTCTTTTACAATTCTTTACAAGGCAGACAAAGTTGAGGTGTGAAAATTGCCCTGTGCTTGTCACTTACTTACCATAAAGACGGTGCATGTGCTCGTGGAATACACTTGATATTCCCTATCCTGAGATTCTAGGGCTGAGAGTCAGTTCTCCCCCGCCCCCCTCCCTTCTCCTTTCAATGACTTCCATCCAGTCAATATTTATTTAACAGTGGAGATTCACGCCTTTGTGTTGTCTGTCATCAAACAACCCAGCCACAATGGTTGAGCTGGGTTCTTACAGTGCACCGTCACCTGGGGGCCGTCCTAATAGAGGAGTGTCTGTCTAGCTCTGTCTTTCAAAACTATGGACAACCAGGGGTTAGTGTTTTGCTGGAGCAAACCTCCAAGCTGTAAGTATTGCCTGGAGACACTTTCCCGTGATGATTACAGTAATACTTGGTAATTGAATACCCCTTGTCAACTTAATGGACTGGAAGGAATTTTAGTGCCCAGAGAACTGTGATCGGGTGTTCTAGTCTTGATTAAAATGGCTAGGGCTTGAAAGGTGGTAAATTCGGAGAAGGAGCCTTGTAAACCGGCTTCTGAGATGATGTTTGATTACGAGATGGGCGTGGGAGGGCAGAAATGGATTGTTTGAATTTTAGCAGAATGGAAACTTCAATCATTCCTGAAATTTAAGAGGATTCCATAGTGCTTACACCGCTATCAACAGCTTTCCAAAGAATACCCTTGTATTTCAGAGTAGAGCAGTTATACTGCTAAGTAAGGCTGGGAAGAGACAGGTGTTAGCAAAAGTTGCCTCTAGGATGCCCAAGTAAAGACCCACTTGGGGAACCCTGCCATGCTTACCAACAGGAAAGTGTAGACCTCTGCTGTGGTCCATTCTCACAATGGAGTAGTATACAGCAATGATTGATGATGGTGTACAACTGCGTGTGACAGTAGCTTGTGTTCAGTGAAAAGGGCCAGAGACAGGAGGGTGCAGTCTAGATTAATTTACATAAGAAACCAACGCAGACAAAACTCACTCATGCTGAGAACACATAAGATGCCTTTGCTAGGCTATGGCGGGATCCTCAGGGATGCTGTTAAAGTGTTAAAAGTTTTGTTGTTTATATTAGTTACTTTACTGTTGCTGTGATTAAAAAAAACTTATGGCAGGAAGGGTTTACATTGACTCACAGTTCATCATAGTGGCAGGAGCATGAGGCAGCTGGTCCCATAGCATCCACAGTCGGGAAACAGAGAGAGAGAGGGATGCTGGTGTTCAGCTCACTTTCTCCTTTTTATTCAGACCCTAGCCCATAGAATATGCTGTCCACATTCAGGATGGATCTTTGAACTCCCCTCCCCGCCTTGTAGGCATACCCAGAGATGTGTCTCCTAGATGATTCTAAATCAAGTTAGCAATGAATACCGACCATCAGGTTCCTTAGTTGTGTACCAGGAGTCTGTGGGAGGAAAGATGCAGGAAATGAAGCATCCTGTGGCATGGTTGCTCTTGGTAGCTGCACTGGCTTGAAAATAAAGGATGCTTGGGAGGAATATGTGGAGATGTCCAGTGCAGCAGGCTTTCAGGAATTGCTTCTGTGTGTGTCAACCGTGTCTCCCTCCTCTTCCTCGCTTATCGGAGTGAACACATGACCATGTGGATAATGACTTCTCCTGGTCCGAGGGAGCTCTTTTGAAATGGACATAATGCACCTATATCCTTTATACCCTTACTAGATGATCCATTCAAACCACTCCCAAGTCTTTCAGGATCAATGTTGTTTCTTAAAAATTTTAAATCTGACATTCCCAGAAGCCACACCGATGAAGCCTTACCAATGTGACTGCTTAAACATGAGTCGATCAAGGACAACTACAGCAGACATGCTGACGTGGACTGGGGGAAGCTCTTAAAGCCTCAACCATACACAAAGAACTATAAGTCACTAAGGAGTGCTGAGAGTGGGAGAAATGGTCTTCCCAGGGAAAAGAATGCCAACTGGTTATCCAAACCAAATAGTTAGCCCTGAGGACATACATACAAGCAACATTATATAGACTGAGCAGGTTATTTTTAGGAGTATATATGTATATACAAATACATATATGTATGTAGCAGCCATTAATGAAAAAAGAGGCCATGAATTTGAAAAGGGGCAGGGAGGGGTATATGGAGGACTTGGAGGGAGCAAAGGGAAAGGGTGAAATATAATTTTATTATAATCTCAAAAGTAAAAGTAACAGCCCGGGTAGGTGGCTGTGGCGCACGCCTTTAATCCCAGCACTCGGGAGGCAGAGGCAGGCGGATCTCTATGAGTTCGAGGCCAGCCTGGTCTACAGAGCGAGATCCAGGGCAGGCACCAAAACTACACAGAGAAACCCTGTCTCGGAAAACCAAAAGAAAAGAAGAGAAATGAAATGAAACAATAAAAAAAAAAAACCCTGGGAATAAGAGGGAATGAACTATGAATATATCCAGAAGCTTGGAGGATGCTCCAAACAATTGCATTTGTTAAAAAAAAAATTAGTTCTAGAAGATCACCTCCTGTACAATCCCACCTGTGTCACATTTGAAATTGTGAGGGTTTGGATATTCAGGAGAGGATAGTGGTTCCCAGGGATGAGGGGTTTGGGGCACAAGGAAATGGGGTTCAGCTGTGAAAGGGAACAGGAAGAAATGGAAATGAAGGGCCTGGATAGCAGTAATGGGGCATGCATGTACCACCTGTCATGGTACATAAATACATATATGACCACATACACACAGAGACATGCACACATGTTTGCATACCCGTACACATATACACATACAAACATGTGGGCACATGCAGACATTCATACACATATATACACATACATGAGCACAAAGGCATGCTGACACATGTACAGACATACAGGCATGGACGTACACACACACACACACACACACACACACACACACACACACACACACACACACGTAAATGTGGATAAAACTGGGAGACCCTGAATGGGGCCTGTGCTGGGCCCGCATCTACCTTCTGTCTGGGATTCACTCTGTGAAGAGGCACCACGTTGCATCAGGATGTTCCAGCCAAGGCTGGAGAGACTGTGCTCTGGTAACCACAAGGGAAATGGCAATCATCTTTGTCAAAGTTCCGATGAAAAGTCTTAATTATTGATAGGATGACAGAGGAGGCTTCACTGACAGACCTGCTAAGGCCATTTCCTGTAGGAAATGAGGAGTTTCTTGGAAAATCTGTTTGTTGGGTGAATGACCCCAGAGGTAATTTGTAACAACAATTCTTAAAAGGTCTTATTAATAAAAAAAAAAAGAAAGAAAGAAAAAGCTGGAGCCAGATACTGGAGTGAAAGCTGAAAGATCAGAGAAGCAGAACAAGCCACAGACAACCTCACCTCACCAACTCCTCAGTCGATCCTGTTTCCACAAATCTTCAGACTGAAAGCCTCTGAGTCCTCACCCCTGAGGGTCTCAGTTGAACTGCTGCTTAGTTCCTGTCTCCTCATGCCTTATACACCGTTCTCCACTCAGCCATGTCACTTCCTGGGATTAAAGGCATGTGTGCTTTCCAAGCAAAGGCATGAGATCTCAAGTGCTAGGATTAAATTCATGTGCTACCACTGCCTGGCTCTGTTCCCAGTGTGGCTTTGAACTCATAGAGATCCAGATGGATCTCTGCCTCCCAAGTGATAGGATTAAGGGTGTGTGCCACCACTGTCTGGCTTCTATGTCTAATCTAGTGGCTGGCTCTGTCCTATGATCCCCAGATAAGTTTATTAGGGTATACTATTAGTGTACACAATATATTGGGGTATACAATATATTGGGGTACACAATATATCACCACACTAATTAGTTTGCTCCTTGTTTGTGTGATTTTTTTAAATGCATCTGACTCCTCCAAGTCTGATATAAATGATATGTTACTATCATATTCTCTTAGGTCCAGATTGCAAAGATTATAAAGTGCATTTTGACTACCTGTAAGAAAATGCCTTCTGAACTTTTTTTTTCTTTTGGTTTTTTGAGACAGGGTTTCTCTGTGTAGTTTTGGTACCTGTCCTGGATCTTGCTCTGTCTACCAGGCTGGCCTCAAATTCACAGAGATCCACCTGGCTCTGCCTCCTGAGTGCTGGGATTAAAGGTGTGCAACACCACCACCCCGGCTCTGAACTTTCTTAGACTCAATGACAGATCTCTTTTAGAATCAATTTTTAAAATTACACTTATTTAATGTGTGTATGCACACACGTGTGTACACACTACATGTACCTATGGAGGTCAGAGGACAACTTTAGGAGTTGGTTCTCTCTTTTCACCATGTGAGTCCTGGAGATGGAATTCATGTGATCAGGCTTGGCACCTAAGGGTGTAGCCGTAAGGACCTTTACCTGCTGAGCTATCTCGCTGACTCTGGTTTTAAATCATTTTGTCTTAGTGGCTGTTCTCACTGATGTCATTGAATAGATGACAAGAATCAGCTAATAGATTATCCTTTTTTAAAAAAGCTATATTCTTGGAGAATTCCATACCTGTACACAGGATTATGTGTACCCTCTTACCTCCTCCAGCTCTCCCTGGATTCCTGGACACATCCCCTCCCCAATCCTTTTCTTCTTTCTGTCTTTAATGTACACAAACCACAGGGCTTGCCATGTAGCTGATTCTGTGATTGTATGTGTGTTTGTGTACTTATGTGTGTGTTTGTGTGTATATGTATTTTTGTGTGTTTCTGTTTGTGAATATGTTTGTGTGTACATGCATGCCTATGTGCATGAGTGATGTGTGTGTGTGTGTGTGTGTGTGTACACACAGCCCTGGACTTCACAGTCCAGTAAGGAGTACTGACTAGTAGTAACTATGTAAATGTGATAACTCACATGGAATGAAAGCCATCCCTGAAAGACACATTTCCATGGTATATCACCATAATTAGCATCATTAAAAGTAATCCAGGGATGGAATTAAGAGGATGTTCTCAGGGGACCCATCTGATTCACTGCACCCCCATCCCAGTGATCTCCCTATCTCCCTCCAGCATCCCCAGGCATGCTGTGATGGAAATATCACTTAGCTGCATCAGACATTGGTTTTAAAAATTTATTCCATCAAAGCCAGCCATTTATGTTGACTATATATATATTCCAGTGGCTTGGGAGTCCCCACTGAAAAAGAGCAGCAGGCTATTATGGCGCTGGTAGCCACATTTTAAAACAACTCCCCCCCCCAAGCTGCAGTTTGGCAGCCTCTCTCAATAGTAAATCGAGCCCTGCAAGTAGCTGGATGGAAAATGGGGGTGGCATGCTTCCATCTAAAGCCAGCCGCCAGGAACTGTGGCCAGAGTTGTCTTAGGGTAGGCAGCCTTAAAAGGGGGCTGGTGAAGCAGGATGGGACCCCATTATTTAGTTTCCTGTTTTAGTGAAGGCTCCTTTTGAAATGGTCTGTCTCAGGTTTCCTATAAAACTTTTGATGAGCTCCTGAGAAAATTACTCGCAGCTATGCAGAACTTTAAATGTTATCTGGGGGTCAGAACACAGCCTCACAACTTTCAATTCTTTTTAAGAGTGCTCGGTAGCAACTGCTCCCGGACAGCTGGAAAGCCCAAAGAGACAGGAGATATAGTCATATTGGACGTAGAAGTCAGCCTCAAAGGCTGGGCCTGGGTATGTTCTCACCCTTAAAACATCTTTTAATTATAGTCTCTTTGAGAGCCAAAGCCCTAATTGTTCCCAAGTATATCTTGAAGTTTCACTTAGGAGGAATATTTCCATGAGGCTGTAAAGCAGGCTATAGTCATTCAGTATCTTTCAGGGGATGCCTTATTCGTCAGGAATGTGTCCAACACACCAGCATGGACCAACAAGATTGCAGAATAATGATACATTGACATTGATCAAAATTGCTACAGAAAAGGAGCTTCGAGATGGTTCTGTGATTAAAGCACTTGATATGTAAACATGAGGATCTGAGTTTGGAGTCCCCCAAAAAATATGTAAATGCCAGGTGGGTGTGGCGGCCCACCTGTAGTTCCAACTTCAGAAGGCAGAGACAGGGAATCCCCAGAACAAGCGGGCTAGCAAGACTAGCCATATTGGCGAGCTCGGAGTTTGATTGAAAGACCCTGCCTCAATGAATAAGGTGGAAGATGGGTCAAGGATGATTCTCTACATCAGTCTTCAGACTTTCACATACATGTAACACACACATGCACACATACACACACATGTGCCCCCATACATGCTAATGTGCATACATATATGGACACTATACATACACGAAGGAAAAATAAACTACAGATAGTATTTCATAACTTGTTTGTTAGTTTATTCCAAGATGACTTAATGGGTTTAATTACCATGTTTAACCCCTAGAAAATAAGAGCAACTCATTAAAGGAGGTCACATGAAAAGGATAATAGAGATGGAAAGGGGGGGAAAATGGGTTAGCTTCATAGTGGGAATTCATCTCATGTAGTTCTGCACAATTGTCGAATGTAAACAACTGCTCCTTCTTCATGCTTACCAGACAAAACCACATAGTGATGAGACAGTTTAGTGGCCATGGGATGAATCCAAACCAGTTACCCGACAGACACACAGCAGAACGGGAGGGAATTCCTTTGACTGTGAGCATGGACAGAAAAATGGTGCTCCTTGCCTTTGATGGTTTTCCCTCTGTGTGGGTCTGTGTTCTCATCTGTCTTCATTAGTGTTTGTTGACTTGATACAAGACGAAGTTGTTTGAGAAAATACCTCCATCAGATTGACTTGTAGGCAAGTCTGTTGGGCATTTTGGTGATGAATGATTGAGGTGGGAGGGTCCCGCCCACTGTGGGTTGGTGCTCCACCCGGTCTGGTGGACCTAGGTTATATGAGCAAGCCATGCAGAGCAAGCCAGTAAGCAGCTATCCCTCATGGCTTAAGCATCAGTTCCTGCCTCCAGGTTCCTGCTCTGGCTTCTCTGGATGGTGGGCTGTTAGCTGTTGAAGTGAAATGAACCCTTTCCTCCCCGAGTTGCTTTTGGTCATGGTGTTTATCACGGCAATAAAAAGCAAAGCAATGTATCATCCCTTCTAAAGATCTGCCAGTCAAACACACTAGGACATGGTTAAAAGGGAAACAGAGTCATAATAAGTATTTTGTCTTTATCCAGCTCATGTTTTAAGGCTATGGAAATACTAGTCATCCTCACCTTTCTGGACTGTTGAGTCAGAAAAAAATGTGTTTGTCCACAGCTCTGCTGTCAGATTCATGCATTCTTAACCCTATAGCCAGCACTGGATGAGGGACTCTGCAGGGAGAACACGGAGGAGTTCATAGGCAACACACGAAAGCAAAAAAGGTGTGTGATTGGACAGGAAGGTGCTTGGTGGCTTAGTTGTCCAGTTGGCCTTGTTGGTCTGTCCTGTTGGAACATCCCTAATTCGTATTATGATCTTTCTGTTTGTAGTTTCTGATTCAATGGGTGATAGTTCAGCTCTTCCTTAAGACATCCATTGCAAGAAATAGTCAAATTTTGCTTATGTTTACAAAGTACTCTAGTTTATTTTCCTGTTAATATGATAAGCATCGTGACCAAAAGCAAACTGGAGAGGAAAGGGTTAATTTGGCATACATTTCTGGGTCACTGTTCATCATTGAGGGGATCCATAAAGAGACTCAAGCCAGAACTGAAGGCGAGACCACAGAGGAATGCTGCTTACTAGCTCACTCACAGGCATATATGCTCAGCTAGCTTTCTTACACAGCACAGGGCCACCTGCCTAGAGAATGACACCGCCCACAGTGGCCTGAGCCTCCCATGTCAATCACCAGCCAAGACAGTCTTTTATAGGCTTACCCACAGGCCACTCTCACTGTGACAAATCTTCAAGATTCTGTGCTCTCTGGTGACTCTAGTTTGTGTCAGGTTGACAATAAAAAGCAATCCAGGATACAACTCAAGCAAGATTGAGGTCACTTAGGATGCATGGGTGGTTTTGTCTACTTGGGGACTCTTTCATACCTGGTCTCTGATTTAATTTGACTATAATTTCCCCCCAGCACCTCACCAATCTCCTCTGTGTACCCTTGATTATGTCCATCTCCAAATTGTTAAACTTTGAGGCACTCAGCGTGAGCTTTTCAGTATGTGAATTTGGGGGCCCACAGAGTGCACCTAACACCTTTCCAAGTTCCCCTTTCCTCAAGGAACCTCAGTGAAGAGGCCCACTTTTATGCTGGTTTCCCTCCAAGTGTCTGTGTCTACCCTGAGTTTAGACCACAGGGTGCCAACAGTGAGTGCTGATAGGACACCCTGGGAGGTTGGAAAGACAGTTGTTAGCAAGGGTGCATATCAAGTCGGTTTAAAATCAAATCCTCTCAGACTCTGAAGACCTGGAGTAACTACGGTGTAGATGTAACCAACCGTCTTTTAAAATAAGAAACACAGAACCGCCGGGCAGTGGTGGCGCACGCCTTTAATCCCAGCACTCGGGAGGCAGAGGCAGGCGGATCTCTGTGAGTTCGAGGCCAGCCTGGTCTACAAAGTGAGTTCCAGGAAAGGCACAAAACTAGACAGAGAAACCCTGTCTCGAAAAACCAAAAAAAAAAAAAAAAAAAAAAAAAAAAAAAAAAAAAAAAAAAAAAAAAGAAAGAAAGAAAGAAACACAGAACCAATGCAAAGAAGAAAGCCAAGAGGTCAGAGCTAAGAGCTAAAACCTTACCCTTCCTCCTGCAGTGGTCCTACCTCTCTGAACCAGAGCTACTTTCTGTGTTAAAGTCTTTATATAGAGTTTCTGTTCTGCCTTCTCATTGGTTGTAAACCCAACCACATGACTGCCTCGTCACGGCCTGTCTGTATAGACCTCCAGGTTTTCTATGATTGGTATTGAGATTAAAGGCATGTGTATCCAATACTGGATGTATCCCTGAACACACAGAGACTTACCTAGCTCTGCCTACCAAGTGCTGGGATTACAAGCATATGCCACCACTGCCCTGCTTTCCTATGGCTTGCTAATAGCTCTGACCCTGGGCAACTTTATTTATTAACATACAAATAACATTTTAGTACAAATAAAATATCACCATACTACAGCGTGTGAGTGAGCAGAGGACTCTGCTTTAAACAAAAACACCATGTGAATGCAGGCAGCAGCTCTGAGGAGGAGGTAATGGCAATGCCCAGTTCTTGTCTGTGTCTGACAGTTAGGTAGGAGGTCAGAATTCAAAGGCACACATGAAGTCAATCTTTAGCCTTCCCATGGTCCTTCATAAGCACTAAATGAAGCTTATTTGAAACTTGATATGTGGTTTCAAATGCAAGCTATCACACCCAAAGTCTAGACCACCCTCACAATACATGACCCTAAACACTTGGCACACTGACCTCATTTAATTAGTGCTGCTTGTGACAGGGTGGCCTCATACAGATGTGCCTGTCACCACTGTGCACTTTAAGCGGGTGTTGCAGTAACTATGTGAATGATACCCCCTGGAGTTCACTGTGCACTCTGCATACCATATACCCTGGATGCCTGGAATCTGAGTGCCTGGGGAGAACCTTGGGCCAGTGGGCCAGAACTTCTGGACGGGATTCAGGTGACTGCCCCTCACCTGAACAGGGCAATGGGCTCAAATGGCCCATTCTCCATACATCTTCCCCTGTCTGATGGAGTATCCATTGCTCCATACTAGTGGTTTTCTGCTGCTCAAAATTAGCTCTTCTCCGTGGTGGCTTTACAGTGGAATCTTGAGAGGAATGAATGCTTTGAACACTGAGTTCGTGGCCATCCATCATATATCCCAGACTGAAGAGCTAACCTACAGTCTGTGGAGACAAGACCCTCCCTCTCAGTATTTGTCTGGAAACATCGGGTGTTGCCAATGTATAGCTTGTCTTCTGAAGTATCTCCTGAAACACCAGGTTTGTGTGTGCTGTAGACCCAACTCCATATGTTAATCCTAAGCCAGAATGCTTTATGATGGGGCTGTTTGTAAACTGTTCCACATTTACTGATTGCTGTGCTGAATAATTGATTGGGTTATTATAAGGCTGAGCATGATATATATATAATGTGGATTAATCTTCTCTTTTACATAAAGTGGTAAATTGCTGCTGAACTTGTTGTAGCAGGAATGACAGGACAGATGGGCCACAGCCCAGACCACACTCCTGAGCAGAACATGTTGATGGGGATTTGGGCCATTGAGGCAATTCCTCTGGTCCACCAGGCAAGGACATGGCTAAAGAAAGTGCTTAGAATGGGTCCTTTTAGTAGCTTTGAAGTAGGCTCTTTGTCCTGTTTCCAAGAATATTGTTCTAATCATTTGGCCCTTTGTGGGGCTCCTCCCACTGTAGAACCTTCCACTGGCTTCATCTAGTGATGACTGTCAGGATTGCATTTAGAGTCACACCTGTGGTCCAGGATAATCTTATCTCAGGACCTTCAATTTACTACAGAGTCCCTTTTGCCATATAAAGTGGCAGCGATAGACTCTACAGATAAGGACATAGGCAACTTTGCTGCCCCTTGATTCTTTATTAAGAGAAGAAGTGGAGAGATGACCAGCCCAGGGAGGTTGAGTTTACCTTCTGTCTCTTTTCCTTGAAATCTGATGTCCCTAAGAGTGTGGTCTCCCTGGGAGCAGAAGCCTTGCCCAGTGTGCTCACTTGGCACCATGGACAGCATCCACAACAGCGTGTGGCTCACAGGCGGCTGCTCCAGTTCTTGTCTGTGACCCAGAGTTGGGGAAGGAGGTCGGAATTCAAAGTCACACATTGAGAAATTGATCTTTAGCCTCCCCCCCCCTCAGACCCACACAGGCATTAAATGGAGCTTATGTCAAGCTTGATACCCAGTTTCAAGTGCAAGCTATCACCTCCCACATCTTGGCTATAGCTTCATATACATATAACCTTAAACCCTTAGCATAGTGATCTCCATTAATCACTAATAGGATAGCCTCATACAGCTGTGCATGTCACCATTGCAGTTCAAGCAGGTACTGCACTATAGGATTGATGCCACCTAGATGTATCAATGTATCCGGTACACACCATATCCAGAGGTCTGACAGGCACTCAAAATATAGTCCTAATTAAGAGACATTGTATAGTGTGCAAATCTGGGGCCTTCAAAGTTCTGTTTTCCTTCCCAGTTGCTATATTACAGAAAGCAACTTAGAGTAGAAAGGGATTATTTCAACTTATAATTGCAGGTTTACAGCCCATCATTATGGGGACGTTAAGGCAGGAGCTTAAAAAAGCCAGGCACATCGCATCCAAAGTCAAAAGCGGAAAGTAATGAATGCATACATGCTTGCTTGCTTACTAGTGCTCCACTCTGTTTCTCCATTCTTACACAGTTAAGGACCGACCCCATGCCTAGGGAATGGAACTGCCCACAGTGGACTGGGTCTTCCCACATTGATTAACTTAATGAATACAATCTCCCGCAGACATGCCCATAAGCCAGCCCAGGGTAGACAGCCCCTCATTGAGACTCCGTTCCCAGTGATTCTAGGTGGTGTTAAGTTGATAATTAAAGCTAACCATTGCAGGAGTTAAGTCTGATGCACCCTAATTAGTGCCATAATCAGGATTCTCTACTGGGTACATTTTGTTCTGAAGTCCATTCTGTCAACTGCAACACAAACTAGATGTCAAAGATGGGCCATGAGGCTGGAGAGAAACGAAAGGACACTTACTTCTGTTTCCTTCTCGTGCTACTGGAAATGAACACACATAACTTGCTGGATGAGATAAAGCAAATTCCCCCCCTGGTGGCCTCATGGGATTTTTAGTAAATCACTCATCATATCCCAAACCAAAAAGGCAACGTTGACTTGAAGTTTATCTTTAATTATATTTAAATCACAAAGACTAACTGAATGTATTGACATTTATACCAAGAAATTAATTGACATTCCATTAACCTCAACCAGCAAATTAATTCTTCAGCCTCAGACCGGGGGCACTAGAAGCCTGAAGCACAATTATGTATTGATCATGGGCGGTGGCTTGACAGTCTCCCATGGAGGTTTAAAGAAACAGAAACCTTCTTTTGTAGGAGGAATTACCTATATACATATTTGAATTAATTTTATTACAGGATAATAAAACATCTGAGCCTGTGAGTGCTGCCATTTGTCATGTCAGATGGGAGCTGAGAAAAACCATTAGTAGATTTAGCGCTGGTCATCACTATCAATTAATAACCCCTTTTTGAATTTTCATGCAAACATAAGAGCTTTTTCAGTCCAGCAATTCAATTCAATGACATGCTTAAAGAGACAGTGGATAGAGAACAATAATGTCTGTAGGTCTTTTATTTCAGTGTGGCACTAATGCTGCAGAATGTATACATGCTTGAAGGCCTGAAATACCAGGTATGCTTTGGCTATTGGGTGCAGGGTGTGTGTGTGTGTGTGTGTGTGTGTGTGTGTGTGTGTGTGTGTGTGTGTGTGTGTGTGTGTGTGATACATCTTGATTTTTCTGCTGAGGATGTCACACAGCCATGGCGAGGCTTTCCCACATCCAAGCACCAAGATACTTGTAAAGACACTTTAACCTCCCTCCACATCTGCCATCCTTTGACCTGCCTGGAGACATTCTGCTTCGATGAAGTGTAAAGAAATTCTGCTCAGTTTATTTTAACTTAAAAACAACAAGTAACTTGCAGTGGGGTCTAGGAAGCAGAGTCCCCAGACACAGTAGTAGAAATGGTTTCCATTAAAATTTTGTAATGGGAAATCTTTACAAGGCACACATTCATAAATGCCTGCTAGAATGCTGACAGTGTCTTCACACAAAGTTGGGCCATCACAGACCCTTCTCAAATCCCCAAGAAGGGAGGCTCAGACATTCAGGAACTAATGGCTTGTCATTGGCTTGCTTACATTTCTTGCCACTTCCACTGAGTCTGTGCTTCCTGCACAACTTCCACTGAGGACCAAAGTTTCATCCCGAATGCTGGGTACCCAAGGTCCCTGTTTCTGCAGACAAGATGTGGTCTCAAACAGTCTGCAGCCCTGGAAACGATACTAATGTGTCTGTGGCATACGGATTAGATTTCTTTCTTTTTTAGGGGGAAAAAAAAACCTCCCAACAAAAAGAAATGTATAAAAATAAAATATCTCTCTATCTCCAAGCGAATATGTTTAAGAAAATGTCACGAAGTGGAGATGAAAGATGTAGTGTTATTTTCTCCCTCTGTTTGTCTGCTGTAGTGATTCCAGCTCAAGTGGAAAATGCCTTCCCATTGGGAGTGGAGAGAGCTCCCCAAAGATGTCAAGGGCACTCACTGCTTTTAGATAGAATTTTGCCTTTTGCAAACAGCTGATTTCCCATCCCCCACCTTTTGCTCTCAATCTCTCTCTCTCTCTCTCTCTCTCTCTCTCTCTCTCTCTCTCTCTCTCTCTCACCACTTTGGAACATGGGAAAGCCTTCTTGAACTATGTATTAACAGGTGAAGTACACCATGAAAGATCACTTAGGTCAATCCAGGTAGGACAGAGGTGGAAATACAATTAAAATAGGAACAAAAGAGGTCAGATTGAAAACTTGCCTTTTAATAAATGAAACTTAAAACCTAGGAGGTGAGGTTATTTCATCTCAAATACACTGACCATGTAATTAGAATGTTGCGCTTGTTCTTAAAGATTGATGTGAACATTGCCTAAGTGGGAGAGGTTTGCTCTTGCAAAGAAAACCCCTTCCCTTTAGAACCATTTTGAATGAGTAACAGTGTTACTGGGTAAACTTTCCTTGGGTAGACTTGGACAAATCTATGCACCCTAGATAAGGAACCCCAAACAGAATAAATAAGCAATTGTACTCAAGCCTAGCTGAAGTTCAACTGGGGTAACCCACACAAGTAAGGGTGAGGGGTTGCTTACAGGAACATGAGTGAGGGGTTACTTACAGAAGCATGGAGGAGGGGTTCCCCACAGGAGCATGGGTGAAGGATTGCTCACAGGAGCACAGGCAACTTACGGACTGCTATTGCACCAAAGCAAAGCTCCCTCTTGCCAGCAATAGCTACCTGCTTGTGTGTTCTCTGCAAAGTGTTGGTCCATGGGAGCCCTCCCTTGCATCACCAAATATCAATGGTCCAAATCTTGTGTGGGTCTTCTCCAAGGAACCACAGCTGCTGAGGGTTCAAGAAGACATGGACCATGTCCTTTCCGGAGGACAGCATCCCACAGTATACGTCTCTCTCACATTTCTCTCTGGGACTTCTGCTTCCTACTTGGAGATGATGACATGAGCCGCAAAGGATCAAACTGGTCAAACTTTGTGTTGATTTTCACCTTTTAACACGGCCATATCCCTACTTGTCAGTCATTTTGTGTATCAGTCATGAAACAGAGGCAAGTCCTCATCTGGAGACTTGGTCCTATCCTAGATCAAGTCTGGCTGTGTCTTTGTCCATACTGGTTAACTGGGGTTGCTGCTCTGCATGCCAGTACAAGGCTTGAGATGACAGATGTATGAAGGATGCTTGCACTTAAGAAAGATTCCCCCACTCTGATTAACATTCTAAGGTTCTGCAGAGATTCTTGTGAAACCCATAACTCATCTGAAAGGATGTCCCTTTTTCTTCTTTTATTTTTTCCCCTTTCTACTGAAACTTGGTCTATTGCTCCATTTCAGTTGAGATCATTTTGTACTTTTTAGTACCTTAAAAAAAAAAAGCCTGGTACATGCATTCTCACCCTAATGGCAGCCTTTGTAATAGGGCCCGCCTATGCAAACTTCTATCATTCCAGTTCTCTTGTTGTTCCAATTCAGAATAGCCCCGGGTCAGTCTTACATACGAACTTGCTCATTAGCAGTGGGGAGAAGTACTTGACTACTTCGTGTTCTCGTCTAGAGAAGTATCTATGTAATGAAGTAAATATCATTTTATTATGTTTAAAGGGTATTAATTTGTCATTTTTTTTCTCATGATAAAGACCGGGAATTGGCAAGCTTTTCCTGTAAGGGGTGAGATAGCATTAGCAATATGCCAAGCTTTGCAGACCATGCATGTTCTAAGCTACATAATCTTTGTTTTTTTTTTCAAAAATTAACAATCTAAGGCTTCATTTTTAGCTCAAAAACACTGTTGCATAAGCAAGCCATGACTCGTAGGTGACGGACTAGCCATAGTTGGCTGCTTTAGGGTGATTTTAAAGACTTGCATGGGCTTTCTACCAACCACTCACCCACACCTTCTGCCCCAGTTAGTCCCAGAATTCTTGAGGATTCCAGTCACACCTCAGAGGTTGCCTCAGTTTCCACTGTACCATCTTGTTCTCTGCACACACAAACCCTGGCCCATGAGTTCCCCCTTTTTGGAGAGCGAGCTTTCTATCTGTCCGCCCATCCGTCCATCCATCCATCCATCCGTCTATCCGTCTGTCTGTCTGTCTATCTCTCCTCCTCCATACCTATGCTTCATAGAGACCTCAGCCCAGGCTTTTCCCTTTGACACTGCCCTGGACCTCCCTGGCCACACGCTGTCCCCCTGGGAGGCTCTTGTCTCAGCAATCCCTTAGGCTTTTCACCCACTCTTACAGCTGTAGGGATCTGCTTATTAGGATGATGTTTTACTCAATGTCCTCCTGTGGATTCCGCTTCTGCAGTGAGTCCTTTGGATTGGTAGCTGATGCCCTGAGTAGAGGTAATACTGATGGATACTCCTCCTGTGGCCAATGTTGGGCTAGCAAGGACTTCATCTGCATGAAGTGTGGGAATCAGTGCAAGCCCAGCTCAGGAGCTACTATAAGGCCACTAATTGATCATAACCTTCCATTGATAACTCTAGAATCTAAGTCTCAACAGCAGAAGAATAGAACAACAATGAGAATTTCAGAACTAATATGGCAATTGCTGACTGACAAGTAACTGGTGGTAGACTGAGGGACATAATGGGAAACTTGTCCATTGGGGAAACAGTCCATTGTGGCTGAAGGCTGAATCTCTCTCTCTCTCTCTCTCTCTCTCTCTCTCTCTCTCTCTCTCTCTCATATATATATATATATATATATATATATATATATATATATATATATATATATATATATATATATATATATATCAGAATGACTCTGGTCACAAGAGAGTTCATGAGACGACAAATTTGTAGTGACAAAAAAAATCTCATTATAAAGTACATACATTAAAAGAGTTGTGCATATTTTACTTACTCATAAAAGGTCTCATACTGAAAATGGTAATGAAGAAGTTAGAAAAAAAAAAGTGCCAGTAATGGAAAACTTTAATAGCATGATAATGTCTAGGGAGAAACAATTTGTTTGAGTAATATCCCCATTTTAATCTTGAGAATGAGACACGAAAGAGGATACAGGAAAGGAGGACAATGGTCCTTCCATGTGGGAGACATCTGGCCACTCGTGTCTGCCTCAGATGCAAATTTCCCAAGTGCCACTGCAGGCGAGGACCACAGTGATGTGGGGAGTCCTTCTAAAGTGGAGCTGAGCTTGGAGGGAGGCCCCCTGTACCTTCACTCACTCCCCATGCCTGTTTCTGCAGAACATTTATTAATGGCCCCTGATTTCTGTCCAGTTTTGTTTTCATGAAACATTGACCAAAAGCGATCCGGAGAGGAAAGCATTTTTACTGGGCTGCACCTCTGATCACAGACCATCACTGAGAGAAGTCAGGGCAGGAACCTGGAGGCGAGAACTGAAGCAGAGACCATGGAGGAGTGCTTCCTACTGACTTGCTCCCCATGGCTTACTCAGCCTGCTTTCTTACAAGGACAAGGACCACCAGCCCGGGGATGGCACCAACCACAATGGGTTGGGCCCTCTCATATCAAGAAAATATGGGGGGGGGGCCTGGCGAGATGGTTCAGCAGTTAAGAGCACTAGCTGTTCTTCCAGAGGTCCCAAGTTCAATTCCCAGCAACCACATGGTCGCTCTCAACCATCTGTAATGAGATCTGGTGCCCTCTTCTGGCCTGCGGGCATACATGCAGACAGAACACTGTATACATAATAAATAAATAAATAAATAAATAAATAAATAAATAAATAAATAAATGTATGGGTTTTTTTTTAAAGAAAATATGTCACAGGCTTGCCTTCAGTCCAATTTGGAAGGGGCATTTTCTCATTTGAGGTCCTTTCTTCCTAGATGACCGCAGCCTGTGTCAAGTTGACAAAAACACCTAAATTTAGGATTCCTATCCTAAATAGGATGATATCCTCCTAATTTTGAAAATTCCTTCATTTTCCGTAGGAGGGCCAAGATAAGGATTTATTAGTGTATGAATGTGTGAAGAAGTGTTTGTAACAATCCATTGAGGGCTTTAGGTGGGAGGATCCAGCCCAAGACAGTGACCCTTCCCACAAAGTGTAGCTTCCACAAGGAGTGCTAGACTGTAAGTGTTGCCCTCTCTTTGACTCCTCTAGGGATAAGGGCTAGATCATCCAACCTCAGCACCCATGGTCTCTCCTAAATTGTGAGGCCCCAGAAAGTAACCCCCCCCCCAAATTCACATCTTATAAACTGGCTCTAAAAACTCCAAAAGAATTATCCTAGTTATTTTTCTCATTCCTGAGAAGTTTATCACGGCTCCTTGTCTCAGGGACTATAGTCTGTTATGGAGGGGAAGGCTTGTGGCAGGTGCCTGTGTTCTAAATGGTTCAGATCCTGGCTAATCAAGAAGCAAAGGCCAGAAGTAGAGGTTACCATTGAGGCCCAACTACTCACTTGCTAAGGACCAAATGTTCAAACACATTCAAACCATAACAGGAACTATCCAAGGAAAGCCAGACACACATCATTAGCAATAAAAGCATCGAGAGCCTAGGGTTCAGACACAGGGCAACAGTGGAATGGATGGGGGAATCTCTGAACCACCGTTTCTAACTTAATATGACACATCTTGCACCTTTTAGAAAGTGAATGGAAAGGGGTACTGGGAATCTATCTCAAAGCGTTTCCTAAGAAAAGAGTCACTCGTGACCTAGACCAGTCCCCCTCCTCTTCACCTCTGGCTTTATTTTTGTTTCCTAAAATTTCACCAATTTATACTTCAGAGAGCCATCTGGAGGAGCTTAAGTTGGGAGTGGAATTTCACTCTCTGTCTCCCCCACCCACTTCACCATGCTACCACAGCACTCACACACACCCCGGAAGCAAGCCGGTCGCCCATGTGGGGGTGGCTACAGAGTGAAGCTGGCTCACCAGAATGCTTCTTAAAGCCATACCGTAATATATTGGTTTCTAACCCATAATAAAGAAAAGCAAATACAGGTATTATTAAGACGTGTTATCTAGTGTCTTGGTTAAATTGTCAGCTTGACACACCTAGAGTCACCTGGGAGCAGGGAACGTAAACTAAGGAATTGTCATCATCAGATTAGGCTTTGGTCATGTCTGTGTGAAACTGTATTGATTGATTCTTGATGTGGAATGGCCATGCCCTCTGTTGAGGCACCATCCCTAGGGAGGTGGTCCTGGGCTGTAAGAATGCTAGCTGAAGCTAACAAGGAGGACCCAAAGAGGGTTGCATGGATTGTCCTGGGAAGGGGAAACAGATGAGATCTCCATGAGTAAACTGGGGACGAGGGATGGGCAATGGAGGGTAGGGGATGGGGGATGAGAACATAAGGGAATGGGATGGTCAAGCTGTAACAGGGATGGAGTGGGAAAGCAATGAAAGAGATACCATGATAGAGGGAGACATCACGGGGATAGGGAGAAACTGGGTACTAGGCAAGTTCCCAGTAATCTTCAGCTTAGACTACTAGCAATAGTGGAGAGGGTGCCTGGACTGAACTGGCTTACCCCAGTGATCAGATTGGTGAATACCCTAACTGTTATCATAGAGCCTTTCTCTAGTAACTGATGAAAGCAGATGCAGAGATCCACAGCCAAACACCAGGCTGGGCTCAAGGAATCCAGCTAAAGAGAGAGAAGAGGGATTCTATGAGCAAGGGGCATCAAGATCATGATGGGGAAAGCTACAGAGACGACCAAACCAAACTAGTGAGAACTCATGAAATTTAGATCAACTGCTGTGGAGCCTGTGTGGGACTGGACTAGGCCCTCTGCATAGGGAGACAGTTGTGTAGCTTGATCTGCTTAAGGGGCCCCCTGGCAGTAGGATCAGAATCCATCCCTGGTACATGAGCAGGCTTTTTGGAACCCACTACCTATGATGGAACACCTTGCACAGCCTTGAGGCAGGAGGAGGGGCTTGGACCTGCCTCTGCTAAATGTACCTCCCCATAGGAGGCCTTACCTTCTTATAGGAGGGAATGGGGGGTGAGCTGGGAGAGGGAGGCTGGAGGGCTGGGAGGAGGGAAGAGGGGGAATCTTTGTTATATAAAGTGAATAAAAAAATTCTTAATAAAAAAGATATGTGTTATTGTATATCAGAAGAATTATAATATGGTTTAGAACTTTACCTTCAAAAATAGACTGAACAGAATAAAGTCACTAAAGAATACTGTCAATTGGTGACTAGTACTCACCAATAAAACACTTGCCTTGTTAAAAAAAAGAAGACTGCTAGCTGAACATAATCTCAAGAGCAAGCCAGCAACCTACATTCCTTCATGGGCTCTGCTTCAGTTCCTGTTTGAATTCCTGCCCTGACTTCCCTCAGTGATGGACTGTGACCTTGACGTGTAAGCCAAGTAAACCGTTTCCTCCCCAATTTGCTTTTGTTCAGAGTGTTTTAGCAGAACAGTAGAAAGGAGACTGGGAGACTTGGTAACTTGAGCTCTCAGTTATTCATATTGCTCCCACTCAAGGGTCGATGTCTATATGGTGTTTGATCTCTCCAAATGCAACGTGTGATAAAGCATTCACAGCTCATGCTCCAGTTTTCATGCCTCCACTTTGATTTACGGAAACATCACAGGACTCAGAGAGTTGGCAGGGGACCCTGAAGGCAAAGTTGATTTCAAAGTGTCTTGAAACAAATTCTCTCTCTCTCTCTCTCTCTCTCTCTCTCTCTCTCTCTCTCTCTCTCTCTCTCTCTCTCTCTCTGTTGTGGATTGCAGAGTGTATTTGAAGGGTCTATGAAGTAGCTTCAGTTGTCAACATGGCACACCAGGGAAGCAGAAACCTCCTTTGAGGAATTGCCTCCATCATATTTGCGCGTGAGCAAGTCTATGGAGGCATTTTATCAATTTAAGTTGATTGCAGAAGGGCCCAGCCCTCTTAGAGTGTACCACCCTTGGGCTGATTGCCCTAGGCTGGATAAGAAAGCAGGCTGAGCAAGCCATAGGGAGCAAGCCAGTAAGCAGCACTCCTCCATAGCCACTGCTTCAATTCCTGCCTCTGGGTTCCTGCCCTGATTTCCCTCTGTGATGAACTGTGACCTGTAAGCCAAATAAAGCCTTTACTCTCCACATTACTTTTAGACAGTGTTTGATCTCAGCAACAGAAAAGCAAATGAGGACAGCTAGATTATTGATAGTTTTTTCTTTCCTCCTCTTTGCTATTTGATGTGTTGTATTGATACCTTCCCAGCTCCCCTCTTTCCGTCTGTTCCTCTCAGGAGATGCTAGTATGTCCTGTGTTCTCATAGAGAAACTGTCACCTTCCTGTGTCTATAATCTTCCTATATGGATGGTCTGCCCTGCTTCCTTGATTGTCATCCGTTTCTTTGACTTCTGCTTGTCCTGAAATGGTCATATTTCTCCCCCGATTTTACAAGGTATAGCAACTGTGGTTAACAGTGATTTGTTTTAGTGATTGAAACATGCTGTTTATTCCATGCTTTCCTGGCTTTTAGGGTTGTTGGTGAGACATCTGGTATTATTCTAATGTTTCTGCCTTTGCATGTGAGTTGTGATTTGTCCACCACAGCTGTTGGTGCTGTTTGTGTTTTCTGTTGTATGTTTTTTGTCTTGTACTGTGATGTGTCATGGCGCAGTTCTTCTCAACATATCTGTTTGGCTTCCCAGTATCTCCTGTGTTTACATGTCCATCTCCTCCTCAAAGTTCGGGGAACTCTCAGCTCTAATTTCATCAAATTAATTATCTAAGCCCTTTAGACTTTGTTCTATCCTTTCTCTACCTCAGGGATTCTTAATTTGGTTTCTTGAGTGTTTCGAAGAGTTCTTGCACACTTTAGTTATTTGTGTTGATTTTCTTTCTTACATATGTCTATGCACTGTCTCAGCCTTGTCCACCAGTCCTGAAATCCATTCCTCTGACTGCGCTTGTCTGTGTCCAGTGCTTTCCATTGTCTTTTCTTTTAATTTTATTGATTCATTCTTTCATTTCCAGAATTTGTGCGGTTCTATTCCAGCGTCTCGATTTACAACCTGACTTTTTCCTCTGTGTGTTCAAATCCTCATTCCAAGGTACTGAGCATTTCACCCACACTGATCACTTTCTTGTCTGGGTCCTGAGTGGATTTTCTTACTTCATTCCACTGCTCATTGGAGTCTTCTGGTGGTCCTTGATTAGTTTTTTTTTATGATCAGTACATTAATTATTATTTTTAATATTTTTATTTTATAATTAATTTAATTTTACGTATCAGCCATGGATTCCCCGTCCTCCCTCCTCACACCCCCTCAGCCTTCCCCCCAATCCACCCCCCATTCCCACCTCCTCCAAGGCAAGGTCTCCCCTGGGGAGTCTGCCCAGCCTAGTACATTCAGTTAAAGCAAGTCCAGTCCCCTCCTCCTTGCACCAAGACTGAGCAAAGTGTCTCACCATAGGCCCTAGGTTCCAAAAAGCCAGCTCATGCACCAAGGACAGGTCTCGGTCCCACTGACTGGGGGCCTTCTAAACAGTTCAAGCTAATCAACTGTCTCACTTATCTAGAAGGCCTGGTCAGTTCCATGGGGGCTCCTCAGCTATTGGTTCACAGTTCGTGTGTTTCTGCTAGTTTGGCTATTTGTCCCTGTGCTTTTTCCAATCATGGTTTCAATATCTCTTGCTCATATAATCCCTCCTCTCTCTCGCCAATTGGACTCCACCTGGGGCTCGGTCGTGGATCTCTGCATCTGCTTTTATCAGTCACTGGATGAGAGTTCTATCATGACAATTAGGGTGTTCGGCCATCCGATCACCAGAGCAGGTCAGCTCAGGCACTCTCTCGACCATTGTTAGTAGTCTATAGTGAAGGTATCTTTGTGGATTTCTGGGGACCTCTCTAGTTTTTAAAGTAAGACTCTGATATCTTTGCCTGGAATTTCAACTATCTTATCATCTCTGTTTTCTGGTGTTGAGATGTCAGCTAGTGATGCCAATGTGCATTGCTGGTTCCTGGCTTTTGTTTGCTTTGGATGATTTACTCAGTTGTTAGGATACGTGTGTTCTTTAGGACATAGTTTACCTTTTATTAGTTGTGTTCTTCTTTCTTTGTTTTATTTTATTTTATTTTTTTCCAATGGTGGGGATTGAACCCAGAACCTTATACTTTCTAGGCGAGGACTCTGTCACTGAGCCAAAGCCCCCCACTTTCTTTTGTTTTCTTTTCTGTGAGTCTCCTGATGGGTTACCTTGTCTTTGTGTGGATTTAGGTTGGAGGTGGAGCTAACTGCAGTAGCACATAGAGTGGGTTGACTGTGGTCCCAGGAATAATAGCAGCATGGGAAGACACGTGCAGCCTCCGCCTGCATCCTCTAGAATGTTCAGATACAGTATCACTGGGGTTCCTATTGCAAACAAAACAACAACAACAACAACAAAAAACCCACCACAGCTTGTTTTTTTTGGAGTTTTTTTTTTTTTTAGCGCTAATGGTCTCAATATTTAAGTGGTGAAGTAAAAAAGGAACAGGCAAGAGAGGAAGAAGAGGTATAATCAGAATGAGAGAACAGTGTGCGGTTAAGTACATAATGAGTAGCAAGAAGAATATTGTGTATTGGATGTAGAGGAAGAAAGGGAAAACAGTACAAGCTTTTCCAGTGAGATACAAATTAAAACACAACGAACAACCAAAAGACAGAAGTGGACATTCTATGACCCCCCCCCCCCCAAAATTAGTCTGAATTAAAATAATAGAGCTGGAGAGAGGCGTTGGTGGGTAAAGCACCGGCTACCAAGGCTTACAACCTGATTAATGGAAGGAGAGAAACCAACCCCTGCACTTCCATTGACTTCCACATGTATGTGGTAGTGTACATGTGTGCACACACGAGCACACACATACACACAAATAAATACATGCAATTCAAATACAATAAGTAAACAAACAAAAATTAAACAATAAAAATTAAATGGATAATAAAATAGCTAGGCTCGGTGGTACACATCTTTACTTCTGGTATTCAGAAGACAGAGGCAGGGTGATCTCTGGTTTTGATGCCAGCCTGGTCTACATAGCGAGTTCCAGGCTGTTCAGGGCTGCACAGTAAGATCCTGTCTATATGGAATTATATCAGAAGATAGTGTACCCTCAGTCTGGATCTCTTCCTGCTAGGGAGACGCGCTTTCTCAGTTGCTGACAGGGTGAGGGTGCTGGTATCAGGCATTAAGTCAGAGACCACCTCCACCAGTGATTCCCTGTCTGATTTCCTCAGGTGGCAAACTACACCCCATCTCTGGTGCTATTGGGGGGGGGGATCTGAGCAGTGCAGGGCTTTCTGTACCTGAGGCTCTGAGGGAATGTGGAAGAGCCACTGTGCTTGTCCTTTCCAGTCTGTTAGAGTAACTGTAGCACACCCCACCACATACTTCCCATGCTCCTTCCTGGAAGAGTTCATGAGGGTGGGTGTTGGGGAGGTGGAGGGTGTTGAGAGGAAACCGCCCTGGTCACCTTCCTGGTACTGTTACCTCTGTGTGTGCTACTGAGCATCTACGACATCCATCAGGACTCTGCCCCAAGTTCTGCTTACACTTCCACCAACCCTGGTTTCCGTCCTGTCCAGGCGATGGGCTGTGCACTTTGGATCTCCCTACTTTAGACTCCTCTATCTGTCTTCTGGTACTGTGTCCACAGTCTACTGTGCTCTGTCCACCTCCCCATCCCCCTCCCCCGAAACACTGAATTCAGCTTCTGATTTGAGTTTCCGGCATCCCAACTGCCAGGCTCTTGCGATAGCTGGGACCCACTGTTCTTGAATACATGCTTTGAGCAGGGCCCAACACAGTAAGAGTATCTTGGCATGGAATGGGGTGGGAGTGAGGTGGGGGTGCCTTCTTCTGCCCCCCCCTTGTTTCTGTTCTCTGTGGGTGTTTCTCTTGTTTCTGTATAGGTGGCTTTTATCTTGGCTTTTGTTCGTTCCATCTCGTGATCTCCAATCAGCCATCTTAACCTTGTGTGTTCACGGTGGCTCTTTCCGAGCTTCCAAGTGAGAGATTACATGTCGGGTGCTGTCATTGACACGTGTCCATAAATTGGTCCTCTATGAAAAAGCACCTCGGATGATAATAGCAAATGTTGGTGTTCAGAGGCACCTTTGGGAAGATGTAAAACTTGAGTCGCTAGATACATACCTGTTGGCTAATGTTCCTTTAAGAGCCCCTCTCAGATAACCTCTCTGAGTTCTCACCTACACTTCTTTCATCTTCCCCTCAAGAAAGGCTGGCATGAAACCATTTTCTTTCTCACCTGCCACCTCGAAGAGCAGACATTGTACTCGAAAGAAACCTTGAAAAGGCGAAAGGAGCCAGTTAATGAAAGTAGCCAAAGGCTGTTAAAATAGTTCTGGTCATTGAGCCTGGATCCATTTCCAGAGGTGTACTTATGGGAACTAAGATGTCTAGAACTAGCCTCTGTCACAGCCACTCCTGTCACCAGGTGATAGCTGATGATGTTTATCAGCAGTGGGCTGATCCCTGAGCCCACACCTTTGCCTGTCTTCTGTTTCTCTACAATGCTGCCCTACCATCAGTAGAATACAAGGCCATGGCACCCTTAAAATTCTGTGCATCTGACTGAATGGGCTGTGGCTTTGAGCTAAGACCAACATAGACAGTGCAGATGTTTCTGGAAGATGGAGAAAGAGCCATTCTTGGTGGAAAAATGGGTCAGAGAGTGTTTAGGACAGCCACTGTCCTGGGGACGCTGAATAACTTAAAAGTAGGACCTACCCTTAAATGATGATGTCGGAGCCCTGGCAAGGGCTGGCATGCATGCAGATGGTGGGCACACAAGCACAGGTGCCGGCGAAAATCCACACCGACCCAGGTGAGTCCCGCCTCTCAGTCACTCACCTCTGTTTTCCTTCGTTCCTGCTCCGTAGTGTGGATGATGCCTCCTACGAAGTCATGCAGATTGACATCGAGATTGAAGGACCCAGTGACCCACCCACCACACAGCTTGTCACGTGGCAGGTTGAATACCCCGGAGACATCACGTCTGACTTGGGAGTGTCCAAGATCTATGTGAGCCAGAAGGACTTGATTGGCGTCATACCACTGGCAATGGTAAGAGAGCACTCGGGGAACTGGGAACAGGAAGGCTCCACGCTGCAATCCAAGCTTAGGGGTCAAGGATGTCAGTCAGTAAGGGTCAAGATGGGGACAAAATGGGAGCATGAAGCTCACTGCCAATAGCCCACCTTAAATATGCTAACTGATATTCCTTAAGTTGCATTTATAAAATGTAGTCCAGTTAGTAGTTATGCGCCCATCTTTATATGACTATTATAGATGATGGGATGAACGTGTATAATATAATGTGGATTACTTAAGGATTTCAAATGTATGCAACTGTCCAGAGTGCTTGGTTTAAGTGTGCATGTGCTCATCCTGAGATGCAAAGAAGGCTGGGTTCTCTATTCAACAACATCACAATGACTTAGACACCGCCACAAGGAACCAAGAGAACAGGTTTGGAAAGGTAATGGGGTATCCCTGCAAGAAGTCCTTATCTCTACAAGAGAAGAATGGGGTTCAAAGAATCACTCATCTTGATTCTGAGGGTCTAGTGTCTTCCAATGGCATTAGCCACTTTCCTGTAAGGTAGAAAAACACACTCAGTTCTGGTCTCTATTTACAAGTCATGTGGCCTAGTGTGATTTCTATTCCTGTGATAAATACCAAGACCAAAGGCAACTTGGGGAGGAAAGGGTTTATTTTACTTATAGCTTACAGTCCATTACTGTGAGAGTTCAGGGCAGGAACTCAAGTCAGGAACCCAGAGGCAGGAACTGAAACAAAGGCCATGGAGGACTATTTCTTACTCTCTTATTCCTCATGGCTTGCTCAGCCTGCTTTCTTATATCATCCAGGACCACCCGCCCAGGGATAGCACTACCCTGGGATAGTGGGATAGACCCCACCTACATCAATCATCAATCAAGAAAATGGCCCTCAGACATGCCCACCAGGCCAATCTGATGGAGGCATTTTCTCAATTGAGATTCCCTTTTCTCAAATACTCTAGCTTGCATCCAGTTGACAAAAAAACAAACAAACAAAAAAAAAAAAACCCCACCTAACCAGCACACCATACAAACATATATTACTTGGTCCTCAACTCCCTTTTCTTTAGAGGGTAGATGAAAATCATAGCCAGTAGTTAGTTGGGAGAATGAAACATTCACTGGGCCCAAGGCTGGAACTCAGTGGTAGAATGCTTACCTGGCATGTGCCAGGGCAGATTTCAATCGTCAGCCCATAGCCAGGTGGTGGTGGCGGCGGCGGCGGTGGTGGTGGTGGCGGTGGCGGCGGCGGTGGCGGCGGCGGCGGCGGCGGGCACACGCCTTTAATCCCAGCACTCGGGAGGCAGAGGCAGGCAGATATCTGTGAGTTTGAGGCCAGCCTGGGCTACCGAGTGAGTTCCAGGACAGGCTCCAAAACTTCACAGAGAAACCCTGTCTCGAAAAACCAAAACCAAAAAAAAAAAAAAAAAAAAAATCAATCATCAGCCCAACAAAACTTAAGCTAAATAGATAAATAAGTAACCCATGGGTCCTTACAAGAACTCCAGCCTCTTGCAGACATATAATAAATATTAGCTACTATTATGGTTGTTCTGTTATTGAGAGCAGGGTACAAAGGATGCTCCACAACAAGGCTGTACATTCTCTAAGGCAAGGGCTTGTTCACAGCCCTGTTCTTCACAGTCTGCCAGCCAGGCAGCAGGTAGGCATCACTGATCATTGAACTGGACTGAATTAACCAGATTCAAATATGCTGGGTTTGATGAGCTCCCAGCAGCCTCTCTGAGAGGCCACTTCTGAGCCCAAGAGAGAGTTCTGAGTTCTGACTCCCCTGTCTTGTATCTAGGGCATTTTGTCGGTTGATAAAATAATATTTCCCATGGGGGGGTGGCGTGTTACCATTATGAAATGATTTTGCTTCTGCTAATTTGTATGCCCACCAAGGGATATCTGAGAGAGAAACAGAGATCTGTAAACTAGGGTGAGGGTTTGAAGTTAGAGGCATGCATACCACAAGGGGGCTTGAAGAGTCGGGGTCTGATGCTGTGGGAAGTCACTGCAGGGAGGGCTGTGGGGAGTTGCCTAGGATTATTATTATTATTTGTTGTTGTTGTTGTTTTCAGAAACATTCTGGCTATATGTGTAGAAAGAATTGTAAGGCAAAGGGTAAACAGAAGGTTAGTACATGTTCTCTGTCTGCTCTTCAAAAGACCTTGTCATACTGGTTTGCTGGGCCTGGCATCTGCTCTAACTTTACTCTCTTTGTGTGCCCAGAATGGAGCTTGTCTGGTGGCTCAGTGGCTTGGATGTTGCATCCGGTAGCTGAGTGACCCCAAGCATATTATTATCCCCGTGACCCCCAAATTAATAACAATCATGTTGGGACTGGAGAGATGGCTCAGCCATTAAGCGTGCATGCCACTCCTGCAGAGAACTGGAGTCAAGTTCCCCTCAAACCCACCGGGGTTCTCAATAACCTTTAACTCTATCAAAACCATGTCCACCTGGTATCCAGCAGGCTGAGGGACAAGAGACGGGATGTGATCTTTTACTCAGCCTGACACTTTCCACCCATCTTCTAAGCCAAGAACTCAGCCATGTGGCGAAGGAGGCCAAAGGGGGTGGAGTTCCTTCTCAGAAGCTGTCTGTCTGGTTAGGTGGACGTAACAGTGGAAGGAAGGAATGCCCAAGGCTGCCCCTCACCCAGGGAGCTGTCCCGGTGGTGGGAAAGCAGACACATGCTCCTCATAGGCCCTCAGACATTCCTCCGCATTAGAAATAGGAATGAAAGAAAGACAGCAATAAACCACGAGTCTAAAAATCCCTACCATAACTCTCTAACGCTATAAAGATGCTTTCTATTATAAGATACATTGTGGTTTGTGTTCCGATAGAGAAATCTTCGCACGTATCTCCCATCGATTCCCCTGAGGTAAACTTTTAGAAATAAATTTTAATTCAAGGATGTGAGTCAGAGGATGTGTTAATTTTGTAATACATTTTTTGTAATGCCTATAGAAGTGCCTTCGGGAAGTTTTAACTAATTTACAAATTCTACCTGCTGTGTGTAAAGATACCCATTTCCCTGCAACTTTTCCAACAGAGGATATTAATTTTTTTTTTCAAATAGACAATTTATTAAGCAAACATCTTATCTCGGTGTCTCCTTAATTTGCCCTACTTGGGTTACATTTTTTTATTTCATTATTAAATATTTGTCCTTTGCCCATTTTATGGCCCTACTGGGACTTCAGCATCTTATTTTTTTTTTTTTTCGAAAGCTAAAAAGTTGTACGAAGAGGGGGGAAGATCAGATTTTAAAGGTAGGGTTTGCTGGCATTAGCTATTCTTTTTTTTGTTGTTGTTTTTTTTTTTTTTTTTTTTTGGTTTTTTCGAGACAGGGTTTCTCTGTGTAGCTTTGCACCTTTCCTGGGACTCACTTGGTAGTCCAGGCTGGCCTCGAACTCACAGAGATCCGCCTGGCTCTGCCTCTCGAGTGCTGGGATTAAAGGCGTGCGCCACCACCGCCCGGCGGCATTAGCTATTCTTACGTTCTTGTTTAACAGAATTGAACCCCTAGGGTTACTGAGTCCAAATCCACTTCCTCCTGGGTATTAGTGATATCCATCTGTTGGTTGAGCTGTCACATGGATCTTACCAATTTACTCTTTGCCTCCTAATTTCACATATTAGGGGGGTGGTGCAGGGGATTTTGCCTGTTTGTATATATATACACACAATATATATACTATATATATATATATATATATATATATATATATCCTGGGAAGGACTCAAGGCCTTGCTGGTGCTAAGCAAGTGCTCAGTGTCTGAGCCACGCCCCCAGCCCCTGGCTGGGGTATTCTAGGCAGGAGCTCTACCTCTGAACCACACCTCAGCTCCCCACTAGAATCTAGGGGATTCTAGACAGGAGCTTTATCACTGAGCCACACCCCAGCTCCTCACTGGGAGATTCTAGGCAGGTGCTCTACTGCCGAGCTATGCCCCTAGCCCTTGCTTAATTTTTAATGTGGTCAAATCGATCGATCTTTTCCATAGTTAAAATCTCTCATCTTCTCCTAATGAATTCTAAGAGGAAAATGCACACCTGCTTTATTTGTTCTTACAAAGCCTGTGAATAATACAAAAGCCCAACTCAGCACATCCAGATAAGCAGGAAGAAAACCAAGATGGGGCCGAAGGCAGGTGGCCCTGTGACACCTGGAAAGCTTAAAGATCAGCTTAGGGCAAAGGTCACGCCCCTGCTTCTCAGTAATTCTGTAATTGCCCCTCCAGGAAATCTTTAAACTGAGACAAAGTCTCCCCCATGTCCAGGGCCCTGAAACCTTTTGTACTCTCTTAGTCCAATTACGCATTTCTATGAGTTTAATTTTTGCTATGCAAGAAATCATGCTTTGCTGTATTGAAGGTGAAGTATGTTTCCCCCACTCCTTAAGGAGGGACATTCTTAGAGAAAAGCTCACTAAGCATTCATCTTTCTGTTAAGTGTATGGTGAGCACACAGCAAGGTCTGGTATGAGGCACGCTGTTTGCATTTCTCAGAAGAGCTGGGAGGCTCCTTCATGGCACACAGCTTCAAGATGGTAGCGGCTTCTCCTCATTGCCTCCTGAACTTGCGGTAAAACTAATTCTGAGCTTATCCCAGGCTTCAGAGACAGAGACACTGGTCTGCACTTCCGTGCTGGGAATGAAATGCTAGTGAGTCCTTAAAGAACTCACTAATAAGTGCTCTTCAAAATTCAATGAACTCTTCTTTCCACTCCTTTGGGGCAGCGGCTGTTCTGCGTGTTGTCACTGTGGGAATTGCTGTCAGCTCAGCCCATGGATAAGGGGCTTCGTCAACTCTTTCTTGGGACTGGAAAAAACAAGTCTCCCGAGACCATTTCCTAACCAGGTTCTTGTTTTGCTTCCTGTCTCAGATTCACCTCTGAAGTTTTAAGACTGACTATTATTGATCTGGGGCTTGAGATAAAACTCAATCCAGAGATAACGGTTAGAACAGAAAGCACATCATCCTTGACAATAATCAGAAGGAGGCTCTAATTCCAAGGAAGTTTGGTGTGGTGATGTCTCATGATAGTTGCAATGGTGGTGCAAAGGATTTTGCCTGTTTATTTATGTGTGTGTGTGTGTGTGTGTGTGTGTGTGTGTGTGTGTGTGTGTGTGTCCTGGAATGGGGCTCAAGGCCTTGCATGTGACATGAAGGTATAGATGTGACTGCCAGGCTTGAAGGTCCTGAGGGGTGTGCCATGGAGATTCAGGGTGAGGAATCAAGAGTGAAAGGTATCCGCCCCGTGGTAGTTTGAATTTAATTGCCCCCCGTAATCTCTCATAGGGCACTCTAAAGTGCCCTGTAAAGAGGTATGGCTTTGTGGAGGTGCTCATGGCTTTGTTGGAGGAAGTGTGTCATTGTGGGGGTGAGCTTTGAGGTTCCCTACGCTCACAATACCACCCAGTGTCTCAGTTGACTTCCTGTTGCCTGCATGATATAGGACTCTCGGCCACTACTCCGGCACCACATCTGCCTGCACACCGCCACGCTCCCGATCATGATGATAATGACCTGAACCTCTGAAACTGTAAGCGAGCCACCTCAATTCAATGTTTTCCTTTATAAGAGTTGCCATGGTCCTGGTGTCTCTTCACAGCGATAGAAACCCTAAGACCCTTTGTGAAGTGCAGCTTGACAGCACATTTCTGACTTTTTCAATGCTAACTGCAGGAATCATTGATTCCTAGCCCACCTGCCATGCTACCTCATTACAAAGGTCTTCCTTGATGTCTGTAGTCAAGAGGACCTTGGTTGATGCTGCTATTTTCTTGAGATTGAAGGGCAGCAAACAAGCCCTTGCTTCTGCCGGTTGGGTTTTTATAATTATCAGCAGACAAACTTGAGATGCTTTAGGAGGACCTAAGCATCACTTGGATGAAAGCTTCTAGTCCTTTCATTCTGTCTTTTAAAAACTCGCCTAAACCCATTCAGTCTCCAGCCTTTCTCTCAAAGCAGAAGCTACCAGACTCCAGTGCAAGGCATCTGGCACACCATATTTCATAGTTAAATGCTTTTTTCTCATCAGCAGGAGCGAACAGTGGAAGCAGTGAGTTTCACAACCCACATAAGTAGGCATTAAGTACCTCTGTCCAGCCAGGCCCTACACAAACTTCGTGAGGACTGCTGAAAGCTGAGAATTTTTAGAGATGTATTTTTTAAATAACATGTATAAGTGTATATGCGTGTGTGTGTGTGTGTGTGTGTGCACATATGCGTGTATGTGTGCAAGCACACATAGGCACAGCAACTGCAGAGACCAGCCAAGGGCATCAGATCCCCTGGAACTGGAGTTATGCATGTTTGTGATCCTCCGTGTGGGTGCTGGGACTGGAACCCAGGTCCTCTGGAAGAGCAGTCAGTGCTCTTAACTGCTGAGCCATCTCTCCAGCCTCTAGAATGCCAAGTGATTTCCTCCTATGGATGATTTTTGAATTATGAGAAAGTCCTCATCTTCTCTAACACGTGTGTGTCCTTAAACCCTCTCTGAAATTCCCTTCCATGGAGCAAAGCAGACAAAACCTCCCCGGCTTTCAGAACATTGTAATTTTAGCTCATAAACTTCTCAGGAAATGCATTTTTAAAAAATTCACTCTATCTAGTACATTTCTATACTTAAGTGAATAAAACTTTATATCGACTGGTCCTCGCTTTACCACCAGAATCCTGTCTAGTACATCCACTTTGCTGTGTCTCTCTGCTAAGGACTAGCATGGCCCTCAGCCCAGGGTCTTCTCTCTCTCTCTCTCTCTCTCTCTCTCTCTCTCTCTCTCTCTCTCTCTCTCTCTGGTTTTTCAAGACAGGGTTTCTCTATGTAGTTTTGTGCCTTTCCTGGAACTTGCTCTGTAGCCCAGGCTGGCCTCGAACTCCCAGAGATCCGCCTGGCTCTGCCTCCCGAGTGCTGGGATTAAAGGCGTGCATCACCACCGCCTGGCCCAGGGTCTTCTCTTATCTATACACCCAACAGAAAGCAGCACAGAATCCACCCACATAGATACCCAAGACACATGTATAAAACAAGTCCCACTGTCCATTGCACCCATACACCTGTGGACAGTCTGTAGACAGAGGAACTCAATCATCATCTCTCAGGAGTTCTGAAATTGGTCTACGTAGCACACCGTGGCCATCAACTGCTGAGATCAGGACTTGGGAAGGAGCCTTAGATGATAGAAGGAATCTTTCTTTCTTGGCTCCAATAATGAGAATTCCTTTTATTTGGGCATAAAAGCGGATTCCGGCTTCTTTCTGTTTGACTTTCCGTGGTATTCTTTCCCCATGTCGGCCTGTTAATTAACACGCCAGAGCCCCTCCGTTGTTTTACTCAGACTTTTTGAAAATCCGGTCACAATGCAGAGCACGCCGCCACTTTCATTTTCATACTTCTGCCACCAAGTGCAAATTAAGATGCTGCCGTGGCCCTTGAGGAAAGTCGCTGCTCTAAGGCACCTTATTTCTTTTTATGTGTGTCGAGTGCTGCTGTTCCCCAAACAGGCCTGGATAATTAGAGGCAGCATTTAACTGCTGCTTGGGTACCAGGTGCGGCCTTCCGTGCTCCAGAACATACTTCGACTCAACGCGATTTCCATCACGGCTCAGAGCCGTGGCCGCTGCTTCTGGCTCACATTTCCCAGGTGGAAGGGGATGTACCAGAGCCTGCAACCTGCCCTCAAGATGTACAGTTAAGGTGCAGAGCCAAGTCAGATCCTAGAGAGATGGAGTCCAGAGTCCAGGCTCATGACCAGCCCACAATGCTTCACCCATAGTGAGAACAGAGGGGCATGTGTAGACCAGTGCAAGGGAGGAGGGGGTGTTGATTAGTACAAGAGGGATGTGAATCAGTGCAAGAGAAGGGGTGTCGACAGGTGTGGAAGTATCAGTCAGTGCCACAGGATGTTGGTGGGTGCACAAATGTGCAAGGAGATGGGTACAAGCAGAGATGTTGATAGGTGAAAGGGGCAAGTGTTGATTTGTGCAAAAGGGTATTGGCCGGTACGTAAGAGGAGTGTATTGATAGGTGCAAGGGTGGGTATTGATCAGTGTGAGGGGGTATCGATTTGTACAAGGGGAGGGTGTTGATTAGTTCAAGGGGGTGTTGATAAGTGCACTGCTCAAAGGGATCTTGGAAAATGCAAATTCAGAGACGCACAAATGCAGTAAGAGACAGGGAAATCATGCTGAACTCGGAGAAGCCCTTTGGAAATGAATTCTTTGTTATGCACAGAGCCACGGCTTTCTCTTCACAGCCCCCTGAGCTGCCTCTGGTGCTCCTTACTTAATGAACTGTCCTCTCCAGAGGTGACTATCAGTAAGGTGGTTGCCGAACCACAGTGCCTTTGTAGGTGCGTGATACTAAATGAACACGGGAGGGCTATTGCTGTTACTGACTGCTGTGCAGTTATTACAGCCCCAGCTGTTGTATAACCAGTTGGTCTCCACGAACAACTGCTCATGATGTGATTCATTTTGTAGACACCACAATAGTGCACACTGCTCAGGGAACCATCTCCAGAGTCCCCCACTGAGTGCCAGGCACCGGTGTTGGCCTTAAAGAGATAGCAGAGCACATGTTCCACCCAGCAGAAGCAGGTGGTAAATAAGTCAAGAATAATTGAGCAAGATGACTTCAGAGCCAACATATGTGTGCTGCAGAAGAAATACCAAAAGTGCACTATGAAGGGCCAAGTGAGGTGGGCACCTGCGCAGGTGATATTTGAATGAAGACATGAGGAGTGCTAGGTACCCACAAAAAAAGGAAAAGTAGATACCGTGTCCCAGCGAAGGACATGGAGTGTTTTGAATGGCATAAATCTGAGGTGTCTGAATTGTGAATTGGGAAGACAGTGCCAGGAGTTAAGGTCAGAGCTGGCAAGAGCCGAATGACGTGTGTCCTTACCAGCTTTAGTTCATGGAGTGGGGTTTCTGGTTGTGGATGCTTGAATCTTATCTGGCTCACTGTCTATTTGTATATGGGTATGTAGTGTGTGTGTGTATGTGTGTGTGTGTGTGTGTGTGTGTGTGTGTGTGTGTGTGTGTTATGTGTATGTGAGTGTGCAGGTGTGCACCAGTGTCATCCTCTATCACATTCCACTTGGTGGCTTTGAGACAGTCTCTCACTGAGCCATAATCTCATGGTTTCCTCTAGGCTTGATGGCTAGTGAGCTCTCAGGATCTCAGGGTCGATATTGCAATTACAAAGACCCATAGCCATGCCTAGCTTTTTATGTGGGCACTTGGAATACAAACTCAGGTCCTCCTGCCTATCACTCTGAAGGCCAGGATGAGAATATATTTTTTGGAGGGGAGGCCAGTGGTTGAAATAGAAAGACTACTTCATCCATGAAAGGATGACAGAGTTCAGACAGTGATGACGATGAGGTTAGTAGCGTCAAATGGAATGTCTCAGATGTTTCCTATAGAGTCATTGAGACTTGCTTGGAGAACGGACAAGATGTATGTTTGAAGCAAAGGTCAAACATGATTCTGGACTGGACAGGAAAACGAAATGAACTTTTTGATATAATGGTATCAGTGTTCTGAAGCCGAAGCCATCCAATATGGCGGCCATAGCAGTGTCCGGTGACATCAAGTGCTGAATGCTCAGAGTGGAGTTGAACAGTGACCTTTGAAAGATCAGTGTCAATCTGAATCATTGCATTAGTCACTAGCCAATTAGATGGGGCATCTCTGATGTTTCAGTTTGGGGCTGCAGAAGGCAAGACCATGCTCTTTGCAGAGACAGTCATTAATTTCCTTCTTCACTGTGCGTCCATTGTTGGTCTTCCTGCCCTGTTCCACACCTCTGGAATCTTTCTTTTATGATGCTTACAGACAGGCTTGTTGTCCACCAGCATCTCAGCAGACAGAAGCTCTTGGTAGGTGTTGCAGTTTGTTCTCTGTCTCTGTGATTAAAAAAAAAAAAAAACCAATGTGGCAAGGAGAAGATTCACTTGGCTTATACATCCCAGTCATGGTCCATCAGTGAGGGAAACCAAGGCAGGGGCTGAAGCAGAGGCCATGGAGAAACACGTACTGTTGGCTTACTTCCCATGGTTTGCTCATTTTGCTTTCTGAGAGGGACATATGCTGAGGGGTAGCGCCACCCCCAATGGGCTGGACCATTTCACAGTCATCATCAATCAAGAAAATGCCCCAGTAGACTTGTTCACAGACCAGCCTGAAGGAGGCATTTTCTCCATTGAGGTTCCCTCTTCCCAGATGACCCTAATGTGTGTCAAATTGACAAAAACTAACCAGCGAGCAGAGAGACGTCTTATGCTGCTGATCACCATTTATCACAATGGCTGTGATCTCTGTCAAGACAGCCAGCTACTGACAGCTGACTCTATCAATTAAGTACAAGCGAAAATACAAACTGTGATGTTTGTGACTCCCATACAAGCACCCGGTCATCTCCTGCTATTCCCATCGCATCACAGTGCAGAGATCGAAAGGAGTGATTTCTGCCCCTAATGGATGCATTCAGAGAGGAACAATTTTCCTATAAATTATTTGCTTTACAATTCAGTTAAAATCATATATTGATTTTTAAGTACATGCATCAGTGGATTGTGGTGTAGCCCTTAATGTGGTTCTTATTTCAGAGTAATTAAGTAAGTCCTGTTTCATTTCCTACATAAATATTTATTGGGGAGGCTGGAGAGATGGTTCAGCAATTAATAATCACTTGCTTCTCTTAGAGAGGACCCGAGTCCAGTATTCAGCATTAATATCAGGTGGCTCACAACCATCTATAACGCCAGCTCCAGAGGATCCAACACTTTTGGCCTCTAAGAGCACCTGCACTTATGTATACATTCTGACACAAAACCCATGCATACTCGCAATTAAAAATAAAACTAAAATATTAAGAAAATGCTTTGTAAAAGAAGGTTTAGCTCAAATAGGGTTGTCACAGTAGGGTTGGTATTGCGTGACCTTTTCTGGGAGAGACGAATGAATGTCCACTCACTCCCAGGGAGGGTACTGATAACAGACCAAAGCAAAGATTCCATCCAAGTCCAGCTTGGTGAAGCATAGTTTACTGGACTTACTTGTAGAGCATGGGTGACTCAATGACAGCTGTATCACCAAAAAGCCAGTCAGTAGGGTCACCAGTATATGCTCCATCCTTGGAGCTTTCTCTGCCTGACCTGGAGACAGCTGGACCAGTCTGCCTTTTCTCCCTAGCAACTGTAACTATGTGTGTAACCTTGGAAACAGTGCTTTGTAAATCTTATTTCATTTACTTCCTGGGCCTTGTATGTTTCCTTTATTTTCTGAGTCTTTAGGGGCACATGCTTCTCGTTTTCAGGAGATAGCTATGGGCAGTTAGTTGGTGATTGCTCTCTGCAAAGCAATAGGTAGTAGATATTTTCCATCTTGCAGGTCCTACCTTCTCCATCACAGCAACTCAACTTGAATGAATGAGCCTTGCTGCAAAATAGTCAATAGCAGTTGAGAAAAGAGACCTGCGAACAGACTTAAGGGCCAATGTGAGTGGCTGCAGGTTCTCCATCTGCAGATACAGCCAGCTGTCTGTGGATCCAAAATATAGGGGGAAAGCATTGCATGCGTGTGGAATACAAAGGGACTTTTGATGCTGTTGTGCCTCCATGCGTTGATGTGTAACAATGACTCTCTCAGCACCTGCTCTGCAACATGATACTGGCTGCCAGGTGGATTCATTGTCTCCATCAGTTAAAGAATTAAAGGAAGGGAAAACACCCAAACCCAATGCATTAATGTAGTCGGACTTTCTTGTGGAATATTCTTTTGACTGCCAGTCACCAGATAATGACATGGAGACTTATTAATTATAAAAGCTCGGCCTTAGCTTAGGCTTGTTCCCAAATAGCTCTTATAACTTAAATTAACCCATTTCTATTTATCTATGTTCTGCCATGTGGCTCTTTACCTCTCCTCCATTCTGTATATCTGACTCCCTCCGTGTCTGGCTGGTAAATCCTGAGTGCCTCCAATTCTTGCTGAGTTCCTCTCTCTCTCCAGAAGTCCTGCCTATTCTCTCTTGCCCAGCTATTGGACATTCAGCTCTTTATTTAACCAATCAGAAGGCATCTTAGGCAGAGACACATCTTCACAGTATACAAAATGATGATCCCACAACACATAAATGTCTACTGGCAAATGATACAAACTTCTCAAGGGACTCCCAGAGCTGGGAAGCCTCTGACTGACTCTAAGGGATCTGGGTTTTATTTTTGAGTTTGAATACCCATTCCTGTAATTGTCTTCCTCTTATCTGTGGGTTCTAAGGTGCCCAAGCAACCCTTGTGATGCTGGGATTGGGTGTCCTGTTACTGTCTACAAGCACAGAAATAGCTGTTGATTAGTTGGGGTTTGTCACTAACTAGGGTGGACACGTGTTACCCCTTTTTGGTGTTGTAATAACCAAGAAAGGGAAACTTAATAGGGAAGGAGGAACTTAAGGCAGGGAAGGGAAAGATGGCAATTCAAATCCCTCCTCTTGTTTCTCCGTGCTTTGGATCCAAAGAAATTCTCAGAGGGTATACACAGGCTAGGTGTAAACATTGCACCTTTTATAAAAAAGGACTTGAGTATCTGTGGATTTGAGCCCCTTGGAGTGAGTGCCTGAAGTGCCTCCTTACAGATACCAAGGGATGGCTGTAACTTCCAGATTGCTCAGAGTCAGTCAATGAATTACTGTATAAAAGCTGACCTGCTCCCAGTGCCCAGGATCTTGACAGCTAACACCAGAAGGTGAGGTCATTTTCAGAACAGACACATTGCATGGAGAGCCTGTGTACATTTCAGGCATTCACACTACCTGCCAAGTCCACCACCATGTCATCTCTATGAAATCTGTATTTTGCAACAGAGACCACCTGCCTGAATCACTTTCCTTTTCCGGTGCTAAGGCACCCTGAGAAAAGAAACCTAATGGAGAAAGGGTTTACTTTAGCCCACGGTTCCAGGGGGAGAGAGTCTGTGGCATGGAAGGCATGGCATTAGGAAGGAAAAGCATGGTGGCAGGAGCAGAAGCCTGGCTGGTCACATTGCATCCACACTCAGGAAACAGGGAGAGAACAGGAAGTGGGGTAAGGCTATAAACCCTCAAATCCCAGTGATGTACTTCCCCCAGCAAGGCTCCACTTCCTAAAGGTTCCATAACCTCCACAAACAACGCCACCTACTGCTCCAACACTAGGGTCTGTGAGGGACATTCCTCATTCAAACATAGCACCTAAACTAATATTCAAAATTATGGAAAACCCATACTCAGACACACAGCACTTATACACAGTATTAAAAATAAAAATATTTTTTTAAAAGAAAAAATCTGGTCTTTAAAGGCAATGTGGAATACATGAAGACCAGCACCCAATCAGAACAATGGTTAGCTTTTTTTTTTCTGATACACATTAGGTGTCACTCACTGCTCACCTAGTCAAAGTCTATAACATACATCACAATACAGAGCACCCAAGTTCAACTTTAAATAATAAGAGCCTCGATCTGTGATAGTGTTGGCAATGGTGTCTTGATCCAAAAGTGAAAATGCTTCCTAGTGAGAGAAATAACCACTTTCAAAATACCTTTGAAACCAATACATGTGTATTACCAACCATGTCTCCATCAGCACAGAGGGCAGAACATCAGCTTCACATGTTTATCGACTGGTCTACTGGGGTTGACCTTAATAATTTTTCTCTCACACAACATTTTTTCCAGTAAGTATACTTTTCTTGGTAAAGGCTAAGAGCACTGAAAATTTCAATGGATGCTGAAGTCTGAATTTGGATATATTAGCAAAAGCAATGTCTAGTTGGGTAACAATTGGACAAACTTTTTTTATTAGCCTTTGATTGGAAGTTGGTGCTCCTAACATTCCAGCCTGGGAGAAACGCTTATCCAAGCGATTGTGTATTTTTACAAGTCAGTCAATGAATGGCTAAGACATTGCATTCATTACTGTTACTGTAGCAAAATTTCTGACAGATGCAACTTAAAAGAAGAGAAGGGTTTATTCGGGCCCAGGGTTTCATGAGTTTTAGTCCACCCTGGTGGGCATGGCCGGTGGGCAGCTGGAGTGTGAGGTGGAAACCCCTCACCTAGTGATGGGACCAGGAGGTGAAAAGTGTCTGAGGGGGCTATTAGAAGGCATGACCTTCAAAGATTGGTCCCATACAGAGTCACTTTCGCCATCCACGCTATACCTCTGAAAGGCTCCACAGCCTTCAATATAGAGAAACAAACTGAGGGCTGTACACTGAAATTCTGAGCCCCTGGAGAGTTTTCCAGAGTTATCTGTGAAACTTACCCTAAACAAAAATGATTGTATATCCTTTTTAAAATTTTTCATATATATATATATTTATATACATATATATGCAATGTATCTTGATCATGTCATACCCTAGTCCCTCCCTCTGGCTCTCCCCAGCTTCTCCCCTCCATCATCTCTCCCATCTCCTCAAGAGCAATTTCCATTTTGCTTTAAAGAGACCATGGATATGGACATAAAAGTCATTTCCTCCTCCCCCTTACAGGGTAGAAAGCACCCTCTTGTTCCTCCTCTGCTCCCATCTCCCCCCTCCCCACAGATTCTCCCACTTCCTCCCAGCTGATTACCTCTCTCTAGCCCCCAAGCCTAAGGGCCTGGTTCTTATACTCACCAGGCCTCAACTGCCACACCTTCAGAATTCTGTAGGCAGGAGCCCCTTCAATACACTCACACACAGAGCTGACCTCCCACCTGATGAGATGATGTCTCCACGGGGCAACAGGCCCCATGTGTGGGGTTCCATTCTCCCCCTGCTTAAGCTCCCTTCCCTGTCTGAGATGCATCTCCAGCCACTGATGGCTTGGTCATCTCTTAAGGACTAGCCCTTCCCCAGCTGTGGGGTGAAGTCCTTCCCTTCGTTCAGATGCTAACAAGCCAGGCTGCTCCCATAATTACTAACAAACACAGACCCTTGACTAGTCCAGGGACAGGTCTCCTGGGCTCATCTTAGCCAATACTACGAGATCACCACAAGCCAAGTAACAGGAGATACTGCTAGCATCCCATGAACCCTCAGGCTGTCAGGGTGGTTGGCTACCTGAAGAAAGGCAGGTTACTGATGCAGAGGGTGGAAGGTGGCCTGGAAAATCCTTCACAGAAAAACCAAGGGCGAGTGTGACTGTACAAAAGCCTTAGGTGAAGGAGTCAACTGCTTTCCATTTTATGTACTTAACAACCCTAAAACCTTCAAAAGAAAAATAGTAAAAAAAAAAGAAAGAAAACTTCCTACAGAAAAGATGCTTTGAAAAACTAAGATAATAGAAACCCAAGTGAAGCCAGGGCCCTTCCTCCACTCCTCGTTAATAAAGCACACACGCATGTATAGCTGGAACACATTACTCCCGTCTTCAGCCTTCATACCCACTGTGATGTGACCACAGGTGAGGCAGACATGTCCATCCAGCAAAGCCGGCTGTCAGCGGTGAAAGGAGAGTTGGGCTGGCGGTATTAAATGTTGAAGATTATGCTTCAGACAGGAGTTAACGCTCTGAAATGTATTTATTTGTAACCTGCGACCTTCCCTTCAGAAAGGATTTAACCAACATTATTAGGGTGACCTGAACATCTTCTTAAATCGAAGTCCTAATGACTTCTAATCATGCCTTCCTCCACAATCACGCCAGATTTCAGAATCAATTTCATTTTTCTTTGGCTCGCCACTTAGCTTCGCGCCAGCTTGTTAATTCTTCTGATGTAGGATGTTTCTCATCTGTCTGTTTTTCTGTTTGGATGTGTGGAAGGCGCTGGGTTGTTGATGACCAATGCCCATGTGAATAGCTGCGTAACCAGTGTTTAATGGAATGATCCTGACTGTCAAGGAAGTTTATGACTCCATCAGAAAAGATAGAAAAGGGTGGCTGGGCAGAGTGCTGGCCACATATTCATGAAGACCTGAGTTCAGACCCCCCAGCATCCACATAAAAAGCCAGGGATGTCTGGAATCCCAGTCCTGGGGAGGCAGAGACAGCAGATCCTTCATACTCACAGGCAAGTGGCCTGGCTTTATCAGTGAGCTCCAGGTTCCTGGAGACCCTGTCTCAAAATATGAAGTGAAGAGCGATTGGGGAACCACCACTGACCTCCACATGTGCATGCACCTGTACATACGTGCACACAAAGACGAAAAGATGGAAAAGTTGCTACTCAAGGTTTAGTAATAGCAAAACCATGAGAGACATGAGCTAGGGTGGGAGGGAGTGGTTCTTTAGGCCCTGTGGACAACAGGACTTTAAAACAGGAAGAGTGTTGCCCTATGAGAGGATACACAGGAGCCACCCTTGAGGGACGCGGCAGGCACCTTTCCAAGTCACAGTTCACAGATCTCAGTTTATCCTCAACCTTTCAGCAGCAAACATGGGAGAAAGCATTACTTCCCGTGTGGAAGATCCTGGGTTCCATCCCCAGTGTTGAAAAAAGAAAGAAAGAAGAAATGGAAAGAAGCAGACATTGTCACTCTCCAGATATAAGGATGGCACCATGACCTTTGTCTTTCTAGAAATTTCTGTCTTTGGGGGGCAGTGAGATGGCTCAGCAGATAAAGATACTTGCTGCCAATACAGGTAGGTGGAGTTCAATCCCCAGAACCCACATGGTAGAAGGAGAAAACCAACTCTCTCAAGTTGTCCTCTGTGCTCTACATGTGCACTGTGGCACATGCATCCCGCCGCCCACATCACATGAATAAATAAGTGTAACTTTTTTTTTTTAATCTAAGGGAGTGAACTGGAGAGATAGTTAAGCATTTAAGCATGTCTGTTGTTCTTGAAGAATCCCAGCACCCACATCAGGCAGTTCACAGCCACCTGCAACTCCTACTCTATGTGATCCAGTGCCCTCTTCTGGCCTCCCCTGGAACTGCACACACATGATACAAATACTGACACTCGGACACAGAAATGAAAATATAATCTTTAAGAAAAAAATCCATCCTTTGTTTAAAGGAATTCCTTTTGTAGTAATGAAATCATAATAATAATAAACAGTGAAACTACTGAGAAAAGATGTGAGTATCAAATAAGCTGAGGAGAGTCCTAACAAGGGCCAAGGTGACTTGTACCATGACTACTTTTCATATGGAAAAACTGAGGTTCCTGGAAAGGAATTACTGAATAACACATGACCAGAAGGAGCCTATCAGATTCCCAGACTGGTACTTCTAAACCATCTGGACTAAGGTCTGTGTACACCTGTAGAGTCACCATAGCCCTAGATATACATGTGTAATACAGCATGCCTGTATGCCTCAGGAGAAGCAAGATGCAGAAGTCTAGTCCCACCTTTGGGTGATGGTGATCCTTCTGGAAATGTTGATCCTCAAAGCAAGATGATAAACCAAAGCCATAGCTCAACTCAGTGGAAGATATGTGATGTCAGAAACTTCTGGAATAGCAGGACCACATACATGAGACCCACAGAAAGGAAAGTCCATGCTTCTGACAACTCCATGCGTGGCAACTATGGCAAGTTTCTGCCTCTTCCTGTCTATGAAAAAGCACTATGCCAGCCCTACCAGTTTAATAGAATTCTTGACATTTTGCTAAAAATATTAGCCAGAATGTGTTTTGAGACAGCCGGTGTATTTTCCATATTTTGGTTCAGTTCCCTCCACAACACCTCTAGTAGGGATCATCTGGTCTTTTACTCTTCTTTTGGGACAGAAAGTGATACACAGGCTGTTGGGTAAACCAGGACTCCCTACACACAGAGCAGATAAGCAGAGGACTGTGAAGGCTGTGGCTGTGGATCAGGGAAAGAGAAAGACAACACAGCTACAGATGCTGTATAGATGTGGATAGATGACAGACAGATAGGTGATAGAATAGATGACAAATGAATAGATATAGATACTATGGTAAGGATATATAGATTGATGATTGATAGATAATATGAACTATAGATAAATAGTTGATAGGTAGGTAGGTAGGTAGATAGATAGATAGATAGATAGATAGATAGATAGATAGATAGATTCTAGATCATAGACGGAATGATGAATAGGTGGATAGACCAAAAATAGAAATAAATGATAGGAAGGTAAATAGATAACTATGCAGATAATAGAAAGATGGTAGATGGTAGATAAAAGATAGCTTGATAGATGATAGTCTGAATAACATGTAGGTAGCTAGACCAAAAGTAGATGGAGATACCTGATTGATAGATACAGGTAGATAGATAGATAGTTGATAGGAAGATGATAGAAGATACAGTAGAGAGATGATATATAAATAGTGAATAACAGATTAATTAATATATAGATAGTAGATAATACGTGGGTGATAGATATGTGATAGAAGAGATTAACAGTGTTGAGTACATGATTGACAGCCGTCCCTCTCAAGTTGCCCTTTGAATCTTCTTTCCCATGGCCTTATCTCTAATCCAGCTACACATTTTGCTGATTTTGCCTCCCGTCTATGGTGAAACCATCTTTCTTTCCCTTGTATCCAATGCTGATGTCCTCCAAGCTGCCCCACCACATTCTCACTCATACATGTCTCACTGCCCTCCACCCTCACCATCCTCTTCTCTCCACTAAAGATGGTGACCTTTTAGAAACTTCCTCTGGATGTCATTATCTCCTATTTAAACCTCACAGTTGTTGCCTGTGGATCTTCAGAAGACATGGGAACACATAACAAGGCATTTAAGTAAGTCTTGCTATGTGTGCCCCACCCTGGCCTCTTCCAAGACCATGTTTCAACCCTTCCTGACTGTAAGACACTGGGTAGCAGGGTTACCAGATGAGAAGGATTAAGAAAGCTCCAGCATAGTACTGTGCCTCTCCAGGAGCCTCCTGGGTGTAAATATCCAGTGCTGAGCACCCTCAGAAGAGATGGCTCACTGTCTTCTCATGCTCAGTTCAGAGTCAGTCTCCCAAACTTAATTCATTTATAGCCACAGAACTGTTCTGTGTTAGGGTTGACAAAAAAGAGTTGCTTTGAGCCTGAATGTCTCATTTTTGGACTTGTATTTTCATAAAGATCAACCAGCTTGTAGGGAATCTTCATGGGAATTTCATTGCACTGATCCATTGTACAAGTGTCTTTTGTTACAAAAAAAATTAATTGTTGTTTATGTTTTGTTTTCTTGAAACAGGGTTTCACTGTATATACCCTTGGCTGACCTGGAACTTATTGTATAGGCCAAATTGGCCTTGAAATCATAGATATCCACTTGCCTCCACCTCATAGGTGCTAGGGTTAAAGGCATGTGCACCACCATCCCCAGATTTATTCTTTGAAGGTTTTGTACAATTTTACAATTTATTTGTAATTATTTATTTTATTTTTGATAGTAAAATGTAATTATATCATCTCCCTTCCCCCTTTTCCCTCCAAACCCTCCAATATACCCCTCCCTTGTGTCTTTCAAATTCATGGCCTCTTTTTTATTAATTGTTGTTACTATTTTAATCATATCTATCCACATTACTTTCTCCAACTTTCCTTAGTGTCCCCACCCAACTCCCCCCGAACTTCACATCCTCTATATTGATTGTTATTCATGACTGGTGGTTTGAATAGGAATGCCCGCCCCCAGGCTTAAAGATTTGAAGGCTTGCTCACCAGAGAGTGGCACTATTAGAAGGTGTGGCCTTGTTGGAGGATGTTTGTCACTGGGGGTGGGCTTTGAGGTTTCAAATGCTCAAGCCAGGCCAAGTATCTCTCTTTTCTTCCTGCTAGCTGGTGATCTGGATGTAGAACTCTTGGCTATCTCTCTAGCACTGTGTCTGCCTGTGTGCCACCGGGCTTCTGGTCATAACAAGAATGGACTAAACCTCTGAGCTGTGAGCCAGCCCTGATTAAACGTTTTCCTTTATAAGAGTTGCTGTGGTCATGGTGTCTCTTCACAGCAATAGAAACCCTAGCTGAAATAACAGCCCTCTCAATTCCATTCACATTTCCCATGTACACATGTATGTGTGGTCATCCACTTACACATGAGCTACCTTCCAGCAGTCACATCCCCAAATGAGAATGATTCGTGCTCCCTCATCAGCCCTCAACTGCTTATAACTCCTCAGCCAAGGATGGGGCCATGGGGACCCCTCCCCAACTCATGAAAGAATTTTGATTGGCTTTGTCATGAGCAGGCAACCACAGCTGCCGTGAGTTGAGGTTGTATAGCATCCCTGTCACATCCAGAAGTCGACATTTCACAGAACTCCTCTCCACCTGCTGGCTCTTACCTTCTTTCCACCCACTCTTCCTCTCTGGTCCCTGAGCCTTGGATGGGGAGAATTTTGATGTGGATGATTCATCCACAGCTGAGTATAGACTCCATCACCATGTCAACCCAGTGAATTTCTAAGGATCCCAAGGCTCTAATGGGACATGTTGATGAGATTAGCTATGATCAGTGTTGGTTCATTGACCGACTGTCTGAGTGGAACAGGGCCTGACATCCTGTTGGAACTCAAGGCTCTGGGATAACTCACACCTAGAATTTTCTTCCTTGCTCACAGCCAGCTCCTACTTCATTCTCTCTCCTCATCCCTCACCACCAGTCCCTTGAACAGTGTGCTGCTCTGAGGAAATAGCTGTGGGTTTCTTTTTTTTTTTTGTTTTTTATTTTTTTGCTAACTTTCATTTCTTTGGCAATCTCATGCTTTTTTGTGACTTTAAATACCATCTCTTTGTTGATAATCCCCACATGTGCGTCTCCCTGCTGGAATTCCTCCCAGAACTCCAGGCTCACTCATTCCTTGTGCCTGCATAGTAGGCAGTTCAAACCAGCACGTCTTAAACCAAAAATCACGATCTTCACATTCCAAACACATCCCTTACGGTAACGTTCCCATCCCAGCCCAAATATTCCATCATTCCAATTGCTTAAACCAAAACTGTAATGTCTGTGTGTTCAGACCTCACATCCCCTTTCTCATTTGCTCTCAATGACTCCCTTCATCAGGTTCATGTCCCGATGGGAGCTGTCTTCTGACGCTGTATATATCAGCTAAACTAAAGTACACAGTAGTAGGTGAACTTTTGTCTATTTTACTTCCATATTTATTTCCTAAAGAAATCTAAGAAAATTCTTTTAAAAATAGTGCATCTATTATACTTCAATGATTTTGTAGCTGTCAACAATGTATCTTGATCATATTCACCCATAACTCCTCCCTCCTACCCTTAGGCACCCTAACATATCTTCCTCCCTCCTTCATGTCCACTCTTGTTTGCTAATAGCCCACGGAGTCCACTTAGTGCTGCCTGCTGAGATATTGACCGATCTTGTTGACTTGATCCTGTGCGGGTACCAACAGCTGCTGTGAGCTCACAAGTGCAGCATCCAAGCCATGCCCAGAAGACAGCATCTCCCAGCTCTCCTCCCCTCCTCCGGCTCCTACATCCTTTCCACCCCCTCTTCCAAGATGTTCTCTGAGCCTTGGTGGGGAATATTGATACAACTGTTTCACTTAGGGCTAAGCACTCAGCAGTCACTTATCCTCAAGTGCATTGACCTGTTATTTGGAATCTCTCCATTGCTGTCCACTCCACAAAGAGGCCCCTCTGGCCAAGGAAACAAATTCCTCATCCCAGGGATATGTCAGTGGTGTCTTCAGATAAACACACAAGTGGACGACAAACAGAAGTGGCCTCGTTCAAGGTCACATCACATTTCATTGCACAACTAATGTTCTGGATATATCAAAATACTAAAAGCCAATTCTTTACTTCTAAATGATTTTTTTTTTTGCCCTGGGTTTCACTATATCAGCAAGTGGTACTTTCTCCACCCTGGCGCTCCAGCCAACAGTCTGGATGTAGGTGGAATTCAACTGTTCTTGAACCTTTCCTCTTTCCTCATCGTATCTGTTCTTATCCCAGACTGGCCTAGAACTCATAGCAATCCTCCTGCATCTGCTTCCATAGTGCTGGATAACAGGTCTAGGCAAGCACACCTTACTTTTGAGAGGACTACAATAAGATTATGGACTTAATTAACTTTTATATCAATATTAATATATTAATATGACTTGTTTTTTTCAACTTAAATACTTCGTTTTTCCTAGTTGAAAAGATGGAGTGAAGAGGCCACCAAGTCAGCCCCCCCAAGACAGTCTGGCCTTCTGTTGCTGCCGAGGCCCCTTGCTCTGTGGAGACCTTGATCCTGCCCCAACCCCTCTATGGATTCGCCCTGAGCCATCCCCGGCAGTTTTGAGAATCCTGTTGATGACCCTTCCTACTTCATCTGTCTGTCGATGTAGTATCCAAGTTTTAGTATCCCTGCCTGTCTGGCCTTATCCATTTATTCTGGCCATAGAAACCTTGGTCCGGCTGTGACGGAAATCTCGCTTCTGTCTGTGAGCACACTTTGTAACACATGACTGTTCTCCACTGGCCACTTCCCCCTCAAGAGTGCTGGGCTGCAGGAGTGGGACTTAGAAGTGGACAGAGTGACTCTGGTATAGCTCTTATGGGTTAGTTGTCTGCAACTTTATATTCCTTTTTCCTTAAGATTTCTATTTTCTTCCCCCCCCCCTCAACATTACCTGGCTTGACTACCTATTAACCTTCTGTGAGTTTGAATTGTTTCCTGCTTCTCTTCCCAGCAAAACCAGCATTGAGCGTGTTTTAATTGCTCTGTCTGTAAGACAGGCTACCTCTCCTGATGTTTGCAGGCTGATTAGCCAATATCAGCAATGGGCAAGGAGAAGGATACATCCCACAGATAAGCAGAGAGATCACTTCTCTCCTAAATGGTGACGGATGGGGTGGGGCTGTTGTATGTAAAATTGGGCTGTAAGTTAGATCAGCTTCTGCACAGAATTCATTCCATCCTACAGAACTTCTATTAACTGTGGATTGCACCCACCCCATACCTGTGCCCTGATAAGTTAATGTGAGAAAAGACGGTATTAAAGAGACACATCCTTGGGGAATGTAAAGAGAATTCTGGAACGGAAACTATCTAGATAATTTGGTGCCTAAGTAGTGATAAGGTAATTACCGAACTAGTAATTAGATCAATGATGAGAAAGCCTCTTCCCTCTGGATTTAATAACATCTAAAAGTCATCAATAATTGCACAGAGTAAAGGTGACCAGGCACTAGGTGAAAACCCATATGCGGCACAGTGGTCAGAACACCTGGACAAGTCAACTAGAAAATGGGCGATCTGTGTTATGGTCTTAAAACTTCAAAAGGAAACAGGATGTGTACTGCAGGGGGTCAAGAGAGCTATTTCTCTGAAGATAACATCGATAACGGTGTGTTTCTAGCCAGATAAGTGCCTTTTAAGAGTGTTTGTTCAGGTGGATATGCAGGCGACAAAGAGAGAGGGTGGGGGGGGACTGGATTTTCTGTAAATAAGTGGGTAAATAGAGACTGTGACTAGACCCCATGTGCCCTGAATACCAAGGTTCATGCTTCCCATCCACATAAGCAGCCCTACCTTGGGAAACCCTTCTTGCAGACGTCAACTAAAAGCTACCTGCTCCCCTTTTAGCAGCAGAACATCTAAGTACAGTTGTGAGCTGGTCAATAACCCCCCACAGCATCTCATTTTCTCTTCTGGACAGATAAAGCCTTGAGCTTCCGGGATGTGTCTTCCTTCTGCCTGACCATCTCCCTTTCTGTGTCTCCAAACTGCCTTGCAGGAGTGACCGAATTAAGACAACTCTTTCTTTTCCCAAGCTCTAGTTAATAAATCCACGTGAACGTAACTTGCATAACTTGCATGCACGATTTGTTGTGCCCCGTTATTCACTTCAGGATTAACTAAGGGGTGTTCTGCCGTGTCAGAAGGATCATTTAGTTTCCTTACTCTATTCAATTTATGATTTCTAAACAAGGCAATGGGTCATTGATAATTTTAAACATGAAGGATTGTAAACAAACGCTGTTTACATTTTGATATGTCGGCCAAGAGGATTTGGTAGCAGAGAAATGGAAGTAAATTAATGAATGAATTGGCATTCTGTGGGTGTTTTGTGCGATACTTATGTAATTTATCCTAAATTAAAATTATGTTGCTTCTTAATGAAGACCGCTTTGTAGAGTTTTCCTCATCCAACCATGCGTGTGCTCTCTATAATCATCCTGGCTGACACTCCGTGAATCAAGTTTAGGGTTTGGTTAAGTAAAACAGTTATGCAACACGCCTCCCATGGAGATTGGCAAGCACACAAGGAACAGGGATAGAGTTAAACACATAAGTGAAGAAATAAACCAGAGAGGGCAGGGATCTGACCACAGATTATGAAGGCACCCCACGGAATTTTTTGGTAAATCATTAAAGATTGGGGATGAAGGGAGCCTTTTGTTTTGGAAGATCAGAGAGGATATTGAGGCTCCAGGGATGCCAGTCAAGTGATAGGCTGGGATGAGGATTGAACCTTCTGTCAAGTTCTAAGAGAACAGATCCCAAGGAGCCAGAAGGATGGGAGCAACTCCGATAAATGCCTTGGAGGAGCTTGGGGAGCATTCTGGGATTGTTCTGGAGATGATGGTCAGGATATAGGAAACATGGACTAGAAACTAAGAAATATGAGTTTGAAGTTCTTTGTGAGTGGAGATTATATTGAGAGATCAGATACAGACCACAGAAGGACCCACTGGGGACACTGGGAATGAGGAGAGCAAGTGATATGCAGTGGGAAGAAGGGAGAACTCCTGCACCTTGATTTAGATGGTCCTTCAAGGATGCTGACCCCACCTCACTCTCTTAACCCTGGGATGACAAGACAGGTCAGAAAGTTCTAGAAGAGACCAGGCATCTGCGTTTGGATATGTGAAATTATATTTCGAGACAGGCTCTTGCTGCCTAGCCTAGGCTAGCCTAGAACTTACTCTGTCTCTAGCCCAGACTGGCTTCAAACTCACAACAATCCTCCTGCCTCAGCCTCCCTAGCTCTATTTCCTGTGGTTGAAAGACTGCATTCTCCTTGCCTGTCGCCTCCATACCTGAACTCACAAGCCCCGTTTGCGTTGCTCCTGTGTGCTACATAATGGAGCTTCCACGCATGAGAACACGCAGGATCTCCCTTTCCATACCTGGCTCATTTCACATGTCATCATGTCTTGCGGACTATGAAGGTGGCTGCAAAGGGCAAAATTGCCCTCTCGAATTTCATTTAAATTGAAGTTTCACAGATTCCCGTTCCCCAAATCTCCAGGCTTGGATTGACTCCTGGGAACAGTGTGGCTATGCCTGCACAGTCCTGAGCATGAGATAGCCCCTAACAATGCTGAGTGTGAGATGGCGTCTTCGGACCCAGTTAATACTGGGATGGGAGAACATTGATGGTCCTTACATTGTGGCGGGCATTTCTACAGCACTGTAAAGCCAACAACAGTGGTAGGCATGACAAGAAGTGGTGGTAGTTATCCAAACTCTCATTTGTGGGTGAGCCCAATGTTTTTAGGACTCTGTATACCACATGCCCACACTTTCCATGGAAAGTTCTAGTTTGCAGTCTTCTCCGGAGCCTAAAAATCTCTCTGCATGAGCAAACACGACTCTAGAACCCAGCAGCCTAATTTTAAAGCACATTTGGATAGCACCTCTAAGAACGTCACTAGTTATGTGTGGGATTGCTAAATTCACTGGGCCCAAAAATATTTTCAGAATAAGTCTTTTCATTATTGTCCCGTATCGCCACTCTTTATGTCAAATATTAATGTCTAAGGAAGTGTAATCATTGAAAACTGCACTCCTGGCTCACTTGGTTCCATAACTGCTCCCACCAGGCCTTCACCTTGTCAGGAGGGTATCCATTGCCATGTCCAGAGCCTGCCTCAGCTTAGCCCTGGCTGACCCCACTGTCATGACGTTTCCTTGTTCTCTCCCTTACATCATCTCCCAGGCAGGTGAGCTATGGAACCCGGCACGAGTTTATGTTTAAAAGCCATCCTGCTTGAGAACATGAAATGCCAAGTTAACCAGCCTCAGAGGCTGTCTGCTCCAGGCGTATCCAGAACTGTAAATAATGCTCATTTTCCACATGAGGGGAACTGGGAAGGAATGTACCCTGGGCTTTCTTTGATGTGGACTCCTGTCTCCAGTGAGGCTCTTAGTTTCTAAGTGTGACAGCCAATGTCTGCTGTTATTTCAGGGTATTCATTTTGACACAAGCCACATAACCTGTGAATTGTACCGCTGATTGCTTTGGTGCATGTTCCTTGGTGGAGGGGCATGCACATTTGTGCGTGCATGTTAAATGTGCATGTGAAGGCCAGAGTTCAACACCAGGTGTCTTCCTCTGTCGCTTCTCCAGCTTAGTTGGATAGCCCGTTTTCAGATAATCTGGCTAGCCAGGGAACCCCTGGGGCTTCTCTGTCTTCCCCGCCATACCAGGGTAAGGGTAATAGGTAGAAGCTCTACCATGCCCAGGTTTTACCTGGGTGCTGGTGTCTTCCAGCTTATTCCGCAAGCATTTTACCAACTGACCCATCTCTATAGTCCTGATATTAATTCTGTTCTGTTGAAGAAGGAGATGGAATCAAAGCAAAGAGCCCAAACTTGTTCATTCAGACAATATAGTGCAGGCTGCCCTGTTGTTTGTGGACAGGACTTCTCTGGCGGGGACGCATGAAGGAACCACTTGATTTTCTTCTAATCTTCTTGTCTGTAAACAGACTATTGCCAAAGCCTCCCCACTTTTGCACCAACCTTGTACAAACAGACCTAAGTACGACACTTAGCGGTGCTTTCTCTCTGTCAGTGGCTAGGGTGTTATGTAAACCCCAGGCCTTGTTTACAATACAGTTATAATAAGCAGGGCATCATCTCTGCTGGGTGGCCCTGGGATAAGATTGTCAGGGAAAAGAGAACGGCTGTTCAGAACACTTCCCCGAGTTAAACCCATCCCAGACAGCTGGCGGGTGGGTGAGCCGCCGATCTCCACGCTCCTGAAGCTGCGTGTGTAGAAGGCTTTATTTCCAGAAGCCTCTATATTTTCCAGAGAAATTATAACACGTCTTCTTTTATGCCTCTAATTATGATCTCTCTCCTATCTATAATTTGATGCAAATTAATATTTATTTATACTAATAATAGCAAAGGCAGATGGACTCTTACTATACACTGCACCCACACAGGGCTCTGCAGGAACTGACCTGGTGAGTCCCCAGGAGAGTCCCCAGGGGTTTTGCTGTTATTTGGCTCCATATTAAAGATGGGGAAACTGAGGCTCAGAGAGGTTTGGAAGCAAGTCTGAAACTCTGATATCTAGAGCTAGATCTTGAGCTTTTTTTTTTTTTTTTTTTTTTTTTGAGACAGGGTTTCTCTGTGTAGCTTTGCACCTTTCCTGGAACTCACTCTGTAGCCCAGGCTGGCCTCGAACTCACGGAGATCCATCTGGCTCTGCCTCCCGAGTGCTGGGATTAAAGGCGTGCGCCACCACCGCCCGGCTTGATCTTGAGCTCTTAACATGCTATGGCTCTCCTCCCTCTTCTTCTCTCTTCTCCTCCCTCCCCCACCTCTGTGTATCAGAGGTCATTCTTGGATGTTGTTCCTCAGAACTTTTTGTTTGAGACAGGGTCTCTCATTGGCCTGGAACTTCACCGAGTAGACCTGCATGCCACAGCTATCCTCCTGTCTCTGCCTCCAGTCTCCTCATTGCTGGGATTGCGTGTGTTATTGCATTTGCTGTTCTAGGTGGGTTCTAGGCTCAGAACTCAGGTCTCCACATGTGGCCTTGCCCTCTTCTGTCACTGACACCCATTTCCCTCCCCATATGCCCTGGAAACCAATGTGGGATCTGAGGTCTCCTTCTCCAGTGTTACACAGGACCCTCTGTCATACCTTCAGAGAGACAGCAGCACAGGGACCCTTGAAACTCAGCCCAGCCTCCGTTTCCCCCCAAATCTGAGGCAAGTGTCGGGGGAGGGACCTTTGTGAATCACTGGTTCTTACAGAAGAATTCTCCAGGTTTGGACTGTCTTCCTTCAACTTTTTTGGAGTGAATTTTGAGTTTGTGTTAATTTTTCTCTGATACATACATATATAATAGATAAGTATATATATGTATGTATGTATATGTATACTATATAATAAGGCTGTTTTTATATATCCATATAATGTACTTTGAGCATATCCCCCCGTTCCCCATGGTCCTCCCTTCTCTGGCCTTCGCACACAAGTGCACACGTGCACATGTACCTGCAAGTAAGCACACCTGTGTACACATACACACACACACACACACACACACACACACACACACACACACCCTCCGAGAGAGAGAGAGAAAGAGAGAGAGTGTGTATGTTTTAACTGTTTTACATTGGATTGATTGATTTTTCTCCAGAGTTCACATGGGTCCACAAACAATTTAAGGACTTGTTTACAGTGAACTAAGGAAGTTCAGAGAATATTCTGTGGGCGACAGTCCACAGCAATGCCCCCTCCCCTCCCCGCTTTATGGAATCTGCAGATACCATTAATAATAAAATATCATGTTAAGTTCTTTCCTGACACTAAGTTTAGCTCACTGCTGAGAGGGACAGGAAGTGGACACAGTGGCATTCCCAGAATGTTCTCGCCGCTGCCACTCTGAAACAGCAGAGGTGAATCTTTTCTGTGAGCCTTTTATGCCACAGAGCCAAGCCTACGTCTTCAGTGAGCCATCTTACCCAGCTGCTTCCCGGCCTGCTTAATCATTTTCAGAGGCAAGCTTCAAACCTCACACACTTTCCTTGTGCTTTTCAAACAGCAAAATTAGACACACACGCGCACACACACACACACACACACACACACACACACACACACACACAAAGATATCTTTAGTACTTAAAAGGTTGACAGAAAAGGTGGCAAAATGAAAAAAGAAATAAAACTTCACACCTCATCTTTTGTGAGTGTCTGCACATTTGGAGTTTGGGCACAACGACGTGGAGAATGACAGCTGTTTCGTGGGGGGTGGCGGGAGGATTTCAAAACGTGTTGGGGGGTGGGTCACGTCCTCTGGAGGAGATGTTGAGAATTTCAGCCCAGTTGTACAATATACGTGAGGAGTGTGCAGCCTAAGCCTGGAACTCCAGATGCCAGTTCGTGTGCAGAAAAGCTATTAATCTGGGAGCCAGGCCAGTTGTCGAACAGTTAACCCCATAAAAGAGAAGATCCCGGGAGTCATAAAAACAGGGCCGCCATTGACGCGTTAAGGTAAAAAGACATTTGATGTCATCTCAGTGGCTGCCACCAGGGACAGAAGTGTGCTCACCTGTCTAGCTGAAGAGCTCACACAAGAACACCATATGTCCCGAGGCTACTGTACCAAGTCAGTATACACCTTGGAGATGGGAAGTAGGAAATACGCTTGTTGCCTGAGCCTTGTTGCTTCTGGAAATCCTCTTGTCTTTTCCAAATCTAGAGGCTGCTTCCATCAATTCTGGTCCCTTCCTTACATCTCGTCAATCTTTCTCCTACCCTCGTCTCCCTGCAGCCAGCATGGTGACTCTCTTCTCTGAGAGCACACAAGCTCTTACACACACAGCATTAAGGGTATGGCATCACACATTCCCAACACCACCACAGTGTCCCTTTACTACGGAAGCCAACGTTCCCAGGGTCCTGGGTTTTGGGTATGGGCGTTTGGGGGTTACGCTGGAGGACTTTGCCCTACCACGGGTGCTCTTGACAATGACACCCTGTAAAGGAACTCTCTCACTGGGGTCACCCAGGGTCTAGCTGAAAGTGACTAAAAAAAAAAAAAAAAAAAAAAGACCTCCGGGAGGTGGTGGCGGCGCATGACTTTAATCCCAGCACTCAGGAGGCAGAGGCAGACGGATCTCTGTGAGTTCGAGGCCAGCCTGGTCTACAGAGCGAGATGCAAGACAGGCTCCAAAGCTATACAGAGAAACCCTGTCTCGAAAAAAACAAAAATAAATAAATAAATATGACCAGTCTCCTCCTGAGGACCCCTGTTGGTCTCCTAACAGTACAGATGTGGGGCCTGGAGAAATGTCTCTAAGGTTAATGGACACTGCTCTTACAGAGGACTCAGGTTCAAATCCTGGCACCCTCGTCAGGCAGCTCACAACTGCTTGTCACGTGCTTCAGAGGAGTCTGATGCCCTCTTCTGGCCCCTGAAGGCACCCAACATGGCGCACGCTCAAACAAATACACATAAATTTAAAAAAAAAAATAAGCAAATTAAAAAAAAAAAAAACAACAACAAGGCTTGACTCTCAAATATAACAAGATGTAAAGAATTCTTTAGGAATGTCCCTGGGTGAGCCATTGGTGAGCTTGAACTCCAAAAGCCTGAGACACGCTGGTCCTCCTCGAGTTGAGCACTACTTATAATAGACACTGATTATGATAGATCACTGTGTCTGCCTGGTTTGTCCCTTGTCATCCCCTGGGAAATGACCCGCGGCCCTGGGTGTGAGTGATGGTAATTTGTGTTGTTCTTGGGAGACTCCCTTTGCTTTTTGCTTTCTGGATTGACTAGAGTCAATTGACTTGTTCTTACTGAAAGAACACTTGGTTGCCTGGGCAGAATCCTGCAGGGAAATTTGAGTATCTAAAATGCTCAGCTGTACTGGCTGCTTCTGTAGTCCTGGTCTCAGGTTGTAGATGAAATCTGGAATGTACAAGGGACATGCTCCTCTACTCGAGCTCTAAGACTACGGGGATGCTTGTTTCCCGGCACAGCATCTCTTACCCGTGCTGATGCAGGATGTTAAAGGAAACATCATCTACCTCCCACCGTCCTGCACCCCGGCTTCAGCTGAACCATCATGGCTGAGAAACTCGTCATGTGAGTTGAACTATTCAGGCTGCCGATAATTTTTAACTTGACGGGAAAACCATTGCACCAGGAAGCCTTTGAAGCTAATTCTCACTAAGGCAGAGAGGCGTGAGTTTAGGCTGCCCAACTGCTCTTCATGCACACTGTCCGTGCCCTTTTGAGACTTACTTTCCGTGAGATTCTTTTGATCCGGGAGTGAGTATTCCACGTACCTTCCCTGTAAATCTCTGCATCAGCTAAATTACCTGAAGTGTCGTTCTACTGCTTGCTGTGAACCTTTGCCCTGAACCTGCTGTGAGAGTCACCCAGGCTACAGTCACCCAGGATGGCCTATGAGAAAAAGGGGCTGAGGAATTCACATTCCATTTACCCCATTCTTATCCTCTCAGCCACACTTGGTTTCAGGGCCTTTGGCTAGCTTCCCATCTTCAGCTGTTGCCAGGGAAACTGCATCCCGTTGATGCTAATGACTTCGTTGGGACCCTGAAGCAGGTGTCCCCTCTGTCCATGCTTCCCGCCCAAGGGCTTTAATTCTCAACAGAAAACTTTTTCTAGCCAAGCACACATGCTTCTCAAAAGCATGGAAAAGCTAGGCTCAGCCCCACCCAGGGCCTTTGTGGCCCGGTTCTCTGAAAGATTCACTCGCCAATGAGCCCAGCACTGCATACACAGAGCCAGCTCGGTCCATGGTAGCGAGTCCAGCATCCCACACATGTGTTAGTTCTCTGCAGGCCCCTTTTCTTTTCCTTCTTCCTCCTCCAGGGCTAGCACCCTCCACATGTTTGATGAGCACATGACTTTTCTTCACCAGGCTCTGCTTTGAGGGCCCAGGTTGAGCTGCTTTGTATGGTCACATTAGCAGGGACCTTGCACACCTTGTGTGCAGAGACCCTCTAGGCCATATTGAGGAAGGGGCAGGGAACTGGCTTTATCCAGACTGTTAGCCACTTAGACATAGAAACTATGATCAGAGGCATCTATGGTATCTGCTGGTCTTAAAAATAAAAATGATGGGCCAGGTGAGGTAGCTCAGTGTGTAAGGACACTTGCTACCAAACTCAAAGTCCTGAGTTCAATCCCCGAAACTGACATAGCGGAAGGGGAGAATCGACTCCCACAAGTTGTCCTCTGATCTCCACATGAGCCTCAGGGCACACACGTATGTCCTGACCCCCACCCCCCAAATAATAGATACATTTTTAAATGCCAAGGCCAGCACAGTTGTCTCTTATTATACCCAAAACCTCCCGTTCCTTCTAGAACAGTGGTTCTTAACCTTCCTAATGTTGCTACTCTTTAATACAGTTCCTCATGTTGTGGTGACCCCTCCAGGCTAAAAATTATTTTCATTGCTACTTCATGACTATAATTTGCTACTGTTATGAATCATAATGTAAATACCGGTGTTTTCTAATGGTCTTAGGTGACCCCTGTGAAAGGTTTGTTCCGCTCCAAGGGGGTCACGACCCACAGGTTGAGAACCACTTGTTGAAGAGTGTACCACAAAGGTGCCAGAGATGTGATCAGAGAGTCAGCTCTCGTAAAAACAGATCTGTCCTTAGCTCCCCACCCTGCCTTTGCCCTTTGTAATCTTTCCACCATGCCTGGCATGTCTGCAACACCATGGGCAAGTGTAAGTTAGGAGATGTGTCTGAGGCCTCCTGAACCATGGAAAGCCATGGAGAGAGAGGATTCTTGTTACTGAATATAGAGTTGCGTTTAAGGAGAGAAGGTCACGGAGTTTAACAACTACAGCTGTGTCAGAGATCTCCGGAGAAGCAGCTGGAGAATGTGTGGGGTGAGGGCAGGGGCAGTTGGCTCACACCACGATACAAGTGGGCAACTCCAGGGTCTGCAGAGCTTTGGAGGCACAGTTCAGTTTTTCTGCTTCTAATTAGGACCCCTACTGACCCCAGGTGCTATGGCAAACTCCAGGCTTTGCAGTGAGGGCTGGGAGGCTGCAGACTTGGGGGCAGGTGTTCCAGAGTTCAGAAGTCGCCTCCCAAAGACCAGAAAGAGCTGATGTTGCACATGAGTCTGAAAACGGTCTGCCAGGGAATCGTGCTTTGGAGGTGCATTCCCCCCCCCTTCTAATTAGGACCTCAACTGACCTAAGGAGAGCTATCCCCCATCCATATTATGAATGGGATGTTCTTTATTCAAAGTTCACTGTTGTATAAGTGCTTATCTCAGCTGAAAGTATCCAACAGAAACATCCCAGGAACGTTTGAGCACACAGTTTGGCGAACCATCACCGTGGTAAGGGGTGGATTATTTTCCCCCCAAAATCCCACCAAACAGAAGTGGGGAAAAAGGAAACAATCACAGAACAGATTTCAACAGACATTAAGAGTGGATTTTTATTGGGTGACTGAATACACGGGGCAGAGGAGTGGTGGCATCCAGTGATTTAAAAACAGAGTAAAGAGGGTCAGTCAGTACAGTGCTTGTCGTACAGCCGTGAGGACCAGAGTTATACCCACAGCCCCCACATGAAAGCCAGTGTATAGTAACTCAGCACTGGCGAGGAGGAGACAGGAGGAGTCTTGGGGGCTCTCTAGCCAGTCTATCTGGCCTAATAAGTGACTTTCAGGTCCCAGTGAGAGACCTTGTCTCAAAAAACAAGGTGGACATTGCCTAAGGAGGGGTGGCACAGCCCCACCCCACCTCCAACCCCTGTCCTATAAGATTCTACCTCCCTTTTTTCTTTTTGAGGTGTATTTATGTCCTGGGAAGCCCCGGAACACACTCCTACAGCCTGTGGAGCTGGACGCATGTGACAACAGACAGTGTGTTCGTATGAGCTGCTTCTGAGATTCCCATCATGCTCTCTGACTCTTTATCCCAAGGCAGGAATCCAACTGTGCCTCTCTTCTCCACACCTAGGCTGAAGGTGCGGAGCATACTCTGTGGTAGAGTCTCCTTTTAGGCTCAGGCTTTCTTGGCTACTTGCCAGTGACTCTGGGGCCCTCAAGCATCTTTCCCACAGCCTCTTCCCTTGCCTGGGATGCAGGAGATAAAGATGTTTCATATAGTTCATTTCACACATGACTTCAGCTCTTCCCCCAGGAGACCCTCCTCCCACATCTCCAGGAACCTTCTCAAGGAGCAGATAACAGGGTCCTCTTGGCAGATCTTGGTTCTGCCAGGCTTGTGCTGAGAGACAGACCACTCCACTCTGTACCCACAGCCCCATCCTCCTGTCTCCTTGGAGCTTGAGGACCAAAGGAGCAAGTTGGTTGGTTGCTACTGTTGCTGAGTCCTCCCCAGGGCTTGCAATGATTCCCAGATCTTTTTCTTTTCTCTTCCGTTATAGTCCCCATCTTTGGAAACAAAACCCAGGAAATGGTCCTTGTAGTAGGCTTTCTCCTGGGCCACCAACCAGCTCCCAAATCATGACATGGAGACTTATTATTAGTTACGAATGTTTGGCCTTATCTTATGCTTGTCCCACTAGCTCTTATAGCTTAATTTGACCTGTTTCTCCTCATTGATGTTTTGCCTTGGAGCTTTTTACCTTTTCTTTCTTTCTGTATGTCTTACTCTGTGCCTGTCTGTCTGTCTATCTGGTATCTTCCTCTCTTTCTCCCTTGTCCTCTTCTCTCCTCCAGCCTAGATTCCTCCTACTACTTATTCTCTCTGCCCAGCAGCCCCGCCTGTCCCTCTACTGCCTAGCTATTGGCTGTTCAGCTTTTTAATTAGACCAATCAGGTGCCTCAGACAGGCAAGGTGAGACAAATGCAGCACATCTTTACACCATTAAACAAATGCAGCATAAACAACTGTAACACATCTTTGCCCAGTTAAAGTCACATTCCACAACAGATCCTTTTTGCTTGCTTCTCTGCTTTCTACCCTCACACCTCACCCCCATGCAGTGGAATGACAAGTTATGTGTGTGTGTGTCTGCATTCCTGATGATTGTAGTTTATTAATAATAATTATTTCTTGGCCCATGCCTGTACCCCAGCTACTTGGAGACAGGATGATCACCAGTTCAAGGCCGTCTTAGAAAACTTAGTAACATTCTTAAAAAACCAAAAATTTGAGAAGGGATGATGAGCCAGAGAGTTAGCTCCGTGGAAAAGGCATGTCACTTACCCAGATGGCTTCAGTTTGATCCCTGTGACCCACACAGTAGGAGAGAACTGACTTCTGCAAGTTGTCTTCAGACCTCCACATGTTTGCTGTGGTATGCACACCCCTCTACACACAAAATAACTAAATGGAGGAGGAAAAAGATTAATTTAAGAGGGGGCTAGTTCAGGGCTGGAGAGAAGGCTCGGCAGTTAGGATCCATTTGCTGCTCCTCAGAGCTCACATCCCAGCACTCCCATAGGACAGCTCACAAATGGCCTTTAACTCCAACTCCAGGGTATTTGATGCTCTTGCCCTCTCTGGCCTCTTTGGGAACCTGTGCACATGTGGCACACACACACACAGACACACATACACACCCACTTACATACACACAGAGACACAAACACATACACATGGACACACATACATACACATGGACACAGATATACAGGCACACACACACACATATATGCACAGAGAGACACAGACATATGTACACAGACACACACATAGACATACACACACAAAGAAAAATAAGTCTTCTTTTTTTTTTAAGGGAATGGTAAGGTGCTTGCTTAGCATGCTCAAGGCCCTAGGTTCTGTCTCCAAGATGGCTGTCGTGTGTGTGTGTGTGTGTGTGTGTGTGTGTGTGTGTGTGTGTGTGTGTGTGCGTGCGTGTGTGTGTGTGTGTGCGTGTGTGCGCGCGTGTGTGTGTGTGTGTGTGTGTGTGTGTGTGTGTGTGTGTGTAAGTAAATATCTTCACAGTATCTTTTAGACTTTCCAAGTAACCACATACACACACACAGAGATCCATGCTCATCCACTCACAGCATGGGCAATGGGTCAGGAGCCAGAGATCCGACTCACTTATTTGGGACTGAGCTGAGATGCGCATGACTGTGGTTGCAGTTTGTTGGTCTCTTTCCTCTGTGGTTAAATAATTCCCCTTAAAGGATAGATTTGATCTGTTTGCCTCACAGGAATACCTTGATTAGCAAGAGGGACTGGCCTGGTTCCCTCTCCTCAGAGGGCCTCTGGTTACCCCAGTACCAAGATCCAGGCAGGCTGGTGGGGAGGGAAGTGATGGGATTCCTCCACTGCCCCTCGGCAGGCGGCAGGCCACGTACATGCTGTACTGTGGAAGTCACCACAGATCCTAAGCTCTCTGTCATCACAGCAGGAAGGAAGATTTAATTCACACCTACAGATGAGAGTCAGTTTATTTTGCTAAGTCATCAGGAGGCAATGAAAAGGGCAGGTCCATATGAAAGTGGAAGCTAATTAAACGTTCTTACAGCGGGACCTCATGGACCTCATCTAACAAGGTGGGCTTGCCCAGCCGCATCAGCTGCAGTACTCCCCTCTGCCATAGGTGGCGCTGTGCGTTCACCTTAAACAGCTCCTGTTGTTTCACCTCCCATAACCTTCTGGCTTGGGTCGCGGCCTCTCTTCAAACCCACGATCTCTTTGTCTTTTTATTCCTTATAGCAAGCTCTCTTGTCTCCTACCTGTAAATTTAATGACTGCTGTGTCCTTCCCTGACTTCCCAGCCTCCACTCAGATCAAGGTTAAGGATTTATTTCCATTGACTTTCTGTGGTCTGGTTGTCAGCCTCACACCAGCTTAGACCAGTTCGGGGAAAGCTTCCCCATTCCCAGCGCCACCAACAGGATACCCCAACCCAGAGGGAACTAGGAGGACCCCAGAGGCTGGAGGAAACTCTGAACCGTGTGCTACCAGATGTCCAAGTGACCCACTCTGGAGAGTCTGGATTCTAACTCCACAGCCAGTGTCTTCAGAGCGTCCAGCCATCTACTTCCACTGTCCCCATGCTGCTCCGAAAGGAATGGGCATCGTGTGTGACTTTTCCTGGAAAGACATCCATCACTCAAGATAGGGCACCGGTGACAGCCAGAGAAACGATTCCACCCAGGTCTAGCATGGTGACCCAGTAAGGTTCCTAGGGACCTACCACTAAGCCCACTCAGGCATGGGTGACAACTATGCAACTTGCAGGCATTCCACCAGAGACAGCCTCCTGCGTCCAGTGATTGTTCACAGCTTATACACCTTGGCTTGTGAACCTTCTGAGTAGCACCACCCACCCCCCCTTTGTGTGTGTGTGTGTGTGTGTGTGTGTGTGTGTGTGTGTGTGTGTGTATGTGTGTGTGTGTGTTGTGTGTGCATATATATCCTTTGCATGGATGGGGTACATGTGGATATGGTGGGGCATGTGTCCACATATGGTTTTGTACATGTGGAAGCCTGAGGTTAGTGTTCGGGAATCATCCCCGATGGTTCATTCCATCCATGTTCACTGAAACGTCTCTCAGCCAAACCCAGTACTCACCAATGTGGCCAAACTTTCTAGCCAGCTTGCTCTGTGGGCAAGACCCCATCACTACCACCACTACCACCACCACCTCTTTCATCTTTCTAGGCTGGAATTCTAGATGGGGCATCATGTTTACCCAGGAAGTGCTTTAACTACTGAGCCATCTTTTCAGAGGGACTGTTCCAGTTCAGAGGAAATTACTATACTACAGGCTTGTATTGAACATCGGCTCATCCAAGATGAGAGTATGAGGGTTTTCAGTGGCAACCTAGTAGCTCAGAGTGAGACACATAGCCACCCAGAACAGGACAGGACAGGACAGGACAGGACAGGGTAGAGAGGAGTGTAGTCCTGGAGGTCTTTGCAAGGAAGAGCAAAACAGAAATGTTCTAAGCAGACACAGGCTATAAACTGACGACATGACCACTCCAAGGTATGGTTAAGGGGGAGATTTTTATTATAGACAGACAGAACAGCCAGAGGCATCTAGAAGAGTCCAGAGCAGAGAGAAGATAGTAGACCGAACATGTCCAGCAGACTATATCTGACCACAAGAGAAGCAGGAGCAGAGCAGAGAGAGAAAAGGAGATGTGGAGCAAAAGATGAAGGACAAGAGACTGAGGGCAAAAGAGAGGACCAGGAGAGTGTAGCTGAAATAGCAGGGCTATAAGGAGAAATGGGTAGCTGGGGGAAGGGAAGTCCAGGAGCTGTAGAAGTTTAGAAGAAAGAAGGGCCAAGATGCCCACATAGACTCGGAAATGCGTCACTGGTGCTTGGGATAGTGTGAGAGCCTGGGGGGCCAGCACGTACAGGTAGCTACTTGTCTGACACACGCCTCATCGTGTGTTGTAGTCATGTTTAACCCACGAGCTGCCTTTAGAATGGAACCCTCAGAAGAAGGTCCTTGGTTCTTTGATCTCACACTCCGATAATGGACACATCCATTATGGAGACTGGTTAGCTGGTGAGTTCTTGTTCTCCATGAGTTAAAGAATTAGAAGATGGGCAAACAGGACAGGGTGAGGTCACAGTGTCAAATGGCAAATGATACAGGCTCCCTGGTAGATAAGAGGCCCCTAGAGCTGGGAAGGCCATGGACCCTAAGGAGTCTAGGGTTTCATTGGGCTTTAGGGTGTCCTACCAGGAGAGTGCCCACACTCCCCTTTCCCAGTGATTTAAAGGTGCCCGTGCACCTCTCTATAGCTGGGATTGGGTCTCTGCCTCTGTCCACAAGAATGAAAATGCACCACGTGTTCCCTGCCTGGAGTAAGAGTGGGTGCCCCAACCTCCTCTGCTCTCTGTGGTGGAACAGTGCATAGAGACCCGCTGCGTGTGAGAACGGGCTACATTGCGGAGAAACTTACTGCTGGGAGCAAAGAGCAGAAGGAGATAGAGACTTACTGCCTATTGCTGGGGACAAAAAGCCATAAAAAAAAAAAAAAAAACCTCAAGCTGGGGGTGTAGCTAAAGTTTTCCTGCCTGGCCCACAGTCAGGACAAATCTCTCTCACCCGCCAGTCCCAAGCCGCTCAAACCCAATCAAGTAAACACAGAGACTTATATTGGTTACAAACTGTATGGCCGTGGCAGGCTTCTTGCTAACTGTTCTTACAGCTTAAATTAATCCATTTTTATTCATCTATACCTTGCCACGTGGCTTGTGTCTTACCGGTACTTTACATCTTCCTTATCCTGATGGCGGCTGCCAGTGTCTCCCCCACCCAGCTTCCTGTTCTCTCAATTCTCCTCTCTGTTAGTCCCGCCTATACTTCCTGCCTGGCCACTGCCAATCAGTGATTTATTCATTGACCAATCAGCAACACATTTGACATACAGACCATCCCACAGCATGGGGGTGTTATGTTCTCCCTTCTCCCATCCTAGAGGCCCATGGTGCAAACCAAAATCAGAGGTGCATGGTTTTCAAAGAAAACAGAGCAAGCCCTGAGGGCCTGTGTCTCCCACCGTGCACGCTGACTAGCCGAGAGTTTACAATCAAGCAGACATCACAAAGGTGATGTCTTGACGCCTGCATCTGTCTGGTTTCTCTCTACGTCGGCCTAATGGCATGTTAGCATTCAAATCTGTGAAAAGCAATTTTTTTTTCTTGCATTGACCACATTAAACCATGTGCACTGCACTTTGGGTGCAATTTAAGGGAAAATGTTAAGAGTTACGAATTTTACTCAATTCCTACCTTCAGCGCTGACTCTGGACTCAGATCTACAGAGAAATGAAACTTTATTAGCTAATGAGTAGCAAATGGGGACTTACCAAATTAGAGAGGTTTATATTGAAAATGTCTTTCTTTTTTTTTGCCCTGGGTTTACAAAGCATTTAGTAGAGGTCAATGATTTAATACACTGCCTGCTTTTATTGTGAGTTTTAATTATACAAATTACTGCTGAATATATTACCATGTTTAACGTAACACAGTTGAGGCTTCTATACCACCTCACCAGAAATGGCATAATTTCAGGTTGAACACACTCTTCCGTCTTCTCCCACCCTTTAATGCACACTCGTGCCCACAAACCACCTGTCTCATAGTGTGCACCTGGAACCCCAGCTCTGGGGAGGGGGAGACAGGTGGATCCCAGCGGCTTGCTGGAAAAACAGGGAATCGGGGAGTTCCAGCTTCAGTGTGAGATCCTTTCTCAAAATACAGCTTGAGGGCCAGAGAGATGCCTCAGCAATTGAAGGCGCCTGCCACCAAGCCGATGTCCTGAGTTCAGTCCCTGGGACTCACATAGCAGAAGGAGAGAACCAATTCATGTCAGTTGTCCTCTGACCTCTATATGCACACAAACCTTGTATTCTGTGATTTTTATTTCAACATAAATGGATTCTTTCTACAGCTTTTTGTTTTGCAATGTGCTTTTTTTTTTCAACAGTAATTGCCAACCCATTCAGGTCTGAACACATGGAACCAGCTTCTTGCTGTTAGCTGCCCTGGGGTGTGCTCATCAGAATAGACCAGCCTTCCAGATCTTAGCTTCTCACTCCTGTGACGTTTATACTAGGCTGGCTATGACACTGGTTGCTACCATAACTCAAAGGCTCAGGGTTTCCTGCCTCATGGTGCCCTTACCTGGTTTCCAAGACCTGCCTGGAAGGGAGATGGAGAGGAGAAGATACCCTGACTCTGCGGCTTGCTCACTCTTCATTCTGAAGAAGTTGAGGCTTACATGGACATCATAAGGGCTGGAGATGTGGCTTGGTGGTTAAGAGCCCCAGCTGCTCTTGCAGAAGATGGGGTTTGATTCCCAGCACCCACCCACATGGCAGCTCACAACCTTCCTCATCTCCAGTTCCAGGGGAATCATACACCCTCTTCTGGCCTCTGTGGGTACTGCATGCGCGTGGTGCATAGACATGCATGCAGACAAAACACTTGTATGCATAAAATAAAAATAAAGAAATCTTCGTAATATGTATATACATCACAAAATAATAGTAAGACTTCCCATAGTCATTTTTTTTTACTGTTTTACTAAATAGGAATGTTATAATAATATTTTATGTTATGTTATTTTAATGTTATTATTTGGTATAACCACAAACCAGGAAATACATATACATTGATATTAACCTTTACATGTGTAGGTATCTATTTGAACCCCAATATGAATCACTAATAACCCTTTCTGATGTGAAGGGTTACCTCATTGTCCCAAATCGCCCCAACTGCCCTTGCATTCTTCGTTTTCGAAGGACATTCTTTTTCTCTTATTTTTAGAATTTATTTTTAAATGTTCTATAGGAGTCAGGAGTATGTGTACATGAGTACACCACACATGGAGGCCAGAAAAAGGCATCAGATTCCCCTGGTGCTGGAGGTTGTGAGCCACCAGGTGGATACTGGGAACCAAACCTTGATCTTCTGCATAGATCAGCGAGGACTCTTAACCACTGAGCTCTCTCTCACGCCCCCCCCCCCCATTTTTTTCCTTAATGAATACCATCCAGTTGTTTTGTAGATTGCCCCTCATCTTAGGCTTTGGTTGAATCTGCATTATGCTTCTTGTTGTTTTCTTTCCTCACTGAGACAAGAACTAGGCACGTGCCCTTTACCCTCAGCCTGTGCACCCTGTGTTGCCATAGCTACAAGCTCAGTATCGCAGCGTGCTCCTAAGATTTACTCAGCTTGCATGACTGAAATTTGTACATATCCCAACACTTCTAATTTCCCTCTATGGAGCCCTGGCTTCTATCACCCTCCTTGCCAGTGCCCGTGTGTTCCAGACTCTTCCTCTAAGTACTCAGACACTGTTTGTTCTTCTGTGATTAGCATGTCACGTGCCTCAGTGTCTCAAGATTCATCTTGTTCCCACATATGGCAGGATTTTCCTTCCTTTCGTGGCTAAATACTATGCCATGGCATAGCTGTACCACGCTTTGCTTATCCACTCATCCATTGGTGGAGATCCATGCTGTTTCAGATCTTGGCTACTATGACCACTGCGGATGGAATGTGGAGGTGTCAACCTTTTCCCAGGTGTTAATGTCAATGATCTTGCATCAATGCCCAAGAGTTCTATTTTGAGTTTTTTTTTTTTTTTTGAGGAGTTTCCATTCTGTTTTGATTAGTGGCTGCACGAGGTTTGAGAGATAACAATTCTTTTCTTTACACCCCGACTTTAATGATTTGTTTCTCCCTTTCCTCTCCTTCTGACTCATTTCCATACTTACTGCAATCCCCCTTCCCATCTCTTCCACTCTTTCCCACCCCTTCCTACTCCTCCCCTCTCTTTCCTCCCCTTCCCACACCTTTCTACCCCCTCCTTCTCTTTCTTTCTCTTCTCTCCCTTTTCTCTCTTCCTTTTCCTTTCTACTTCTCCTCCACTTTTACTTCTCTGCTTCCTACTTTACCCATCCTAACAGCAGGAGCAAGGCGGCTTCTCACCATGGCTTTGATTTTCCTTCCCCTGCCCATCAGTGATGAACATCTTCCCATGTACCTGTTGGCTGTTGGTATGTCTTTTGTGGGTGAATGTCAATTTAAATATTCAGATGGATTTTTAAAATTGGGAATTAGTGAGCAGCTTTTATTTCTTGTTTGTTTTGGCTACTGAACATGAACAGTCCTGCATATATTTCATGAATTGACTCCATATCTGATATACAATTAACAAATACCACCACTGCCCCTTTATGGGGTACCCCAGTCACTGTTGATCTGATACTCTTGCTGGGCAGGAGCTCTTTGTTCGATATAATCCCCTCGTCTACATTTTGCTGTTGTTGGCTAGAGTTTTGGGGTCATATCCATGAAATCACTGTCTAGACCACTGTCATGGAGATTTCTCCTTTGTGTTCTTCTGGGAATTACAGGGCTTCCAGTATTAGGTTAAGTCTTTAATCTATTTTGAGTTGATTTTTTTGTAGAGTGTAAGATAAGAGCCCAATTTCACTCTTCTGTGGGTGCCTATCCAGGTTTTAAAAAGTCCTACAGAACCACAAAGGGCTGTGAATAGTCAGAACCATCTTGAGGAAGAACAAAGCATCCTTCCTGGTTGTATAATGCATCTGAAAGTGACACAAATTCACACAGGGTAGGCCTGGCATAAAAACAGACATATTAGCAGTCTTGAAGTAAATGCTCAATTGTACATTCAACTTATCTTCCACAAGGATGCCCAAACACATCAGAGAAACATCAAATCTTAGGAAACCCGGGCGCCCTCACAGAAGGTTATGCCCCTTGAATGTGGGTCCCCTGACAGCTCTGCTGGTGTTTTCGAGGTGTCATGGAAGGAGCTAGAGAGCACTAATATGTCCTATCACCAGTCATCAAAGCTTTGAGCAATTGGCCAGATTTCTCCACCAGGAGGCTTCTGCTTTCCCTGTCTCTTAAGACCGCACACCTCTGGTTTGCCACACTTAACCCAGACAGTGAAGTGTCTGTTCATGACTCTAACCTAAAATCCATCATTGTACTGTTTGCCTACAGTCACACTGTTCCCACCATTCCTCCAGTGCCCACTGACTCAAACTGACTGATGGATTCAATTATGTCTGCACATTAGCTATGACTTCCCGTTATTTTCTTTTATTTTACAGATGAGAACTTATTGTCATCGTCATTTCTTTATTCCAAGTATTCCAGATTCTTTTTCATAGAATTGTTTTGTTTTGAGACAGAGATGCATCCCGTAGCTCAGGCTGGTTTGGAACTCACCGTACAGCCCAGGTTGTCCCCACGTTCATTGTGATCCTCCTGCCTCAGTTCCTGGAGTTCTGAGATGATAGGCATGGGCTACCAAGTCTGTTTGATTTGCCTTCCTGCAAGATTTCAAATTGATTGCTGTGTTCCCATACATCTGTTGTTTGGTTGTTTGTTTGATTAATTGTTGTTTGACAGTGTTACACAGTACCCAGGGCTTCACGCTTGCTTGGAAAGTGCTCGACCAACCCCACCCACATCCACCCTGAACCCCTCATTTCTGCCATATCAGCCCCCCCATCATCAAGTGCCTGTCTGTCTCAGGCAGAAGTGAGCTGATGCTCCAAGGCCCCAGGGCACCTTACAGTGGAGAATGATTTAGATTCTTCGTTCTGAATGCTCAGGGAACACACTGGCTCTTGTGTACTTTTAAAAAAGACTTATTTTTTTATTATTTTTAATTGTGTGTAGGTGTGTGTCTGCATGTGGGTTTCTGCACATGAATGCTTGTGCCTGAGGAGGCCAGAAGCCTTGCTTCCCACCCCTACCCCAGAGCTGGAGTTACAGGTGGTTGTGAGCCACCGGATACAGCACTAGGATCCAAATACTGATCTTTGGGGAAAGCATCAAATGCTCCAACCTGCTAAGCCATCTCTCGGGGCCCTCTTACCCACTTATAAGCAGAAATACTGCAGCAAGCCCTTCCCTGACTCCTGACATTCCCCCGCTTCTCTGCATATGACATAGGTTCCCAACATGAGACTGAGGGAGGCTGAGAAACCCCACCTCTCAGGGGCTCAGGCAGAGGCAAGCAGTGTGGCAAACAGAGGGATTCCGTAGTGGGATTGCTTTCCAGGTATTCAACCATGAACTCTACCTTCCACCTGTCACTTTTCAGCAGAACCTGTCTCACTGTTCATGTATGCGGCAGACTGCTTACACTCATTGTCCCAAGTAATGCCCAATGAACTATCACCTGGTTGGGATGGGGGCTCAGGGTACCCAGTGCAAAGTGTTTGCCTCATCAGCACCAGGACCTGAGTGTGAGCCTCTGCACTACACAAAAAGCTGGGTGTGGCACTGGGGAGGTAGAGGTGGGTGGATTCCTGGGCCTCAGTGACCAATCATTCTAGCTGAATATATAAGCCCCCGGCCAGTAAAGAGACCCTGTCTCCAAAAACAAGGTTGGAGAGTATCTGAGGCATGACACCTGACCATCAACCTCTATTTACATGTGTACACACCCAAAAATTTAAAAAAGAAAATTTCCACACTGTATTAAACATTGCACATGAAACTCTGATACCCACATGTAGCTTAAGTCCATGCTCTATCTGGATTTGCTGGCAGCTGTTCCTCCTGGATAATGATCAAAAGCCCCAGTGGAGAGCTGGTGTAGCTGAAACTCAGATTCTATCTTTTTTTGTTGTTCCACTTTCTCCTTAACGAAGCTAACACCAGAGAAACTTCCTTTCCAGAACCGGGCTCCAAGGAGGTTGGCTGACACAGCCGTCTTTCTATAAGCTGCTCATTTAAAATAAATCTTTTTGTGGTAGCAAGAAGAAAATCATGGGCTTTAATAACGTATTTTTATTTTACAGCATCTTACATGAGTCTCCGGAAACGGGAGGTTGAGAGAATTGCCCACAAAAGTGGTGTCGATTCTACAAATGTGGCTAAGGAAGAGCTGGAATGGAAGTCTCCTTGCTGGCCTGGTTGTATGGAGGAAAGAAGTAGAGGATGGAGGGGACCCTGTGGAGTGGGAAGAGAGTCCCTAAAACTGAAGAAAGCAGAGGCTGGGACTAGAGAGTTGGCTCGATGGTTAAGAGCACTCACTGCTTATGACTCAGGTTCAGTTCCCAACACGCATATCAAGTGGCCCACAACCATCTATAACTCCAGCTCCAGGAGATCTGATGCCCTCTTCCGGCTTCTGTGGGCACTTACACTCATGTGCACATACCTCCTCACCCATATATGTAATTAAAAGTATATAGAATTTTAAATGGTGGATGGCTGTTGAGGAACAACACCCAAGATTGTCCCTGCCCTCCTAGTCTCCACATGAATGTACACACACATGCATGTGCACTACACACACACACACACACACACACACACACACACACACACACACCCCTATATACAGGAATATACACATATATACAATAGATAAGTGTTTGTTACTTGAATTGTTGGGTTCCTAAAGAATGATTTGTAGTTCCTGTCTAGTAGGGATTTTCTGTAAACAAAGCATCATGAAAACTTGGGTACCATGGGCTCTTTGTGCTCTTGTATCCGGGAAGTCATATGATCTGCCACTAACATCTGTAAATAGAGGGGAGATGGCCAGAGGTCTTAATAGAACCTGTGCCTTCACTGGCCTCACAAAGCAGGAAAGGCCACCACCAGCTGTAGCTTCTCATCCATCACCTGTGGGTTTGGGCCCGTCTACCCAACACATCATATTCTATCATGCTTCTGAGGTCTCCCAAGTACGTCTACCACCTCAGTAACTCCTATATGCCAGGAATGTCAATTTCCCTAGTTTTCTGATTTTTCACCCCAGTTTCCACTTTCACCTGCATCCCACCTACATTTTCCCCTGATGCTCTCAAGTCTGAACTCACACATCCCCCGGGGTTGCATAAATTCTTTCCTGATTGCCAAGTCTTGCACTAGGTTCAGAGGAGGGTCACCAACCCTCTAGTACATAGTTTTGTGTTCCTGGCTACTGGTTATACATCACCCAGCTAAGCCTCTGTCCACCTAGGTCATTGGCATCTTTAGATGCATCTCCTCTGTGGGACACATGCATATGTGCCCTTCCTACAACAAATGTCGCTCTTGGCTTTAGGAAATCCTGGCTGTGCCTCAGACCTACTTTCCATGCAGATGCTTAAGCTTCTGACCTCAGGGTTCCTTTGAACCCTTGCTAGTTCAAAGGCTTTACCTGGAATGGAACTGGGGAAGGGGACACTCCCTGAGCTGTGTAGCTATTTCCTCCAAATTCAAATATTCCATGATGGGAGAAGATGGGAGGTCCAGGAGGCTCATGGAACTCACTAGAAACATAACAGACTGAGGATTAGGAAACACACACATTGCCCTTTCCCGAGTTATATAAGCAGTAAGCAGTTTCTAAAGGAGGCAGAGAGTTCTCTTGATGGAGCTGCCTTTAACATGCCCAGGGAATTCCACTAGTGTAGCTTTTGATCACTCATGCTGGAGGATGGGTGGAGGTTCCATGATGCGGCTGTCTTTGAGTCACCCGTGTCCCTGTAAGGAATTCCGTCGGCTCATCTCCCTGGATTTTCATGGAATTATTTCTTTGGCCTGTCGCTGCCCTCTCTATCTGGGGGGAATAGAAATAAATAGTCTCCCAAGGAAAAGTCAGCAGTACTCTGATCAGTTCCTACTCCCAGCCTCACCTGCAGCTGTGTTTACTCCTGCTAGCATTCTGCCTGAGGTGGACTCCTGCTGTAGCTGCCTTTCCATAGTCCCCAGCATTTGGATCAGTTGTCTGACCCCTGTTCTGTGGGTCCAGTAACCCCAACAGTGTCCTAGGCTGGGTTTGGTAGAAGAAGCTGAGTTTCTTGTGTAGATGGTTGCTTGACGGGTTTGTGTCCGAATATTTCAAGAAGAGAAGAGGAGGGAGAGGAGAGGAGGCAGAGGGGAGGACGGAGAGGGGAGGAGGGAGAGGGCAAGAGGGGGCATTTAGGTTCAGCTGAACCCTTGATACTCTGGATGTCATTCTGAGTTGATCCCCTCCCCAGTGGCAGTTCTTGAGAGATGGGTAATCTGTGAGCTTCCACATTTCTTTTGTGTTTCCTTCCTTGGGGAGACATTGACAAACCTCTCCTCACCCCAGACAGGACACCAATAATGCACAGTTCTTACGTAGGCCAGGTTGGAAAACCGGTGAGTTTGTTGGAGTGTGAACGTGAGTCAAAGAGCTGCATCATTTCTAAGTCCCACCTCATCCTAATGACCGCATAGGAGCTGCATCATGGAGATTCACCCTCAATTGCCCCTCACTTCCTAGATACTGTGGCACCTCCCAAAACCATGTGCAGCTAGGAGAGAATAATGGCTGGAATCTCAAATGAAGCGCCTGCAACCCTCCTTACTCTCCTGATAGGGAGTATCGAGAGCCCCATGACAGTTATAGTAGACATGGCTGTGACCAAAGGGTTTTGCTTATTTCTTGTCATGGTGGTGGGGCCATGGTTGTCTCTGCTCTATGGTGGTGATGGGTGGTCTATTATTTACTCTCCTTAGTGCTGTGACAAAATTCCTGACAAGAAATAAGGAAAGAAAGGTTTATTTTGCCTCACAGTGTAAGGGTCCAGCCCACCGTGATGGGGAAGGTAGGTCAGCAGGAGTGTGTGGCAGAGGGTCACGTGACATCCACAGTCAGAAAGCAGAGAGAGAGGAATGCTGGTTCCTAGCTCACCTCCTCTTTTTAATACAGTCCGGGTCCCCAGTCCATGGGATTATGTCATTCACATTTGGAGTGGGCCTTCCCACCTCAATCAACCTAATGTAGTGCTTCTCTCATAGACATGCCCAGAGGTGTATATTCTAGGTGGTTCTTGATCCTGTCAAGTTCACAGTCAATGTTAACCACCACAGGTGTCATGTTACCCAGGAAGAAACATCTGTACTGTGAGACTTCTCCGTGCATGCAGACTGGGTGGAGAGAATGTGACAGCTTTGTTCATCCTGTTTGGAATCATGCCTGGTTGTGAATAAGTACCGTTGTCTACCATATGGGTATTGAGAGGACTCTGTCTGTCCTCAGTGAGGGCTGATCCTAGATCACCCACATAATCCCAAAGAGATCAGGGCAAAGGGTACCCCATCACCAACACTCAGAACCCTGGGAAGTGGGTGTCCATGTATATAGCAGCCATGCCATTAACCCTCTCATCTGGCTCCCCGATTTCTGCAGTGGGGCAAACAGACCCAAGAAAGAAGAATAACCTTATTTTCCTTCGCGTGTGTGTGTGTGTGTGTGTGCGTGTGTGTGTGTGTGTGTGTGTGTGTGGTGTGTGCGTGCGCGCGCATGCGTGCGCTGAATTAATCCTACATCCTGGATCCACCTCAAATGCAATTAGTCACTTTGTTTTGAAGAGCATCTGCAGTTGTAAGCCGGCTGTGTGTGTTTCCAGCGTCGATCCGTCTGTACCACATAGATCAGAGCTTTTACGTGACGACAGCCCCACTCGACTGTAGTGCCTCTTATCCTGTGTCTATGTGCGAATCAGACAGCTGAGCACGGAGGAGAGAATCAACGAGAAGGCACTCATTGTCCATGTCTCTACCGCACGTTCTCCTAAACTCGGCTTTAGTCAGAGGCCTTAATTAGAGCGTTAAATACTATAGTTTCCTTTATGAAGCCAGCAGGGTTTTTCTTTGCTGTGAAATGAGTGATTCAATTACCTCCTCCTAATTGATAGAGTGTAATTAACATTGTCTCCAGGCTAATTTTCATTTATGCCGCCATTCCTCATAAGCCGAACATCATTCTCAGCAAAAGTCAATGTGTCGTTTTTATTAGCCTCGTTTGCACTTTAACACCGGGAAAATTAATTCAAGCCACATTAGCGGACTGAACTTCAGATACGATGGACTTGTCTGGCTGTCTTCGATGAAGCCACGTCATTTAGAAGCAAGTCGCACATGACCACATGAAAATGAGATCGTCACTGGACGCTCGGCCATCGTCGATCTAAGTCATCGTCCTGAGGCAGTTCTGGGGGGAAAAGGAAACCAAATGTGTTCTCGCGATGTCTCAGTGTTTTCTGTCGAGATGAAATGGTCCGCGCTTAGGAATGGTGAGGTCCCCGTGAGTGGATGCCTTTTGAGAACTCTGATTCCTTGTGACTCTGTTCTTGAGGATTTTCATTAGAGCCACCAAGACGGCTGAGCAGGTAAGGGTACTTGCTGCTAAGTCTGAATGCCCTGAATTCAATCCCCAGAACCCACACGGTGGAAGGAGAGAACCAACTCCCACAAGTTGTCCTCTGACCTCCACTTGCGCACATGCTCTCACATGTGAATATATAAATGTATAAACACACTTATACCTTTAAAAACTCATATTAAAGAATGTCATAAGCTTTGGATTTTTTATAACCCCCCCCAAAAAAAATATTTAGAGCCAGCAAGATGTTAAAGGTGCTTGCTGGTAAGCCTAAAAACCTAAATTTAATCCCCTGGACCAAAGGGAGTAGAGAGAGAAGTCATTACTGGAGATTGTTTTCTGACCTCTACACCCATGCCATGGTGTATATGCGCTTGTGCACACACACACACACACACACACACACACACACACACACACACACACACATGTATGCACGCACCCTTAAAAAAACATAACAGAATTGTTACCAAATATCATAGCACATAGCTGGGGTTCAGGGAGACAGTTCAGATGGCAAAATGTCTTACAATTATGAGGACCTGAGTTCCATCCCAGAAGCGGTGCTGTGAGCTTCCAATCCCAGCACTGGGGGAACAGCACATGTGGGTTCCCAGAGACCACTTAGTGTGTTCCAGGCCAATGAGAGACCCCGTCCAACAGGAAGGAGGATGGTGTCTAAAGAATGACAGCTGAAGTGGTCCTGACTCCACTACACACACACACACACACACACACACACACACACACACACACACACACACACAGAGAGAGAGAGAGAGACAGACAGACAGACAGACAGACAGAGACAGAGAAAGAAAGAGACAGAGACGAGAAAGAAAGAGACAGAGAGAGACTTAGGGGGGAAGAGAGAGAGAGAGGGAGAGAGACGAGGGAGAGAGACGAGGGAGGGAGGGAGGGAGGGAGAGAGAGAGAGAGAGAGAGAGAGAGAGAGAGAGAGAGAGAGAGAGAGAGAGAGAGAGAGAGAGAATATAGTTATTAGGGGCTTATCAGAACTCCTTTCTAGGCAGCGTTCAGTCTGCTTTCCACTTGTTGCTATTCTTTTAAAAGTTTGTTTACGCCTGTTGGTGTTCTGCATGCCTGTATGTCTGTGCCCTGTGTTTGTGAAGTGCCCACAGAGGCCAGAAGAGGGCGCCAGATTCCCTGGAACCGGAGTTAGATGGCTGTGAGCCTCATATGGGTTCTGGGAACTGAACCCAGGTCTTCTGCAAAAGGAACCAGGGCTCTTAACAACTGAGCCAAGGCTCCATTTCTTTCTATTCTAAGTTTATGTGTCAGCCATGGCCTGTCAAGCATCCCTGGGGGCCGGCTTTCCACCTTCTCCTGAGTAAAATGCCCTTATTTCTCAAGCTTCTAGGGAAGTGGGGCACTAATTCCTTCCCTCGGGCCCAGGGAGCTTCTCTTGCTGAACCAGTGCTCCATGGGATGCTGTGGACAGACTTATCACCCACAAGTGTCCTGCTTCGTAGGCGATGGTGACACTTCCTTTCAAATAAAAGACCCAGGTTGTAGTTAGGTTACACAGGGTATTGTGTTTGACTTTCAATTAAATTTCACTGCTAGGTTTAACATTTGGGTATTTAATAAAGTTCTGGATTTCCAGGCGCTCTTGTCAAACTGGAAATTGCTGCACAGGTTACATGCTGCTTGGCAACAGATGGTTGAAGCCTCAAGGCATGTTGGCAGATCCCGCCTCCTATGTAGACTGGTATGTCTTCACCGATCCCTACCCTGGTATATGTGTGTGGCCTCCAGTGTCCACAGCACCAAGAAAGTGACATCTCGTCCGTGCAGCCAAATATTCAGCCACAGATTCTGCAGACTCGTGTGCAGGGTGCATCCCCTGTTTTCTGTTAACCCCTTAATGCATGTGTGCATGCATGTGTGTGTGTGTGTGTGTGTGTGTGTGTATGTGCCTGCATGCGTGCATGTTTATACATATCTGTGTGCCTGTATCCACATACATGGGGAGGTGAGAACCCAGCCTCAGATGTCATTCTTCAGGTACCCACCTCCTATCTTTTTTTTTTGGAGACAGAATCTCTCACTGATGTGAATTCATTAAGTAAGCTAAGCTGGCTGGCCAGTGAGCCCTGGGATCCTCCTGTCTCTGCCTTCTCGGTGCTAAGATTGCATGCACACAACACCATGCCTGGCTTTTGGCATGGATGCTGGAAGATCAAACTCAGGTCCTCAGACTTTACCCACTGAACTTCCTCCCTAGCCCAGTACTCTTTTTTTTTTTTTTAATTAAGTCCCAATTTTTGACAGTTTGGAGCTGGCTGTCAGGACTACTTAAGTGATTTTGGTTTTGGTTTCTATAAAACAAATATAGTTTTTCTTGATTTCCCAAAGAGCAAGTATTTACTTCCTTTTTCATTGTTCATATTCATGAGAGACACAGTGGGGACAAGAAGAGAAAAGGATATGGAGACATTTTAATTAATGAGATACATACGAATCACAGTGGCTAATTCGCAATATTAACTTCTAATTGCCACTTATAAAGTCACTGTCTCGTGGCATACTTTAAAATCTCATTATAAAATCTGCACGCCTTTTTTTTTTTTTTAACTACAGCCAAATTCTCTTCACTCCTCCTGGAGGCAAAGCCCTAAGTAGCTCTTCATGACAGAGGGGCCTCTTGAAAGAGCGTGAGCTCCTGCTTCCTACAGAGGAAGTCAGAGGCAGTAGAGTGGCCACTTGACCCTGGGCAGTCAAGAGCTGTGTCCTCTCCTGAGGTGTCTCAGAGGAAAGGCTGGCTAAGGCAAGGCTGGAGAGCATCCAAGGCCATCGCCCCTGACTCTGAACTAACCCCTCTCTTAAGTAGTCACTCTCCGGGGCTTCCATTGACCCTGTGCTAAACCATCAGGGATAGATCAGCATGACCTGGGAAGGCCTGGCAGGGGCACATTCATGCATCATTCTCAGGCCAAGAGACAGCCATCCCCTGGTTCTTCTGCCTCAGAAGCCTATCACTGGGACATAAGAGAACCCCCCAAAATGCCCTGCACTGGTTTTCCCCAAGGTTGGGAGCTTTGGGAATGCAGAAAGGGGAAGTGGCTGAGACCTGACCCAAGCTGGCCCAGGACCAGGTGTACCTTGAGGAGACACTTTTTCCTACACCTGCCTCCCTCCTGTCATCCCTGGCCTGTCGTCTGATTCCTTGCACAGGTGGGATGGATGGGGAGAGCACTGATGGTCCTTGGAGCCTATGCAGCATGATGATGATGATGATGATGATGATGATGATGATGATGATGATATGTCAACAAGAGCTGTCCTTAAACGGGGTCAATGCTTCACAAACTTTATCATGTGTCTGAACATGAGTGATTTTTTGCAATAGATGGGATTGTAGAGCATCTGTGAGAGATTCATGAAAATTTTGTCTGGGGATTCAGCCCAGGACTTTGTGTGTGTGTATGCAAGCACTCTACTACTGAGCTCCATCCCCGGGCCTCTTTACCTTTTTTTTTTTCAAATTTAAATTTTTATTTTTTAAGATTTCCACATGGGAGTATTGTATTTACATCATTTCTTCCTGTCTCCCACCCTGAGTTTGACTCCTCTTGAGTCCCCCTTCCTTCTCAAATTCATGATTTATTCTTTACTTATTATTGTTGCACACACACACACACACACACACACACACACACACACACACGGGTGTACACATGCATAACGTGCTGAGTCCATTTAGTGTTGCTCATATGTCTGTGTGTTTAAGGATGACCTCGTAGAATTGGACAACCTGTCGGGGGGTTTGTCCTTGGAGAAAAATGGATCTCCCTCTCTAAAGAGCTATGGATGGCCTGAAGCTCTTCATCTAGGGGCGTTGGCATGTCAACTAGTGTTGGCATTGTGCTGGTCTTATTTAGGCAACCGTTGAAAGAAGCCTTGGGAGAAAAGCAATCAATGCTCCTACCCAGCTGTCAGACCTATAGGGCACACAGCATGATCAGCCTAGCAAGCTATCCCCATTGATGCAATAGTGGTACTTGTATCTTGGGGATAACCAACTGCTGTCTGATTGGACTTAAGGCCTGCTCAATCATAGGAAATCCTTGCCTAGTACCATAAGCACAGCCAACTACCCACAGCTGGGGAGGTCATAGACTCTGGATGAGAAATGAACTACTACTGCCATTTTCGTGTGTGTGTGTGTGTGTGTGTGTGTGTGTGTGTGTGTGTGTGTGTGTGTGTATGTGTGATTTTGAACTATATTCTAAATACTTATACCCACCGAGAAATGTAGCATTCCTCCCTGCTCTCTCTCTCTCTCTCTCTCTCTCTCTCTCTCTCTCTCTCTCTCTCTCTCTCTCTCTCTCTCTTTTAGATAGGGTTTAACTAAGTACTCAGGCTGGCTTTGGACTCACTCTGTAGCCTGGGCAGACCTTGAACTTGCCATCTACCTGTCTGAGCCCTCTGAGTATCTGGGATTACTGGCCTGCACCACCAGGTCTATCCATATATCTTTATATTACATAATTACAGTAAGAAAATACCCAGTGCCAGCAATGAAGAAATATATTAGATACTAAATTTGTTTATAACTTCCAAATTCAATCTCTTTTAAAAAGAAAAGTTCTAAATGAGAACTGAGCTCACATGCCTGAACACGACTTTTAGATATCTGGTGGTGTGCCTGAAATGTCTGCATCAAATCTCTATAAATGCTCTTTTCAAATTCTTGATAGCATCAATAAATAGGCTGGGGAAGGGTTTTTAAAATCATTTTTATAAGCATTCAAAACGACAACCATTGGAGCTGTGTCCTTTTCTGTCCTTGACAAATGTAGTGCTGAAATTTCATGTGATGACAGACAGGATTTGTAATAAAATAGAAATACTCCGTATCTCACATTTCAGAATAATGGTAAAAAGCTTAAATGGATGCAAGTGTCTTAAGAGTGGATCTTGTGGTGAAGGAAGGTAAATCTTAAGTAGACACATGGGTGACTGGAGAGATGGCTCAGTGGTTGAGAGCACAATTGCTTCTGCAAAGGACCCGCGCTTAGTCCTCGGCATCCATATGCATGTCTGACAACCAGCTCTAGGGTGTCTGATGCCCTCTTCTGACCTCCATGGGCAACTGCACTCACGCACACATGCACATCATTAAAAATAAAAACAGAATCTTTAAAAACACACATGGGCCTACACCATCAAACTGCTATAGCCAAAGTACAGTTAAATAAAGGATTTCAGACTTGTTGCCAAAGCCCCACCCACCCCACCCCTGCCCCTCCTCCCAGCTGCGCCTGATCTTAGACCAAGATACTGATTTACGGTTTTCATGGCAGACCCCTCTCGGAGTTTGTCTGCTTGCTGGCTTTAGAATCGCTACCCTCTAGACCGAATCAGCATCTCTTCCTGCGAGACCTGGCACTTTCTTGAGTCATTTTCTTGCTTTGAAGTCTCAGACAGTGGGACACGGACGGCCCTGCAGCCAGTTGTGGAGGGCGCCTGGCGCGCTAGCGCTGACACACGGAGAAGCATTCAGGTGAATAACGATGCTTTTTGATTTTGCATAATGAAGCATGGTCTCTCCAGAGTGTGACGCTCAATAGAGAACAATGCATCATCTGGGCCTCATCGTTAAATCTCAGCGCAGTGCGTTAGGTAAACCAATGCTATGCCATTTCGCTTTAAAAGTTTGTAAGAAAGCAGGGACTTTGCTACTGCGCTCTTGTAGACTATCATCACTTGGGAATTGTGGCCAAAAAAAAAAAAAAAAATGGACTGTGGTTCGTGTTTGCTCCCTCCTTCTCTCTGGTGTTCAGGGACGATTCAAAAAAAGCCTCCTCCACAGACAGAGTGGTGGCGTGCCTGAAGCTGATAAATGTATCGCGGGCCTGCACAAATTTATCTGAGAAGCAGATTTTGATAGCTCGCGAGATCCGGGTCAGTGGATAATCCCACGCAAACATCAGATCTTAATGCTGTTGACAAAAGAAGGGACACAAATAACCAGCAAATTCCACAAATCCCTGGCTTGTAAGTAGCTCTCTCTTTTCATAGATTTATCATAAGCGCCCTTGAAATCTATCTAAAAAAAAAAAAAAAAAAAAGGTCTGCAAGCAAGCGTGTTTGATAGTATAGTGTTTGGAATCTTTGATAAGTGTTCCCCTCCTCTCCCAAGGCTGCTATTCAACAAAACTGTGCTTTGGATAGCAAATGGTTTATCTTTGAGGTAACAATACCAGGAGAAATTCCACATAGAAAAATGGCCAATGGTTTGCATCAGTATCATTCTCTTGAGTGGACGCATCTTTGAAACTTTCTTTTAGAGCCTGGGGAGGGGCATGCATCGTCTAGGCTGAGGATGGGATCTGACCGTTGATGGCTTGTATTATCAAAAGACAAGTCCTGTTTCCTAAAGAAAATTGTGTGTCTCAAGAGAGGGGGCAAGGTGTGCATTAAGAGGCTGCCTGCCTGATAAAGAAGTCCAGCCTGCCTGCAGCTGGGGACAAGCCATCCACATCCCTTACCAACTCTCAAGTCCCATTTATTCCCCCACTAGAGCCCACTTGGGTCTCTAACAGGATTCCGGTCATGAAGGTGTCCCAGTGGAGGGATGCCCCCCAAATAAAGTGGCCCTATTCTTGTGTCTCTGTTGGACTTACTTTCACCATTTCAAGTTGCTGATCCTTCAGAGTATATCAAATCCTCAATGTCTTGTTAGGGTTTCTATTGGTGAAATTATTAAGGCCACTCCACGTAGTTAAAAGGAGATTTATTTAATGGCGTAACTTACAAATTAAGGAATAGGTAGGTCGCGGAGTCTGGGGAAGGTGTATCACAGTCCAGCGGTGTTCTCTGGAGCTCTGCTCAGTCCACCTCTCCAGTCCAGGGTCCCGCAACAGAGCGAGCGCCCGCCGATCCAGATCTCGGGTCCCCCGGCGCCTCCCTTGGCCCCGCCTTGTAGGCGTGACAGTTGCCGAAGTCTCAATGGGGGTTGGAACTTTCAGATCAAAGCCGGAATGGCTACCCACTACAGGTTTCTGTTGCTGGGATGAAATATCACGACCTAAAGCAACTTGGGCAGTGATCATTGTCGATCACTAAGGGAGTCAGGAGGAAACACAAGGTAGGAACCTGGAGGCAGGAACTGAAGCAGAGGCCGTGGAGGAACGCTGACCACTGACTTGGCCTTCCCGGCTTCTTCAACCTTTTTCTTATATGACCCAGGCACCGATCACTAATTGAGAAAAATGCTCTACAGACTTGCCCATAGGCAGATTTTATAGGTGAATTCTCTCAATCGAGAGTCCCTCTTCCACAATGTCTCTAGCTTGTGTCAAGTTGACATAAAACTATCCAGCACATTCACCTTCAAGCCAGGCATCTGCATCTCTCCTGGGAGAGGCCAGAAAATGAATGCTAGACCAGCATACAGTACTTATATACATGGACTTGACTCCATGGTCTCCCGGCCCTGACATGGAACATTTGAGCTGCCCTCTCTCTACCTAGAGTGATTTATTTTGTAGATCTCAGCTCCAGGGGAGGACTGGAGTTTTCTGAGCATATAAATTATGTTTCAAGTCCCTTTTCAGGGTTAGAAGGCGACACAGAATTCCGCCAGTGCTGGGCAGTAAGGAATCTATTCCTGCTTTATCACTGTGACCTGGCCTAAATTTATATTTTTAAGTAAAGCCATCTCAATGTTCGATGTTGTTCTCTTGCTGTTCCTGTAATAAACTTAATGGTCTCGTTGAAGTGGACTTAGTCTGGTCAAAAAATACATTTATAAATAGACTTTACCCTGTTCTTACTACTACTATTGTTCAGGAAATACAAGATACAAAAAAAAAATGAGCTATAAGATAGAAAATTCCAGAGTACCCTTTTTTTCATTTCTTTAAAAAAATGATTTGTGCCAGGTGGTGGTGGCACACACCTTTAATTTAACAGCACTCGGGAGGCAGAGGCAGGCGGATCTCTGTGAGTTCGAGGCCAGCCTGGGCTACAGAGTGAGTTCCAGGAAAGGCGCAAAGCTACACAGAGAAACCCTGTCTCGGTAAAACCAAAAAAAAATGATGTGTGTGTGTGTGTGTGTGTGTGTGTGTGTGTGTGTGTGTGTGTGTGTCTGTCTGTCTGTCTGTCTGAGTTTATATGAACCATGTGCATTCAGGTATCTACAGAAGTCAAAAGAGGGATCAGATCCCCCAGAACTAGAGTTACAAGAACATGGGTAGGGGGTTACTTATAGGGGCATGGGCAGTTTATGGATAGCTACCCATGTTCCTGCCATGTGGGTGCTGGGAACCAAATGGAGGTTTTCTGCAAGAGCAGTACATGCTCTTAATGATCGAGCCAGCTCTCCAGCCACCCTCCCCCCTCCTTTTAACTTTTGAAATAGATTCTCAGTATGTTGTCCAGATTTGTCTTGATATCAAAACAGTCCCCCTGCCTCAGCCTCATAGATACAGGGACTGTAAGTACTCATAATCTCAGAGCACCTTCTTACAAGAGAAAGCTGCCCGTGTCATTTCAAAGTGTTACCCACGCACTAACCCAGTGGTTCTCAGCCTTCCTCATGCTGCAGCCCTTTAATACAGTTCCTCATGTGGTGATGACCCCCAACCATGAACTGATTATTTTCATTGCTACTCCATAACTGCAAATTTGCTACTGTTATCATTTATAATGTAATTATCTGTGCTTTCCGATGGTCTTGGTCGACCCCTATAAAAGGGTCATTCAAACCCCCAGAGGGGTCATGACCCACAGGTTGAAAACCACGGCACCAACCTGGACCTATTTCTCACCCCATCTGAGACATACCAGACCCTGGAATCCGGGTGCAGAGACACCATTCCGAGGTCCAAGCACTGCCTAACTTTCCATCAGTTTGCAAGGCCAGCAGCATCCTGCTTCCTTGCTGTGCTAGGGATGGGGCCCAGAACCTTGCACACAATAGGCGAGCATGGTAGCACTTTGCTACATTCCAGCAGAGCTGGAAGATTTGGAAGAGGGGTGTCTATGTGGGATGCAGAGGCAGAGGGAGATCTCTCAGCTGCTTTAAGACACAGGCGCCCGCAAGCCTGCCCTTGTTTTGGTGGCATTGAACCATTCCCGGTTCACTGTCCATCCTCCACAGCCATGGGACTCACAGCAGAGGGAAGAGGTGTTCTCTCAGTCGTGGGGAAGGAAGGCCGGGCAGGTTTAAGATCAGGATGCTTTTTAAAGTAACAACAACCCACGGAAGAAAAAGCAAGCTGTGTCTCCAGAATAAAGAAAATCTGATTTGTTAAGCATCTCACGGGAGCACATTGTAAAATCTGTACTTTTGGATTATGACCCTCATTAATCATGTTTCCAGTGAATTCATCTAATGAGGCTTGCATGTGATCCTCTGGAACTGTAGTTAGGACTTACTGATGTCCTGACACGCTGGTCAGCCCCAGGCAGAATTCTTGGACCCAGCATACGTGTGGACTTCTTGGAGATCCACTGAAACAGTTTCCACTGAGGAGGTCAAGGGTCGGCCTGGATGCTGCATTGCCAGCCAGCTGCAGGGAAGTGGTCCTTGCGTGGTCTAGTGTCATATATGATGTAGCAAAGAGTCATTATTCCTTCCCTCTGTCATCATTCATGAGATGTGTTACACCCTGGCATCCAGCCACCCCTGCTTTGTGACTTTTCCCATAGTGTCTATTTCTGTTCCTCCCAGATATAGAGGATACAAATCAGCCAATCAAATGATGTGTGGCTTAGTGAACCAATGAACTTATTGGGGTGACTTACAGGAACATGGGTAGGGGATTACTATAGGGGCATGGGCAATTTTGGGGTAGCTACATAACTGAGGAGTCTCCCTCCATCCCTTCAATTGTTAACAGCTTATATATCCGAGGGAAGGCACAGAGCCTTATTACCCTCACGTATGCCCCTTCTGCAAAGGAACATTAGTGAGCCTGGTCTCTCGAGGGTCTCATGCACATACTCACAGACAATGGCAACAGCCATGCCATGCCCAGAGGACTCCGTGCAGCAGCGGTCCCCATTTTACCAAAGCATGACAGGAGCTAGGAAAGGGTTCAAAAACTTCCTGGTTTTGGTTACAAAGCTGGAGGTTACACTCTTCTGTAAAGTCTGTTGAAGGGAACTAGCCTCCGTGTCTCCCCACAGCAGCTTGTCTGAGAGTCTTTTCTTTGCCCCTATCATCATTCAATCCCAGGAAAACAACTGCCTGATCTTTCCTTTCAAATCAGTTTCACACGCATTACTTAAAAGCTAAGTGCTTCGAGGGGAATGCACTCCAAAAGATAAAAATCTTTATGTGCATGTCTACTACGTTAGAGAACGCTGTTTTTTTTTTTCTCTGCACTCAGAAGTGTTGAGGCAACAGTCACAGAGAGCTACCCCCAATGGCAAATATGTCTCTGCCTAAAAAAAAAAAATCAGAGCCTGTGGGTACCATCACAAGATATGCAACAACAGTCATTTCTTAACGAATCCAAATTCAGCTTTGTCACGTCTGTGATTATCTGTGATGAATCCTAGAGGGATGATAATATTTTGACACGTGATCACATTTGAAGATGAACAATAGTTTGAAAGCGTCTCAGCCTTTTGTTGATGGAAGCTTTCAGGAGGCCAGGTGCAGAGAGAGTCAGGAATATCTGTTTTCATGTTGTAACTTGAGTGGTGTGCTACACACATCCACTAGACACACACATCCTCACCAAGTATGGGATTTGACCATGAAGTGTGTAATGATAAACTGTCCTAAAGGCCAGTGTGAGACCCTGCAAACACACGACTGTATTCCACCTGTCACTTGTTGGAGCTTGTGGAGGTGATGGTATCTGAGATGGCACACTGAGGTATGAATTTTCAAGGGAACGTGTGATGAGACCTCTACAACCTGCTTAATGACTCAGGTGGTTCCAGGATAAAGCTAAGTAGTTTGATTTTCCAGGAGTCCTCTTTGACTCCTGAGTTTTGACGGTGTAAACTCAAGTGGCACCCAGTGTGATGAGAGGTTTCCATGACAACCAGACCAGCCTATGGGCCTGGGTATCTGGTATGGGATCCAGCTATTTAGCTTTGGTTAGAAGAGCCTGCTCCTGACAACACTTACCTTCCTAGCAGAGATGCTGAGGATAAATCATGGCTGATGAAGTGGAGGAAGGGACGATGCTTAGCTGTCTTATCTGCATACCAGATACTGGAGCCAAAGATGGACTCAATGCTTAACAGCCCATGACTCTGAAAATCCAGGGCTTATTGGATTTCTAGGAGACCATTCTTTTTAGCCCAGGGTCTTTTCTCAAGTGGTGATGGATTTTTCCCAGTTGGAGTTGACCATCAATGTCAATGCTTCACCAGACACAGCCCCTGCCCTCCAGCTCACAACACTGCCATTCCTTCAGGGCCCCCAGTGGTATCTCCATCTATCACTGAGTGGCAGTACCCAGCGCCCTGTTATCACAGCATCTTTACTAATAAGATGCTAGCTCTGCATCCGGCATGCACAATTAGACCAGCCTCTGCTCCAAGGAATGCTACAACTAACTCAGATGGAATAATGAGGCACAAGGGTCCTCAAGACAGTGGGTCTAAGAGGGGAGGGCGGCAGCAGAACAGACCCTAGGGTAGGCAACAGGGACTAGAGAAGCTTAATATTTCATATTAAATATAGAGGTCTCCAGGTTGACCTTTCTGTGCTCTTTGTTGCTCTGTTTTGAAAGCCCACTGCTCAGTTCATGTTTTCACTTCTCTGTTCTCTAGCTGTGCCTCAGGAGGGCCAACAGATGGATTCATTCGCTCAACAATCCACTCATTCATTCACTCCATAATCCATCTATCCCGACATCCAATAGTAATCATCTACAAGCATTATTCTAAGCCTGAGAAAAACAGAGACAAGAATAAGCAAGATCCCCACTCTCATGTGAGTGACAGCCTGACTGGGACAATAGAAAGGAGGAGCGGGGCGGGGAGGATAGAGAGGGAGGATTGATTCTTTCTCCATTGGAAAGAAGAAAGAAGCACTGGAGGAAGAAATACTGGAAGGGAGAAAAGAGGAGCAAATGTCATACTAAATACAGGAAGGATTGTAAAAGTGATGGGAACCAGCTTAGACTAGGTTGTCTCAAGAGATAACATGCAAGCTGAGTTATAATTTCCTTAGTTATGATAAAAGATAAGTGAGATATGAAACCTTAGACTCAAAATTATAGTTAAAACCTTCCTTTTCGAAAAAAAGAAAAGGGGAAGTGCTGGGGATGCTGAGAATGTGTTGCTCTGATTGATTGATAAATAAAATTCTGGCCAGCAGCCAGGCAGGAAGTATAGTGTAGGTGGGATAAGGAGAAAGGAGAATTCTGGGAGGTGGAAGGCTGAATCAGGAGATGCTGCCAGCCGCCGCCATGAGAAACAACATATAAAGATACCGGTAAGCCACGAGCCATGTGGCAAGGTATGGATTAATAGAAATGGGTTAATTTAAGATATGAGAACTAGATAGCAAGAAGCCTGAGCCATTAGGCCAAACAGTTTAAATAATATAAGCATCTGTGTGTTTATTTGGGTCTGAGCGGGACTGGAGAAAACTCCAGCTGCAAGCTGAGGCCTGAGTAAAGGAGAAAGCCAGTGGGTACAGAGATCAGAAGGCAGCTTAATAATAAAAGGGGCTATGGCTATAGCTCTGTTGGTAGAGTGCTTGCCTAGCACATGCAAATCCCTGGGTTTGATCCCCTGCATTACATGAAGTTGAGGGGTGGTGGTATATGGTCTAATCCCAGCTGGGAAGGTAAAGCAGAAGCACAAAGTTCAAGGTCACCTGTAGGTCTATATTGAATTGGAGACCAACCCGGGGTACATGAGACCTTGTCACGGAAAACAACGATGAGGTGGAGGAAGAGGAGGAGGAGAAAGGGGAAGAGGGAGGAGGAAAGAAGGAGTGGGCTGCAAATGCCAGTGCTGTTCGGTGTAAATGACAGTTGAAGCAATCAAGACTGATGTGTAATAGAGTGTAATGAAGACAGAACACAGAGACAACACAAGATCAAAGACTCAGGGGCCAAATCAGGACTCCTATGGCCTTGAGCTGGGTTCTGTAGTGTGGCCACAGCTCTGGAAGGTGTCATCCAGGGAGCAGGGCTAGTTTGAAGACCTTTCTGATGCTGGAGAAGCATAGAGAGGAACAAGATATCTTCTGGAGGGAGAGGCAGAGCTGAGCTTGGAGGTGGTTCTTGTAGTTGGGCTGTGATGGGACTCGGTTGCTGATTGTAGAGCAGGAGCTGACTTCAGGGTGGTTGGATCCATGGTACAGTAGGAGGTCCATCTTGGTGTCTCGTGGGTGATCTGGATGTGGGGAGGGTTGGAATCAGAGACTTCTAGGAACTGAGGCAGGAGTGGATTGATTTTAGACTCATTGGGTGAATGGTCACATCACAGCTGTGGTATGAATGGAGCCCTTAATGGGAAGACAAGGAAGAAGAGGGAAGGGAGGAGGGAAGAAGGAACGAGGGGAAAAGGAGAGAAGGAAATAAATGGGAGGGCAGAGAGGAGATGCTATAGGGAAGGGGAGCTGAACTCTTAGGACATGGCCAACCAGGTGTGCTTTCCAGGTCCCAGAAAAAAAAAAAAGTAGGTAGACACCTGAGTTGGGTCTCTCAAACAGATTATGATGGAGAGGTATGTGGAAGTCACCAAGCCCAACATAGACATGAGGATCAGCTGAGGAGACCTTTCCATTGTCAGTTCTGAAGGGATAATATGCTGGCCAGAGAGACAGACATACAGTGGGGCACTGGTCAGCATCAATGCCCTGTAGATGAAGGATACATCCGCCTGGAGTAACACTACAGGGAGTGTCTTCATGCCTTTCACCTTCTTTTCTCTTGCCTCTATTGCTAGAGTCCCCCATTGGCCAAACCCAAATAGAAGTGGCAGAGGAGGCAAGGATACTCTGTGCTGCCCCAGCCTCTATCACAGAGCAGGAGGAGGAGTCATGAGATGGCCTCCAAAAGATGCCCACCCTGTCAGGCGGCGGTGGCGCACGCCTTTAATCCCAGCGCTCGGGAGGCAGAGCCAAGCGGATCTCTGTGAGTTCAAGGCCAGCCTGGTCTACAGAATGAGATCCAGGACAGGCGCCAAAACTACACAGAGAAACCCTGTCTCGAAACTGTGCCATCCACTCCCCCAAGAAAAGATGCCCAGCCCTTGAGCATTAGCTGCTGCTGGCCTTTGGTCTGGGGCTGACCTCCCCACATATGCGTTCTGCACCACCCTCCTCCACACTGACCCAGGAGAGAGGAACAGGAAAGCCCATGGTCAGAGGCTGCCAATTAGAGAGTCTGGGGATGCCACAGTGAGACAGGTGTATTTCGTTTGCCTTTTCCAAAAAGTTGAATTCCTGATAGATATGCATAACTCCACATATAACTCATAAGAATGAAGATCTGGGGCTGGAGAGATGGCTCAGAGGTTAAGAGCACTGACTGCTCTTCCAGAGGTCCTGAGTTCAATTCCCAGCAACCACATGGTGGCTCACAACCACCTAATGAGATCTAGTGACCTCTTCCGGTGTGCAGGCATGCATGCAGATAGAATACTGTATTCATAATAAATAAATAAATCTTTTTTAAAAAAAAAAAAGAATGAAGATCTGAGTCTCTCTAAAGAGACCAGGCAGACTGGCCTGAGCCTGCATCTCCCCTTGGCCATGGCCATGTCTCTGAACTCATTCGCCTACCTTCCCAGCTCAGCAGACCCTTGAATTTGAAGCCCTGCCCAGACCTTTATAGTGACCAGAAACTGAGTAGGTGACCAGGGAGCTAATGACGTACCTATTAGGGTAATGATTTCATACTCAAGCCCAAGACAGCGGACTGTTCCAGCTAAGAGCCATCAGCAAAGTCATTTGTTATGCCTCTGTGTGTACTGATCATTTCAAAGATAATCGCTTATTCAATTAAAGGCTTTTGTCCTGATCAAGGGTATTACCATAAGAAATTAGCCAATATTCTGCCTTTCGGCAAATAGTACAGGAGCAGCTGGGAGAGGCTGGGACACACGAGCCAGATGCCACAAATACAAAGTTTCAGTAAGGGCTCCATGGGAGACCCGCTCATCTTCGAGTGTGCCAGAGCCCAGACTCTCACCTGCCTAGAATTACTTCTCTCAGGCACCATCTATCTCTTTCTGTTATCAAGGAAATATTTCCTGCACCCACATGTGGACTCGAGTGTGAGCCTCCTGTAAGGAAAGATGGCTCAGTGGTTAAGAGCACTGGCTGTTCTTGCAGAGGACCTGCATTCAGTTTCCAGCACCCACACTGGAAATTTCATGACTGCCTATAACTCCAGTTCCAGGAACCCTCTTCTGGCCTCTGTAAGCACTGCATTCATACACACACACACACACACACACACACACACACACACGCACGCACGCACGCACGCACATCAATAACCTTACTAGGCCTGGCACACATACCTCTAACCTCAGCATGAGGCCAGCTTGGGCTATATAATGACTTCAAGTGCTTCTACAATAGCCTGTCAAGTCTGTCTCTGTCTCTGTCTCTCTCTCTCTCTCTCTCTCAAAAACAAAACAAATCCAACAAATAAAAACAATACCTTCCACTCAAGGATCTCTCTTCTTCTAGCTGAAGCCATATTCCTGGAAACACAGTTAAGTAAATTTACCACAGCCTTTGGTCAGTTTGTCCAGTGCACCCAAATCCTTCCCTCCTACCCTCACACCACACTTCTGGGGAACTGTACATATGCCACACACAGCCTATGCTCCTAGGACTTCTAGCACTTAGGGCTGTCTGAACCTATCTAGTAAATTCACCTGTCGCTATTTTCTGTCCATGCATTGTAAGTTATTTTAAAAAGTCTGTGATTCATGTTGGATGCCCTTCAGGCTCAGAATAACACTTGGTCCAGGCTGGGAATCCACAATTATTACCCAAGAAAATGAATAAATGAATGAACGAGTGACTGACTGACTGAGTGCAGGCAGTGTGTCTTCCACAATTAAGAAGTGAAATGACTGTTCTCTGGCATCATCACAGATGTCACCTTCGACCTAGTATAAGATAATTATATAAGTTTGACATTTAAAAAATAAATATGTCTCTGGGGCTGGAGAGATGGCTCAGCAATTAAAAGCACTGATTGCTGTTCCAGAGGACCTAGGTTCGATGCCTAACACCCACATGGAAACTCACAACCATCTGTAACTCTAGCTCCAGGGGGTCTGATGCCCTCTTTTAACCTCTATGGGCACCAGGCATGCACATGGTGCACAGACATACATGAAGGAAAAACACCCATACACATTAAATAAAAATTTTAAAAATAGATTTCTCTCAATAGTTTTGCATAATCCAATATATACTGGGAATGATTTATTCATTAATTTGAGGCTGAGAAAGTTTTAGAAATGGAATGTGTGGGTCCTTTCTGCTTTTTCTTAATCTATTATCATTGTGTGTGTGTGTGTATGTATGTGTGTATGACAATGATGCATGTGGCCTGTGTGCCACAGCATGTGTGTGGAGGTCAGAGGGCAATTTAGTGGAGTTGGTTCGTTTCCTTCCACTGTGTAGGCTCCAAGAATCAAGCACAAGTGGTCAGACTTCCATGGAAAGTACCTTTACCTGCTGAGCCATCTCACCAGCCGCCACTGCCTCTTCCTCCTCCTCCTCCTCCTCCTCCTCCTCCTCCTCCTCCTCCTCCTCTTTTACAGAAATGATCAAGGTTAGTGCCATTACGCAAATGTGTGTGCTTGCTGCTCTCCTGAGCATGAGAAAGAATAATGATACCCCTTCTAGAGCATCTTAGTTGTGGTTTACATCTGTGCTCTCTGTTTTGTGTGGACTCTCTCATTTCATCCTTAAACCAGCCCTGTAAGATGAGTGGCATCTAGCCAGGCTTTGCAAATGAGAGCACAGAGGCAGAGGGAGTTGGAATGGCTTGCCCAAGTTCAGCCAGACAGAAAGGACCGAGTCAGTAACTCAAGCATGTGTGTCTCGTTTTTTTGAACAAGTATGTTGTCTTTAGACAGAGATTGGAGGAGTATTGGGGGATTTATTAAGGCAACTCCACGTAGTTAAAAAGGAGGTTTATTTGGGGGTAACTTACAGCTAGTAAAGGGGTTGGTTTACAGTGTCTGGGAGAGGTGAGGTGCAGTCCAACGGGGTTCTCTGGAGAACTCTGCTCGGTCTACCATCCAGCATCCAGGATCACAAGGAACCAAGAGAGCCAGCACATCCGGATCTCAGGTCTTAAGGGCTCCCGTCTTGGCCCCACCTCATGGGCAGGTCATAGGTAGGTGTGGCAGTTACTGGAAGCCTCACTAAGGGTGGTACTTCCAGGTCAAAGCTGGAAGAACTACCCACTACAGAGGGGTTGCACTTCTCACTTACAATTACTATTGACAGTTAAGACTTTTTCTATGGCAACAGAAAGGTGACCTCTCCCAAAGTGACTTAAACAGCAAAAGGAGTATGTGACCATGCATTTCAGTTCAAGTCATGCCCAACTTCAGGTGCCACTGGATCCAGGAGCCCAAATGATGTTGTTAAGATCTGCGTTCTCTCCATTTCTCAAACTGCCTCTGCTTAGCCAGCTCTCCCCTTATGGTGTTAGAATGTCCACTAGAGGTCAAGGTCACCTCTTCCTAGATTCATAGCAGTTGGAATTCCTAGAAACCCTTCTTCCTTATGTCTGTGTTAGTCACAGCTCCATTCATAAATTAAGCAGTGGCCAGAACCCCAAAATGTAAGAGTTCTGACTGGCCAGATATGAGTCTCATGCTCCCACCCAAACCAATCCAAAAGATGAGGAGGAATATTACCTCATTGGCAAATCTAGATGTCTTTAGCATTAAAAAAAAAAGAACAGTTGCCAAAAACCAGGGATGTTGGTGGTTAAAAGTACATTCTTCTCTTCTAGAGAACCTGAGGTTGATTCCCAACACCAATGTCAGGTAGATTACAACCACCTAAAACTCCAGCTGTAGCCTCCACAGGCATTCATACTCACATTCACCTACCCCCATGTGCATGTGCACATGAGTACACACACACACACACACACACACACACACACCTCTTTTTTATATAGCAGAATAGTGGGCTGTACTGTGATCACAAGGGACATATCTTCAAGATTTCAGCTTTTTTTTCCCCATGACCACTCCATCTCCTTCTGGTTTACAAACGTGTGTGTGTGTGTGTGTGTGTGTGTGTGTGTGTGTGTGTGTGTGTGTACTCGAAAAACCAAAAAAAAAAGAGGAGGAGGAAGGGGAGGAGGAGGAGGAGGATGGAGAGAGAGATGGGGGAAGGAAGGGAATGGAAAAGAAAAGAAAAGAGAGATGTGTCCCTTGTCAGTTCCCATTCCAGAAGTGGACAGAGGATCCTGAATCTCTGACATGTCCTGTCATGAAAAATCATGTTCCAAATACCCATGAGTCCTTGAGTGTCAAAAGCTGCATTGAGTTCTTTGAAGGCTTAATCTCATTCAATCCTTGCTCCAAATCTATACTTTAGATACTCTTGTTTATCCCTATTTGATTACAGAGGGATCTTGGACTTAGAGAAGATAAAACAACTTGCCAATGACCTAGTTAGTGGCAAGATGGGGGTTAAACCCAGGCGTGTAGCTCCAGCCTCCTACTGAACACCTCTGCATGGAGAAGGGCACCATGATGCACAGGCTCCAACCATCAAACCCTTCCTCTGCGCACAGTCCCCAGATGCATGGCTTCTCTCTGTCTTCCCCTGAAATGGACACCCTGGCTGGAGACTGCTAAGAGCCTGGGCTGCCCACTTCCCACAGGAAATGTAGGCAACTGCGTATCAAGACATTGTCTCTTTGAGCTTCAGAGAAAAAAGTCCATCCCTCTCCATCCAATGGCTTCTGATGCCCATTGACTCCCCATTCATTTATCTTCTTTTTTCTATCAACACATAATACTTTTGCAAAATATTGCAATTTGGCCGTGGCATCTTCATGCATATGTACAGTGTACTTGTGCATGATCATGCTTAGCTCTCCAAGAGCTCCCCTTTCTTCCTTTCTACTATCCCATTTCACTGCCAATGCCCCCCTCCTTCAAAGAGGCTTTTTGATCCAATGGCTTCAGTAGGTGTTAAGTCTGAATATGTACTATTCCCTCCTCCATAGGCTCATGGCTTGGGTGCTTGGCCACAGTAGTGATGCTATTTTGGAATGTTCTATACAATTAGCCTGGAACAATGGCAGCAGTTCAGGTTGAGGCCCTATGTCTGACCATGTCCTATCTTACTCTTTACATCCTGGCCCATCGTGAGCTGAGCTGTCCCACCAAACTTTCCCCACCACTAGAAACCGTGAACAAATATGGATCCTTCTTCCTTTAGGCTATTTCTGTCAGCATTTTGTCATGGCCATGCAAATGCTATCATGGGGAGATTAAGATCATCTAAGCTATATCTACAGTGTATTGGTTCAAGTGAGCATCTCTGAGATAACAAAGGGTTAGGAAATCAAACCACCAAATCAGAAGCCTGAATCCCACAGTAGACGTGATGTAGGTAATCCCACTCTCCTAGAAGTCTTCTCCTTGGCTTGACAAGACCAAAAGGCCAACTAATTTAAATTCTCTTCGGTGAAGCATCTCTAGTCTAGTTGGGGTGAACATAAATCTCAAGCATCAGGCACCCTTGATCTAGAAATATTTCTTCATTTCTCTGTAACTCAACCTAATTACTTTTTCTAGACCCCATTTTTTATGAGTGGACAGGGTAATTAACCCCAGTCTCCCTCCGTTTGTTTCTAAGGTCAGGGAGAAGGTCTTGGGAATGAGCTCATAGCTCTCTGTGCAGGGTGAGGTGATTTTGTCTGGCCCTCAGGCTTCAACCCCATTAGGTAACTGAGGGGTGGCCACTGCCTTAGTCACAGGCACCTTTGGGGTTCCAGGCAATGCTGAAGGACCTAGGCTCTTCCTGTGAGGGAGGCAGGTTGTTGTCCATCTGCCTTCACTGCCAGTTCCCTCTTGAAATATATTCTCCTAAGTGTGTCCAGGGAGCCAGAGGAACAAATGCACACTTCTCTGTTTTCTTCTCCAGAGAAATTCCTCCTCTGTCTCAAAGTCCACATCCAGTCTCCCGGTTCTGGACAAGGCCTCTGTCATATCGGTTTCATAATTTTGAACATGAACAGCTACCATCCCTGTGTACAGTCATTGAATGTTTTCATGATCTGATGTGTTTCCTAAGTTGATAACAACTCAGCAGCCCCAACAAGCCCAATGACTCAGGGACTCAAATAGAACACAGACTCACTATTAACTTGAATGAAAGGTTAGAGTACCAAAGTGATACAGGGGCCCCAGTTTCTTCTACCATAGCTTAGCACCCCCATAAATGTCTGGGTGGCCCAACAATCATTTTGTCCAAGATCCAATCATCAGAGGCAGAAAAAGACCAAGTGCAGTCAGACTCGCTCTCTTAAAAGTGTAGTTCCAGGAAATCACATGACCCAATGGAGGCCTGTTTTTAGTCACATGTCTGCACTCAGCAGCAAGGGAAGCTGGGAAACATCATCTAGCTTTGTGTTTTGGGGAAAGGGGGCAAACTGCAGTGAGGAGAATAGTTTTTGTCAAAGACAGTTTTTATCAAAATGCTGACTCCTCATTCTATGCTATGTGCTGTTCCTCTGTCCTCTAAGGTGTTTCAGAAGAAATAAGAATATGTTTTATAGCTCATAGGCTTAAAATAAATAGAACAGAGAAAATCCACAGGCAAACAGAACACCTTCGAGTACTTTACCCAGCCCTCATCCATGCAAGAAGTTTGAAGGCTAGCTCAGAAACTGGAGAATCATGAAGACCAAGCATATCAATGGGATCCTTCCCCTTTTCCTCCTTCCTTTAGCCTTTGAAATCTCCATGACTTCTAATGTTAGCATTTGGTTTCTGTGCAGGACTCTTCACAGGTACACTGAAATTTATAGGCAATTAAGCAGACTTCCCAAACAAATTTTGATTCTTACATGATTCAGTGCCTGCTGACATAAACTGCCTCCTAAGTAAAAAAATATTCCTCCTCCTCCTCCTCCACAGAAGAAAATCCTGGGGAGATGTTCTAGTTTCATTTCGGTGGCTGCAGCAAACACTCTGACACAAATCAATTTAGGGAAGAAAGGGTTTGTTTGACTGACAGTCTCAAGTCCGTGACTGTGGGGAAGTCAAGGCAGGAACTTAAACTGTCACATCCATAGTTCAGATCAGAGAGAGAACAAAAGCATGAACCCGACATTGTTTGCTCTTAGCCAGCTTCCTCATCTCTTAATGCTATTTGGGAACTCCTGCCTAGGTCATGGTGCCGCCCATAATGGGCTGAGTCTTCCTACATCGGTCAACAACCAAGACAGTGCCCCAGAGATCCCCAAGGGTTAACTCGATCTAGGTAATTTCTCATAGAATATCTTCCCGGGTGGTGTCAAGTTGAAACTAACCAACATAGGACACTAACAGCCTAACCTCATGTCTTTCTGTATTCTCCTGGCCCATGGTATAGGGAACATGAGTAGAGTTTGAGAAAATGGGAGTTGGCCTCCAGTCAAGCTATATTCTTATCTGCTAAGAGCATGGACATTCTCCCTCAGGGTCAGCCATTATTGCTAGCCCATCTGTGTCCCACACACTCTTGAGCGGCAGCTAAGCCATGTTAAGCAAGTCCATTTGAAAAGACACAGAGTGACTCACAGAATCAGAGGTGCTCAGGAGATAACATGCGAGAAACATGTCTGAAAAAAATGCAGAGTGAACCAGATCAGTGACAGCAGAAAACAGATAACATCTTTGAATTAAGAGAAGGGCAATAATGGCGGCACCAGGGGCCTGTCAGTCAGAGAGGAAAGAAGCGGACAGCTCATGGGAAGGACTCAGCACAGAGAAGCATGCTTTGTGGAGATAGACATGGTTCATTGAAGGAATGAGCCAACCAGAAGAAATCATTCTAGGGTAGACTGGGGAGGCCAAGCACCCTGCATGGAGCCACCATGGAAAACCCTAGAAGGAGCAGATCAGATGCCAAGCATCCAGCCATGTTCTGTTCCTTCATTCTGTCTTCATTGTCCCTTTTCATTATCTGAGACCGACCAGAAGCTAATGGGTCAAGGCACCCTCCATAGTCCAGGCAAGTCCACAGCAACCAGCAAGATCCCAAGTGAGGGATGTTTCCTGGAAAAAGGAAAACCAAAAAGGCAGCTAAGGAGGCTGGGCAGCAAGACCCATAGGCACGGCCCGGTCACAGAGAACCTCTCCAGGTCCCCATGGCTCAGTATTGGCCACCAATATCTTTCCACCCATATAGATTCTACAGTCCTTCCTCATGTGTGCCTCATGGGGCAAGACAGAACACAAGGTGATCATACATGACCATGGTGGATGGTGTTAAAGCCAACAGGATCTTGTCCAAAGCCTGCAAGATGCCTGAATGAGAGGCTCTTCAGTGTAAGAGTCAAGGAAGGTGGGGAAAGTATCCCAGGGTCGGAGCATGAGGAAGTTGTACTCTAGTCAGGGTGCATTCTTATCTTCTAAGGGCATGCATGATCGTTCAGGGTCAGCCATGCCACCAGCCCGTGCATGTCCCTCATACCCTTGGGAAACCTGGAGAGCTATGCTGTTAAGTCATGCTAAGTCGCACCCCAGGAATAATGAAAGTGCTAATTGTAGGCAAGTGCTAATTGTAAACATGGATTTTTTTTCCTTTAATTTGGTTTCCATTCAGTATTCTCAAACATCATGGAATACCCTGCAACCAGGCACTGGAAAACCCACAGCTGATTTCATCTTAGTTTTCTGAGCTCTGCCCCTGCATCCTGGTACCATAAGGAGGTTGGTTCTATTTTGATGGCTCTCCAAAAAATCAATCTTAAAACAAGAATTCTCATAATGAAAACCCACCTCCGTTCTATATTATTCATTCCCAGGCTCATTGTGTGAGACTAAATAGCAATTTATTGGTTCTTCTCCAGCATTTCAAAGTGAGTTTTATGCTATGGCACCCAGAGGGTCTGCATTGGTTCTGAAAAGGAATTCATTATAGCTGCCTCTGTTTTACTTGCAGGATGAGTTTTGGAAGGAGGAATGGTCACACCATGCCGTAATTCCGAGAATACATACAGCCCCATCCTGGTGGCTGAGTTAATTAGTGAGGGGGCAACAGGTCACATCGAGTTCATTATCACCAAGTTGATGGGCAGATCCGCTCCCTGTGACCCTGCTTCTGCATCACGGGAACAAATACGGTTTCCTTCGGCAAACATATTCCAACAAATATGGATTCCTCTGTGGTAATTCTCAGCCCCAAAATGCAAGGTCAAAAGTGTTTCGAGTTAAGTGACATTTCAATTTCATGAAGAAGTCATTTGCCCCATTTTTTGGCAGCAAAAGATTTAAGCAATCAGCTTCATGACATCAAGATGGGGGACAGGCTTAGACCTAGCTTCGATCGTATGTTTATGGCGGGCTTATAAATAGCATCGGTGTAATTACATTCAGCTACTTCTCCAGCTTGGGTTTTTGTTGCTTCCAAGTCCCCAGGTGTCCACCCTTGTGAGTGTCTCACTATGTAGAAGCCACTCTTGGGGTTGGAGATGGAGCTCAATTGGTAGAGAGCGCTTGCCTAGCGTGCACTAAGACCTGGATTCCATCCATCTCCTCAGAACAACTAGGCATAGTGGTGGCGTATACCTGTAATCCCAGCACTCTGGAGGTAGAGGCAGGAGGATCAGAAGGTCAAGGTCATCAACCACTACATAGCAAGTTTAAAGCTAGCCCAAGCTACTTGAGAACCTGTAGCAACAAAAATATAACCACTCTTTGGGTCTGGCAGCTTCCTTCTTTGGGGAATGTTGTTCACCAGGCAGAGTTAAGGTATGTAGTGTAGCTAAAGTTTTCCTGGTCCTTCCTGGCCCATGGTCAGGACAAATCTCTCTCACCTGCTAGTCCCGCAGCTGCTTAGACCCAACTGAGTAAACACACAGAGACTTATATTACTTATAAACTGTATGGCCGTGGCTCAGGCTTCTAGCTATCTAGTTCTTATATCTTAAATTAACCCATTTCTATAAATCTATACCTTGCCACATGGGCTCGTGGCTTACCAGTATCTTACATGTTGGTACTCATGGTGGTGGCTGGCAGCGTCTCCTCACCCAGCCTTCCTGTTCCCAGAATTCTCTTCTCTGCTTATCCCGCCTGTACTTCCTGCCTGGCTACTGGCCAATCAGCATTTTATTTATACAGAGCAATATCCACAGCAATGTAGGGTGTGTCATATTCTGTTCCTGTGTAGTTAGCTCACTTGGACATCAGATGGTACTGAGAGACACCCATTGTACAAGGGGAAGTGTTCTTTGGGTATAGGACTTTTCCTGGGCATGAGACAACAGTCTTCCCATTCCCAAGTATGTGCAGTAACCACCCTTTATTCCTCACCTGTTCACATCCTCTCAGAGTGACTTGCATTAAAATTGGGTTCCCCATCTCTGTCTCTGTGAAGATAGAATAAGGAACCTGGGCTCAGTATCCCAGGAGAAGCGGCAGTTGCAGACCGGGCCTTTGTGGTCATGCAAATGCTAGCAAATGTCACTTAGCTGTCAAGTTCAGAGCCTGAATTATTTTGCTATCCCCAAGGTGGGTGGAACACTATGCATTGAGAATTCCGTAAGCCAGGGTGGGGTGTGGGATTGCAGTTTGGTCTAGGCATCCTTTATAAATGTCATCATTTAAAAATAGACTCTGGGGGTTGGAGAGATGGATCAGTGGTGAAGAGCACTTGCTGCTCTTGCAGGGGACTCAGATTCAATTCCTGTTCCCACAGGGTGGCTCACAACTGTCTGTAACTCTGGTTTCAGGCAGAATCTCATGCCTTCTTCTGGCCCCTGTCAGTATCACACACACGGTACACAGGCATACATGCAGGCAAAGCAAACATAAAATGAAATGAATTTTAAAAATAATAATGGATCCTGACACCAACTGCAGACACAAGGTCCATTCATTTCTGCTTTGAGGCCTGAAATGCAGACAACTACCATCCCAACCCCATGTTTGAGGTTAAAACCATACCCACAGCAAACTGAACAGTTAACAGAGAAAATCTGTGTGTAGCTAGAGTTTTCTCCAGTCCTGCCTGGCCCACGGTCAGGATAAATCTCTCTCACCTGCCAGTTCCACAGCTGCTCAGACCCAACCAAGTAAACACACAGAGACTTATATTACTTATAAATTGTATGGCCATGGCAGGCTTCTTGTTATCTAGTTCTTCTATCTTAAATTAACCCATTTCTATTAGTCTATAAGTTGCCACGTGGCTCGTGGCTTACTGTTACCTTACATCTCCCTTGTCAGGCGGCAGCTGGCAGCATCTCTCTGACTCAGCCTTCCTGTTCCCAGAATTCTCTTCTCTGCTTGTCCTGCCTATACTTCCTGTCTGGCTACTGGCCAATCAGCATTTTATTTATACAGAGCGATATCCACAGCAATCTGTAGGCTGGCTTCTAGATTCTTCTTCATAGTGATTTACTAACGTACATTTTTAGAAAAGTAAAATAAAATGAGCTCCTGTAGAGAAGGCTTCAGATCCACCTTTTTGATCAAAGAGGGGATGATACGGTGAGAAAGTCGTTTTCTAGCTTGTATGGGGTTTCTCTCTCTGATAGCAGCTTAATGAGCAGAAAGACATTGTCTGGAGGGCGATAGAATTTCTTCACCTTCGGTTCCATCAAATCAACAGGGATGGTGAGGGGCTGGATGGTGGGGTTGTTTGACCTGGGGCTCCCTGCTCCCTTCTACTGGAGACCTCCTTGAGCTCCTGCCCACCCCCATTGTTACTCTCAATTTCATTTATTCTTTTCTGTTTTTCTTCATGAACTTTGCCCTTTGATGAATTCATACATGTATACTGTGTATGCCGGTTACTCCTCCCTTCCTTTTTTCCCTCCCACCCCACCAGCCATCCCCCTTCCTTACAAACCCCTTCCCTTTACTTACTAGCTCCTGTGTGACGGAGTGTCACATGGGGTTAAGTAGAACCGTCCGTGTGACTCTGAGTTTGGAAGGCTCCATCAAAGCCTGGGGGACTCACCAGTGAGTACACAACAAGGCGATATACCTCCCTGCCTCCCATAATCTGTTCATCGTCTACTGACAACTCAGAGTTCAGTGATAGAGCCTCATGAGCCCCTCCCCACTCCGTAGCTGACTGGTAGGGGCCAGAAAGTGCAGCTTCTTTGGTGTCGTGATGGCAGTGGCTGTGACATACTTAACAGATGACATTTCAAAGCTGCTCTTCTGTCTTCTGGCTCCCACCCCTTCTTAGGTCAAAGGAAGAGCCACCCCATTGTCCTAGGGACTATTATGCCAGCATCTCCTCCCGCCTACCCCTTCGACACAGAAAACTCCATTCCCCTCCTACCTTAGAATGGAAGACTAGCACATATCTGATGTTGGTGACTAGGAGATGGGTCTACGGTGGTGAGTGCAGGCACTAACAAGGTCCACTCTGCAAATTCGCATTAGACAACTTCTCCCTGGACTCTCTGTGTAAGGTGAGAAACTTGAGATGCAAGATGCAGAGCCTGTGGGATCTGCTGCAACCGACAAGGTGGGTTTTCTGGAAGAACACAAGCTGGGGAGTTCCCATGGCATCCAAATGGACACTGCCTTTGAACTCAGACAAATTACCTCCCATAAGAACTCTACCTCAGAGTGACAGCCGCTGCAGCTTTTCAACAAAACCCTTACTTACGGATTTCATGAGAAATGTCTTGATTTTTGAAGGCTCATAACTAATTCTCTTTTCCTTTCAAAGCATGAGCAGGACAGAACTGGCATTCCAGCCGCGGGTCCTCATGTTATAGTATCTATTCTCTTTTTCTCCCACCATCTGTCTTCCTGTTGAACTGAGGGCCTCCACAATGTTACAATCATACCACAACCCTGTATAAACAAGGGGGAAGGAAGTTATTCATTCACTGGGTGATATCCGGAGTCTGGTAAGGAAATATTCTAATGTAATAAAAAGCATAGTCCCTGCACATAGACATTTATAGCAGCCTTACACAAAGTGAATAAACTGCAGAAACAAACAAGATATCCCTCAATGGTGAATACATAGACTGTGGTATATCTAGCCAATGAAATAATATACAGCACTAAAAAGGGATGAGCCATCTAGCATGACCGTACCTTGAAGAACCTGAGAGACACAGCGCTGAGGGAAAGAAGCCAGTCTGAAAAAGCCATGTGTTGTGTCACTCCAACTACGTGACATTGTGTATAAGATAAAACAACGAAGGCAATAAAAACATCAGTGACCGGCAATGGTTGGGAGGAAGTCACATCTGGAGTATAGAGTTTGGGGATGGTAGAGTTGTTCTGCAAGATACTATGATGAAAGTCTGTGATTTGGTGCATTTATTGGACACACAAACCCTGGCAGGACAGACAGTGAGCCTTAGCAGCAACTATGGGCTTCTATTAATAAGAATGGGGCACAATGGACTTTGGAGTTGGGAGGGGTTGGTGTGTGTGTGTGTGTGTGTGTGTGTGTTGAATCTATCTAAAGATAATTCTAATTAATACTCATGAGGTGTTAATCCTGGCTCCCAAACTGAAGAAAGTTGTGTGCCACATTCAACCTGTGAGACTCAGAACCTTGCTAAGGAACAGCACCATGTTTTGTGAGCACAAACCACACTCACTGGGCATTTGAACTGATGGTCAGGACCCCAACCCCTTCTGTCCTTCTGGACAGAGTGGAGGCCTTGTGTGTGCCCAGGAGCAGCAGAACCAATGAATGGATGGCCCACTCCTTAACCCCCTACCATGAAGGTCTCCTAAAATTTGATTTTTGGCATGGTAAGCAGACCCAGCTGGAGCAGCTTCTCTGTCTTTCTTCTCTTCTAGCTTGATCTTCTCTATCCTTACCTCAAGATTCAGGAACCGAGGCAACAAGCCCCCTCTGACTGGTGGTGCATGTGGGTCACTTTCCTGGACTTCTATCCCTGTCTCTGGCTCCTCATTCTTATTCTCCAACCCTGGGCAAAGTTACTTTTCCTTCACAAGGGAGAGCGCCTTATTCCAAGTAGAAACCCAAGCCAGCGTCCCACTTTGTTTATTCAAGAAAACAAAGCCAATCAAAATGCGGACATCCAAATGGTTAATTAACATCCCAAGGTGTGCCATTAATAGAAGCAATTACCTAAGAGATGCGTTCCATCTGCTGTTAGCTAAACCCATAAAAAATTTTAATCAAGAACAATTTGCTATTTAATATTGGGCCTTTTATATTCATCGCTCATACTAAAGGAAACTCCATTAAAGAATCTAATTTACTTCACATTACACTCACCTTTACAAGAATTGAAATCAAATCTTGTCAGGTAATAGTACAAAAACTGTAGAATTAAGGATGAAGGAACAGCCAGGAAGGCAAAAGGTCGAAGGTCAGACTCTTCCAGGTCTTCTCATCTGCTTGGCAAAGATGTATTTATTCAGCGGATGCGTGCTTACCCAGAGTGTAGCACTAGAGTCCCCTGGCATCCGACCTGAGAGCACCTGATCCCTCCTGACTCTGACACGATGTCCTCGTGCATATGCAGTGTATGCAAATTCATGCAAATTGCGCTCCGCTTACCCTGGCAGTGTAGTATGGACAATATTGAACTGGTTCAAATCCCTGTTCTAATTATAAATAGAAGTTCTCTCATCTATAAGTGGGGTCAGATATGCAGCAGATGGTTGCAATAAAGGGAAAGGGTTTTAATTCCCAGCCATAGAGGATTCCATTTGCTGACATCAGCTCTGCAAGGATGGATGAGTATGACGCAGTCACTCTATCTTGACCTGTGTATGTGTGAGTGTATGTACGCTCATTTGTGTGTGAGCATTTATGGACACATTTGTGTGAGGTGTGCATGGCTTGCTTGGCTCTGTTGGAGTGAAGGGCTAACCCCTTTGTTGTTGAGTAGCTGATTTGTTGGTTGGTTTTTTGGTTGGGTTTTGTTTTGTGGGTGCCAAGGTTCAAACAAAGACTTGTGAGTATCAGACAAGTGAGCTACTCCCTTGCCTGTTATATTTGGTTTCGTTTGGGGGAGGTGGATTAAGTTTTTGTATCTTGAAATAGAATCTCACTCTGTAGCACAGGCTGGCCGAGAGCTCACCATGTAGCTCAGGCTCGGCTCAATCTCAGGGTGCTCTCTATGTCAGCCTTCCAAGTGCTGGAATTATAGGTGTGAGCTGCCACACCAGGCTCCCAGCCATTGTTTGTTAATAGTTACAAAAGTAAGTCTAGATGTTACAGCAAAAGTGTGGCACCCATTATCAGTCCTTCCATGAACTAGAACAGGGGCAGGCAGCCCTGGGGGCGAGCTTGCAGACTTCTGGATTAAAAATATGTTCCTCTCTGTGGATGAAGCAGGAGTAACCTCTCGGCCTCATTCCTACAATTTCTGATGACTCAATGATCACTGAGTGACTAAAGAACTAATTGGTGAACCTCATTACATATGAAAATGCCGAGGTTAACTGCTGGAAAATGAAGGGGGGGGGGTCTGTAGCTTCCATAAAGAGAAGGAGAAGGGAAAACAAGAGGGGAAAATTTTCATCCAGAAAAATTTTCAAAGGCAAGAAAGCGAAGAAATAAAAGACTTCCGATGCAAAGAGAAAGCAAAAACACATAAAACAAGACAGGCATGAGCTGAAATGCACAAATCTGACCACCAAGAAAGATAATTAAGTTCTTCAGTTAAAAGACCTGTGTCATCAAGGGGGGATAAAAATGTTAAAAGGTAAGGACTCCAAAAGATTGGAAAGAAAAGACTGGGAAATTATATGGGAAACAAATCCTAGCCAAAAGGAGGTTGGCGCGGATGCGAAACAATCACACAAAATAGGCTTTAATGTTAGAAGCCTGCATCAAGATAAAGAGGTCACCATCCCACTGCTGAGCTGTCTGCCTGCAGACGAGCATCCTCCGGACTCGGCGTGCATAAATATTTAACCAGAAGCAATATGCTTCGCAAACTTCTTCTTCCTTGAAAAATAACTTCATTAGGCAGAAAGGGGGGAAGTTAAACTACAGAGCTGGCTGGTGAGAGAGGCCATGGGAGTTTATTCTTGGGAAGCCTAAAAGACAGTTCAACATCCATTCAGAAGAGTTTCTTGATTGATGGACTCTGGGTGTTGACTGAACTCCTGGAAGACACTTGGTGTGCATCTCACTAAAGACCCCCTTAGACAAAAGTCCAGGGGGCAGTGGGTGGGTCTTCAAGCAGTATTTTTTTTTCTTGCAAGAGTCTTCAAAATGCCAGGCTGTAAGGGCTTGTGCATTTTTATTTCTGCTTAATAGGTTTGGGCTCCCTTTCTACATAGTCATCTGGTAACTAAGGGTCCAGGGTAAGCCCAGGCATGTCATGATATGTATGTTCCATCCACTCAGTTAATATATCTGGATCACGTGCTCCATTCCCAAGTGCTTTGATGGGAGCTGAAGATAAAATCTACACAAGTCACGTGTGCTCTCAGCCGCTGTTTTTACAGCTTTTAATCTAATGGTTACAGAAGTGAGTATAGACTATTATGTATGACAAGTGCCATGAAAGCACATGAAGAGCGGAGAAGAGCTACAGGAAGTAAGGTTTGGCTCACTAAAGGAAGTCTGAAGAACCTTCTCCCAGGATGGAGGGATACATGTCCACACAGGTACATGTGCATATGTGTGGACAGATGCCAACCTTGAGTGTTAGTCTTCTGGAGCCATCCATCATAGTTTTCAACAGTAGTTTTATTAGTTTTGAACCTAGTCTCCCCTCCCCCAAGCCTTTCCCCATAACCACCTCTCTAACCCTCCCCACCCCACTTGGAGACTTCTTGGTTTTTCTTTCCCCATTGAGTCCAGCTTATTTGGTACCCAGCTAGTATAGGAGTGGGGTCCGCCCCCACATGTGGTTGACCAACCAGGAGGGCACCGCGTCAAAGGAAACTGACGCTCCCTCCCTCAGCAGGAATGAATTGCCAGGAGCTCCCCAGTTAGTGGTGGGGTTTTGTTCCTGCCGCCCCACCCCCGTGTTGGGCTTTGTCTGGCTTGAGCATGAGCAGGTCTTGTGGATGTTGTCACAGTGGCTGTGCGTTCATTTGTGCCACTGCCCTACTGTGCCTGGAAAGCACTGTTTCCTTGAAGCCCTCTACCACCACTGGCTCAGGGGAGCACAGTGAGTCACCTGTAATGCCAGTGCTCAGAAGCTAGACAGGGAAGCACCAAAGCATGCTAGCTAGCAAGACCAGCCATATTGGCAAAGCTCTTCGTGTAAGAGAGAGATCCTTCCTCAAAGAATAAGATGGAGGGTGATCAAGGAAGACTCCTAATGTCTGCTTCCACACATGTCCATACATGTATGCACATGCATACAAACATGCATACACACACACACATACACACGCAAAAAATTATTAAAATAAACAGAAATCACATATTAAATATACAGATCAACAAATCCCAGTTCCCCAACCTGAGAGAGTTCTATTTGGCAGAAGAAAATATCCATAAAATGATCACGACAGGTGAATTTTACATTCAAAATTGCAAAGTACTTTCATAGCATTTAAATTACAGAAAAAGAGATTATTCGCCGTGCTGATTCCAGTAACTTCCCCCATTCTGCTCTCCAGCACGGTAGTTTGTGAACAATATACAGTCTAAGTTGATGCATTATCTTAGAGGACTATTTTGAGTTTCTTAATTCATTCAACAAAGTTCTTCTGAGAATTGACTGTATTCCAAGTACCCGGGTCTGTCTTTGGTGCATCGTCTACCTGGGTATCATGACAATTGCTACCCTGGGGGAAATTCAAACCAATTTACTGTAGCTCAAGACTAGCATTGAACAAACTTAAATTATCAACAGAATGGGAAATGGAAGGTATCCATGGCGACATGGAAGGGAAGCAAGGAGTCATTTCATATCTTTAAAAAAAAAGAAAGAAAGAAATGCTGCTGGGAAAGAGCCAGAGAATGCAGAAAACATGGTTTTAACAGTGTTTCTGTCTGAGTATCAGGGTTGCCACCTACTTCTGGGTGCTTCGATGAATCCTCTAAATGTTCTACAATAAGCCAAATTCATCTTTTATCCCTAATGCAAGAAAATAGCTGCTCGTTTATTTGGACTGGGAAGGAAACATCATCAATTGCTACCTAACAGCCCTGTCTCCCTCTTCTTTACTAAAAGGAAACTACTTTGGAGATGGGGAGGTGGCTCAGTGGGTATAGCAAAGTGCTTGCTCTGCAAGCTGGAGGACCTGAGTTTGATCCCCAGAACCCATACAAAAAGTCATACATGGTGGTAGGTACATGCCTGCAATCCCAGTGCTGGGGAGAAAAGATGAGAGAATTCCCCAGGGCTCTATAGCTAGACAGACTAGCCTGTTTGGCAAGTTCCAGATCAGTAAAGGACCCTGTTCCCACTCAAAAAAAAAGAGGGAGGCACTTGAGGGACAACACTCGAGGACTCAAGTTTGGTCTTCATCCTCTACAAGCGCCTCTGTCTACACACACACACACCAGATAAAGTGGGGGGAGGGGAATGGAAGGGAAAAAAGGGGGGACAGAGAAAGAGAGATAGACTAAGGCTCAATAGATGAAGACCCAGTTTTGTCCTAACATTGGGAGGAAATGTGTCGCTGAAACCTGGAGCCAGACTCCGGAACCGTAATCACAGCCCTGGGAAGTCTACATGTTAGAGCAAATGTCCACAACCTGAGATGGCTCCCGGAAACATCTTTCCTCTGCTGTTCTGAGTCAGCACATCAGCAGGACAATGCTCCCTCTCTGAAGGCCAGTGCCTGATGTCCCCTTGCTTGTCTTAGTTAGGGTTTTCCATTGCTATGAAGAGACACCATGACCACGGCAACTTCTTATAAGCAAAAACATTATTTAACTCGGGCTGGCTTACAGGATCAGAGGTTTAGTCCATTATCATCATGGTGGGAAGCATGGCAGCATGCAGGCAGACATGGTGCTGGAGAAGGAGCCAAGAGTTCTGCATCTGGTTTGGCAGGCAGCAGAAGAAAGTATGATCCACTGGGCCTGGTTTGAGCTTCTGAAACCTCAAAGCCCACCCCACCCCACCCCCAGTAACACAGTTCCTCCAACAACCACAAATATTCCAATAAAGCCACATGTCCCAATCCTTTCAATAATGCCCCTCCCCATGAGCCTATGGGGCTATTTTTATTCAAACCACTATATCTGGCTTCAGGATTCACACCCTCTGTAGGATTCCCTGGAATAGAAGATGTGTCACTCTGAAATCTTTGCCTTTCTGATCACCTAGAATGCTCTGTGTTCTCTGTCTAAATGACTCTTTCCTAATATAAGAGCAGTCACTGGGTTAGGGCCTTGATGACTTCCAGAGAGACTATATTTTGAAGTAGGTCATATTTACGGGCACTGAAGGATAATCTTCACATATCTTTGGGGGAACAAAGTAGGGCCACAAAGTTGTTATCAAAGTTGGTTGTGTTGCAGCCATCCCAAAGGCTTTTGGGCAAATTCAAGACCACACTATGCACCAGAGAAATGGGTAGGGTACCTGCAGATAAGAAATGAAGCCTAATTCAGCTCCCTGGTGACTCTGACATGCAGCCAGATCTGAGTACAAATGGCTTCTTGAATCAGAGAGCTAGTGATCCTGAGCAAGACCCCACTGTTCACTTTGGTCAACTGGATGTCTATAGAACCACTCTTCCCTGGAACTCACCCCTGGGCTCTGGTTTTCTTATTCAGGTTTTCCTCAGTGATGGACAGGTAGTGACTCTGGTTGGACATGTTTGAGAACCTGTGGTCTAGGTCATTTGAAGTCATCTCTCTGTACTTGATAAGTGATATGTGTGGGGTTAGGCATATGATATGATGCTGTTCACGGTAGCCAAGTGTGGTTGCATGTGTCTGCAAAGAATCTTACCATGGGCTGCATGGTTTAGGAGGGGATGTAATGTTCTTCATGTACACACTGATGCTCACTTCTGGCCAAACAATAGTGACTCCATATAAGCTTTTTCTACTTAGGAAAAATTTTCTGTTTTGTATAAAAGTGCTGCATATATCAATTGAATAATTTTCTCTCAACAGAGGACAGATTCAGGTAGGAAATAACCCCCTTGATTTTTGAGTCTTTGTGGTTCTATGAAGATGTGTCTGGGACTCTAGCAGCCATTCTGTCATGAGGTGTTAGAAACCAGGCAGAATTCTGAAGATGGCAGAGATCAAGAAAACAGATGCCTGGGACCCTGAAGTGTTGTGCATTGGCTAAGCAGGCTACCTCTTGCTTTGTGTTTTATGCTTTGTGTTAATATATCTAACAAGATCTAACTATCAAAAATTTCTTTGCAGTTAGCCCTTTAGAGTCACCAGACTTGGAAATAGCTGTAGGAAGAACTTTTCAGAGAGCAAGTTCCATGGAAAGTTCTAGAATTTGGGTGAAGAGTAGCAGAAGGACAATTTTATATGGGAGAATAAATATAAAATGGAGAAAATTTAACAAACATATTAAAAGAATGATATTGTGAAGACCACATGCAAATGAATCTAGGCTTTCACCTCACACCACACACAAATTCAACTCAATATACATTAAACAGCTAAGCATGAGGGCTAAGACTGCACATGACAGTCTTATATCCATTATATCCAGCATTATATCCAGCAAGAATTTCTCAAAAAATTAACCATCCAAGAGTTAGTCCAGAATATGCAAACAACTGTGCCCAGAATTCTAACACAAAAGTAAACAACTCAATGAACATGGGCAAAGGAATAGAAAAGATATTTCTTTGAAGATATCAATGATGGCCAACCACCATGTGACGATATCTAACATCATTAATCATTAGATGCAACAAAACCATAATGAAGTTGGGTGAGTTGAGGCATACCTATAATCCTGTCACTCAGGAGGCAGAAGTGGGCTGATCCCTGTAAGCCTGAGGCCAGCCTATCTATATAACAGAGTTCCCAGACAGCCAGGGCTACATAGCAAGACCCTGTCTTAAGAAACAAACAAGCAAAAAATTAAAAATAACACACACACACACACACACACACACACACACACACACACACACACACAATGAGATCTCACTTCATATCCATCACAATGTGGGGAAAAAACCCCAAGAAATAAGATTGGAAGATACTGAACACTTGTACAATTTGAGACTATCTAACTAAGCAACCTCTGTGAAATTTACAACCATTTCTCAAAAAAATTAAAAGTAGAACTACCACATATCCTAGATATACAGTTGAAAACACTGTCTCAAAGAAATATTTATGCACCCCTATTCTTGGATCTTATTTATAATGACAGGTTGGGACATTAGTGGATGATGGACAAAATGTGATATGTCCTCCATACAATAGGATATTATGCAGACTTTAAAGGAAGTGAATTTGAGTCCCTGCTGCAGTACAGATGAACCTTGAGAATCTTATACTAAATAAAATGAATGAGCTGGTTGCACAAAACACATATATTACATCATTCTAACTTCATGGGGTGTCTAGAGTAGTCAAGTTCCTGGGAAGAAAACATAAAGGCAAGGTCACCAGGGAAAAATTCAAGTCATTGATTAATGGATGTAGAGTTTTAGTCTTGAAAGACAAATGTTTTCTAATGATTGGGTCACAACAATATAATAGTACGTCATATTATACATTTGAAAATAAGTTTGTGTTGTGTGTATCTTACGGTAATTAAATTTTTAATCAATATCCCTGATGAATACAGTTGCATAAGTTCTTGGGAAAATACTAGCAAGCCAAATCTAATAATAATGAAAAAGATTATTCATCATGACCAACTGAGATTCATCCAAGGAATGCAAAGAAGTCTGGCTCACAAAAGTGAACAGTATTCAGGAATAAAAAAGAAAGAAGTGTTGATGCACACAGGAACTAAGATGAACTCTTTTTCTTCTCTTGTTTTGTTTTGTTTGAGACAGGATTTCTCTGTGTATCCCTGACTGTCCTGGAACTTTCTCAGTAGACCAGGATGGCCTCAAACTCACAGATCCACCTACCTCTGCCTCCTAAGTGCTGGAATTAAAGTCATGTGCCCCCACTGCCCAGCCTAAAATGAAAATTTAAATAGTTCTTATCACTGGAAGTCAATGAAAATGGTGCTTTCTGAAATTATTTTAGTTATGTATGAGTCTAGAAAATTCAAACTAATTTAGTGACATAAAATAAATCAGCAGAGAGGTCTGAGATGTCACTTACCAAGGGCCACAAGGAAAACGTGATAGCTGGTTGATGTGCTAATTACATTGGTTATGCTGATGTTTCTGTTAGTGTTTACATAAATACTTAAGTCACATACTTTCAATAAGAGTGGTTTATTACATAATATATATAAACTTATATGATATATCTTGATATATTTATACATGTGTGTGTAAAATAAGCCCATGGCTAACTTCTTATGGTGAAAGGCTAAATAAAAGATCCTGTAAGATCAAGAAAATTAAATGCCCACTTCTTATACTAAAAGTTGACAAGATATTTGTCTTAGTACTAAGACTGTTCTGTTGCTGTGACGAGACACTATGACCAAGGCAACTCTTATCAAAGAAAGCATTCAACTGAGGTCTTGCTTACAGTTTCAGAGGGTTTGTCCATTATCATTATGGTGGGGAGGGTGGTGGCAGGCAGGCAGGCATGGTGCTGGAGCAGTAGATGAGAGCTACGTCCTGATCCACAGGTAGCAGGCTTAGAGAGAGAGAGAGAGAGAGAGAGAGAGAGAGAGAGAGAGAGAGAGAGAGAGAGAGAGACCACTGGAACCTGGCATGGGATTTTGAAACCTTCAAGCCAACTCCCAGTGGCATACTTCCTCTAACAAGGCCACACCTCCTTTGACAAGGCCACACTTCCTAATCCTTCTCAGACACCTTACCAACTGAGGACTAAGCATGCACATATATGAATCTATAGAGGCCAATCTCATTCAAACCATCACAGTATTTCTCCAAAGATGATATGAAATATGGCCAAGAGTGTTGTGAAAAAATTCACCATCATGAATCATTGGCAAGTCAAAACCACAAAATATGCCATCTCAGGTCCATAAAGATGTGGCAAGAGGGGTGGGGAAGCAGAAAATATCTAGAGAGCTACTTAAGAAAAAAAATCAGAAGGAAAGAAAGAAAGCTATCTCTGCCAACAAACAAAATAGCCTGGTGTGTGAGAAACCCTGCACATCTCACTGCTGGAACTGTTAGATAAGTTCAGAAATATGGCAGGGCTCAAAACAAGCACCAATAGTGAGTTATCTGGGGAAAATAGGGAAAAGAAAGCCAATTTACAGTAACATCTAAAGCAAAATATTTTGGGGTATATTTAACCAAGGAGATGAAAATTCTGTGCACTGAAAATTTGAAGACAATAATGAAAAAATTAAGGTAATGCAAAGAAATAGAAAGTATCCCATGCTCATGGATTAGAGAATTTAACACAGTTAAAATATTCATATCACCCAAAGTAATCGACAAGTTTGCAGTAACCCAGAATTTCAACAGTGTTTTCTCCAAATGTTTACAACAACTCTAAAATTCATATGGGACCTAAGAGGACCTCAGGTAACCAGGGAACGATTGAATATAAAGAACAAAACTAAGGGCCATGCACCCCCTGACATTTGTAGATTCTTCAATTGCATCATTTCATCTGAGCCAGCATTTTCTCCCTCCAAAGAATCAAAGGCATATGTCCACACAAGGGTTTACACCTGAGTTCACACAATCAGCACTTCTTAGAACAAATACAGCCCAAATGCCATTAAGTGATTGAATATGCAATTTGACTGTGGTATATCCACATAATTAAGCCATGAGAGTCAACCTTAAAACCTCATGTTAGGATCTGGAGAGATGGCTCAGAAGACTGTTCTTTCAGAAGACATGGATTCAGTTCAAAGCATCCACACAGCAGCTCACAGCCATCTGTAAATCCAGTTCCAGGGGGATCCAGTTCTCTCTTCTGGCCCCCATGAGCAGCGTCACTCACATACACATACATGCAGAGAGAAGGACACACATACTCAAAAGTAAAAGCATTAAAAATTTCAAACATCATGCTAAGAGAAAGTAACAAGTCAGAAAACATATTGTCATATGTTATATGATTATGTGTGTGCGACATTATCAAAAATACAAGCCTACACTGAAAAAGTAATAGAGCATTAAAGAAGAATTAACTACAAAGGAACATTAGCCAACTTTGACATGAAAGATTCTCCCCAAACTGGATTGTGGTGATTACTGTGCAATTGCATATGTCTAGTAAAAGTCATTGAACTGTGCTTTTAAAATAGGCACAATTATTGCGTGTAAATCGTATCTAAATGGACCCGTTAGCTAGCTGAGACATAGCCCAAACAAGGCTGGTCCCTGGTGGTGGCAAGGTTTCTTCTCCAAGATCAGGTGGGAGGGACATAAATCCAAGTTTTAATTTGACTAGAATTTGTATTTAAGTTATGCAGGAAAACCCACCGTGTTGCCCTTAATGAAGTGTCTCAAATGTGACTTCAGTGCACACTTAATGTACGTCTAATGAGATTCTTTGGCCAGCTAATTATTAAGCATGTGTAATGGGGTTTAACAATTGCATACGGATGCATAGAGCTTTTTACATAGATTTTTCCTTATCAAAATACCCTTAAGATAATGGATTTATCCCACATAGATTATCTTTGAGAAGAAAAAAAATCATTAGATACTCCTACAATAATGGTGCTTATATTTCTAACAGTTATTAAAAACCTATCCTATTAACATACGTAAGTCATTACTATTGACATTACATAAGGATTTTGTGATTTCGAGTGACTATAAAATTTTAAACAGATTTAGGCAAAGCAGGACATTTTATGAAACCTACTTTATTTTAGAAAAGAAACAAGGAGAAAAATCCTAGCTTTGTGTTTGGGGCAGACAGGAACAAGCCTGCAGGTCATTACAAAAGAGATTTTACAAAAATGTAGCTATTTGGAGGCAAAGCCTTAGTCAAAAGGAGATTTATCTTCTGGAGTAATGGAGACTGGGCATTAGTGTAAATTCTCTTGATAGGAGCCTGAGAAAATGAGAGTTACAGCTGAGCCTCTGACAGGCGAGGACTCGAGTCCTACACTTGCCACTGATTTCTAAGGATTTGTAACAGGCAGGTCGTGTCTCATCACCCCAGTGACTCCATTTCCTCCTTTCCAAACCTCCCTAGGTCTGCAAATGAGCAGGCTTGCCCCCGCCCCTTTAATTTCTGTGCTTTCGTTTTATTAGCATCCTTCCTACATGGCATCATAGATACTGTGGCACATACTCCTGGCTCCACGCTCCTCTTCTGGAATCACTTTTATGAATTCTTTGGAAATGGCCTAATTCTTAAGTTAGGTTTTGCTGCAAGCCCATGTAGAGTTCCATTTCTGACCCTCTGTCTGGTCACATGCCCCATCCAGTAGGTGAGAAAATGAAGTGGTCTTTATAGACCTCATTCACAAAAGAAGGGGTTGGTCTGAAATGTTCTCATTCAATTTCTTTTTTTTTTTTTCTGTTTTATCTAGAACCTTCTTTCAACATGTTGGACAAGTTGTAGCTCTTATAATCTAGACTTTGCTGCTTTTAATTGAATCCCCTGAAAACAGAAACTTGATTATGTAAAAATAGTATTGACAGACTGGAGAGATGATTTGGTGATTAAGAGCACTTGTTGCTCTTACAGAGGACCTGAGCTCCGCTCCCAATGACTACATTTGGTAGTTCATAACAGCCTGTAACTCCAGTTCCAGGGGATCCAGCACCTTCTTCTGGCCTCCATAGGTACCTGTTCCCACATGCACATAACACACAAACATACATAAAGAGATATGCATGCATGAATAAAAATGAAATCTAAACAAATCATCTCTTTCCACTCATGTTATGTTTTTCTTTATTATAGAGTTTCTTGTCCTACACAGCTCTCTCTCTCTCTCTCTCTCTCTCTCTCTCTCTCTCTCTCTCTCTCTCTCTCTCTCTCACACACACACACACACACACACACACACACACACACACACACACGTATCTGGTAATGAGATAGGAATACAGGAGCATGCAAAGAGTCCATGGTAGAACAGGTTTGCTTGTTTTCGTTTTTTAAATTATCTGTGCTGTATTCACTTCATTCTCCCCATTCTCTCCTCTCTCCAACTCCTCCTGCCCTCCCTCCCTCCTCAAATCCATGGCCTCTTATTCTTTAGTATTGAATCTACTGAGTTCATTTGGTGTTGCTCTAACTATGGAGGTGATCACTTGGTCTTTTTTTTAAATTTTTTTATTTTTATTTTGCAATACAATTCAGTTCTACATATCAGCCATGGATTCCCTTGTTCTCCCCCCTCCGCCCCCCCATTCCCACCTCCTCCAGGGCAAAGCCTCCCCTGCGGACTGAGATCAACCTGGTAGATTCAGTCCAGGTAGGTCCAGTCCCCTCCTCCCAGGCCGAGCCAAGCGATCCTGGATAGGCCTCAGGTTTCAAACAGCCAACTCATGCAATGAGCACAGGACCCGGTTCCCTGAATGGGTGAGACAGTTGATTGGCTTGATCTGTTTGGGAGGCATCCAGGCAGTGGGACCAGATCACTTGGTCTTAGATAACCTATCAGGGGGCTCATCCCTGCAGAAGACTGCCCCCCCTCTCTCAGCAGCCATTAACTGCTTGTAGCTCTTCAGCTAGGCATGGAGCCTCGTGGTAGTCACCACATTCATATTGCCACATCAGCTGGTGTTGTCGTTACTCAGGTATTGTTTCATGGTTACAGCTTTGCTATCATATGTAGAAAACTCTATCTCAGAGCAGATGTCCTGAACTTCTGGCTCTTACAATCTTTCTGAGCCCTCTTCTGCAATGTTCCCTGAGCCTTAAGGTGTGGTGGTTGTGTTGTAGATGTACCAACTGAGGCTGGGTACCCCACGGTCAGTTATTCTCTGCATTCTGAGCAGTTGTGGCTTTTTGTCATCGTGGCCTGAATGACCAACATGAGCAGTTTATCAGCCGGGGGAACAAGTCAAGGAGAGAACAGAACTTTTTCTAAAACTGGGGTGACCTGCTTCTGAGCTATCGGGTATGATGAGCAGCCACACTATGCCCATAAGGGAAGTCTGCGGTGGTCCACCCTCATCCATCTGTGATCTGGAACAAGGAAGAGATACCTTTAAAAATGACAAATGAGGGCTTGGAGAAATGCCTTAGTTAAGAGCACTGACTTTTCGCCCAGAGGATCCAAGTTTGATTCCCAGCACATGCACAGCAGATCACAAACACCTGTAACTCCGACCTCAGGGGATCCGTTCTCTCTTCTGGTCTCTGTGGGCACTGCACACACATGATGCACAGACATACATGCAGGCAAAACACCCATACACAGAAAATAAAAATAAGTCCATCTAAAAATGACAAAGGGGATGGAAAAGTAAGACCATTGCCACCTGTTTCCATATCCTGTGGAAGTGGAAGAGGCATTGGAATGCGGGAAGAGGTTGCTGGCCTGGGACCACAGCAGACTGGTGATGCTCAGTGGTCAGAGAAAGCACAAGAGACCATGACAGCAAGCTGAGAAGTGACCATGGAACTTTTAAAAGTCATTCTGGTATTGAGTCTCACTTGGGGCACAGCTGAGAATCTATGAGCTACTGTGTTGTTGACCCTGTAAGTCAGTTCCTATGGAACTTCCTGTTTCCTGAAATAAAGTGTGTGTGTGTGTGTGTGTGTGTGTGTGTGTGTGTGTGTGCATGTGCATGCGTGCCTGTGTGTACATACATGTGTGTGCCTCTTTGTGTGTGTGCGTTTGTGTGTATGTTGGCTTAAATATGTGCCATGGAACATGAATAAAGGTTAGAGTACAAATTACAGGACTCACGTCTCCCCACCCAACATATGGAGCTTAGGATCAAACTCAGGTCCTCCTCAGTTTTAGTGGCCATTGCCTCTACCCACTGAGTCATCTTGCCAGTCCATAACCACTCTCTTTTAATACTCCTTAACCATCAAGCACCATTCAGTCTTTTTGTCTGACTTGAGTTTCTTGATTTGTCAGTATGTCGACTGATCTATCTTGGACCATGTTTGTGAGTGCATATGTTTATAGGCCTAAACAGGCCTAATGGGATCATCTTTGAAGATACCCACCCTGCAGAATTGCAATCCATAATAAACAATCCAGAATCTAAACCTGGGACTGAGGTCTAACCTCCTCGGGTGATTTCAACCTATCACTGTATTTGAGGGACCACTACAAGGACATGAAAACTGATTGCTGCCTGTGTCTCCCTCCTGGGGGGTTCTGATATCTCAGACAGGAGTTGCGTCTGGCTGGCTGATGCTTCATCAGCCGGCGTTTCAAATCATTCCACAGTCTCCAACCTCAGGAGTCCCGGGATCTCAGAAAGATACGATGATTTGGTTTTGATGTGCCTGTGGTTTCTCATATAATGACAAAGCTTTTGGATAGAGCAGGTGTCACCACCCCAGCCTGCTAAATTAGAGCAAACCTGTAGCCTGGTGTGACTGAACCCACGACCTTGGGCTATCCAGCTGAGAGAATCAACCATAGATGCTTTGTTGACTGCATCAGGCTTCCAGCCCTCCCGTAGAGTCCAGCTTAATTAAATGAAAAAATAAAAATAAAAGCAGCAACAGAAAGCGGTGATGGTGTGGACATCTCACTGAAGGAAGAAGATCCTGCCACTGATGCTCCTGTACTGAGCCAAAGCATGAAGGAGTTTAGTCACTGTCAATCAGTGACTCATTGTGCACACCATGCCTTGTGGATTTGATGGGATTTTCTTGATGTAGCTAGGAAATGTGGGGGATCTGGAGCTGTCTACAAGGACCTACCAGTGGTATAGTTTGCAACATGGAACAAAGTTCCTTGAGAATAAGGCCATGGTGTAGATTATCTGTTGAGAGATGGGAATTGATTAGAAGGGACTTCATGGTGGATTCAAGAAACTTGAGTTAAGTAATGGCATGTCCTTCAGTCTGACAGGCCAGGAAGGCTTGACTATCCTGCCTGGGCTTAACAGTAGCAGTGAGGCAGGGGCCAGAGAGATAGATCCAAGATTCCCCTTGCAGCAGCCTGCGGGGGCGGGTGCTCTTTGCAGGGATCTTTACTCAGGTAAAGCTGGGCTTCTTGACTTCCCAGCAGAAAATAGCTTGAGGATGAGCCAGCATGAGACAGAGTTTATTATGAAAATTGTGTGTGTGCTGAGTTCATATGTACAGCTTTCCTGCTGGGTCCAGAAGAATACTGTTTCCTTGTGGTTATCCACTGCCTCTGGCTCTTACAATCTTTCTGCTCCCTCTTTCTGCCATGATGCCTCATCCTTGAAAAGGTACAATGTAGATAGTCTATTTAGGGCTGAGCGTTCTGCAATCTCTTATTCTCTGCAGCTTGGCCATTTGCTGGTCTCTGTGTTAAGCACCATCTATTGCAAAAAGAAGCCTCCCTGATGAAGGTGGAGAGGTGCGCTAACTGATGACTCTAACCATGTATCTTTACCAGTGGTTTGATACTGTATCCATTTAGCAGGATGCCACCAGAGGTTCTCTCTGGAAGGGCCTCTGACCTGCCTGTCCAGTTTCCTGCCTCCAATAACAGTGCCAGGAATTTGTTTCAACTTATGGAGCATGGCTTAAATCTAATTAGAAAGTGGTTGGTTACTCCAAAAACATTCATGCCACTTAATTTTCTTATTTAAAAATATCTTTCTCTAAGGAACAGTTCTATGTCAGTGGGCTTTGTAGCATGTAAATCCAACTGGAATTCTTTTTTTTTTCACATGAGGTATTTAATGTTTCTTATAGTCTCTTCCATTAAGCATTTTAACATTAACATTGTTAAATTTTGTTGAAAAAAGCATACATGATGGGAGTACATCATCTATCTACCTTTGGACTTGTACTCAGACGGTGGACACATAAGGATCATGAGTTCAAATGTATCCCTCAATCATTACTGACATCCAAGCCAAACAGAATTACAAGCACATATCTCAAGGGAATTTGTGAAAATATGAAAAACAAAGCCAGCAACAAAAACCCACCACCATTTTACAGACAACCTAACTTGAATAGTATGATCACACACTGCCTGATGTTTAAGTAAATACTGGATCGATTAGTGTGTCAGGATGGCCAAGTGGTCTAAGGCGCCAACTGGAATTCTTGACTCAGCTTCTGGGAGGCTCCAACCAGACTCTGAAGTCAGGAGCTCTGTTCCCTTCTAGTGTTCCCTTAATGTTTCTCGTCTTTCTTTCTGACTTTCAAGCTTGGCTATGGATGTAAAAGGCAGTGATGCAATAATGAACGGTTCTTGTTTTGTTTTATTTTTAAGTATGATCCTGAGAGGAATAGATATTATGGTACAAGTCAACCAGACCTGGGCTTTCCAAATGCTTTTTTTTGTGTGTGTGTGACTTGGCTACACCTCTCATGGTGGATTGATTGGCAGTACTTAGGATGGATTGCAGGAATGCGGCTGCATCTGTGGTGCATGTTGGCAGTAGGGGCAGCAGGCACTCTGATAGGTGTGAGACTGGCATAAGGAAGAAAAGATAGATGATGACTGTGAGGGCTGGGGCTTTCTCAGTCAAGTAACTGTGGGTACCACTTTCTTCATCTGGCATGCCGACAGAGAGATGGCTTCAGGAGAAGCATGTGAACCCAGAAAGTATGAGACACCCCAGCTGTGATGCATTTGAGGATGTGGAATATAACACTGGAGTTCATGGGCGATATCTAAGGAGAGTCCCAAGCCTGGAACCAGCCAGAACATCAGTGTCACTAGGTTGGCTGAAATGGTCCTGCCAGCTCTTGTCTCCCACAGCAAGGTCACCTACCCAGCCCACAAACAATTGGGAAGCATGGCTGCCTTGCCATGGCAGGCATGTCTGTAATTAGAGCAAGACCAGCTTCCACCACCGCTAACAGGGATCTATGCCTGAACTGGATGTTCTGCCTTCTTAGCATCTCGTCCAAAGAACTGAAGCAGCTCATACAGAGAGCAAACTGGTAAGGAACTTTATTCACAAGGAAAGTGATAGTACTGTTCGAAACCATTGCTAAAGAGCCAGAGTACTCAAGAGTCCCTGGTACAGCTTCCAGGTTCTTTTCATGGGACCAAGAGAAGGAGTCAGTTGCTTGTGATGGGGTATACGTGATGCTTTGATTTTGATTGGCAGGTCTGGGTTACATAAACCTCCATTAACTGAATATGTCCCTTCCCATGATGCATCTGTTTGTAATTATAGGCATACACCATCATCCATAGACATAATACTGTAAATAGAGGGCTTTCTCTGAAACTTTACACAGAGTGTATATTTTATCTTGCTGTGTGAGCATCCAAAATTGGGTCAGGCTGGATCGGCCCACTGTGTCTAATTCCCAGATGTGTTTGAGTCTAAACCGTGAGTTCCTGAAGGGTAGAGTCACTTGCTGCATGGCTTAGAGTGGGATGCGCATGGAATGGGATGCAGGTGGGGGAGTCCCAGGTTGACACATCCATTCGTAGGAAAGGGCTGTAAGCATAGCTCAAATGGAGCGCAGTCTTGTGTTGCTGAGCTTTGTCTGTGTTTTGTATTTGTTACTTTTTTTGCTGCTGTGATAAAACCCCATGGCCAAGGCAGCTTATACATGACATGAAAGAGTTTGTTTGAGCTTATGGGACCAGAGGGAGAGTCCATGACAGTGAGGGAGACCTGGCAGCTGACAGCTGTAACCAGAAGCTGAAAGCTCACATCTTCAACCACAAACAGGAAGCAGAAAGAGCAAACTAGAAGGGGGTGAGGCAATAAACCCTCAAAGCCCACCCTCTCGTGATGTATTTCCTCTAGTCAGGCTCTGCCTCTTAGAGGCTCCATAACTTCCCCCAAACAGCACCACCTTCTGGTGGCCAAGTGTTGGAATACATGAGTTTATGGGGAATATTCTTAAACTGCTATAGATTGCCTGCCTCAATACCTTGATTAGGAAGAGGGGTTGAAGGATTATTTTCCTTTTCTTGAAAGCCTATGACCTTCATCTGACTTCTACTTTCTCCGGTGTGAGGACAGTGGTAGTTCAGGCTCAGGAAGTTGCAAAGAAGGTTGACTTCTCCCCCCACAGTTGTCCCATCCCAAGGAAGGGCACGATGGCTGACAACATGTTCCCTTGGTCAGTGGCCCAGGGTGCCACATGGCTGACTCAGCCCTGAATTGATTTAGCTGCGTCTTCTGGAGTAAGCTTCATGGCATTCACCCTCCTTCAATTAGTGTGGGCTGCAGACATGCAAATTCATTTTTACATTAGCCTAAGAAAAACATAATTAAGAAGTTGTCTGCTGAAGAGGAGGAAATAAAGAACATAATGCCTTCGGGGGCCAAGCTGAAGATGACTTTTGCACTTGGCACGGTTGGGGATTAGCCACGCCTCGGCACCCTCATTAGCATAGATGATCGGGCTGTGGTTCTGGCCCCAACATGGGGCAGGCATGCTGAATCCTTGGGTCTGGCAGGTCCCATAAAAGGCTGCAGCTCTCAGCAAGGCCCACTTTCAAAAACGGCCCCCTTTTGCAAAGCACAGCCTCGGAGCGACCCTTTGATGTTTATTAATTCTGTCTGCCCTTCCCAAACCAATTGAATTAATTCCTTAGTCTCATGAACCGTAAAACTGATACGCTTCTCCAGGCGTACGGAAAATTCTGTCGCCTTTGACAATTTGACATGCATTTTTCTGTAGCAATTGAAAAGTGGATGAGAGCCCTGCTTGGTTAACGGCTGCGGGCAGAGCTTCCCCCTGGCTTCAAAGAGTAAGACTTCACGCCATCAGGAAGGACCTATCAACACAGATTAAGTACTCATGCCATGTTTTGTGGTGCTGCTGTTTGCGAGTGAAGTAGAGACTTCCTTTAAGAACTATTGTCAATATCCACAGCTCTCAGCCCGTGATCTGTATCAGCATGCTTAACAGCCGTTAGTCATGTTGTTAGTTTCCTTATGAATCATTGCATTTAGTGTTTCAGACACAAAGGGCAGAGCTTGCTTAAAAACAAGATTGGGCCAGAGAGACAGTTCGGCAGGTAAGCGTACTTGTTGCTCTTACAGAGGGCCAGAGTTCTGTTCCCAGCACCCACATGGCAGCTCACAGTCCCCTGTAACTCCAGCTTTAGGGGGTCCGACGCCCCCTTCTGGCCTCCAAGAGCACCACACTCACATGTGTATGAGTATACACACACACACACACACACACACACACACACACACACACACACACACGTCAAAACTGTTTAAAAGGGAAAGAGATGAAGGAAACTGAGTTCTTATTCTCTTATCCTTTGTATTTCTTACAGACTTCAGCCTTAGCTGTTGGTTTTGGGTATGGTTTGTCTCCTGGTGCATTACTTACATGGTACTATTCTAGAAGCTTCTAAACCAGGATCCCAGACTCAAAACATCCTAGATAACCTTGAATCTCCCCATGCAAAGAACCATGAGGCTCATGGAGAGCTTCCCCACCTGAACCAAAGCCTGGATTCCTGAATCCCAGCATGTCTGCATGAACGTTTCTATTTTTGCCCATTTCTCAGATCTTAAGTATATGGTTTTGCTGGCTATGTTTTGTAAACTTAATACAAGCTACCGTCATGTGGGCAGGGGGAGCCTCAGTTGAGGAATTGTCTCTTAATCATCAAGTTGACCTGTGGGCAAGTCTGTAGGGTATTTTCTTGATTGATGATGATATGGGAGGGTCCAGCCCACTGTGGGCAGTGCAACCCCTGGGCAGGTGATCTTGGGTTGTATGTGAAATCAGGCTGAACAAGCCATGGGGAGCAAGCTAATAAGCAGCATTCCTCCATGCCTTCTGCATCAGTTCCTGCCTCCAAGTTCCTGCCCTGCTTGAGTTCCTGCCCTGACTCCTTCATGATGAACTGTACACTAGAAACTGAAATAAAACCTTTCCTCTCCAAATCGCTTTTGGTCATGATGTTGTATCACAGCAACAGAAAGCAAATCAGGGCAGCAGTCCATTGAAAAGAAATTCAGTCTGAAGGGTTAAGGAATCATGCCTATGGGCTACATTCAGTAAACAGAATATATGTTATTTATAAACTGAGTTTGCCAGCATTGGGGGGGGGGGGACAATTGATGTTTGTTCATCAGAAATCTAGAATTCTCTTCTACATTTCAAAACACAGCAGAGTCAAGCATTGTAACAGCAGGGAGGAGCTTGGAGGCATCAGGCTGCATGGACTCAGCCAGACACACAAAATCACAGTGTGATTCACTTCATAGGACACAGGCATAAAGGAGAAATCCATGGGCAGGAATTAGGTGACCAGCTGAGGCTGGAGGTGGGGATGTGTGACACTAGCCAAAAGATACATTGTTTCTTTTGGATATGATAAAATTATTTTAAAATTGTGGCAGTGTTGCCCGGGTCTGTGCATAGGTTAAAAGCCAATAAACTGTTCACTTTAAATGAGTGGACTGTGTGCAATATGCATTTGACATACAACTAACTGTCCCCATATCATCAGGATGGAGCTGACATCAGCTGGCCCCCAATTCAGGGGTACAGTATATCCTCAAAGTATCCGAAAAATACCTTGGCAAAGCGCAATTCAAAAGTCAAATTTAGCCGGGCGGTGGTGGCGCACGCCTTTAATCCCAGCACTCGGGAGGCAGAGCCAGGAGGATCTCTGTGAGTTCGAGGCCAGCCTGGGCTACCAAGTGAGTCCCAGGAAAGGCGCAAAGCTACACAGAGAAACCCTGTCTCGACAAACCAAAAAAAAAAAAAAAAAGTCAAATTTATGTCACACCCCCCCCCCCAAGAGCCTCCAGGGAGATATGGGAATTGTTGTTTTTCTTCAATTGTTTGACTGGGTTGGTTTCTGTGCTGTTTTTTTATGCTGTTTTGTTTGTAAGTCAGGATCTCATGTAGCCCAGGCTGTCCTTGAATCCCTCTGTAGCCAAAGATAGTCCTGAACTTCTGATCCTCCTGCCTCTACCTCCCAAATGCTGGGGTGACAAGCTTGCACCAGTGTACCTGACTGCCATGTTCCTTTTTGACATCCTGTTCATCCCTCCCACCAGGTTTTGTGGCCATGCACTCCATGGTGCCACTAAAACTTAAAAAGGAAAGCATCTATTCCTCATGGAGTGCCCTGGGGCATCATAACCCACCTCAACCTCACACATACAGGCAGAGGAATATTGGGCTTCCTCCGTTCCCTGCTGATTCCTCTATACAACTGTGATCTTGAGAATGAAATTGACTTAAACCCTTAAGCTCATTAACTTGATTTTGTCTTATTCATGGAAAGGAATGTGCACGCCCATTGTGTGGGGAGGAGGCTGATCCTGACCAATACAAGCAAGCACACATGTTCAGACAACATACTAACAAGCCGGCGGCGGCGGGGGGGGGGGGGGGGGGGGGGGGGGGGGGGGGGGGGGGGGGGGGGGGGGGGACCCATCTTGGTGCCATAGCTTTATTCAGAATATGATTTCTTGGCAGAGCTGAGGTTGTTTTTACTATCCTCATTTTTGCATCTCTTGTAGCAGCTAATACAATAAATAAAAACACATGCTTGACCACACCCTTGAGGACTGCAGTAACAGCTTTCTAAGCTCAGCCCACCCCACGGCAGTAACCTAGTGCCCCCAGGTTCTCCCCTAAGTCAGAAATTCCTTCTGAAGGGATTTCGGTAGTACTATCTAATCAGCTTAAGGAGCTAATTAAACAGCTGTCACTCCACTGCTTAATTCCAAAACTAGATGCTAAGATTTGAAAGTAGTTATGCAAAACCAAGACTTGCCGTAGCGATGCTGGGGGAGTTGTCGGGCAGGCCGGGATAAAAGGAGCCTGAGTCCCTGAGAGCCGAGGATGCTGGGAGACCCAGAGGGTCCTGCGGGAGAAATGCCTGCTTCCCTCTGCTGAGGCTGGGCAGCTAGGTAAGGGTTCCTAGCACCTCTGTCCTTGTCAGACATGAGCACAGTCTACCTGGGAGAGTCTCACAGTGGCACCTGCAGGTAGGTCACTGTGCATCTGTTTTATTCTAGTTTTCACAGGAGGTGGGCCAAACAGCAAAGTCAGGGTTTCCGCATAAAAAAGAAAGTTAACTCTCAGCTCCTCTGCAGAAATCCAGACATGAGCAAACTGTCCTCATATCTAAAAGGTCACAGTTGGCTGGAGCTGAAACTGTCCCCTTGAAGCTGGGTGGTAGTGGTGAACGCCTTTAATCCCAGCACTTGGGAGGCAGAGGCAGGTGGATCTCTATGAGTTCGAGGCCAGCCTGGTCTACAACATGAGATCCAGGACAGCCAGGACCACACAGAAAAACCCTGTCTCGGAAAAACAAAAACAAAAACCTGTCCGCTTGGAATCAGGTGTGAGAGTCTCCTTACCAAGCGACGTGATCACTTCCATCCCCCAGGTACAGCCTGAGTTGGATCCCAGCTCAGCCACTATCAAAGACAAACTGTGTACGAGTGTTCTAGTCCTTTGAGATGCTCAGGCTGGGACTTTGGGGCTCTGAGTACCCCATGGAGAGGCCAGGAGCGGAAGCCGCTGAGGAAGATACCCATCTGCATGCTCCTGAGAAAAGGCTACTGTGGATTTGATGGGCATGAAAGAGGCCAGGAGGTGATGTCTTTGTGTGACGTTCACCCATCTTCACTGGGGACCACTAATGCTCAAGATGCTGAAGCAGCACTTACTTACCATGCACAGCTGGGGAGCCTAGGTTCCGTCTCCCAACTTGAGCACATGATGCCACAGTGACACACGGCTGAGAGGACTCTCACAAATCCCAGGCCACTCATGCAGTGCAGCCTGCAGGGTCTGAAGCCTCCAGCTGCTCATCTCTGATGAGATATTATCTGTCCCAGGTTGAGTACCAAGTCCATGGCTTGGGGGGGATGGAAGCTGTGAGTAAGAAATGCTTGTTTTTAATCCTAAAGTTGACATCTACCTGAGCAGTGTCCATGGATGCTGAGAGCCACCAAGGGGACAGGGAGGTCCCATCCCCATCCTGACCTAAGTCCTCATGGAGCATAAGCCCTCCTGAATGTTGCAATAGGTTATATCTCTTTCATGGCTCCTTTCTTCTTCCTCCTCCTCCTCTTCTTTCTCCTTCCTTCCCTCATCTCTCTAGCCTTTTCCTTTTGCCAGGAACATACTGGATCCATATAAGTCATTGCATACATTATGATACAGTTAATAATAACCAACCTTATTGAAAACTTAATAACATCAATCACTCTTAAGAGCTGAGCTCATTAACTCACCCCGTTCCAATGGATGCAGTCTGGAAACCTGATGCCCAGGCTGATGAGAGCAAGGTGCAGAGAGATTCAGAGACTTACAAAGTCAGACATTCAGGAAAGGGCAAAGCAGGGGCTATATAATACAGGAAATGGAACCCAGAGGCTGCACACTGACATATGAACAGACTCTGCTGGACTATCCTTGACTTTCAGAATGAGGAAACTTAGCTCCCAAGAGCTCACAGTACCTCAGCCAAGGTCATTTGGCTAGCACTTTGTTCATAAAACCCCCAAGCTGGGATTCCTTCCTCCATACCAGCTCCCAGAGACCAGGCATGGCTGAAAGTCTAGATGTCAGGTAGAGTAGGTGAAAGCAATAAAGACCAGCACACTTTGGGCTATCACCAACGTCATATCCTAAGGACCTTCACATACACAGCCCTCAATTCAACACGGTGACTGGGAGCATTTGTGAGCTTTGTTCTACAGATGAGGAAACAGAGGCACAAAGCTGCCACTCATTTGCCAAGAGTCACAGAGGAAGCAGGAGCAGGAAATTTGGCCCCTGCAAGCTGGGGCATCAGCAGGTGACAGGCTGAAGAATGGCCAAGCACTCTCATCTCTCAAGGTGGGCAGAGCCTCGAGAACCATTATACATGCTCACATAAAACACCAGTCATCCATTTTCATTTCTTCCCTAGTTCTGGCTAGGTGGCTCCTGACCAGGGTCCCTTGTCTGGTACAATGAGGTGGTATTTTGGGATCCTTACAGAGACCTCATTAGTCCCATATCTGGTAGGTTACTATTGGGCTTCCACTGAGCCTGCCAACCAGATCCCTCTGTATATGACTCAGGATTCCCCTTGGCATGGCAGCTAAGTCCCAAAAGCAAGTACCCCTGGGAAAAAGCCAGGCGGGACCTGCATTGCCTTGTATGGCCTCACCTCAGAAGTCACAGTTTGCTAGACTTCATCCATCTGTTCCTGAAGCCAGGTATCACTGAAGGATGGAAGTCAGACTCAAGCTCTCTATGACAATACCAAAGAATTATTTGGAGGTCAACACATTATCTCATTTCCTCCTAGCTTTATTGAATTTTCATGGACAAGAAGATGCTCTGAAGTGTGTAGGATGGTGTTTTGGTTACATTCTGAAATGGCTGCCATCATCAGAGTAGACAATTGAGCCGTCAGCACACATAGGTTGTTTGATATTTGTTACTGGTGTTAGGACATTAAGCCCGACTCCCTTGACAAATTTCAAGTATCTAGAATGTTCTCACCAACCGCAGTCACCCTACTGCACATCAGATCTCCAGAGCATAACCATCTCCAAACTGCTTCCGTTCTCAGATCTCCCCAATACCTGATTGGAACAGTTTCCTTGAAATAATAGGTGTAGCCTGTAAAGAGACCCAACCAAGAATCTGTAAGTTGACTAAAAGAGAGAGAACCAAATACAGTAGAGACAGCATCTCCTCTATCACACTATCAGTTGGTATTTATGTGATGATGAATTCCAAATATCAATTTGACACAACCTAGAATCTCACCTCAAAAGACTGAATAAGGGATTACCTTGAGGAGGTTGGTCTGTGTGCACATCTGTGAAGGACTGATTTTTCTTAATTGAGTTGAATGAGGTTAGAAGACACAGCCCACTATGGGCAGTTCTATCCCCTAGGCTTTAGTCTTGGGCTGTGTATGAGTAGAAAAAGTGAGCTGAGCACTAAGCGTGTGCGTGTGTGCATTCTCTCCCTGCCCTTGACTGTGGGTGTCATGTAATTAACCATCCATCTTAAAGATCCTACCTCTATGATGGACTAAAACCAGAAATTGTGAGCTGAAATAAACCATTCCAGCCCTAGGTTTCCTTTCACAGAGTATTTATTACAGCAGCAGCAATGAAACTAGAACAGTAGATTAGATCTAAAGTGGCTCCATGGAGACCAGGTTATAGAGCACATTATTTCAACCCATAGGAGAATGTTCATAGTCTGGGTAGGAAAGTTGGGATTGAAGAGGCAGAAATGGGCATGGGGAACAGGATGCCTGTGAAATACCTTTTCATGGACTATCGAGCAAGTGTGATATTTTTAACAGTGAACATGTGCGGCTTTGATAAAACAGTTACATTCACATTAGGAAGAAGGAAAAAAGAGTATAGCCAGGTGTGTCTTGTTGACACAGAGAAGCCAGCCTGAGTGGGAGGCTGATGAGCAGGCTGCTCTGCTGGTCAAACTCCTATTGCTCCCTGTGAGGTGGAGGAATGGCCTTATTTCAGGGTGACTGCTAAAATGCAGAATTCTCTATGCTATGCTCCTGCCACTAAACCCAGGCACCCATGCACTTGATGAAGCAGAGAGCGGTTTGTAAATCTGTATGTGTCACAGGCATCAGACTGAGTGATGTTTCCCGCTGGCTGGAAGAGGCATGGGGCTTATTTATGGCCCTGCAGTCTTATTGCTAATTAGATCTACTATCTCTGTGGTCATCTAATAACTCTCCGTGTTTAATGTGGTAGCCGTGAAAACCTCCCGACTCAACATCCTGACAGTGTTTATTGAGGGTGTGCGAGTCCAGGATGGTGAGAGCTTCAGAAAACAAACAAAAGGCAAGGACAGGGTAGTGAGTGATCACTCTGCTTGTTAGGTTATTTTTCCTCCTCTTTTATTTATTCCTTGTGTCTTTCATGTCATGCATCTCCATCCCATTCATTTCCCCCATCCCTTCGTATCCACCCTCTGCCCTTGCAACCTCCCCTGCCTCCAAAAAAAAAAATAAAATTTAAGACAAAAAATGGAAAAATATCAATCTAGTTATGGAAGCTGTAGTGTGATATAGTGAGTAAACCCTTTTATCTATACATCTTTACTTGCAAGTGTTCATTGCGAAGAGTCATTGGTCTGGTTCGAGGCCCCCGGTTTGCTGGGTTATTGATCTCTGATGGGAAATGAAAAGTTTTAAGAAATCAACCACACTTAGGAAAAGCAGAGAACACCGGGCCACCAAAATGACTTAGGCTGGGTCTACCCAAGAAGCCAGGACAGCAGGCCATCAACCACTGCATGGAGCAAATTCTGAGGTTAGGTATTCTATCACTCAGAATAGATCAGGTTATATGGCAGTAACAAGTCACTTCCAAATCAGACTGCAACAGAACAAGGAAAACCTGGTCACTCCTCCTCTTGCCTACTGAGGTCAGCAGGAGGGTCCTCTCCACACAGTGACTCAGGTGATCTTGGGGGTGGTCCTCTGGAACCTGATTCTTCAACCTTGTGGATTTGCCACAGTAAACATTTTGGTAATTTCATACATGTATAAAATTTATCTTGATCATATCCATCCCACCCCAATTTCTTTCCTCCCCTAGTATGTCCCCACTGGCCTTTAAAAAATGACCCTCTGTGTTCAATGAAGGCTGTCTACATGTTCATGAGTGTGGGGCACTTTACCAGTGACCATATTCCTGAAGAAAAGTAACTCTCTCTCCTCCAGAAGTCATCAAGTACCAATAATTCCTCAGCTAGGAGTGGGGACCTCATGGTTCCCTCTCCCATTTAAACTGGAATGTCGTCTGGCTTTGTTTTGTACAGGTCCTGTGCAAGCTACCCTAGCTTCTGGGAGTCAATGTGTTCATCAGCCACGTCTTGTCCAGAGGACAGGATTTCACAGCTCTTCTCTCCATCCTCTGGCTCTTACATTCTTCCTTTCTCTCTTTTCAATATCCCCTGCACCTTATGGGGTTGATATTGCTGTCCCATTTAGGGCTAAGCATTCAGAGTCTCTCACTCCCATCACTCTGGCCAGTTTATACATCTCTGCGCTGACCGTCGCCCACTGCAGAGAGAAGCCTCCTTAACCAAGGTTGAGAGCAGCCTGGTCATTCTCCAGCCAAATGCAGACAGCTATCACTTCTCACAATTGAAAATAAGGCACTCGACCCCAAGAGAGATATCTGTAGGGTAGATCTGGCAAGATGGCTCTGCACACAGGGCTTATGGCCGAGTCTGATAATTTGAGTTTGAATCCTGTGCTCCACATAGTGGAAGGAGAGAACAGCTTCTCAGAAGTTGTCCCCTGACCTCCACATGCACACCATAGCACACATGCCCACTCCACCCATATTCACATACACACACCTGCACGCATGCATGTATATGCAAATAAATAAATAAATGTACATTTGAAAAAATTAAAGTGTGTTCAGTGCGGTTTGGGGAGGCCTGTGCATTGAGTTCGGGAACGTTCCAAAGTGGAGCCTTGTCTTTTAGGACGAAAATAGCATATGGCAGAGGTCACATCTCAGCCAAAGGAGCCGACATGCTGTGAGCCTCGCGAGGGAGAGAAGAAGTGTATCACATTAGAAGCAGGCTTGCCATGAGGGAGGTGACGATGTCACTTGGGGACAACTGCTACTCTGTCTTCTGGTAAGCTACTCACAGGCAGTTGAGATTCGGCGTGAAAATCAAATTCACAAGACTATTTACAAGATTTGTCCCCATGGAAGATGCCTCAGCTCTCCAGAGCTTGAGTTTAGAGCAGGGACACCCTGATCCGGTGGCTGCAAGTCAAAGTATAAGGGCGGCTGAGTCACGTGGCACCCGGCTGACCCTGCCCGTATCTAACCGTCCTCTGTTATTCTATCAAGAAGGGCCAGGCCAGCTCTGACTTTACAGGATGCAAGCAATGGGGCTTGTTGCTGAAAGGACCCATGGGGACACTGTCAGAGAAGGATCAGCTGCAGCGACACAGACATGCCAGGAACTAGGACGTGGAGGATGTGGCTGTGCAGAACCTGAGAAGGGTGTGTCCTGTGTAGGGAGCAAGTGAAGTCCTGAGTGAATGTGTGTTGTTGACATACGCAGGGCCATGTCAAGGACCTCGGAGCCTTGGACTCAAGGAAAAATGGCACAGCTTTTCCAAGGATGAGGCTCAAGGGAATTGTAAATCCTTCTGGTCCGTGTTCAGATGTTGACAGTGTGTGCAGAAAGGTCCACCGTAGCTTCCCCTCAATATTTATGGCTGCTCCCCTACAGAGATTCATCCTACCGAGATTAGCTAAACCTGCCTCCTTGCTCAGATGTAATAACCCCACCTCCCTGTTCACCGTTATATAAACATGTATATTGTATATATAATAAACAGGGTGCTGCAGCTTGTCCATCAGCAAGCCCAGTCCATGTGACCCCAGCTTTACTCTGTGTCTGTGTATCTATCCTTCGCGCTGTCTCTACCCCTGTCAGGTCAATCCCTGAAACCATGTGGCCTGCACAGCACCTTCCTAACACCATGAGGGACAGCCAGTCTGATTTTCAGCCCAGTTCCCACCCGATTACACCGCCCCCTGCAACTAGACCATGGGGGGAACTAAAGCCAAATCTTTGGTCTAATCCCTCAAAGAAGAGTTTGGTGGCAAAATGTGTGTTTTTCATGAGTTTGCAGGAGCGAGGGAGTTAGTGTTATACATGCACATTCTGCATGGGAGGGGCTGTGGGGGTGTGGTTTCAGCCATAATAGCATTCAGAGGCTAATGCCCAGGAGAAACCTGGAAAATTGCAAGGAGGTGAAAGGAAGACAGAGAGGAGCAAGGCCACTCGTCCCCAGTCTAAGCTCCTCTAAGTTGGATTCATTGTATATAAGGTTCAAGCGATTTATGTCACCAATGCAAGGATTCAGAAGCTGGAATTCCCAGTTGACGTCTCCCCTTCATTTCTTCCTTAGCCTTGTGGCCTTGGGCAAATCACACACCCTCTCTGTGCTATTTAAGGAGCAGGTATGTTGCCTGTCTCCTCTGGTGATGTGAAGATTGCTGGGTCAATACTTACAAGGCTCTGAAGAGAGTGCTGGATCCATAGTAAGATTCATATATGTGCCGGGCGGTGGTGGCGCACGCCTTGATTTCCAGCACCTGGGAGGCAGAGCCAGGTGGATCTCTGTGAGTTCGAGGCCAGCCTGGTCTACAGAGTGAGGTCTAGGACAGGTACCAAAACTACACAGAGAATCTCTGTCTCCAAAAACAAAAAAACAAACAAACAAAAAGATTCATATATGTTTGCCAGACACAGTATTTTAGTTCTGCATTTACTCCATCACCATCCCTATCGCATCCTCCCTACAAAATACAGGTGTTGACAGACATGGTCACTTGGCATCTGGCTGGTACCAAGCACTCGGCTTCCTGTGCCCAGGTGAAAGGCCGTTTGCAGGGAGGCAGGAAGAGGCATCAGCACATGCCAGGGTCTGGTCATTTGAGGACTGGGTAACAGACAATGTGTTTGTTCTTCCAGGAGGCTGAGATACTGAACACAGCCATCCTTACTGGGAAGACGGTGGCTGTCCCTGTGAAGGTGATCTCGGTGGAGGAAGATGGCACAGTGCAAGGTCTGTCGGACTCGGTGGAGTGCAGGTCAGCAGACGAAGACGTGGTTAAGGCAAGTGGACAGTTCCTCTCCGCCGCGGAAACCCATAGTTAACACGGGTATGGGGGTTTATCCCCAGCTGGATCTGCAGGGTTCCTCCCATTCTGGTTTTCCTGCTACTTAAATCAGGAATATCTCCCAGCCCAAAGCCAAATAGGGCAAAATACTGCTCTAGCCCATGCCTGGGCTGTGAGGCTTTTCTTCTGTGTCTTTGTTGCCTGATACTGATCTTTTCCCAGACCCTGGGAGGTAGCAGTGGGATGCAGTGACCATACACGCCCCCCCTACACACACACCCCACGTGCCGCCCCGCAGACTGACAACAGAGGCTTCTTTCCACCCACTTGGACTGTAAAAGAATGGGAAGGAGAATCAGGACCCGGACTGGTGTACATGCAGCCATGCTCCACGATGCATTTACAGGCTTGTGTGAAATCAATAAAGGAATCAAGTTTATGATTACTACCAACTTTGATTTACAAAATCAGCCACTGGAGAGAGGAGTTGCCTCCCAATCCCTGGCCCTCCCACACAGTTCCACAGAAGGGAGGGATGCCACACACTGTGCCCATCCCTCTGTTCCGTTCCTGGACTCCATCCTTCCTCCCAAGCTCTTCTTTGTCTTTTCAAATTGCAAGCAAAAATGATTCAAGGCAGAGGCATGCTGGGAGAAGCCCGAGGCCAAGGACTCCAGTCTGGCTGTGCCAGGAATCTCTCAGCAAGGTTCCAGACAGCAGGAGGGAGTGGATTTTTGTAGCTGCCATGACCCACTCCACAGTCAGAGCCATGGTGACAGATGTCTCACCACGTCCTCGGAGTGAACAAGGATGGTGAGGGAAGTTTCTAGACATTCCTGGGGCTTCCTTCTTACCAAATCCAGAAAGAATATCACACAGGGCCCCAGGGCTTCTGGACAGGAGTCACTGTAGCCTATCTTCTCCGAAGAGAACCTCTAATGAACCACCATCTCTAGCAATTTAGGAGGCAATCAATAAATGCAAATAGAATCTTTGCCTGGTACTAGTTCCTTCTCAGGAGGCCAGGACCACCCAAGCCAGGAGGCACACTTAGCCAGACCCGAGAGAAGGCAGATCTGCAGGAGATGGCACAGTAGTGTGGTACTTTACATAACATGCCACTCCAACCTACTTCTTCCAGAATCTTCTTTACAACATACAGCCAGCCAGTCCTTCAGTGTCTCTGGCCAATGTCTCAGCTCATCTTGATTTCTCTCTTTCTGTCTCCCACATCCAATCTTCTACAAACCTTTCTGGGGACTCCTTCCCAGACATTCACATTCAATGGCTCTTCTCCGGGATGGGTCTCATCCTGGTCCAGGACACTGTGGATTCTAGATCAAGGGGTGGCCCTCTCATCTCACCCCTACACTCAACCATGCCCATGTGCTTTCCCCACCTCTACTCAAATGCAGCAGCCAGGATGGTCGGTGACAACCCAACAGCATCACTCATCAACTGAGCACATCCACTAGCTTCCCTTCCAGCTCAGCGGTACCCAGACTGTGCACCTCACACCAGCCTCAGACTTGTCATGCACCCTTGCCATCCACCATTCCAGCCACCCAGAGTCTCTGTGGCTTTTGTGAGGCCAAGAACCCCCTTTCCACCTCTACATCTCTCTCTCCCCTCGATAACTGTGTGCCCTGTGACCTCACTTAGCTTCCCACAGAGTCCTTTGCTTTCCAGCATTCATGAAGTTGTCATGGATACCCAGCATTGCCTTCCCCACCTGCTTACATCCGTATTCATATGTCAATACATAATGAAATGTGTACCTATATGATACATATCATGTTTAGTTATTCATACATATTACATTATGTATAATGTAATATATATATACACACAACTATGTTCATTGACTTCCCTCATCAGAATATCCGCTCCATGAGGGAGAATGTTCTGGTTTCTTCCGATCATTGTTATAGTCCCAGCACCAGCGATACCTGACCCAACCTGAATAACCCACAAGTACTTGCAAGGTGAGCGAGTGAATGACACACAGCTGTCCCTCCAGTGGTGATGGAGTTACCTCCTGACCACCCCTTGCTTCCAAACAGCCAGCTGGGATAGTTCTCAAGAGAGAAATCATGAGTGGCTCAGGGAGGATTGGGGCTGGCTGTCCTGGGCTCTTGAGTGCCCAGGGCAGACCCAGACACCCGCATCTCCAAGCCCCAAGAGCGATAGACCTGTTGCTGTAGCCTGGAGAAGCCAGAGACTCAAACTGTCAGGACTCGATTTGGAGGCTTCTTACTGTAGGCTTTAACCACCAGCTGCCAACCACTGTTGGCAGCTGGTGGAACCCTTAGCTTTCAGCAGCAGCAGCAGCAGCAGCAGCAGCAGCAGCAGCAGCAGGCTGCCTGCTCATGTTACAATTCCTGAATAGCTGGGAGGCTTAGCTCCTGCAGAGAGAACTCTTGAATCTGGTGTGTCCAAAACCCCAGGCCCATAAGGCTTGCCAATTCTCTGGGATCTGCATGGCCACCGGAACCTACTGTTTCTCCTCTATGACTCTCCACAGCCTTCCTACCTTCCTTCAGCCTTGGCTGTCTCCCCTCTCCCCTTCTCTCTACTTCGGCCATTCCTCGTTGCCTCTACCACCTCTGCTTCCTACAGTTTTTACCCCAGATGCTCTCTAGAACTCTGAAATCACCCTGTTGTTGTTGCTGCTGCTGCTACAGCCACTGTTATCACCACCTTTTCCCTCGTACTACCTCTCTACTGCACCATCTCCACTTTGCATGACCAGCTCCTTTTGCCCTACTAAAGACTGAAAACAGGCAAGAAAACACCACTTATGAAAAGCCTTTGAATGAGCCTAATGTTGCAACACCAGGGGACGGCCCAGGAATGGGGCTTCCGAATGACTGGATGAAGGAGTCCAACCTTCTTATGGAATCACAGAGTGCTCCCTCTGGTACTCCTCTGGCCTGGTTGGGAATGGCTACCAAGGTTGACTGAAGCTTGTGACAGCAGGAAGCTCTTGCTCAAGCTGTCTACACAGTTGCGCCTGGGGCAGCGCCCCCTGGAGCCAGGTTTGTGCATTGGCAGCGAGCAGCTGTGGTTGCTATGCAGCTTCCTCAAGAACGTGTTGCAGTGTCCAAAGCAGCCTGGCTGTCCTGAAGGCTGGCCTCTCAGCTGATAGTCCTCTGCTAAAGCAAGCCATTCAGGACACCAAGAAGGGGCCTGGCAGCTGTCAATCAAGGAGCCTAATTAGCACAGCCTCCAACATCTTGGCTTCCTTAAAGGAAATATAAGCATGAAAAGGGTTCTTACTGTGAGGGCAATTGACTTAACCAGTGCTTTGACAATCTTCAACAACACACTACTCTTAGCTAAGAATCCTTGGGGAAGTGGCTTCATTTTATCTGTCTCACCATCGTTAAGTTAAGAACATCTTGGGTTAAAACATATTTAATATACTTGATCCGAACAACAGGCCCTGTCCCTGCCTACCTGAGCATTCACATCAATCCACAGTTGGGCAGAACCTTGGAACCCAAACGCTATCTGTCTTATAAAAGCGTGTTCAGTATTTTACAGAACATATTGGCTACCTTATAAAGTAAATGTGCCAACTAAACAGAGCCCTGTGGAAAAATGAGTTATATACTCTGTGACAGCTGAACAGGAAACTACATGGCATCAATAGAGTACCATGTCACAGACTGCCAGCCCAGGAAAAAAAATCAAAATTAACATTTAAAGTAATACTTCTATTGCGTGTGTTATCACTTCCCCACTATTATATAGTCAAAGAATCCTTAGGCAGAGCATCCTTCAGGTTGACTATCTGTAATAACAAACAAGAAACAGTTACTGAAGTTACAAAGCAGTCCTCAGAGGAGGGGCTTTAAACTAAGACAGAAAGGATGCTGTGTTAGTGACTGTGGACCAGGACAAAAAGCAACTTAAGGGGGGGGGGCACTTATTTTGGCTCACAACATGAAAGGACAGTGTGTCATGGTGGAGAAATTTTGATGGCAGGGGTGACAGCTGGTCACATTGCATGCACAGTCAGGAAGTAGAGAGATGAATGCTGGTGCTCAGCACCATGGGATGGTGATGCACACATCCAGAGTGGGTTTTCTCACAGTAATGAACCCGGTCTAGAAGCTCCTTCATGGACAAGCCCAGGGGCTTGACTTCTAGGTAACTCTAGATCCTATCAAGTTGACAATCAGCATTTTAAATTTTGTATTATATTTATTTATCATTGGTGTATGTATGTATGTATGTATGTATGTATGTATGTATGTATGTATGTGTGTATGTGTATGTGTATGAAATGTGTGCATATATGTGGAGGTCATATATATGACAACTTGCAGGAGTTAGTTCTCTCTTCCCACCGTTTGAGTTACTAAGACAGAACTCAGGTTGTCAGCCTTGGGGACAAACATCTTTACCTGCTGAGACATCTCACCAATCTGACAATCAGTATTAACCAGTCTGCCAAACAGACTAGGTACCAAAAGGCATTGCAGAGAAAGGGCACGGCATTAAGATGCTCAGGGCACACTGGTCACATCTGCAGCCTGCAGCAATCATGAGCGAGTCCAGATGGTCAGCCAGCACTGGGTCCTCCTGGTCCAGCCATTGGCTCAGAGATAGACAGAGTAACCAATCAGAGCAGCTGAGATGCAGCCTCGATGTTCTGGGATGAGCCTAGAGAAGGATGGGGCTTCTATCCCTTTGTTCTTGGGAAAGACTCCTAAGCCACTCTCAGAGACGCAGAGGACACAAGGAAAAATGGCAAACTCCGAATTCTATTTCACATCCATCAACAGCTCTTTGCGACCGGCACACGACACAATGCTCCAGTCCCCCAGCCTCCCCCAGCTGCCACTGTGCCACTCTCCATATCACAGATGGTGACAGTCACCGGAACACACAATGCTTCGGTGTCGTTTGGGATCCTTAGAGAAGCATCAACCCACCTGTTCAGGCTCTTGGAAACTTCTGGGTAGACACACTTTCTCCCTTCAATGCCTCAGACCCTTTATCTCCATTAGCGTCCTCCCAGCCTCAGTCAGACCCAATAAACTCCAGCATCTCCCCTTAAGCATATTTGAGCCTCCTTTGGGGAAATCCACAGGCAGACTCACTCAGAGTGCTTTGTAAATCACACAAGGGCCCTGTTATTACCTCCCCCCATTATCTCCCCAGCTGTGGCCTTCAAGGATGCCTGGGGTTTACTGTTTTAGAAATCATGGATTTCCCAGAAGAATTAGCTCTGATATTAGTAATAACATCCAGTGTGACCCTCAGGGTTTGAAAATCATTCAGAATCCCACCCACACTAATTTTGTCACACACACACACACACACACACACACACACACACACACACACACACACACATGTCAACATAGACAATAGAAAAGGTCAGAGTTGGGACTACTGAAGTGGAGTCTATGAGAGCATAAAGATATATTACCAGATATGCATTCTCCCTGCCTCCCTCTGACTCCCCCAGTTCCCTCCTCCCTCCCTCTCCTCCATCCACCCCCCCTCATGTTTATTATTTTCTTCTCTACTCTTTCATCTATATGGTTTTCATTCTTTTAAACATTTTATTACATCTCTATCCATTTTTTTTTTATGGAGGTGTCATGCCTATGTCATGGAACATGTTGGGGCGGTCAGGGGCAACTTGAAGGTGTTGGCTCCCTCCTTTCACATTTTCAAACTCTAGTCGCCAGGTTCAGTGACAAGAGTCTTCACTGGCTGAGCCATCTTGCAGGCTCCGACTTCTTACAAAAGCTGCCCACCCTTGTGGGTGCCTCTGAGCCAGCTCATAGCTAACGGGAAGAAGTGTGCCTTCCAAAACATTCCTATATAAAGCCCAGAGTGTGTTCTTATCATGAGCGTTCAGGTTGCCTCTTATCCCTGAGCAATTCAGTACATCCCAGAGATCCCACCCAAACACCAGCTGTTCCGACCCACATCATCTCAAAGATGCAGTTGGAGTGGGGTCTCCTGGGCAGATCTCTGAGCTGAAGCCCCTAAAGTAAAGCAATATAATCAGAATGTCCCCTGTAGTCGCTCAGTGGGGAATGGATTTGGGGACTGGGGGGATCTTGACAGAATCTAGGAAGTGGTAGAGTAGGGTAACCATGTGTGGGAAGGCAGCCGATGGGAGCTCATCACCTCCTCCAAGAGCCCGCACTGTTTATAGGTTCAAGTATTCATTTCCAGTATGGGCCTCCTTGCTCACCAGTGTCTCCTGGTAGCAGCAAAGGGGTCCAGCTCCAGCCAGTCCCGGCTGGGCATAGACCACACTCAGTCATGTTAGAACAGATCAGAGTTTTCAGGCTCGCCCTGGCTCCTCCCCAGAGATGTTCACAGCAGGAGACTGTGGAATAAAGCTGTAATATTCTCCCAAAGCAGGCCTATGTGGACATCTTTTTCCCATGAGAAGGACGACCTGCTGTGAGAAGTGAGGTGTGGTGCTAGGGACCGGAGTGGGGCACTTAACATGCCAACCACGCACCTGTGAGGAACAGAAGGGGGTGGGGCTTTCAGGAGAGTGCTCAGTACCCTCCATGGGGTGCTTTGGAGTTGGGGCTCAAAGAGCCAGCCTGTCTGCACAGTAGCCTTGTTCCTGGGGGAGAAGAAAAGAGGGAACCAGCCCGCTGAGCGGCTCGCTCGCTCTCTGAAACATCCAACTAGACTTCCAGTCATCTGAACAGCCACAGAGATGGCACCAGGAGAGACAGAGCTCATTAGTTTCTTCTCAGTTGGAAGGCTCTGTACTCCGCTGTCCCCACTGACGCCCCCTCCTTAACTATCCAACCGGAGATGGGGCCGTGTAGGGTTTGGTGTCTTCCCGAGAGTGCCGGCTGCCTCCTTTGAAGACCTCCTCTGTCATCAGCAGCAAGGAGCACAGGAAACCAGGTTAGAGGGATGCCTGATCACCTTTACATTCCAATGTGATGCTCGACACATCGTGCCAGACGATGAGTCTCTCTCGAAGTCTTCCACCTGGCAGAAGTGATGAATTTGTCTGTCATCCATGTAGACGGTCTTCCATCCATCTAAGCCAAGGGTGTTTATTAATTCCTGGAGAACTTTATAATATATTTTGATCCAAGTCTCTCCCCAGTTTCTTTTCTTAGCTCCTCCCAGACCACAGCCACCTCCCTACACCCAACTTTCTGTCCTCTTTTTTTTCTTTTAATTCAACAGTTTTTCAACCCCAGCTTGTGATATGAATATACTCATGGGCATGTGGCCATCTGCTGGAGCCTGACTGACCTGTCCAGGACCTTAAAGAAAACTGACTCTCCCGTCCCCAGGAGCCACCAACGGTAAAAGGCTCCTTAGTTATAGTGTGAGGGATCATGACGCCTATTCCCTCCATGTTGGTATGTTTACTGGCTTGGTCTTGTGTGGGCAAACACAGCTGCTGTGGTTCATGAGTGTAGTGACCCTGTCATGTCCAGAAGACCCTAGTTAGCTGTGGCCCTCCTGACTTCCGGCTCTTGCAATCTGGTCCCTCTTCCAAGATGATCCCTGCACCTTGGAGGGTGGCTGATTGACCCAGATGTCCCATTTATGTCTCTGCTGACACTTATGTTCTGCACTTGGACCAGTCGTGAGTTTCTGCACTAACCACCACCCATTGTGCAAAGAGACATCTCTGAGATCTGAGAACTTGCGTGAATCTATGGGTAGAAGATGTGAATTTAGAGACACTTTGATGCTATATACACTTAAGTCTAGTTGTTCATTATTTGTGTGTGTGTGTGTGTGTGTGTGTGTGTGTGTGTGTGTGTGTGTGTGTTCCTGCGTTTGCAGGTGCACGCGTATCTGTGTACACATTTGTGTGGAAGACAGAGGTCAACTTTCCATGTCATTCCTTGTTTCTTGAGACAGAGACTCTCACTCACTAGGACCCAGAGATTATAAACTTGGTAGGCAGGCTAGCCAGTGAGCCCCAGGGACCCATCTGACTTCATTTCCCCAATGATAAGATGGCATGTGCAAGCCGCCATACTTAGCTGTTTACACAGGTTCTGGGGATCAAATGCAGGGCCTCATGTTTGCAAGGCAAATATTTTACCCACTGAGCTATGTCCCCGGCCACAAAGAGTGGTCATCTTTAAATACATCTCCAGCACCAGTGTGCAACCTGTGGCTACAGAGTGGGGAGGACCGCCCCACCTGCTGAACACAGGAGTCCACCATGCTTGTCTCCCTCCCCTCTCGGACCGACTCAGCAGATTCACAAGGTGGAGGGTTGGGACGAAGAAAACCATAAGCTAGGCTATGCAGGTTTGCACCCAGTTGGATTCTTATTCGCATTTGAATCCTGCCATTTCATGAGGACACTAAATCGAGATACTTTTTCAGGAGTGGCCTAGTGACACCAGGTTGCTTTAATCTCTCCATTGGAAAACCACATTTCTCCCCACATTGTGACCCATTTGAGAATCTCCTTATTCTGCACCTACCTGTCCATCAGTTTCTAAATTTCTTGTGCAATTTCAGAACTGCTAGTTAACCATTTGACCCAGATCTTACAGAGAATAAAGGGAGGCAAAGATGTCAATAAAATAATGAAAACTGGTTTAGTGGCTGTTTAATTGCTGGAAACTTACTCCATAGAAAATAAGCATCTCCTATTTTACCCTCACAACCACACCATGAAATAGCTTATTCTCATATTTCCTATAAGAAAAGTGAGGCTCAGAGGGTGTTGATACATCACAGCGATGTATCAACCTTCACAGTCCCCATTCCCAAGCTGGGCAATGGGAAACCATGTCTGCCATGGAACAAAGCTGGCATACTCTTCTTGTAAATTTAATATGAACTTTTCCCATGTAGGGTCATGCTATTGAACATCTGGTCTCACAAATGGTGGGATGCTCACCTAGAAGGTTGTGGGACCTTTCAAAGGTGGAGCCTCACTGGGGGAAGTGGGTCACTTGGACAGACTTTAAGGTCTTTTTAGCCCAGACCTGGGGCCTGGAGAAGTGGCTCAGTGGGTATGAGCATTTACTGAGGACCAGCGTTCAGTTCCCAGAATGCACCGCAGGCAGCCCATAACCACCTGTAACCCCAGATCCAAGGGTTCCAACACCCTCTTCTGACCTCCACAGCTCCTGCGTGCTGTGCACATACATCCACAGTCAGACAAACATACCTACACATAAGTAAATAAAAAATGTCTAAGGAAAAACAAAGCAATAAAAAAAAACCCAAACAAAGCAAAATCGAGGTCAGTCCCATTCCCTGGTTACTCCCTGCTTCTTGACTGTGGACGAAGTGTGACCAGTCGCTTCCCACGCCTGCCGCCATGCCTTCTCCACCATGACAGAATGTATCTCCTCAAGCCATGAGCCAGAATGAACCCCCACTTCCTAGAACAGATTCTTGTCAGATATTTGATTGTCACTGGAGTGTGAAAGGACATAATCCAGCCCTGAGTTTGCTGTGATGGCAGAGTCGATGTGAGACATGCTTGAAGTCCAACTTCACTGGCCTTAAAAAGTGTGTCCTGGGTCACACCCAGTGCCAGAGAAAGCTGGGGAGCCTCAACAGAAACTGTATCCCATCAGCCAAATTCTGACCCAGTTCTCCATGGGAAATCCCTACTCAAGGACTCTGAGGAGACGCTGTCTCCTGGGAGGGGGAGACTCATTTCCACATCACACTGAGGCCCCACTCCTCACCCAGTAGAGCTCTGCCACAGATGCTGAAGTTCACCCAATAAGGCCCCAGGTCCATGGATGTCCCAGTTAGGGTTCTACTGCTGAGATAAAACGCTCTGACCAAAAGCACCTTGGGGAGGAAAGGAATTATTTGGCCTACATAGTCCATTGAGAGAAGCCAGGGCAGGGCAGAAACTGAACCAGAGACCAGGGAGAAATGTTTTCTTAATGGCTTACTCCCCATGGCTTTCTCAACCTGCTTTCCTATATAACCCAGGACCACCTGCCCAGGGATAGCACTGCCCACAGTAAACTGGGCCCTCCCACAGCAATAGAATGCCCCACAGGCTATCCTGATGAAGTCGATTCCTCAATTGAGGTTCCAAGATGACCTAGCTTGTGTCAACTTCACAAAAAAAAAGGAAGGAAAAGAAAAAGAAAGAAAGAACAAACCAACAAAATGGATTAAGTATTTATCTCCCCTTGAAATTTCTTTGTTGAAGTGAGTTTGTTCCAATGTAAGACTGAATATATCAATTCCTAGGAATATATTTTTCTCCTCAAATATCAAACTCAAGACAAGCAGAGATTTCACCTTCTTGGAAAATATCAAAGCATAGAAAACGAGATAAAGAGAGTTATAAATGGCCTAAAGTTTCCCTACATTCTAAATTAGCCTAGACCAGCATCCATCCATAGAGACAAACTTCACTCAAGGCATACCTCCTAATGCCATACTCATGGCAGACATCACCAATTGAATGAACAACAGAGCAACTTTCTATGTAGTATTTAGTCAGATTTGACAATCCTCAACATTACCAGTCATGAGCCTATGGGACAAAACCTTTCTATCATCTGGGACCTAGAAAGAAGCCACATCCCCTCCCTATATCACCTCACCTACAGAGATTATCACAGGAATGTCAGAGAATGGTAAGGCCAGGGATATCAGGCTAAAAGACCACCAAAATCAGATGACCATGGACATGAGTTAAAATGGAAGGAAGTGGTAGAGACTGCAGCAAATTGTAGAGTGTGTCCTTGTATGAAGTACAGCCCTACTGTATCCCGTGGGACTATGCAAGGTGAATGAAACACAGTGTACTGAAGATTGGGGGCTCTCCAGTTGAGTTGCCTGGATCTAAACCATGGCTCTGGGGCTACAGAGATAACTCAGTTGGTAAAGTGTTTCCTGTACAAACACAAGGGCCTGAGTTCAATCTCCCTAGTGCCCATGTGGAAAACCTTGCCTGGAGGAACAGGCTGTAATCCCAGAGCTGGGGGAATGGAGACAGGAGGCTCCTTGGATCTTACTGGCCAGCCAGACTAGCTGAACTGGTAGGCTCCAGGTTCCGTGAGAGATCCTGTGTTTAAAAAATTAAGTGGAGAGCAATTGAGAAAGACACTCAGTGTCTACCTCTGCCCCTCTGCCCAACACAAACATGTACACACACACACACACACACACACACACACACACACACACACACACACACACAAATAGAAGAAGTGCTGGCTCTGTCGTTTTTAAACAACAATAACCAATGTACAATGCCTAAACTCATTGTGCTTCCACTTCTTGCACTTCAGCATGGATATGATTGTCATAACAAATTTAGATTTTGCCTCATGTTGGGAAATGAATCCATTAGTTACTTCGATCGCTTGTAAATTCACTCCTAGGTGGGAACATGCCTTTAGCAGTGTTCTTAATTACAAGAATGTCTGCACAAATTCTTCCTAGGTTTAATTATTTAGAACTAGGATATATGTGGTCAAGGTTAGATGGACCCATAAATTTTCCATGAGTCTGCTCTCTGGTATAGTGGCTTTTGACTCTGTGCCCTGCTCCAAAACCTGTTCTCAACCCAGGACTCAATGGGATCCTTTTAAAAACATGGGTCAAGAGACGATGAGATGACTAAGTGGATAGAGATATTTGCTGCCAAGGCTGATGATTCTAGTTTGATTCCTGAGTCCTATGTCGTGGAGTGAGAGGACTGCCTCCTGCAAGCTGTCCTCTGACCAACTTTCATATGTACATATGTATGCATACATACACATGTACACACATATGTAATAGAGAATTTTTAAATAATTAATTAAAACACAGGTCATATTAGTTCTCCACTTGGTTCTTCCATGGCTTCCCAATTCCTTCAAGGTAAATTTCAGTATTAATAAGTGAAGGCAAATGGCTTGCAATTGCCTCTGGGGCTCACCCCATCTCACACACCCCTTCTTGGCCCTGTACCTCTCTGACATCACTTCCTGTGCCTTCTTTGCAGCCTTCCTGCCCTTCCTGATAGGCCTGGAGCCTCCAAGGCAATGCTCCTGCCGCCAAGCCTCCCAGATTGTCCAGGGCCTCATGCTTTGTGTGCTGCCTATCAGTATTTCTTAAGAAAGGAGTCATAGCTAAGAATTCACAGAGAAAGAGGATATGGAGAGCCAACCCTGATGACTGTCATACAGAGGACTAGGATTATATGGAGGGAAACCCTGCTTTTCATAGACCATGCCACCACCTCCCCCTCATTTAGTGAGGAAACACCCATACACTTCCTATGTAGTAGATTTTCCCCAAGCCGCTACATAAAAAGAAGAGTTATTCCAAAGGTGGTTGGTGGGAAATTACATCAGCGGTTTAAGAGTTGAATTGATAGGTGATGTTTAAAACTGTGCTATATCTTCCTGCTTCTCCCAGTCAACAGGAAGAGAAGGGCCATGGAGATGACTCCCTGCTCCTAAAAGCAAGAGAACCGAGCTCTCTTGGGAAGACAGAAATGACCCTCAAGCTTCCCCCATATTCTCTGTCTTCTCTGGGAATGGAAACCAATAGGACAGTGAATTAGGGTTCTTGGGCAGCTTGGATGGAGCAAGAACAGGCCTTGGGTAGGTAAGAAGGCCAAGCTATGGCAGATTGTAAACCTGCCTCCAAGCCCTGCAAAGTCCCTGCTACCCAAAGTTGGAGTTGAATGATCAAGTCATAGACATCGCCAAGATCTTCAGTTGAGATTTTTCAGGGAATGGGCCTTTCCTCAGACTTAGGTATCAGGTGGGCTATGCCCTTGCTGTACATAGAATGTCCTGTCCTCGATAGATCAAACACAGATCCACCTGCATGATTTGGTGGAATTCTGTACTCGGGCATGTATGTCTAACTCATCTACTCTGACTAACCTAAGACATGGCAGCTGCTTCATAGTAGTTAAATTTTGAATGAATGAGAGTGATGAATGACTAAATGATCACAGGTTTGATTAAAATTTAGATTCATTGGGCCGGGATGATGACTTAAAGAGGAAATAACCCAACCAACATTCACGTGAAGGTGCAGGAATCACAGCACTCCTGTGGCAAAATCGGAGGCAGAGCTAAGAGGGACCAGCAAGGCTGCTGTACTCAGTGTGTGTTCCAACAATGTAGAAGGCAAGAACCAATACCTGAAGTTGACCTCTGACCTCCACACAATTGCTTTGGCACATGTACTTCTCTCTCTCTCTCTCTCTCTCTCTCTCTCTCTCTCTCTCTCTCTCTCTCTCGTACTCCTCATATGCACACACAAAAATCAAAAAATCAAATAGTAAAGCTTGAACATCTCATGGAGTATACTGAATCAGAGCCCTCATTTCTTTCCATGGTGTTCTGGTCAAAGTCTCGTGGCTCACACCCATGTGTGATGTTTAACAGGTTGCTTTCCCAAGACTCTGTCTCATATTTGTCATTTGCCAAATGTTCTGAGGCACAGTGAGGGAGATACACCTGATGGAACAAGTGTTGATGGACAAGTACCCCCTGCTGACAGCTCAGAGTCAGGTGTAATGTCTTCTGGGTTTCCAACGTCTTCAGGTTGAAACTTTCCGATTCTCCCCCATTTCTGGGCTGGAAAGTCTCTATTGGATTGGACTTCATATTCCATTAACTGCAAGCAGTGCTGCTAATCTAGAAGAAAAAAAAAATCTACATACCTGATCTGTGCCGGAGCAGGTGTTCTAAGCCATACATTGTCTGAGATGTATCAACTTAATGTTCATGAAAGGAAAATGCTGTGTGTTGTAGATAAAGACCTTGTGATCAGTACAGGACTGCCATGTATTTCTTCTTTGGAAATCCAATGTTAGAAAAGAAGCTTTTGGCATGATGGCCTAGGACTGAGTCCTCACTGGTACTGAGATGAGGCCTGGAGCTACCACCTTGCACATCATGCTTAGAGTATATCTATGTGTATCATACCTGCTGTGACTCAAGCCCCTGAGTGCAGCAGAAAATCTCATTAATTAGACAGTGGTGGATAATTAGTACGCAGCCAGAAGCATGTTCCCTTCCTGTGATACGGTGGAGCTAAAATTAATCAGGGAAATGATGACAAGTGTGTGTGTGTGTGTGTGTGTGTGTGTGTGTGTGTGTGTGTGTGTGTGTGTACAGCTCTGAATTAGAGGCTTTGCTATTGTGATGGGGCATTTTGTACTGTTGATCTTTCAGGTCTATCTTTCTTATAGAGTGGCTGCAGAATCTTGATTTTAATTTTAGGGTGACACAGAGAAGCCTCTGCCATCTTCCCTCAGGGGAAGGTCTTTGATCCAGAGAGAGAGAGAGAGAGAGGTACCAGGAGTCTTAATGAGTGTTTGAGAATGAGATCGGAATCCTGCTGTGCAGGTTGATTTTTTTTATCATCAACTTGATACAACCTACAGTCGCCTGGGAAGAGAGAACCTCAGTTTAAGAATTGCCCGCATCAGGCTGGCTGGTGGGTGCTGTCTTTAAGAGACTGTCTTGACTAATGATTGATGTATAAGGTCCCAGCCCGTTGTGGTAGCACCATTCCCTGGATAGGTAGGCCTAGGCAGTTTAAGAAAACCAGCTCAGGGCAGCATAAGACAGTGAGCTAGCCAGAAAGCATCAGTCCTCCATAGTTTCTGCTCCAAGTTCCTGCCCTGACTTCCCTCAATGATGGAATGTGACGTGGAAGTATAAACCAATCAAACCCTCACCTCCCCAAGTTGCTTTTGGTCAGAATGTTTCATCCCAGTAACAGAAAGGAAACACCTTCTCAAGTCCCCACAAAGAAATGCAGAGAGGATAGATTCTTCACTTTGAAGGAAGGGGTTTTAGACAATGGGAAGCCATATACTCTAAATCCTAGGCAAGAGTCCTTGGTGGAGCCCTGTGATCCTAGGTATCATTGATCACTGCCTGTGCTGGTTGGTTTTAACTGGCAAGTTGTCACAACCTAGAGTCACGAGAGAAGGGAGTCTCAGTTGAGGTGTTGTCTAGATGAGGTTGGCCTGTATGCATATCTGTGAAATGATGTCTTCATTGTTAATTGACCTGGCCCACTGTGGGCAGCACTATTCCCTAGGCAGAGAGTCCTGGCATATATAAGAAAGCTAGGTGAGCACACGCAAGCAAAGATGCATTCAGTTCTCCCTGCTCTTGACTGTTAACTGCTTGAGTTTCTGCCTTCATGCCTTTCAATGACAGACTAGAATTCTAAATAAACCTTTTTCTCCTCTAAGTTGCCTTTGGTCAGGGTGTTTTGTCACAGGCATGGAAACAAAACTAGAACACTACCAATAAGCCAGGAAGGTAGGCCCAAGGGGCTACCTCAGCGGGTGTCACTAGCAAGACAAGGCAATAGGGAGCAGCGGGGCTCCTGTCCGAGGTAAGATACAGATTCTGGGGAAGAGAAAGACAGAGATGCCCAAACTTTCTGAAAGCTGCTCTGCTCTACGATGCTCTTCCTCCTGGAGCCACATTAGGACTGTAGACCCCAAGTTCAAGCAACATCGTGGAAACTCCATACAGAATCCAAAATGAAAACCCCACTGTGTTCATTATTTTCCTTCCTGTTGCGGCAAAATGCCTGATGTGAAACAACTTAACTGACTTGAGTTTGTTCCAGCTCAGAGTTCAAGGGTACGGTCTACCATGGTGGTAAAGGCCCAGTCTCTGAGCCTTGGGGGGAGGGGTGTGATAAAGGCACCCTGTGTAGGGTTGAGTACCCTCAGTCCTTTGCTCACATTCCTAGATTACTTGAAAATATTGTGTCTAGCATGTATGATGGATTTAGTACTAATCTTTAATGCATTCTGAACATTCATAAAATATTAGTATTGTACAAAAATCAGTTCTGAGAAAATGAAATCGTCCTTTTAGTATTGGATTTGCCGTCACTATGATAATTTAGCAAGTAATGACAAGAATGCTAGCTCCTATGGAGATCATGCTGGCCCCTCCATGGTTCTGGGTTGCGGAAGAAATGGGGGCAGGAAGAGATTGAGTAGGAGCCGTAGTGGGCATCCAGGCAGCCTGTCCATCACAGTGAGCCAGGAGAGGAGGACAGAGAACAGAAAGTAGACCCATTTGAAGTCAGGCTGTTTGCAGAGACAGAAAGGATGCTATGTGACTAGAACTTGGCAGGAGAGGGAAGCCTGGCTGGCTCTGTGGAAAGTGTCCGGGCCCCTTTGCACTGGAGCTCAAGGGGGCAGGGCCCTGCGAGCTATGAGAGCCATAGTCCCTGCCCTGCAGAGGGCAGGCAAAGGAGAGCAGCAGGCAGAGTCTGATGGCTGTCAGCTGCAGAGGCAAGACCTGCGCTGCGGAGTCACCTGGCGGGCTGTGTTGCCACTTGAACCGTTACTATGCAAGGTTTCTGCATGCTCCATAGGTGACCGTGGATAGACTCTTACTACTTCCCACCCATGAACAGCCTGGGGGACCTGCAGCAGGGTCCTGCACATTTCAGACCTCGCTGAGGTCTGTAGTCAGCAGGAAGAAAGCAGCTCAGGGCTGTGTTCTGCTTCTTCAGTGAAGCCCCTCTGGCAGGTCTACAGAACTGTGGGGTGCCAGCTAAGTTTAGAGCGTTCCCAGAATGTTGTCAGGGTGGAAGAGCTTCATGGAAACAAGACTCTGTCCAGGGCCTCCAGGTCCTGTCAGAAGATCCAGCTAAGCAAAGCTGCCTAAATGCTGGGATGAGAAGAAAGATGGGTTGAAGCATGAAAAGGTGTACCATAGACACATACATAGAACACAGATAGATGGATTCATAAACAGATGATGGTGATGAATAGGTAGATAAGACAGAGGAATAGACGTAGGTAGATAGATAGATAGAGAGATGATGATTGGTAAAGGATAGATGATAGATAGATAGATAGATAGATAGATAGATAGATAGATAGATGATAGATAGATAGATAAATAGATAGATAGATAGATAGAAAGATAGAAGATAGGTAGATAGATAGATAGATAGAAAGATAGAAGATAGGTAGATAGATAGATAGATAGATAGATAGATAGATAGATAGATAGATGTTTCATAGATACATAGATGATAGATAGATGGATTGATGATAGAAGTCAGACTGATGATTGAAAAGCTGCACCATTGTGAACACTGGCCATACTCTATTATCTGTCACTGACAGCTGTGAGGACAGCTGGAGCAAAACATTCCATTTGGGTTTACAATGCATCACACATTTAACTGGTCTCTGCTTACTTCATTTTGCTGTTGTTTTGTCTTCTCCTTTCTTCTGAACTGAGAACGTGAGGATCCTCCCCACCCAGCACTGCACAGAAGACAGGAGCCTCCATCTGTCTGAAAGCTCAGAAACACCTTTTTTCCACTGGGCACAGACAACCTGCTCACCCTCACATCCCTGCCTTTGCGCGGAGCAGATGGGCCCCAGGTCTGTTCTCCCTGGAGGGAGAACTAGGGAGTTGAATCCACAAAGTTCAGCTTTGAGTTCAACTCAGACCGCATTCTATAATTTAAGAAATAAATAGGTTCAGCTCAAGTTTAACCTGGCTCACATTAACTGGCTTTAGCTTCCCCGTTCCTCCCATGCAGTCATTCCCATGGGCGTCGTTTGGTTGGTTTCGCTAATCGGTTCCAGTTCCTCTTATGTGGGTTAGCTCAAATCTCTTGGATTCTCAAGCCTGGATCTCGAGGCAAAAAGACACAGACCCACCCCATTTGCACCCCAAACACTCATCCTCCTACCCCACCCTGGTCTCTTCCATATCACATTGCTGATGAACAGAAGATGAGGAAGAAGATGAGGGTCTGCTGGGTCGGACATGAGCTCAGAGCCTCCGATAGATGAACTGACCCTGGACTTCAGGGAGCCAGAGATTCAGAAACACAGCTAAAAGGAGGGAGCAAGGTAGCAGCTGGTGGTGGCTCCTTGAATCGCCATGCGTGAGATAGAGGGATCGTCAGCTTCTGCTCAGAATGGGTGCAAAAAGGCACTCGCCCTAAGTGTGAGGTGCATCCCCCGCCTCTGTGCACAGCCCTGTACTACTGATGTTATGGGGAGACAAGGAAACAGCCCAGCCACGGTAGGACCTCCAAACCAGCAAAGTCCCCATAGTCAGGTACTCCTTTCCTATGCTTGTCACCAATCCATGCCCAGGACAGCCTGTCATCTTCTGTTTATCCACACACAGGGACAGGTACTCTGGAAACTCACCCACTTTCCAGACTTGATATTGGTAGTTTGTGGGCGGCAGAGAATTCCGCAATCGAGCGGGAGGGGTGAGAGAAGAAGGAACCTGGGGGGATCCCAGCTTCCCTGGCACTCATTTTTAATGGCCGTGACCCACAGTTTTCTGACCTCATTTAGAGTCTGGCTTTCTGTTGGGGGCAGACCCTGGTAACAGGAGCAAGCGGGGAACATCAGTGAACTCAGCGGGGTGTGCAAAGAAGGGCTGTTCTCCAAGCCTGGCTTTGTTTTCTCGCTTATAATAAAATGTGATCACAGGGAAATTCGTCTCTCCTGAAAGAAAGGTGATAGCATTACCCCATTGGCTAAGGATGAGGGACACATTGCCTTGGTCTCAGAAAAGACACAGGAACAGCTGAGTCGCTATTGCCTTGAGAGAAGGTTCCTACCCAAGGGAACCAGCCCAGCCACTCAACTCCAGGAATCATCCCCGAAGCCAGTCTCTGTCCCTCTGCTGCGTGTCAGAGCTGGTGACTCTCCCAAGAGAGACCTGAAACCCAGGTTTTCTGGCAAACTCTCCCACCTTCTAAATGAGGGACATGGATGCCTATTGAAAATAAAACAAGCCACATGAGCACGCTTGACTCAGAGGCTGTCAGAGTTCAACCTCAGGCTTATGAAACACAACGGAATCTCTGCTAAAAAATCCTGTAGCCTGTGAGCACAGATGCTCAGGGGACTAAATTATATTTGGGGTTCAAATTAGAAGGAGTGGACAGACAAGACAGCGCAAAAATGAGAGAGGTGGGTGGAGGGAAGGGAGGGAGGCAGAAGAGGAAGGGAAAAGGTTTAGGAGCTGGGGAGATGGTTCACTTGTTCAAACATTTGCCATACAAATGTTAGGACTGAGATTCGGACCCCCAGAGCCCACATAAATTCCAGGCAGGTATGTCAGTCACCTGGAATTCCAGCGATCAGAAGGCAGGGACAGGGAGTCCCCAGCTAACTAGACTAGTAGTATTGGTGAGCTCTGGGCTCCACTGAGAGACCCTGTCTCAGTGAATAAGGTGGATAATTATTGAGGAAAGCACCTGACATCAACCTCAGGCTTACACATACACACACACACACACACACACACACACACACACACACACACACACACACCACATGAATATATACATATGTGAACATACACACAAACACAAATACATACATGCATGAGCATATACATACACCACATACACCTGAGGAAAAAGGTCATTTGGAAATGGCATTTTGGACAGAGTGCTGGCTTTGGGGAAAAGGCAATGTCAGACAAAAGGTCCTTTTGGGGCAGGAACAAGACATTCCTGGATGTTCATTGACAACAGGCCACTTAAATGGCAGGGGTCCTGGCTCAGCTGGACATTGGCTTTCTCTGTATATATTATTTTGTATTACAGAATACTCACAGGAGGTTTGATAGTGGGTGCCTTGGGCGTGTTCTTGGAGCATCTGCTCTTGGAACCCACCTAACATGTCAAGAGGGCTGGTTTAGCTCTGAGGTGAGAGCGAAAGCATCCCCTGATTCCTTCTTCTCTGCCATGTCCCATAAGCAGCTTGGATGGAGGCAGTCTCAGACCACCACATAGATCATGAAAAAGAATAGGATTATAGCCGGGCAGTGGTGGCACACGCCTTTGATCCCAGCACTCAGGAGGCAGAGCCAGGCGGATCTCAGTGAGTTCGAGGCCAGCCTGGTCTACAGAGTGAGATCCAGGTCAGGCACCAAAACTATACAAACCCTGTCTTGAAAAAAAAAACAAAAAGACTAGGATTATTAAGCTAGAGAGATGGCACAGTGGTGAGAAACACTTGTTTTTGCAGAGGATCCATGTTCTATACCCAGCATTCACATGATGACTCACAACCATCTGTAACTCCCATACTGGGGGATCCAGTGCTGACCTTTGAGGGTACCATGCATGCCTGTGGTGCACATGCAAACATGCATGCCAAACACACATAAAGTAAGTAAATCTAATTGTAATATTTTTTTTTAAAGAGCGGGAGAATTCCTTAGGAGTCCCCTAAGCTTTGATGAGATTTGTCTCAACAACTTATAGGATAATCTAATTCTCTTGACTCATGACTAATTTTATGAGTCAGCTTGGCTGGGTCACAGTCCCCAACTAGTTAGACATTATTCTAGAAGTCTCTAGGGTGGTCTTTCTTTCAATGTAATTCACATTTAAATCAGTATACCTTCAGCCAAGTAGATGACCCACCCCCCTCTCCAAGAGGCTGTAGTCCAACCTGTTAAAGTAATAGGAGGTAGAGAAGCAGGGGTGTGGAGAAGAGGGTGTGTTTGGGTGCTGGAAGTGAAGTGAAGGGGGGCTTCTCAGAAGCAATCCAGAATTCTGGCTTGGAGGCGATCATGAAAGATAGCAAGAAAACAGAATTTAGTAAGAAAAGGTTATTTCTGAAGGGAAGGCAGAACTTATTAGGTTGCACCTGAGTAGAAGGCACCTACCTGCTGCCTGTGTCTGTCCACGCTTGGACCTCTGTGACCGATCACAACCACTTCCTCCTGTCCAGCCTCCCTGTCTCTTCTCTCATCCTATATCCTCCATCACAGCAAGTGGTCCCTCCCCTGAAGCTCTTTATAGTCTCTTCATCCACCCCCTAAAGGGCTGGATTTCTCTCCCAGGCTTCTGGCATCTGTCCCTCTCCAGCCTTGGAACCAAGGGACCTTCCATGTTCCTTCTCTCACCACAGTCCAGCTATCCTGATCTTTCTGTGTCTACTCTGTGTCAATTCCTGACAGACTCGAAGATGTTTGCAGAGTTTTCCTGTCTCCTGTCCCCTCTCCTCTCCCCAGTGATCAGGAGGTATCCCCCTTGTCCACTCAACACATGTAGTGTTTGGCTCAACATCAGCCGAGACCATGCAGGCTCAGATGTTTCTTTTATCATCAAGAAGGCTTAGCTCACACTTTCCAAAGATGGGCTCAACATTCCAGAGTAAGAGGTGAAAGCCCCTCATATAGGTATTGCATTTACTCATGGTCCTCTGGTTAAAGCCCGTGTTCAAAGTGGAGACATCCACCATCTCCCCCCTGTTAGGATGATCTACAGAGACCCACCCCTTCACCCATTACCCACAATCAATCTGTGCACAGCATGGCAGGAATCCATAACTGTTTCCATCATGGGCCAAATCACGTGTTCTATAATTTATAATTTTGACTACACCCATTTTTCACCCTCTTCAAGTTTTGCTCAAACGTCACCTCAAAACATCCTGTACCATTCATCTTACTTAAAAATCTTAATTGCTTTTAAACGTGGAACACTCCCAACCCCTTTGCCCCTATCCAATCCCTCATCCCGTTCCTCTCCTCTGCCCTACGATGTAAATTATTTACTATTCTGTTGGTTTCCCCGTCGCTCATACATCTCAGAGAATACATGTCTCCTGAGAACAACGATGTTGTTTGTTTTATTGACTGATAGGGCCCAAATGGGAATCCATCTTAGTAAGAACTCATCAGGCCCATAATAAATACTTGGGTGATTTTAATGGATGAGCACACTAACTTTAGGAGCTTAGGAGTCGGAACAAGACACTCTTCCTTATAACCCAGCTTTAAGTATTTAATGTCATTTTTCTTCTGTCCCATTAATTCCTCATTTCCTGAAACTTTAAGCTCACTAGGTCTAATTTGACCAAACTACTGACTTTCAAGAATGCAAGTGCCTCTGTAGGGAAGAAATCCCCAAGCTACGCTACATTAATGGGGAGATGTTAACTGCAAAGTTTAATCAAAACAACTGAAGGCTGGCCTTCCTGCCACAGCTTTCCTCTGTTGTTTTTAATAGGACTTGGTGGGCTAAACACCCCCTCAGTCCCTGGCACATCACCTCCTAACTGCCATGGCTAGGCGATGCCCAGGACATATGTCAAGGGAACTAGTCCTGTTTCTTACACATTGTCGCCAAACTTGGTCCATAACATTCGTCCCAAGCTATGGCGGACCTCAGAAGTTGGCTGCCCTTCACTGAAGGTAACAGTGCACAGTGAAGTATCTCCTGTCCTCTGGCAGCCACAGCAGAAGCGCCCGGGGATGGATTTTTAACTCACTGTCATTAAAAGGCCTGTGATCTTTGTGGGGTTGTAAGTTGGGGAGTCAGCAGATAGGCTGGGCTGTTACTCGTCTTATGAAGTAAATCCCCCCTCTGAGGCAGAGAGGCAAGACTGAGTGATCTGGGTAATCTGGTTTCCCATCCAGGACACACAGCTTCTTCCATGGCCTTGGCAACATGGAGGGGAGGTTCCCTCAGCTGCCAGGAGCCAATGTGAATATTCCCAAGAGCTGGCAATGGGAACAGGTGGTAGCTGCCTCTCTTTCATTCTTTTTGTGACTACAAAACAGTCACACCCTCTCCTGAGTTTTCGAGGGAGTCACACAGCATGTGACCTCCTTGTGGGAATCCTATCACTTTGCCTAGGCCTAGAGGGAAAAATATAAATGGAGAGAGAGAAACAGCCCTCAAATGATAAGGTTTGGCCCCGTTCATAGACTGAGACTTACACTCTGGCAAAGGTGTGGAAGGCACCAGAATCAGCTCTCTCGCCAGTCTTCCTTCCCAGGTGCTTTTGGGAGTGGGACCATCTCACTGCAATGGCCTTTCAAAAGATGTCTCCTCCCATGCACTATGGTCCCTAAGTTCTGTCAATAAATCCAACGTTCAACTGGGGGAGCCATGACCAGGAACTAACTTTCTAGTAGGGAGCATGGCAGTAGGGTAGCGGGGGGGGGGGGGGGGGGGGGGGTTCTGACTCCATCCCCAGACACCACATCGTGTTGCTCAGAGGGATTGGCGAGAGCCGTGAAGAACTCTGCAGGAGATCTGTCAGACACTCTGTATAGTCAGCTTCCTGCGGCGGCAACAAAATAGTTGGCGTGGCGGGCTACAGGAAGAAAGGTGTATGGGGTGTCCCACTTAGCTTGAACTGTCGACTTGACACGGTCTATAGTCATCTGAGAAGGGAACCTCAGTTTTGGCATGGCCTAGATCAGACTCATCTATGGAGGTGTCTGTGGGAGATAGTCTTGGTCGCCAGGTGAGGAAGGAGGACCCAGACCACTGTGGGTGGCACCATCCCCTAGGCAGGTGGGC